>NC_136057.1:503388729-503988729 GCF_964261635.1 Lissotriton helveticus | reverse complement strand
ATCCTCTGCTAGAGTGGGGAAAAGAAATGAGGCTGGTCTAAAGCCCCAAAGGGTCCTATGATTACACCATGCCCTGAACAAGGGGGCAGGCCGGGCCGGCCCCAGGCAAAAGCAAAAACTTCAGCCCTGGGCGCCCAGAATAGAATGAGGGTTGCTAGTGTTTATTTGCATCTGCCAACGGTGAAATGAGGACTCAAAAAAAAAAAGTAAAAAAAGAAAGAAAGACTATATGCTGGGCGCCTTCTCATCCCTATTTCTGGGTAGCATTGGTACCTTACTTAACAACTGCTATACAATGTATCATCTACAATACAGAACTACCAATATTGCGAAGGAAGTTTTATCTGCCCGTTGAGGCTTTTTCCCTGCTCACTGGGGCCATCTAAAGGATATGAGTAACACTTTTAACATGTATATTACGTGCAGGGTAGATCCGTGGCTGCTAGGAATAGTCACCTTTGCCTCGTGTAATAAAGAAGGAACATTACAAATTCTACACATAGTGCCTCTTTGTAATAATTGTTCATCCGCACGTCTATTTTTAGGTCAAGCCTAGCGTTGCAGCGCATGCGCTGCCCGCTTTGCGAGGCATGTGGTATTCAGTTTAGCGAGGAACCTTTGTGGAAGCTCCGCCCACTCTGCGCCATCATTTTCACTGGCTTGTGCCTTAAATGCTGCCTTCTGATTGGTTGTAGACTTGCTAGTCCTTCCTTATGACGACCATGTGTTTCGTTCCATGGTTACTGGCCCCTTTACTGCACAGACTACTGTCCCCCCTCCCGCAGTCCGATGCCTTCTCATCCTGTCCCCCCTGCCCATTCATACCTTGTCTACCCCGTGCCTTTTTGTTTACAATGCAATAGGTCTCGCATAAATGCAAACCCTATTGAAAGGCAAATCTTGTTGAAACTTAAAGTCCCTGATACACACACTGAGCTCCTTTCTATGCCAGTATAATCTTAAACTTCACACACTCAGATTAAAGTCTGCTCCGGTTTAACGGTTACTTGCTGCACCACTGTCAGTACAATGACAGGAAACGAACAACATAAGCAGCGCTAATATACTGCACTCTCTATTAGTAATCTGGCTGTGAGCATGCGCAGTACGATAATATCGAGTCTACCTGCTAAAACTATTGCACATTCTGGGCATGCGTGCTGGAATAGTTGGACAGCACATGCTAGTATTTACTAAGAGGAGGCGCTATTGTCTCTCTGGGTCTTTAGTTTTTCATACCCAGTGTGCATCTCTCCGTCACTGCAATACATCCTCCGAAGAACAAACCTTTTAAGGTCATATAAGAATGTACCGGGAGTACACAGAGGAGGTGAGTTGGGTTTTGTATTAGGGAGTTAGCTGAGGAAGTGTTTGCTGAGGTGAATCTTCTAATTTTGTTGTGATTTATGGGGACTCGATCCTAGTACCACAGTGCCAAAGTTGACAGCTCAAGCCGTAACACCACATCTACCCTATTAGATGATTACATCATGCATTTGTACCGCTTTCAATTACACTCTTCATTCCCCTAGAGAGTGTCACTGCCACGTCATTTCAAGTTAAGCATTAGCTTAAAAAAATGCATGAATAATAGCTTAATGTTTCCTAAAGCTCTCTCAGTCTTCCACCCCAGTGTGGCTTGCAATTCTTGTACCGACGTCGCTTTATGCAATTGTTTTCCATTTTATACTTTATTCATATAATAATTTACAAAATCATCTTGAATGTATTTATATGAACATGTTAATTCAGACCTTTTTTTATTCGATGTTCTAGCCTCTGGCAACATTTATAGAAGATATAAAGCAATATCAAAGAGAACATGGTGGGTGTAGTTTTTGTTAAAGTCTCCAGTTACATCTATCCCACCTCCACTCCTGAACTTTGACCTTACGGACTTGCTTTTAATGAAAGTGGGTGGTGTAGTTGGATGGAGTAATTTCAACGGATGTTGGTTCTCCTTGCTGTACAAGCAGGAAGGTTGAAAGCTTTAGAACAAAGGTTTTTGAGGATGCCTACTGTTGGAGACCATACCTTCTATTCCAGTGAAGATGATGCTTTGATGGTCTCAGCCCTGTTGCCATGTTGGTGTAAGCCTTTCTCCATGTGGCATACAGGTAATTAAAGAAGACGGAGCAACAAATCTGGTATATTGTGGAATGACACAGACAATAGGCCGTTGTTTAACCCCTTCGCTGCTGCAGCTATTCCGTCGCAGCGCTAAGGGGGAGGCGGGGCCGCACGGCGGTCCTGTGCTCGTGACGGAACCGCTCCGTCACGGCCCTCGGGTGAGCTGTGCTTGTGACGGAACGGTTCCGTCACGGACCCACTCGCCCATTAGAATGTTAGCGCAGGTGCGGAATTCGCGCAGGCACGGCGAGCGGGCCGTGACGGAACCGTTCCGTCACCAGCACAGCCCACCCGAGGCTCGTGAAGGAACGGTTCCGTCACGAGCATGGGAGGGGTTAAAAGCAAGTGAATTTATGAGTAGGAAGGGGAAGAGGCTCATGGTGTGAATGTTACAGGGATGGAGGTGTGCAGCATTAATTCCAGAGAAAGAAGTCTTGTTAGTCACGTTTAAAATTGGAATAATTTACTGATACACACGTTTTTTATTCTGTTGAAACATTCTTATTAAAGTCATCCTACATTTCGTGTTGGTCTGTAAACCGAGACTAACACAATAGCAGTTTAGCTGCTGGCACGCACTTTGAGGTCACCGAATGTATGTGTTGGTGGATGGCTCTTTAGTTGCATTGTCAGTGGTCTTGCTGTCAATAGGAAACTAGTGACACCTGAAAGGATGTAACAACAGATTGTATGAAGTGGTAACCGTTAATTTAGAAGGGCTGGACAATGTTAAATGCCAGGTATGGCTCAGCGTTGATCTCTCCACAATCGACATTTTAAGTATTCACGCTGGCTGAAACTTAAATTACTGTAAATTTAAAAAGAAAATCACAAAATCACAAATGTATAAATGATTGAGATGTTTTCAATGGAAATCCCAGACAACGAACACAGTGCAATAGAGCCTATCAAATGTGTAATCACATAGGAAAGTAAGTCTTGATTGCACTGTATTTTGTATGTTAACCGTTTCACCATTTTCTGCCTAGAAGCAGCATTCGAAATGGTGTTTCATAATACTCTCATTCGTCATATCACAATGATAGGAAAATTAGTGGGATTTGATCTTGTACGTGTTTTGATGTTTAGTTGCTGTAGCTTGCTAAAAGAAGCCTTCTTTCTATAACAGCTGCCCATCAGGTTTATGAATTAGTATATTATCCATATTGTAAATGTGCATAATCCTCTAAAAGTACGAAAAGTGATTGGCAGTGTCTGGCACTCGTGTATTCAACATCCATCATCCTAAACAAATTTTTCCCTGCAGAAATGAAGAGGGCTCTCTATTTAAAATTCAGACTGGGCACATTTCCAGTGCCATCATTTAGTAAAAGATGGTCATCAAATCCTGACGAGGGAGAAGATACGTGTCCCTTGGGAGGTCGGAAACACTAACCTACTTCTTAGAAATTGTGTTCCATGAACACCCGTATACAATAATATTTTTTTCAAATCTTGTATTTTCAGTGATATGACCACCAAAGGCCCTGATTTTATATTAAAAACAGAGCTTTGGACTATACCATAAAATGGCGAACCCTATGCACACACTTGACAAGTAAAAAGCGGATACAATGTCCTCATGTAAGAAATTCAAAACGCAGAGAAACAACAGTAATATGCAACTTAAATATATAAGGAATTCAATGTCAATCCAAAAAGTCTTGGTCTCCTTGTTTATTCCAACACAGCATGTGAACAACCAGCCGACACGTGTTTCATCGCATCTTGCCGCTTCTCTCTTCTCTCCCGGGTCTCCTTGTTCGCACTTCGAACAAGGAGACCCGGGAGAGAAGAGAGAAGCGGCAAGACGCTTACAGACACCAAGTCCGGAACAGGCTTCAAACTTACCAGCAATAACCAAGACACCCCGTCTTTTCAGACCCAAATCGATTGAGCAAACACATCTTTTCCCGGGCAACCCAGAACGAGCGCACTTCGCTTATAAGTAACTATACCACATTCTGCAACCGCGTTTGGATGGTCTTGGGCCCTTCCGGGTCGGAAATATCACCGGAAGAGCGACCTTTTGGTCTAATTCACAACCAATGGAGCCCTGAAGATTCGCAAGATGCGATGAAACACGTGTCGGCTGGTTGTTCACATGCTGTGTTGGAATAAACAAGGAGACCAAGACTTTTTGGATTGACATTGAATTCCTTATATATTTAAGTTGCATATTACTGTTGTTTCTCTGCGTTTTGAATTTCTTACATGAGGACATTGTATCCGCTTTTTACTTGTCAAGTGTGTGCATAGGGTTCGCCATTTTATGTTATTGTGGATTAGTGAGCTTGCTCGCTTCTCCTTGGGTGGTTATATGGTTATCCACTCACCCAGTTGCACCACACCACATTGATTCTATAGTGCCTCTACCCTGGCTGAGCGCCCACTCTCTGACAACCTAAAAACCATCCTTTGGACTATACCATTTCCCACTAAAAGGCAACATTTCTCTCCATGTGTTCCCATACCGGGTGTGTCACACAGTTTGGTGCTTACTTTACCTCCATGTTAAAGAACAGTAGATGTTTCAGCACCCAGGCTAATGTGCTGCATAGCTAAATACATATAAGGTCCCAAAGGCAAGACCGAATGCATTGCAAATGTTTGTTTGACACATTTGAACCTGTGGTGCTCGATGTTAATGCCAATTCATACAAGCAGCACACAGAGACCAGTCTAGTGCCTTGCAGGCTACATAAACAAAGTAATGCTTTTATTAGTACCACACAATATATTGATAGGTTGCACCAGAATCATTTCAATAGGGCTGTGCAAGACAGATATAAAATGGAAATGTCAATGTATATGAACGTGCTAAGGAAATGGTTATGACAAACATGGTTATCTGAAGTGGGGGTGCAGATAGGGAGGTTTTATGGTAAGGATGTGAATGATGAATATGAAGTAGTTTTGAGCTTTTCGAGAATTATGTTTTGTGAATTGTATAGGATTGTGAGGCTCGGGGAACAGGAATCAGATAAGCCTTAGGAAAACAGAGTATAGAATTTCCATTAGAGAAGGAAATAACATCAGGTGAGAAAATAAAGGGTCTGATTCACAAGAAATTCCATCTGGGATAAATTAGAACAAAACAAAGTTCAGGGAAGTAGTAAAGTTCAGTTACTTTAAAAAAAAAGCTTGGCAAGTTTTTAAAAAACGAATAGTCTGAGCAGCGCTTAGTCACAATGGAAAATCACTACTGCTGCTGAAAGAACCAACAAGTGTGCCGTGAACCTCCAGCTTAAAGGGGCACACCTAATGAGATTTCCTTAGCCCCAAGGGGATAATGCGTGTCAGAACCCCTTCAGAGAAAAGGTGAACAGATAGGTATCCTCTCACTTTTCTCTCTGATGAGTTAGGCTTATCGTGATTCATTGTCATGAGTTAGACAACACTTTCAGATAAAGTCTTATCTGTAGGGGGAGACATACATGTATCTACAAAAAATATAGATGAGCAGACCCTCAACCTTGCCCCTGGAAACAATAGACAGACAGATGCAAATATTACAATAAAACATTATTTATTATATACTAGTCATTTATAAAACACATGTATCAGATTTATGGTAATTATTACAAAATCTCAGCATTTATAACTGAAGCCAGAACCAACCCAAGGAATGCCCCAAAACATATCTCATCGCAAATCCCTATTTATATTAGTCTAAATCCCTATTATTCAAAATAATTTTCAGCCATGAAATCACTTGGCTGTATCACCAAATTCATAGTATGCCAAGTCATGTTTATTTCCTGCATACCGTACTTTTCTGCTGGTCCAGCAGTCAGAATACAATCATTATGCATATCCACCCTCAACCTGTTGCCTGTGTGTCTAACCCTTAACTTATCTGGCTTCACTTTATACAATTCTTCCCAATTATTTTGTTTGGGGGGGGGGTCCTGCACAGCCTCTCCTGTCAGCAGATCATAACTCCCCAAAGACAAGCAAATGTAAGCAATTCTACTTCCTAATTTCTTTCAAACTTGTTCCGTGGAAGCTTAAAATGTGGCCTTTCTCTTCTGCTCACTAGTGGGTTCTTCTGTATAATGATATGTACCGTTAGCCCTAGCACCGAGACACTCTTTGAGTAGGCGTGTGCTTTAAAATCCCTGCATTTACTCATTCAAGTGTTAATCACTACCTCTACGGACATTCCATTTCCCACTCTTTGGAACTCTGGCCACCACCATCTCCTCTATATGCTCCTCGGCAGAACAAAGACTTCATTGATGAATTCTCATATAACCTCACCACTCCATCCATTTGGCATGCCCACACCACCCTCTTGGATGACTTCAACTTTCCAAAGACAAACTCCAAAAACATGAGACACCCTCTTCATGCTGATCAGTACAGTATGTCACACAACCAACACACTTAAATGGCCACATCTTTGATTCTTTCTTCCCAACATCACCAACAATCCAATGCAAACTACCCGTCCCCCTTGACTGGATAGACCACTTTGCCATCCCTGTACACCCAGCATCCTACCAACAAACCAAGGTCAAAACAAAAGAATCTGAAGGTTTGGTCTTAGATGCTGCATGCTAACACAACAAAATAAAACACTATGTAGGTAAACTAAGAAAATAGGTTACATAGGAACCATAATGTCTTCCGTGCACTTCCCTGAATGACATGCCCTGTGAGAATGAAAAAATTAAGCCGGGTGAGTCTTTTTGAAGGAGCACGAATGAGTAAGAATATGGAGCAGGTGTTCTGAGTATAATGGGAATAGTTGTGTTGAAAAGACTAGTGGACGCTAAAAACGGCGTCTCGATTATAGCACAGGGGCCAGATGGTCGGACTCATTGGAATTGTGGTCCTAAGCTTCCAAGAAAAGATCAAGGAGTTGATAGACTCAGCAACAGGAGGGCGCATAATATATCATGCAAAATAATATATACAATTACTGCAGCAGTACAATTTAGGGTATCCAAAATCACTGAAGGGATACCTGGGGTTACAGGAGGTCCCTGAAATATGTATCTTAAAAAATGTTGTGAAAAACAATTTCCAAGATCCCATCAATGCTAACAATGCCCTGCACCACTACCAGCCCGGTTTTAGGTCATGCTGCATTAAGGAGACCCCAACCTTACACATCGTAGACAATCACTCTTGACTACAGATGAAGATGAGCACTGCCTCCTGATACTGCTAGACCTCTCAGCTGCCTTTGACACAACTGGCCATCTCACCCTCATACCGACTCTGGTGTCTTGAATGGGACTCATTTGGACAATGGCCTTCACTGCTTCTCCTCCTACCTTTTGAACTGACATCAGTTTGCATTCATGGGCACATACAAGTCACAAAGAATCCCTATCACCTGTGGAGATCCCCAAGGTTTCATACTGTCTCCTTTTATCTTTAGCCTGTTAAAGGAGCCACTTGGTGGTCAACTCATAGTTAATAGCATCCGGATTCACCAATATGCAGATGATGCACAACTCTACTTGCAAGTTTCCTCTGTTTCAGACATGCAATGCTTCATATACTGCTTGCACATCAACCAGAGATGGATGCCCAGCGTATACTCGAAGCTCAGCCCAGTCACAAGAGAATTCCTGTTATTTACCAAAAATAGCATACAAGATCCAGTACAAGCCTCCCTCAATGGCACGAACCTTGATGACCATGACCCTCAACGTTCACCAAATGCCAAGTCACTTGGATGTATCCTGGACACTAACCTCTCCCTCGAGGAACACATTGTAAAAAACAATGTAAGTCAAACTGTTTAATCAAGAACGCAACTTCAGAACTGCTGGTCAAGTGTTTGTACTCTTGTATCTGGATGGGGGTAATGCCCTATTACATGAACTCCCGGACTCTACGCTGCCACTCTGTAGAGACATTGTTTATATCCCGCAGCAATTCTAATCCAGGGCCTGGTGAAATTTGATCACATCACCCCTTCCTGATTGAACACCATTTACTCTCCTTGCTGGCATGCTGCATGTTCAAGAACAGCTGCATTATTTACAACGCCATTACAAACAGCACCCCTCACTTATCTTGAAGATAAGCTCACCATATTTAATGGTTCTCAGAACACATGCAGCCAAGAAACCATCAGACATCAGATTAAGAAGTGCATATAAGAAAAACAAGGTAGCAGACCATTTCCAACTATTCACCAAGGATCTGGAACAACGATTCCTTATCCATCAAGATTGCCACATTGCTGCTTCAATTTAGGAAACAGTTGAAGACTAACAGTTTGAAAGAACAGTACAATACAATGCATTAACTGTCCACAACCCAGCTTCTTCTCCTATTATTCATTGGCTTAATGCTTGTTTTAACCAAGTACAGCACTCAGCTGCTTTTTAGACAGGTTTGCACTACAGAAATACTATATACATAATATATGCATCCTGGTTTGCAGGGAAGGGGTGAGACCCTGTGTCGAGGATGCATCTTGCAATACTGGTTCTAATGAAGCTGCCAGGCAGCGATGTGAGGTCCTGCATTGTCAATGAGAATTCCATCGACGATGGACCTGCAATGCGAAGTTCTGCATTGAGGATGCGTTGCACAGCAGTGGTTCTGAGGAGTTGTGGGCTGTGAAGTGATGCCCTGCATCTTTGAGGATGCCGTCAATGAGGGGCTTGCTATGCGAGGTTCTGCATTGGGTATACGTCAGGCATCGGAGGTTCCAAGGAGCTGCAAGACTGTGATACAAGGTCCTGCATTAGGATGCATCGTGCATTGGCAGCTCCGAATTAGAGCTGCAAGAAGATAAATTATGCTGCAGTGACTCTACTCACAAGACCACAGCTGGGCTGGCAGAGCACCTTCAGACCCACATCGAAGGGTCCAGGACTGGGCTGTCACTACTTGTGGGTAGGACTCACAGCAGGCCAAATATTGAAGCTGGATTCAACATGGTTGGAGCCTTTTCTGTCATTGAGGCTCTGATCAGGAAGCCAGCCAACTAGGCCTTGGAGTCACTCAGGTGGTCCTAGGCTCAAGATGCAGGTCCAGTCCATTTCAGTCAGGCAGCAGGGCAGAATGGCACCAGAGTATCAGGGAAGCAGGTTGGCAGGTTAGCAGTCCTTCTTGCAGCAGAGCAGCACAGCAGTCCTTCTTAGTCTTCCACAGGTCCAGATGTGTACTGAAGATTTGAGTCTGAGGGTACAATATGTATACCTGGTTCCAGCTTTGAAGTAGGAGAACGTTCTAGAGGTTTCCATCCCCAAAGGTGCTTGGAATTTCCTGCCTCCCTGGCCCAGCCCCAGCTTGTCTGAGAGCACAAAAGTGTGAAACCCTTTGTGAGTGAGCTCAGGTTACACCTAGTCATATGACCCAGGATGCAGGCACCAAATGGTTAGGACAAGAAAATACTAACTTTCTGAAAGTGACATTTTCAGAATTGTGACTGAAAATCCAACTTAAGAAGGGTTTCAAATTACAATTCTTTAGACACCAAGCTCGACATTCCTGCGTGCTCCCAATTCAAAGTTAGTTCTTATTAAATATAATAATGTAACCCTATCTTATGCTATAGGGAAGGAAGGTCTTGTAGTAGGGATATATGACGTTAAAACGCATGTTTTTACAACGCATACCGTTACAACGGGACTTTTACAACGCCAATACTATTACCACGCATGTATTTACAACGCATTTTTTTACAACGCAGGTACCTTTACAACGCATACCATTACAACGTAAGTATTGGTAAGTATATATATTTTTTTTAATTGTATATTATTTAAAATTAATATAATGTATTGTAATTGTATTTAATTTAATTTAATTTAATTTAATTTCATTTAATTAATTTAATTTAAATTTAATTTTATTTTATTTTTACCCTTTATCCCTTTACCCAAAAACCCAAAACTGACCCTGAACCCTAAAAATACCCCTTTACCCAAAAACCCAAAACTGACCCTGAACCCTAAAAATACCCCTTTACCCAAAAACCCAAAACTGACCCTAAACCCTAAAAATACCCCTTTACCCAAAAACTGAAAACTGACCCTAAACCCTAAAAATACCCCTTTACCCAAAAACTGAAAACTGACCCTGAACCCTAAAAATACCCCTTTACCCAAAAACTGAAAACTGACCCTGAACCCTAAAAATACCCCTTTACCCAAAAACTGAAAACTGACCCTGAACCCTAAAAATACCCCTTTACCCAAAAACTGAAAACTGACCCTGAACCCTAAAAATACCCCTTTACCCAAAAATTGAAAACTGACCCTGAACCCTAAAAATAACCCTTTACCCCAAAACCCAAAACTTACCCTGAACCCTAAAAATACCCCTTTACCAAAAAACTGAAAACTGACCCTGAACCCTAAAAATACCCCTTTACCCAAAAACTGAAAACTGACCCTGAACCCTAAAAATACCCCTTTACCCAAAAACTGAAAACTGACCCTGAACCCTAAAAATACCCCTTTACCCAAAAACCCAAAACTGACCCTGAACCCTAAAAATACCCCATTACCCAAAAACCCAAAACTGACCCTGAACCCTAAAAATACCCCTTTACCCAAAAACCTAAAACTGACCCTGAACCCTAAAAATACCCCTTTAAAAAAAACCTAACATATAACATTTTAAATATAATTATATACTTACCAATACTTACGTTGTAATGGTATGCGTTGTAAAAGTACCTGCGTTGTAAAAACATGCGTTGTAAATAAATGCGTTGTAATGGTATTTGCGTTGTAAAAGTTCCGTTGTAATGGTAGTGCGTTGTAAAAAATGCGTTGTAATGTGTGTTTACCTTGTAGTAGTGAAAACAAATGTAGGAGTTTTTCACTACTAGGACATGTAAAACGTAAAAAGTATGTGTCAAACATTTTAACTACACTATACCCAGCCCTTACAGGCTGTTTAGCTTATAAGCCTACAAGAGTGAACCTTAGAACCGTGGGAATCTGAATATAGTACACATACTATGCAACAATGGTTCTCAAAGGTAGCATTCAGTTGAAAACATAATAGTTTGGGGGTTGAATAAGCTCATGAAATTAATGTTTATATGACAAAAAGTATAGAAAGCCACCTCAAGTAAAATGACAAACTATTTCAACTCATCAATTATCAGTCCATCAAAAAGGCAACATACACAAGATAATCAATTAAGTGAATCAGTGTAATGTGACCCTAGAGTGACTCCCATTAAATAATGAGATGAGCATCAGTCTACAAACAAGCATACAGGGCTGACTTGCAAGTGACAAAGGACCACATAAACTTTCAAAACAGTTAGTAGGTAATATTGCGCTTGGCTGGTTTGTTTTGTCACTCCTTTATGTTGATGGCGTTTTGACCAATTTTAAGATAAATGGGTCTCATGAAGAAAAAAAGGGATATGGGGGCATCTGTACAGATGAATGAAGGCCAATTAGAAAGGGACGGTCTATAGTGGACTAGAATTCTTTGTAAATATGGAGTATTTTACCTGAAAAAGCCTAAATCATAAAAGGATGCCGCTTTAAGCATCAATAGCACCTCAGTGGGAATGTGTAAATACAAGGCAAAGTACACTGTGGGGGTACAATTACAAGGTGGTTTTAGAAGTACTCTAAAATAGTAGTAGGGTATGTTTCTCAGTTATCATTCACGGCACTAGGAACAGTTTAAAAACTCTTTACCCCTGGAATATTTCATGGACCATGGAGGAAAAATAATTTCAAATTTTCTACATAGAGGATGCCCTCATGGTACTTTGTTCAAAATGGCCATGAATTGGCAACATTCAGCCAATCTCATCATGATTAAAGAAAAGAGCACAAGCACATTAGATAGTGGTGGCTGGTGATGTTTAAAAGTGCGAGGTGTAAAAGTTGTAGATGAGTGCCCGGTAGCGAGCAGCCTGACCACCATAGTAGGGGTGTTCTCCCCCCGGGAGAATTTTTTTTAAAAAGAGTGAGCAAATAGTGCATATTTTGAGAAAACAAGAAGTGACTTTGGCAAGCATTTGTGGAAAACGCTGAGAAATTAATCTCCCAGTCCCTCTACTCCTAGAAACCAAACCTTCTTGTTCTCTAACAGCCAGCACTGACACCCATCCTTCACCTAATGGGGTACCCCAGGGCTCCATTCTTAGCCCTTTACTATTAAATCTATATATTAGACCCTTAGCCGATGTAGCTGGAGATGCTGGGTTATCCTCGTTCTCCTACGCGGACAACTCCCAGATTATTATTTCTCTTTCTAGGAACAGTGCGGCCGAGTTTCCCCCCTCCAGCTGGGCTTGGGCAAAATTGCATCATAGATGCAGGCTAATTACCTCAAGCTCAACGGAGAGAAGACCCAGGTCCCTAAATTTGGTAAAAACAATGACCTTTGGGACCCAGAACATTGGCCTAGTGAGATGGGTGCACTTCCTCAACCGGCCCGTCATGTTCGTAATTTGAGCGTCATCATTGATGATGACTCACTAACTATGCAACATCAAGCTGTCAAAGTGGCCGCCACTTGTTTTACCATCCTAAAGTGGCTAAAAAAATAATTTGGATGCTACCAGAGACTACCCAGAGAACAGTAGTCCAGGCGCTAATCACCTCAAGACTGGACTACGGAAATGTTCTTTATCTAGGGACCAACAAGGAGGTAACTCGCAGGCTGCAATTGGTTCAGAACTCTGGTGCAAGGTTATTCCTAGAGCCACCTCTGTCTCCGGTGACCTGCAAGACCAGCACTGGCTCTGGGTCGAGAACCAAGTCAAGTTCAAAGCCCTGAGCTACATGTTCAGAATCAAAATAGGTGCACTACCTCGATATCTGCAATCCCTGGTCCCTCTCTCTATGTGCCTTCTCGATGTCCTCGCTCATCTACCCAAGGGAAATTCTCTGTGCCTAGAGTCAGACTATCTTGGATGGGTAGCAGATCGTTTGCACACCTCGGTCCCTCACTCTGGAATTCCCTTCCCACATCTACTCTGAACGAAACAGTATATGTCCAAGTTCGTGAATCACCAAAAACTAGGCTTTTTAACCAGTAAATCAGTAAAACTGTGATACATTCCTTGGTCTGCCCGGCGCCGGAAAACCCTTTGTGGGTAGCTGTTGCGCCTTATAAATTTAATTATGAATAATTAACAATAATAATAATAAGTAAGTCAGTGTGTAACCTCAAAATTATTATTTTTGATCTTTCAAAAAAAAAAAAAGGACCCCTGTCATGGTAAAAATATCCTACTGCTGCATGAAGCAGCGAGAGGGGTCTGTCGCACCTGGGGAAAACAGCCAGGCTCATACCTGACGTCTGCCCAGTGCATTATCCAGGGACAGCTTAAGGATTTTGGGGGCTCGGGTCAAACATATTTTGGGGTCCCTCTTTAGGACAGCTTTGAATTTATGATCCAATTTCAGCTCGTTCAATCCCAGTTGTCCAAGTGCACAGACATACTCATCCAAATTCTAAGTGTGTTTACATCTAATATTCAGGAATAGTGGCAGGTGTTTTTAATATTGTAACGCAACAGCAGCTCACTAATATTAATGCAAATAATCTCTGTGACCACACCCCCTCCCATTTCTCATTTGTGAGGTCATGTTTTGATCTAAAAGAAACTTTGTTTAAAGATGTTGCATGAAACACAAACACAACATTTCTCTGCAAAATGTCTGTAATAGACTCCACAACCACATTAAAAATAAAGGAAAACGGTATTTTAAACTATCTGTTTTAGAATTATTTACCGTAATCAGTGCAAGACTCTGCAGAATAGAGCTGGCTTTATTAGGGGGCTCTCTGAAAGGTTGGGGCCCTGGACCAGAGCCCAGTTTGCCTAGGCCTCAAAGCATCTCTGGGCTATCCCAGCTGAGTTGGCATTCCATAGCCCGGTCTGCCTCAGCTTGTCATTGCGCAGTGTGGACTTGTGATGGGGTGGGTCTGAGGGGTCCTCATTGCCAGCTTTAAACAATGCAGCCTCGCAAGGTACAGGACTTATACAGTACGCGCCCAAGGCTACCTGGAAATATGATGCTACCTTGCGTCATTTGTGGATGGGCCCCCAAAAGGGCCAAAACAGTGACTACCGGTTTACTAAACTTTAATGTGACACATGCGCAAAGTGTATGTGGCACAATTTCATTAGACCATGCCTGTCCTGCCTGACTCCCGTGTCTGATTCGGAGTGCAGCACTGGGGCACTCTTCCACGTATGTTTCAAAATGGTAAGTAACATTGCTATTGGTGTTACTTAGCATTTTAACCCCTACAGTGGGCGTGTGCTGATGACGGCCGGGAGCCGTCATGACCACGCCCGCGATCGGAATGTCCAGCACCGGCGCGGAATTCCGGCCGCAGCCAGGGGGTTAAAACAAATGCAGTATGAAGATACCGAGCGTATCAGACATAGGGTGAGCGCAGACCCCCACCCATTGAAGGAAACCACAGCTGAAATTAGCACTGAGTAGCAGTGGTAAAGTGCACTAAGTTCTAAAGCCAGCAAAAACCAGAAGATGGAATTCAAAAAGTTGGGGGAACACCACTCCAAGGATGTCAAGTCCAAAAAAAGGCAAACATATTTGGACCGCCTATGCAGCTTGGGCAACGTGCAATGGGTCAATCATATTTTTCTCCAGTCCATATCAGAGAAAAATCTTGGCACCTGAACAAACCATGTGAGGAAACGTGATATTGAAATGATATGAAGGACATGTATTGCGAGTAATTTTATAATTTGTCTTACTTGACGAATGGAGATTTTAAAAAGAAATACTAATCCATTAATACATTTTTTTTTATTGAAGCAGCATGAATATGCACTAGTTTTGCTGCACATGTGACACAAATCTGAGCAAACTGATATTGCTTCAAGCTCAGACCTTTTACATCATATCTGCAACGTGGAGGAAATAATATTTACCCATGTATTCGTCTGTAAACAGCAAAAAATACTGTGGATTCAGTTTGCCTCGTGCTTCCCCTGATTCACACGCTGTTTGCTCCATTCCGTATTACACAAGCTGAGAAAGTGGGGCAAACCTATTTCCACAGATTTGGTCTGCAGTAGTTCACATCTCTTGAATATGGTCCCACCCTCTTAGGCAAATGTATGGGGATTTCATTGGCACATGAGCTTCTCAAAGGTTTTCAGACATCTCCAAATTATCTCCAGTACACAAACTTGCAAATACAAAAAAGAAGGGCGGTATACATCTGAGATGATCCCAGCATCTCCCAATATGCCTCGGAGCAAACCTTGTGAAACCGACACAAAAAGCAGAGATTTGTATGAATCAAATTGATCACAGGGACTACTGGTATTTGCCTCAAGACAGATCATTATATATATTTTGGATGTGATTACAGAGAATTATAGAGAGGTGTAAGTCGTTTTACAAGCGGCTTTATGTAACAGTGATAGGATGAGGACAGTATAGGCAAGTGAAATAAAAAATAATTGGGAAGTTTGGTTATTTATTTGTTTTTTCCTGAAATATTTTGGGTTGGCCTTTCTACCTGAAGTGCCCTATAAAAGTTAAGTGCGATAAAAAAAAAGTAGTATACAGTTTAGGTGGCTATATAAATCACTCTATAGGATGTAGTTTCGAAGGGTGGGGTATACCAATGTAAAGATGTAACTTAGCTTTTTCATAACTAGTGCTTAATTTGTAAAAATTTTAAAATCTATGGGGCGCATGCATCAAGCATTTTTGTCTTCGCAACCGGGGCCGATTTGCAGAATCGGCCCGTTTGCAAATGCAAAAAATGCATTTCAGATGCAGCAAACTCTATTTTGCGATTCGGTAACCTGTTTCTGAATCGCAAAATGGGTTTGAGATTCGCTATTAGGAAGGGGCATGTTTAGGGCGTCCCTTCCTAATACCGAATCGCATCAGTATTCATAAATGTTTTGTGACAGAAATGCAGTCGCAAAACATTAGTATTGTAGCACCTACTTCAAGTGGGTGGTAACCCTATTGCAAATGGGAAGGGGTCCCCAACGGACCCCTCCCCTTTGTGAATGTTTGTAAAAGCATGTACTGCCTGCTCTTAAAAAATAAAAGGAATACTTTTCATTTTTTTGTTTTTGTAAAGGAAAACGGGCTGCTTTACAAAAAAAAGATTGCTTTATTTAAAAGCAATCATGGACATGGTGGTCTGATGACCACAGCAGGCCATCATCCCTGTGACTCCTAGGGTGTTGCAATATTCGACCTGCCTCATTAATATTCATCAGGTTGGTCATTAGGGATACCCTAGGATTCGAAGAAAGTGTTCAACACACTTTCATGCTTGCCGTTTTGCATTTCCTAATTGCAAATCTCAATGATTCGTAATTAGGGAATCGCCAAACGATGTGTTCATGCATCTGCCACTACGTACCCAAAGTTTTTCTTAGGAACCGTCGCCAGTTCTGCTAAATGCAGAAGTTACTGACAATCAAGACTGTCTGCACACCCTACATTTCCTGCCTTTTTACCTGACTCTTGCAACTTATTTTCATCTCTGCTTTCTTCCTTGGTCATTGTTTGGCTACCTTCCTCTGCAACCTTATTTCTCTCTTTTCTGTCTTTACCTCTCAAGCTCTGGGCGAAGTAATGGATTAAAGTTCCTGGTACCTAGAAATGACTTTCTGTGCCCACCAGCTGTACACAAATGAGCAAATTAGGCAATGCACAACACAGTAGTTTCCGAATACATGAATATTTGGTGAATGCACAGTAGCAGCATGCAGAGCAGATCACTGATAGGCTAGCTGGAAAAAAAATTACTTGTGAATAAGATGGATGAATCAATGGAGGAGATTAAGGGCCCAATGTTGCGAAGTCTGCGATACGTAAATCACAGACTTTGTACTCTGCTATCTGCAAATATTTTTGCGAGTGGCAATGTACGCTTAGTGACTCATATTGAACTGCAAAGAAAATGATGTGGGAAAGAGAGATCTTCCCTCCCTTAAAATGTTTCTATGGGATATATCAATGATTTGTGAACACAGCTGCAGCAACAAGTGACTGACTAGATACTAACACCTGAACGGTCGTGGTATTCATTCTCTAAGTAGACACAGTCCTTAAAAGACCAGTTCCACTTTGTGAATGTGTGCTTTCGGCACTGGGTGAAGCAGACAGTGGTTCAAGAGATTCCTGCTTGCTCCACCTAAGGTTATTCACATAATGGTTATTTTGTTTCTCTTTGGAGCAGGCATTTTGCGCACAGTATGCAGCGATGTAAGTCTTCTGTCCCTTACGTTATACAGATATGTAGAGCGCACTATCACTCAGGAGAGTACTGAGCACTAGTGTGTCTAGCCACAATTGGGGCCTAGAGGGACAACTAAAAAAGCCAAGGTCTACAGCTTCCTGTGGAAATCAAGAAGTGAGGATTCGGTTCTTATGTGTAGCCTCAGGTTGTTCCACACTGTAGGTGTTTTGTAGGACCAGCCTCAATTGCTGGGTCCGGTTTTCCATATACGCGGGATGTGTGCAATTAGAAGTCCCAGAGAGCAGTGGTGTCTGGAAGATTTGTGAAAGCAGATACGATTGTTAAGGTATGCGGTGTCAGTGTTATGTAGTGCCTTGAAAGTGTCAGTGATACATTTGAATTATGCTTGTTTGTGTATATGGAGCTAGTGAAGCTCCTTCAGCGGTGGTGTTATATGAGTCCGGCATGGGAGTTCAAAAGTGGTTTTAGACACTGAGTTCTGAATGATGTCTACAGCCTTCTGGTGAGATTTTCGTTGATATCTGAATAGAAGGTGTTCTGATATTCCAGCTTGCTTCTGACGAGAGTGTGCATGACTGTTTTCTAGGATTGGAAGCCATTTGAAAATCTTCCTCAAAATCTCCAGAGTCTGGAAGCAGGAGGCGGTGATGGTGTGGTGTTGACTTGGACGGTCGTGTTAAGTTTGCTGTCGCTGACAAAACCTAGGTTCTTGGTGTAGGTGGTAGGGGAGAATGTAGGCCCTAGCTCTGTTGGCCACCACGTGGAGTCCCACAGTGCAGTACTCTTCCTGAAAATCACCATTTCGGGTTTTTATTCGTCTTCACTACGATGCACAACACTGAATGCTCCCACATTAATATTAATAGGGAGGTTTATGCAAATCCTGCCGAATGGTTATTCTGCAATGCAAAAGATTCATCTATCCATTGAGATGCAAAACTGAGGTTTGGTTGCAAAGTAATTGTTGTGTAAAATATAGAGACAGCTTTGCAACTCTATATTATTACACACCCATAAATACAAATTGAGAATAACTTGTCAAGGTTACGAAGAATGTTGCCTTTATCTTCCATTGTCTATGAACTTTGCATCTTCCACATCAGTTAGCTAAATAGACTTTGAGAGATACATTCTATTGCAGGTGCTGCATTTTGGCAGAAACGTAAAGTGTAGAAACTAATCAAGTTATGTAAAGGCTTTTCGGGGCAGATGTACAATAGATTTTTGCGCATGCAAAAAACCTGTGGGCCATGTACTAACACTATTTTGCACGTCGCTAATTAAATAACAACTCGCAAAATAGGGTTAGTGACTCACTATTAGGAAGGGGCATCTGAATCCTATGTAAGAATGTTTTGCGACAGTTGCGGTTGCAAAACACTCGCAGTTTACCAACCCTCTTCAAGAGGGTGGTAAACCATTCGCAAACAGGAACGGGTCCCCAGGGGACCCCTTCCCCTTTGTTAATGGGTGCGCAAAAAAAATTTCAGAGCAGACAGTGATCCCAGGGACCACTACCTGCCCTTAAAAAATGAAACTAAAATGTTTCTTTTTTTTTAAATGCATCCCGTTTACCTTTAAGGAAAACAAACTGTATTTTTTTTTTTAAACTGCTTTATTTAAAAGCATTCGCAGACATTGAGGTCTGCTGACCCCAGCAGCCCACCATCCCAGGGAGTGCCAGCCATTCCCAATGGGGTCACAATTGCGACAGCCTCATTAATATGCATGAGGCATGCAATTTGCGACCTCATTTGGAATTGCAAACAGTGTCTCAGACACTGTTGTACACTGGCAATTGCGCCTCGCAAATAGCGACTAGCAATTTGGCGCAATTTACGAATCACAATTGCCAATGGGCGTACATCTGGCCCATAAAGCTGTGAAGAAATGCGCACAGAGCTCTGCACAGGATTCGTATCGAACACACAAAATAGCAACACATTGCACTGGCCGATCTTAAAACATGGGAGGTAAAATCCCTCATGGAAACAGGACCCAACACCTGCACCCTTTTCAGAATCTTTCCAGAGTTGGAAAATTAAAAAAAAATGCTATTACGATTCTAAGCCACCTTTAGCTGTAAAGCTTGATGTGAACCAGAGTGTGTTTACCTGCTCTTGCACACACAATCTGGGGGACCTCTCTAAGTAAGGCACACAGTTTTAAGAATTCATTAATCATATTTGTCAACATCACGAGCAAGCATGTGCAGACAGAAGAGAAGTATATCAAACATGCCAAGCTTTGACACAGTGCTTTAGTGTATGTAGTAAGTGCAACCATTTTAAGTTCATAGCTCTGTTTACACAAGCTGGTAAATGTAGCATTTCAAAGAGCTGGTTCAGTGTGAGCAGTTCACAGCGGCTCCAGTCGCTGTTTACATAGACATTGTGGACTAATTTCAAGCCATAGACCTGCAACATCGTTGGTGCGCCTACAAAAAGCACACAGGTGGACGTTTAATAGCAATCGCAATCTGTGTGTGTAGGTGGCTTGGACTTTTCTTGTAAAGTATGTGTGTAGAGCGCCAGTTCCCTTCTCGGCAACTCTGATTCCATGTGGGTTCTGGACAAAAAACATCCGCCCTCTTCAGCTCTCCCTCTACGTACAGCCCTCTTTGCATTCCCATTGGTGCAGCACAACTTCCTAAAAATCCCCAATATAGGAGGTTCAGAAAGCGCAGAATCCACTAGTACAAGCGCACCTTGCATCTTAAAAATAGCAGGGGGCAAAAGACTTACCTGAATTATTCATCAGAGCATAATCTTTTTAACAGGACAAGGAGGTTGGTTTGACCAGTACTACAGTTCAGTTATTTTCTTCTTCTGGGAAGGTGGTCTACTGGGTTTGGCCTTCCTACCTCGATGTGTATAGGTAATGTTGGCTGCAGAATGATATTATGAGGGCACAATTTGTTAGATGACTTTTTGTAAGATTTTTATTGTTGTAGACCCATTGAGCATTCGATTGTTCATCAATGGTTACCATAATATGAATGGTGCCAAGGCTGCTATTTATCATTCAGGCTCGAGTAAGCTAGCAAGTTTTTACAAGTTGAGTACAATAAGCACTGGAGAAAATCAATTAAAAGTGAAAAAAAAACATGTTACATTTTTTTTAAATCTCTGAGTAATACCAAAAGCAGTAGAAGCACTGACTTTGACTACAAGCACTGAGAAGGACTGGCCTTTAGTATTTGCCCACAGAACTATTAATTCAGCCAATGCTTCTGTGCTTTTGCATACTTTAAGGGAACGGCCTGGCTAAGATGGCCGCCTGTGCATGAGCACAAATGAACTTCTTAGAATGATTATTATTTTTTTATGCTACAACATGCAACCTGTGGGTCCATATGCATACCTGGAGACCATGTATAAGGTTTTTAGTGTACATTATGACAAAACATGCTAAGATACAGTGCTTAATTTGAAAAGAAAAAGAATGAGTGCAGTTGCCCAAAACTTTTCATAGGAGACCACTGCCAACTTTCCCCACTAGCACTGCTCACATCCAACACTGAATCAACTTGATACCTGAATATGCAACCAAGCGAGCAAACCAGCCTTTCTGAAAGGAGGACTCGAGGTGGGGGGAGTTCTCCTCGTGAACATTTGAAAAGAAATCGGGTAAAATAGTACATTTCACACCTCAATTTTAATTTCCATTTGCTGCACAACGAGAGACTAAATCCAGCACCAATCAACATTTTTTGCATTACCATGCTACAAAGCAAAGGAGAAGACTGCAATCAAATAAAAATAGCCTTACTATCTAGCACATTAATGCAATCAGTGCCTTAAGTGGGAGGAAAGAGGTGGAGGAGATCTTTAAACTGGGCATGGCTAAAGAAGTGTAACAAGGAATCATTTCCAAGACCTGTGTCCTGTGTAACTAAAGCCATGCCTTAAACATGTAATCTACAATCCTGTGCTACGCAGAACAGGCTACCAGTATTTCGGTGACTCTCTGTGAGTTTTCTGTTTCTGTATCAGGACATATGGCTCAACAATGGACATATGCCTAAAACAAGCCAAATAATTTGGCATTGCCACTGATTATTAAACAATATAAAATAATTGAGTAAACACCATGACATAATTGAGAGTAATTTGGACTGAAAATCTTTCAATTAAACATGACCAAGGACTGTGGAAACTGCAGTGGTCTTTGGAGTATATCAGTTACTCCTGTTCTCCCTTTCAAAGCAAACACCTTTCTCTGCAGTCTCTCACTCTGTAGGCAATTATATTTATTTTCTTTCCACATCTTTCCGAAAGCCGCCCTCTGCATTCCTCACACAGCATCTCTTTCTCTTCAGCATGGTCTTTGCATTCTCTTCTGCTGCACGTAATTTCCTTTAATATCCATTTAACTGTCCTCCACATATACATAACCAACCGTGAGCATTGAATTTTCTTTTCTGTCAATATATCACCAGTGAGGGTCTCAAGGCACTGGTTGCTAGCTGCTGTGATCGGTAAATTTTTAACAGCCAGGTTTTTAATTCCTTCCTGAATTGTCAGAGCGATGGGGTGGGCCTGAGGTGCTGGGGAAGGTTGTTCCAGGATTTGGCTGCCAGGAGTGAGAAGGATCGTGCTCCGCTGCTGCCCTGGCAGATCCCAGGAGTGTACGAGGAAGAGGGAGGTGGATTGGAGGTGTCTGATGGATTGGTGGAAGATGATGCATTTTTTGATGTATGCTGATCCTTCATCGTGCAGGGCTTTGTATGCATGGGTCAGCATCTTCAATTGGCATCTCTTCTGGATTGGTAGCCAGTGTAGCTTCTTAAGGTAGAGTGTGAAGTGGGTCTGTCTGAGGAGGTCGAGGATGAATCTTGCCACGGAGTTTTGTATTGTCTGAAGTCTCTTCAGGTGATGTGAGGTGACTCCTACATAGAGTGTGTTTCCATGGTCCAGCCTGCAGATGATGAGGGCCAGGGTCATTCTGGTGTTGATTGATAGCGACCTGAAGATCATGCAATGCATGCATAGGGTGTGGAAGCAGGCAGATGAGACTGTGTTTACCTGTTTCTCCATAGATAGCTTGCTGTCTAAGATGATGTGGAGGTTGCAGGTGTGATCTGTCGGGCGGGGGATGGGCTGAACTCAGCAGGCCACCATGCGGCATTCCATGGCGAGGTGTCGTTGCCAAAGTTTAGGATGTCTGCCTTGTCCATGTTGATCTTCAGACAGTTGTCCATTATCCAGTTGTCGATGTTCGTCATACATCTGTGGAAGTTAGTTCTGGTGGTGGAGGGTCTTCTGACAGCGAGAGGATAAGCAGCGTGTCATCAGCATAGGAGATGATGCTGAGTTTGTGTGTTCTGACAGTGTTGGCTGGGGGGTCGTGTACGTATTCAAGAGGTTGAGACTGAGTGACGATCCTTGGGGGATGCCGCAGATGATCTTCTTGGGTTCCGAAGTGGACAGTGGGAGATGGATACTCTGGGTTCTTCTGGTGAGGTATGAGGCGAAACATTTGAGGGCGTCATCCTGGATTTCGATGTTTCGATCAGGAGGGCACTGATGTCACCGGTGGCTGCAATCAGAGCTGTTTTGGTGCTGGGTTTGGCTTGGAATCTGGATTGATAGGGGTCCAGGAGGTTGTTGTGTTCCAGGTGTATGTTGAGGTGCTGGTTTATTGCCTTCTCGAGAACCTTCACTGGAAAGGGGAGCATATTGAGCTCATTGCGATCACCTTTTCTCCCGAGGTTGAAGATGTGGTGAGGACAGGGGGTCCATGGGTGATCTTGAGTGCACAGAGCTCATAATGCAGATCGTGGCTTGAGTTGTGAGAGGGTCCTGATGGGTGAGCAGGTGTTTGGGGTTTGTGTTCATGGGTGTGAGCAGGCTGATGCTGTCGGCAGTTTCAGGTTGAGGTTTGAAGTTTTTGTAGATGGCAGAGGGGGTGATGTCATTCTTGGCAGCTGCAGGGTTGGAGAACTCCTCCACGAGGGCGAAGAGCTCCTTGCCGTGGTTTGTGCTGGCTTCAATGCGGTCTGCTAGGATATTCTTCTATGTTTCCTTCAGAAGGTGATGGTACTTGTTGAGTCTGTTCTTGAAGGTAGTATGGTCATCTGTCTCTTTTCTGGTGCACCACTTCCTTTCTAGTTGCCGGCAGTTGGCCGATTTCAGTTCTCTAGTGAACCAGCTGGCTCTTCTGGCAGGTCCTTTGGATTTGGCTGGCTTGGCGGAGGCGATAGTGTCGGCACATTCTGTGATCCACTGGTAGAAGCTCTTTGCATCCTGTTCTGGGTTGGATGTTGAGTCTGGGAGATCGTCCACCGGTCTTCTGATATCTTTTTCTAGCTTCTGCATGCGGACCTTGAGAGCAAGTTCCCAGTGTTGGTAGGTCCTGACTGAGAAGGTGATGTGGATGCTGTTGTGGTCAGTCCAGGTGAGCTGTGACAGGTAGATGTACTTGAATCTGGGGCTGGACGAGAAAATTGTGTAGAGTGTGCCTTGCGATGTTGTGGAAGCTGAGATCCCCAGCAAGATGTAGTGTTCGGAGTCGATGGTAATAGGGGCGATGAGGTCAGGGGTGGCCTTACAAAAGTCGGGGCATGGTCTGGGTGGTATGTAGGTGAGTGTGCCTCAGATGGTGATTTTTCCATCTGTGTGGAGTTGGAAGTTGGGATACTGCATTATCGGGGTTGAGTTGTCTGAGGAGGCTGTGCAGCAGATGGTGTTATGGTAGATTATGGGAATTCCACCTATGTGTTTGTTGGTTCGGTTTCCAAAGGGCACATCATGACCATCACTCTTTGGGCTCTACATAGAGGCTAATGATTGGATATGCATGTAGTTTAAATACCTTTATGGCCCTCTGATAGGCACTTCCAGAAACTTGCGGTGCCTTCAGTCTCAAATTCAGAGCTGTCAATCATCTCCTGTCATGAACACTCAACCACAACCTTAACTCATCTAGGCAGCTAGAAACAACTCAGTTCACAGTATGCACTATACTCATATGTTATATTTTGCATGAAAAAACTGCAGAAACAAAACAAATGCAAAAATCAATTGCCCTTAGGGAATGAAGGATCAAGTAAAACAAGAGCATTAATTTAAGGGTTTTTACAGTCAATGCTGAGAAATTCGCTTGGTGTTTTTGGACGGTAAATTTAGGGACATGATGAATACCAACGGAGATGCCTTCCAAAGTCATATTTTACCCAACAGGACCAGCCCACTTAAAGTTCTAAATGAAGATCTACCTACTAATCTATTGTTTTGAGACACGTGGAGGCAGCACCAAAGTCAAAGCATTTTGCAGAAACCAAGAGTAGTGTATAAAAATATTTTTCTTTTTATTGTTTTTTTCCTTTTTTTCAAGGTGCACAAAACAGCCAACGCGTTTCACTCCCCAGCCTTGGGAGCCGTCCATTCGAATATATGTTGACAGGCGTTGTCCGTGGATATATAGTTCCAAAAAAATTCAATAAGATCGAGAAAGTGCTCAGAAGAAAATGTAAACGTGACTGAATAGTGCAAGACGGCTGGCGTCTTGCACGGGGGACGGTCCATTTGTTATCCTGACGTGAGATTCAATATATATTGCAGCTTATCAAAGACTGCACACCTTTATGATGTCACCCATCTTGTCCAATATGAATATCTAATACATGTGACTTCTGCAGTTTTCTACATTTTATCATCTCCTGACCGCAGTGACCTACGACCCCCTTGACGCTTTTGTACACTCACGTGGACTATTCAGTTTTTTGGAACTATATATCCACGGACAACGCCTGTCAACATAAATTCGAATGGACGGCGCTACCTTTATCTTTTCCTAATATCTATATAAAATACTTTGACTTTGGTGCTGCCTCCACGTGTCTCAAAACAATTTTCCTCTGGGTATCCAGTGGGACCCAACCACAGCAGGTCTCGGAGGTTAACAGCACAAGAGATTTAATATTGTTTGGGACTTTTTGAAGTTTGAGGTGCTTTCCTTTCTGGTTGGTCCGCTGTGGAAACATTGTTTTTCTACCTACTAATCTAAACAAAGTGTTAGTTCTTTCACATGTGCAGCGGAAATGATCCATTTTAGTACATTAGACTGTCTATTGTGCTAAAGCGAAATGCTTCTGCTGTGCATGTGAAAGAAGTACCCATTTGAGTGAAACTGACTAGGGGAGAAAGCAGAATGAGTGCTGGTCCACAAAACTGTGGGCCCGACCAGCTAAAATTAACCACCAGTGGCGGCTCGCAGAGGTAAAGCTGTGTGGGGGTAGTGGAGTCCGACATACAACAGCAAACGTAAGCGTAAATAAATAAATATCTGTCGCCTTATGTTGGACTCCACTACCCCCCACCCAGCCCCGCTCCCGCCCCGCCTCCCCGCTCCACAGCGCTACCTCTGTGAGCCGCCACTGTTAACCACTGCTTATATGGCAACCCACACGTGCATACACATGCACATACTTGGACAGCAATGTTTTAATGGCATTTTGCAGATGCCTGTTTTAGAGGGCTAAAATAATAATGTTGATGGCATGCAGCACAAATCAAGACAAGCGAGCATCAGGGTAGCAGTATGCGAAGGGTTGCCAAATCCTTGAAAAAAATTGCAGTTCTAAGCATTACATAAAAAGAATCACTATCTAGAGGCCTAGTCATGGAAGAGCACTATTTTCTGTGTGGATGACCACATGTGCACAAGCAAAATACCTAAGCAAGGAATAGCCAATGGTTGAGGTGTTTCATTCTGCATACTATGGTGAATGGACGTCTAAAAGACAATGGATGAAGACCACTGACCAAAAGCCTATATGTGAATGTAAATGATGCTTCATTTGGTGGTGTCAAAGCAGCGTGTGCAACCTGCTACACAGACTTACACCAGAAACCTAATAGGCTTAAATCTCACGGGGGCAAGGGAGTTAGCTACGACTAAGGTATATGAGTACACAAGTATCCTGAAGCAGAGCCCAAAAAACTAACCTGTCAATGATATTTCAAACTTCTGCTAATTTGTACAAAACATACCACCATAACGAGAGATTAGTCGAAAGACTAGTCTCAGTTTTTAGCATTAATACATCCATGGGCCTTTGTTCGAATTTTGTTCCAGCCTGTTCACAAGAAGGGTACCTCAGTTTGCTAGGGATAAAACTTCCCCTAAATAGCCCAGTACATAATACTAGTTTTAGCTGTGCCCAGGAATAAAGGAGGGGTGAATTCTGCCTTTGCTTTCCTTGGAGGATTAGATGAAGCCCTTGTAAAATGATCAGATGATGACACAAAAGAGATGTGCATAGTATAACAAAAAATTGGATCCAGTACATGTTTCACATTGAATTCTCTGCAGCATGGCTGTTGTTGGTGAGTTTTCTGCTCCAGGAGTGACTGCACTGATCTTCATGAATGACTGCACTGAGCTATTTCGAAATTTTCCAAACCAAACCTCTTTGGGCTCTAGTGCTCCCATGACAGCCTCAACGTGTTGGAACCTTCCCTTTTCCTGGGGGAGCTTTTTGTAGTTGCATGGAGGACTAGCCTGCCATTTCTAGTGCAAGAGTTTTGTATTACTTGTGGCATACATTTTATTTGGGGCTCCCTTAGAACTCCTCTCCCTTCTAGCCTTATAATTACATAATCTTAAAATCCCATCTGCTAGGGGAACATCCTTTTCGACGCGGATTTTACACCGCAGTACTTTTAGAACACGTCCTTTACAACGCAAGTCGTAACCACGACTTGCGCTGGAGGGCGCTAGAGGATAAAGAATAATACATTTACTATTCCAACACCTTCTGGTGTTGGAATAGTAAATTATATTATTTACTATCCGCGCCCCCAACGCAAGTCATGGTTATGACTTGCGTTGTAAAAGACGCGTTGTAAAAGCACGCGTTGTGACGGTACGGGTCGTACCGTCATACATCCCATCTGCTGCCACTCAATACTCCATCTCTATAATCCAAAATACCTAATCCGCACACATATTCCATGTATTTCCTATTCCAAGCCCTATGCATGATGCAATATTCCAACTGTAATATTTTAGTGAAGCCTTACCGAAGTTGCCAATTTGGTACAGAATGTGGGGCGTTCACGAATGAGGAATATCTGAAGTCAATATGTGGTGTATCTCAATTGACACAAGATAAATGAGTTGGGTACTAGCAAAGGATATTTTGCTCAGCGGTTTGTGAGAGACCAATACTCTCTCTGACTTTCCGATGATTCAGTGGTGAGTTCTGTGATGCCTGATTTAGTGTTCACCGGAAACACAGAAAAAGGTTCCCACCCTCTAGATTTTCAGAGAAAGTTCAATATTCGCAGCTATGATTCCATCATTAATCAAACCCTAACTTCACAAGAAGAAGAGCTCAGTGAAAGAGACTTGCAAGGTATGGGGATGGGAATAAGGGCATTAGTGAAGAGGGCAAGGTAGACTCTTGAACAAATGTGTAAGAGAGAAGTAAGTAATGTTGCAGGCTTTTATTCTTTTAATCTGTAATCTTTGCCTTCTGCACTTGGTAAAATGACTTTGTTTGTCATGTTATGGTATGTTAATATAATTGATAATGTGCATGAATCTCACCGGAAGGGGTATCTCAGCGCTGCCGGGTACCATAGGCAAAAAACAAACGGGGTCTTGACTCTTTACTCAGCTAGGCTGAGCCAACTAAACTGAAAAAACAACACAAGGGCCAATGCTGAGAAATACTTTAAACCATGTAGACTGGAAGTGTTGAATTTAAACAATCACACCCTGCTGCGGAAACTAGGACTGATGCCTCCCGTTCTATCGGTATGTCGAGTGAATTTGCGATCGCCTGCAATACCTAGGCTTAACACGTTTACCGACCGCCTATTACTACTCTTTTCCAGTAACAATACTTGTCCCACGGATTAAGGAGAAGTATGGACCCGACGGCAAGCCATTAGCCAGTCGAACTCCAGGTAAGAGCCCCACACAGCAATACAGTAGGGTAGAGTGAACGATTGGGAGTGAGCGCGTGTGATTAAACTCAGCACGTTTGTTGTTTAGGTCACAGCCACTACGTGCACTTTGTTGTGAAATTACATGACCCACCGCCTTTGGAATTTCAAGACGTTTTTGTTCGAAGGTTAAGGTAGGCTGTTGTGAGCACGGGGTGCGTGTCTCTTGTTATACTTTGTATGGAACATTTCCCTAAGCACACCTTCATTGTTTTTTCTAGAACCAATTGGTCCTGAGGAGAACCCCTTTAACGAGTGGGGTTTGAAACGCGTCGACCACCTCATCCCCGTATTTGGTCCACACGCTTTGTGATAATAACAAAGTCCCTTCACCAATTTTCAGAACAATACATTTCTATTGTTGAACCATCAAAAAGACTCTAAAACTGCATATTCAAAAGGGATTTTTCCAATTTGATTCATGACCTATACGTGGATTCACTTTTTTGTTGTCTAATGTTTATTTTTGTGTGTGAAGGTGTCTTTGTATGACTGGACGGCCATGTATGTTTGAAGTATGGAAACGCTTTCGTTCTTTTGATATTGTTGTATATATTGTATATAAAAGAATTATTTGTCTTCTCCTTGCACTAAAAAATTGTGTCATAAACAAAACAAAAAAAGTTTAAATAAGAATAAATCTTTTTACATTGCTAATTCCAGCAGGGTGTGATTGTTTAAATTCAACACTTCCAGTCTACATGGTTTAAAGTATTTCTCAGCATTGGCCCTTGTGTTGTTTTTTCAGTTTAGTTGGCTCAGCCTAGCTGAGTAAAGAGTCAAGACCCCGTTTGTTTTTTGACTTTATAGCGGGCAGGTGCCCGCGAGGTCCTGATAGGCAGGGACAGTCCTGCCACAGGGTATTTAGTTGTCCTACAGATTTGTTGTTGTTGGCCCAGTTGTGGGACATTTGTGCTTGGTCATAATCACTGCTTGTCACACTTGGTGTTGGTTTTGTCCTTCTTTCCTTCTTACTTTATTTTTTACTTTGTTTTTACACTTTGGTATGGCTGAAAAAGATACGCTTGCTTTTAGCGAGGAACACATATGGAATTTAATAAGAGACCCCCCAGTGTTTGCCTCGGCATCCCTAAGCCTCACCGCCAGCACTCAGAACGAGTCGGATAAATTAATCCGCCTACGGAAAAAACAGATTCGTACGGACCTTCATGGGCATTTCTTACTTCAGCACCTCCGATCAGGAACTATTCCATCAGGACTAGTCATTCGAAATATCCCCGTCGTTTTCACGGATGACCCGGAATACAAAAAGGGATTTAGCGGAATTGAAACCAAATGTAGTAGGGACCTCATGGTCCTAACCATTGAGACCGCACACAGAATTTCTCAGAAAGAACTGGAAGAAATAGCTACTTTACAGAGAGAAATTGAAAACAACCAACTCATCTCGGATTCCAAAGCACTTTTGGAAAAAATTGAAAAGGATATTCTTGAATTCAAGGACTATACAGTTACTCAGAAAAACAACAAATTCGAAGTCGATAAAAAGAACTTTTCTCTGGAGTACATTTATCCATATTTGAGTAAGGATTTTTATACACGACCGGACTCGCGCCGGTTTTTACAGGACAATCAGGGAAGATCACGCCAAAAATATCTCACCTTCTCTGACACATCTTCGTCATCTGGGAGTGAGCCAGATAATACCAATCGACAATTTCAAAATAGTCCAGATAACCGTCCAGGCCAATACCAACAACAACAGCAAAACCAACAGCCTTTTTTAGGACGAGGCCAACCGAAACCTCGGGGTCGAATTCGAACACCCCAACCATGGGAGATGAGAACACGTCAGAAATTTTACAAGAACTAACCATTTCCCCGATTTTTAACCTCTCTGATAGAATCTTGTCATCTGCTGAAACATCTATACTTACAAAAGGTCTTAACTTCGTTCCATCACGACCTACTGATTATGTAAAAATGAAATTAGAGACGCTTGAATTTTGTCGTAAAATTCGCCTTAAAACATTTTTCCAAGATTCGGTAGAAGAACAACAAGAGGAGGTTACAGGTTTAAAAAGGAAATCGACATTCTGTCCCAAAGGTCCAAAAATCCCTAAGGAAGTTACTACATTTGAAAGTACTATTTTATCTGGAATCTCTTCTTTGGAAAAAACTAAAACCTTCGTTAAATACAATGTGGCTAAAATTGAGAGAGATGCCCTCCTGGCCATAAAAAATGACGATACCATCGTGGTCAAACAGGCCGACAAAGGCGGAGCGATAGTGATTTGGGACGTGAACAAATATAAACAGGAAGTCCACCGCCAATTAAATAATCAAGAATGCTACAGACGCATTGGCAAGGATCCCACTTTAGAAATCAAAAATCAATTATTTGAAGTGATTCAGAAAGGCTTTGATCAAGGTATTATTGGACCCAAGGAATTATCTTTTCTACAAAATAAGAACCCCAGGACCCCAGTGTTCTATGTCCTCCCGAAAATGCACAAAGATGAGGTCAATCCTCCAGGCCGCCCTATAATTTCTGGGTGCGAGTCCCTCTTTGAGCCAGTTGCAAAATATATCGACTTCTTTTTGAAGCCTTTTATTGACAATATTCCAGCCCATTTGCGAGACACTACTGCGTTTCTTAACCGCCTGGCTAATATCACCTTTGACAGCGGAACACAATTACTGGTCACCCTTGACGTTGTGTCTTTGTACACTCAAATCCCTCAAGAACAAGCTTTGGAAACCTTAACTTTCTTTTTGGAGAGCCGGGAGAGACCAGTTAGAGTCCCTACAGAGTTTATCCTTGATCTATCTCGTTTTGCATTGCAGAAGAACTTCTTTATTTTCGATTCTGAGTTCTTTTTCCAAATAAAAGGGGTAGCGATGGGCTGCCCCTTTGCTCCAGAGCTGGCCATAATGTTTATGGGATTATATGAGGAGAAATTCATATATAATGACAATCCACACAGCCCCCGCATTTCAAACTATATGCGGTACATTGACGACGTGTTCCTGATTTGGACAGGGAACCAGGAGGAACTGAACCAATTTGTGACGTGGCTCAACTCAAGAACCGTTGATATCCAATTTTCAGTCACGGCATCCAACGAATCTATCACGTTTCTGGACGTGAGAATAGAATCCACAACACAGGGACTAAGTACGACCTTACATCGAAAACCATCTGACAGGAATAAGACATTACATTTTACTAGTAACCACCCGCGCAACATGAAACAAAACCTCCCTTACGGACAATTTTTAAGGATTCGCCGTAATTGCTCAGAAAAGGAGGAATACTTCAAACATGCTGGCTATCTCAAAGAGCGTCTCATACAAAGGGGTTACCCCAAAAAATTGTTGAAGAACTCCCTTAAAAGAGCTTGGTGGACTCCCAGAGAAACCTTACTGGAAAAGAGAGTCAAACAAGACTTAAAAAGATTGGTTTGTGTTACCACATTCTGCCCAGCAGCTAATCCATACAAGAAATTGATCTTGTCCAACTGGCATTTATTGAAAGACCTTCATGAAGATTTTTGGCACCTCCATTGTTCGCATACAAAAAAGAAAAAAGTATAGCCAATCATATTGTAAGAGCTGCCCTCCCGAAAGCTAAAGCACCAACTTTGAAAAGCCTTTTTGGACTTCCTCCAACTAAGGGCCACCATAAGTGCGGAACTTGCACTTGTTGTAACGAAACAATTGAGGATTCTGTGTTCAGCATTGATAACATCCATTGGAAGCATGACACATTTACTAATTGTAAAAGTAAAAACGTGGTCTATGCCATCATTTGCCCGTGCCCGTTGGTATATATTGGGAAAACCACACAAGAGGTTTGTGGAAAAGTAAATTTTGCCATGTTCTGTGTCCCTACGTGTTCCCCATCTTATGTCATGTGTGCATGATTAATATGCATATGTATCCCCATGATCGATTAAAGACGCAATTACAGTTGTGTCCATCTCTCGTATGCCAGTTCCCAGTTTTCGTGAATACAACGAATATCAGGCCTATGTAAAGCTACGTTGCCACGTTTCACAGTGTGCACGTTATTTCATTGTAAAGTCCCCGTTTCTAGGCCTCAAAAGGGCCCAGACTCAGATTCAGCTCCTCTCTCCTGAACCCTCGCTGAGGAGCGATACAGCCCCCACCTGTATCCCTGACCCTTCACTTACTTCCTGCCTCACAGTGCCCGGCTCGGCCTGGCTCTGCCTGCCAGTCTGCCAAGAGTATGTTATGATTCCAGTTATCAGTCCAGCTCTCCTTCTCTGCATTCCTAAGCTACTGAATCGCATCAATAGTTTCAGTCATCGTCTAGCCTTTACGTCTCCATGTAAGAGAAATACTGTATTAATGGTCATTTAATATTCTTCAACACGCACTACATGTAGAATAATGCATGCACCAGTCTTAGAGTCTGTTAGCCTTTACCCTGATAACATTTGGATTCTATCAACATGTTCTCTAAACATCAGATACTAGATAGTGTTTAGGTACATGTCGCTCTGACTCTCCAGACTTCAGTCTCTGCTTCTAGCGCAGAAGTCATAGCCCCCAGTTTCTCCCTAGTCACACGTCATTGCCAGTTTGCGCGCACCACTAGGTTAAAGGTCCCGGCTCCTCAGGTAGCCCCCTCCATGTTTCCGCCCCATTTATGACATATTCTGTTACGTTTACATCACATGTCTATGTACACGCCTCCTGTTACACCTACTTTCACCCTTATCTTTCGCGACTGCTACGAACCCCACCCACTGCTACACCTACTGCATGTACTGTAATGCAATTGTTTTAGTATATATGCTTGTGCACTGTTATTAAAAGTTGCTAGCCATCCCAGATCTTGCCCGTGCAGGTTGTCCTGTTCCTGTCCTTATGCTGTATTAAACCTGCAAACTCCTACTACCTCGAATCTTGACTCTTATTTATTGAGCTATCTGTTATTGTTATATCCAGTCAAAAATAGAAGTATTATTTATTTATTTACCACATAATGGCGCCCGAATAGGGACTTGCCCTTTCCCCACGCGCCGGAGAAGCCACGCAAGCCCCCTGATCCTCTGCAGTCGTGACGGAACCATCCTGCGCAGTGGCAGATATTTCTGCTTCAAGTATCCCTCAGGCCCACGGAGGAAACGGAGGTTGCGGTCCAGCGTCCCGACGAGGCGGTGGAGGAACGCGGCGAGTCCCGACCAGAGCCCAAGCCGAGAGTCCAAGGTCCGAGGTATCCGGAGGCCCACCCGTAACTGAAGTCCGAAGTTCGTCCGTCCGTCGTCGTAGCAGTCCAGTCCAGTCCGAGGCCTTCCGTTCTTGCTGCCCGGTGAGTACCGTTGCTGGGGTAGTATCTAGACAGGGTCAATTGCATTGTCTCTGGTCCGTGGGTTTGGGGTACACAGATCCAACACGAAGTGTCCACTTAGGTGGATACGGGTCCTGACGTGTCTCTTTATGAGACCGGTAAGTTTCGTACTGTTTTAGCAGTGCATCTAGTTTCTGTTCTAGTCCGTTCTGTTCTCGAGAAATTCATGTATTCTGTTTTCAGTATTCCAGGTGGAATTTTGTCCGAACTGTTATTTTAAATGTCATTCATGTATTTCAATGTCGTGGTATGAAAGTGGTGTAATTATTGTGTTTATTGTGTATTGTATTGTGTCTAGGCTCCAGCCCAGTCATGCCTTTGTTTTCCAAATTACGTCAGTTAAGAACTAGAAAAGGTCTGTTAGAAGAAGCAGTTCCTGTCCCGCCTAGGGACAGTCCAGGTCATTTTATGTATCAAAAGCATGGCATAAGTGCCATATTATATCTAGATTTATGGGTGGAGTACACCAAGGAATTAGAGGAAAAGTACAGATGGCCCGTATCGGGTACATGGGATGCCGAGTGCATCATGCGAGTAGAAGAAGTATTATGGAAAAAGAAAGCCAGACAGTCACAGAAAGATGCCATCGGGTTATGGCGCAAAGAACCTCATAAAAGAACAGAAAAAGAAATCAGGAAGTCAGAATTAAGTAGGGAATCCGCAGAAAGAGCCCAGGAAAGGAAACTAATCGAGATAGGTGAACGAGTTAAAACCGAACAGTCAGACAGACAGAGAAATGCCCTCATTAAGGGTATGTATCCTCTTCTTGCCGAGGGCTTGCCAAAAGCAACCCCGGAAGCATCCAGTAATTTTCCGCCACCGTTAGTTCCGACCAAGCTACGTCACAAACCGACCGCAGCTGATATTTTTCTCTCGTCCTATTTGGACGACACAGTCCCAGAATATGCAAATCCTGCTCAGCCAGCTCCCGTGAATAATGTAATTCCTGCTCCTCCAGTCACCGGGGCACCTGTTGCAGTACCTGTTACGGTACCCCCGGTCCAGCCCGTAGTACAAATTCCCGCCACATCAGCCACTCTGCCAGCACGAAGAGTATCAGTCGATGATTCCAGTATAGGGGCCGCGGGAGGAGGTCCTCCTGGTACCCCGCCGCCAAGTAGACGTTTAGGAGCAGTCGAGTTACATGAACGTGCGTTACAGCGTACGCCCAAATATAAGTCCATTGCAGAAATCAGACGAGTTCTTACTGAATGCTGTTATGATCCAGTCCCAGGCGAGGATAGTATGGTTCTATACTCCGTGCGTATAAGACAGGTGTCCGAGTATTTGGTCACCCTACCGAATATGAAAGAAGATTTAGACAGAATGTATCGTTTCATTCGTACAGGACAAGATCCAGAAAGTATTGGTGAAGTCATGTCTCTCAGAAAAGCTGAGATCCAGTTGATGTTATTAAAGTTTCTGATCAATTGTTTAATACGGGAACAAGATTCCCCGACTAAAGATCCGACCGAAATGAAAGTTCTGACAAGGTGGAGTGATAATATAGCCGAGGGTAAGCACAAGACCCTCAATAGTATAGAGAGTATGTACAAGAAAATACGTAAAGAAATAATAAGGTTACACGAACAACGCAGAGAAGCACAAGTAAGCGAGAAAGAAAATGACTCTTCTACTGAAGAGGTAGACGACGAGAATACCGCCAGAATAGCGTATGTAGGTAAATCTAGATTTCCAGACCGACATTTACGTCTAGAACACAAGAAAGTCTTTCATCTTCCAGCACCAGAACAAGGTTCTCTAGAACAAGTATTTCAAGCTACCGATCAAATCCTGAAATCACGAATCGGTTATAGTGAACTCAGTACTATGCATGAACAAGAACTAGCCCGATCAGCAGTCCGATGGATTACTGATTCTACCACTTTTCCAGACGAAATAGTGGCACAAATGTTTCTGAAATTGCCCCCAGCCGAGCAGCGACTGGTGGGTATGTATATGATCCAGCACCTCATTACACTGTATGAGGGTCAACATTCCGATCCAGGTCCGTTATATGATGTCCTGAACGAGTTACTCCAGTATAGATGGAAAGGTTTAGGTACCGATTTAATTAGTGTCATTCTAGAACAACGCCATAAATATAGAACGTTTCTGAACCCGCATTTTGTTCACGTCTCACCCCCAGAAAGTAAACCGTTTTACATAGACAGACAGAATCCGTTACGAGAAGTACACCCAGTTAGGACAGCGGGTGGTGAAATGCAACGAGTATTTGTTTACACTCCAGTTACCAAGATGGAACTCTTAGAAATGAAGAAATTAATTCCCTGTCACGACAAAGATCCAGCAGGGTTCCACCGAGAATTAAAGGACATGCTCCGTATGGGAGAATACACGTATCCAGATATTATTAAAATGCTAAAAGTCCTGTTGCCTGCGGGCATATACGAAAAACTCAAGGAAAAAGATTGGGAGGTGGGAGAGAAAAAGATAGATTGGACAGCTCTAGAAGCTGAAGAAAATACACGTGTACCAGGTACCGGTCTAGGAGGTAAATGTAAAGAATTACCTGAACTATTAATACAAGTTTTGCCAAGATTATTAGCCACTAAAAAGGAAGACTGGGATGCAATCTCAGCCTGTAAACAGAAACAAGACGAAGACACTAGTGATTTTTATTCTAGATTCGAGAAATGCTTTAGCATTAACAGTGGTCTCAAGACGAGTAGCGAGTCATACCCTCATCTTTTTGTTACTAAACTAGTCGAGAATTCGAGTCCACAAGTTAAGAATCGAGTTTTGAAAGTCGAAAGTACCTGGCAAGCTAATACTCCGTCCCAAATGTTACAGATGCTCCAGTATCACCAGAATAGAATCAGAGAAGAGCAAGATCATGAAAGGAAACGTATGAAAGACACGAAAATGAAAGTACTAGTTGCACAATCTGTTCCTCAAGATAGTCAGAAGAGGGGTCCGAATCAAGCCAGTCATCCTGCGGCTCCCGTTAAAGGGACATGCAATTACTGTAAACAGCCAGGTCATTTTATAAACGAGTGTGCAGTTCTGAAACACAATATAGCTACCGGTAAAACTAAAGAAAGACCACGTCCTCCTAGACAAGAACAAGTTTCACAGACTTCTCAGCCACAGAATGCACCACAGACAGTTCTAGCACCGCAGCCTATCGCTGCAACTCAGCATGTTACACAGCAGATGTATCAGTATGCACAGTCCGAGTATCCAGAGTACCAGCAGTATTCATGAAACAGCCTAGAGAGGGAGGTAGGCTTGCCTCTCATCGAGATACCTGTAGATCAAGAGGGTCCCTATGTTCACAGTCAAGTATTAGGGAAAGACAGAAAGTTTCTGATTGATACAGGGGCAAGTAGGACGACTATTAGTCACGACGAGGTTCCAGGGGCTCCGCTCTCAGGCTCTAGAAATGTTCCCCTTGGATTTTCAGGAAAGCCTATTGTAAACGAGATATCAAAACCAGTTACTCTAGAAGTAGGTCCATTGTCCCGAACTACTGACCTGTTACTTACGAAATCATGTCCAGAAAATTTGTTAGGCATTAAGACACTGAAAGAATTAGGTGCAGTTATTTGCTGCTCCCCAGAAGGAATACGTTTGTTTTTACGTGACTTCAAGGGTCACTATGTTTTACGAGATTTTGATCCAAGATTATTGAATGTCCCCCAGCATCTATGGGCACAAGGTCCAACTGATGTTGGTTTTATGCAAATCACACCCCATCGTGTGACTCTCAAGCAAGGTGTAGTGTTACCACGAATCAGACAGTACAGACTGCCACCTGAGGCTGTAGCAGCCTTATCCAAAATTATTGACGAGCTCATGGCTCAAGGAGTAGTTGTAGAAACTGACTCCAATGTATGTAATTCTCCGATCATTCCAGTCATGAAACGTACTGATCCAAATGCACCTCCAGTATATCGATTAGTGGTTGACCTTCGAGAACTCAATAAATGTATCATTCCCCAGTACCCAGTTGTCCCAGATATTTCTTCCCTATTGACAGCCATTGATTCTGAAGCCACCTTTTTCACAGTCATAGACCTCAAGAACGCATTTTTTAGTGTCCCAATTCATCCAGATAGCCAGTACTTTTTCGGTTTTTGTTTAAATGGAAGGAGCTATAAATTCACACGAGCTCCTCAAGGTTTCACAGAAAGTCCTAGTATTTACAGTCAAGCACTTAAAAGACAACTAGACAATATTCACATGCCAGCTGACACTGCCCTGCTCCAATATGTCGATGATCTACTGATCACAGCCCGTTCTGAACGTGCTTGCGAGCGAGCATCACTTACAGTTCTGTATTTCCTAGCCGAGATGGGGCACAAGGTGTCCCCTTCAAAGCTTCAATTCTGTGTCCAGCAAGTGATCTACTTAGGCCACTTACTGTCCAAGTGGGGTAGGCAGTTGACACCTGATCGTATCCAGTTAATAGCGAGTCTTCCACAGCCCAAGACACAGAAGGAGGTACGTGCTTTTATCGGCCTTACTTCTTATTGCAGACAATGGATTCCTCAGTATGCATTTCTAGCCAAGCCATTAATACAGTTAACGACACAGGAGGCAGCCGTATCGACTGTCCTCCCTTGGACATCTGAACATACACTAAGTTTTAATGAGTTAAAGAAAGCTTTATGCCAAGCTCCCGTTCTAGCTACACCGAACTACAGTAAGCCTTTTACACTTTTTGTCACAGAACGTGATGGTACAGCATTATCTGTTCTTACACAAGATCAAGCAGGACAATACAAGCCCTGTGCTTATTTTTCAAGCACACTAGATCCTGTAGCCCAGGCTCTGCCTGCGTGCCTCAAGTCAGTTGCAGCCACAGCTCTAGCTATCAGACAAAGTGATTCCATAGTATTAGGACACTCCTTGACAGTACAAGTTCCACACTCCGTGGAAGTTCTTTTAAACCGAACACAGACTCAGCACTTGACAATTGCACGTTTAACAGGTTATGAATTGACACTGTTCCAGCCTCACATAGAAATCCGACGCTGCAATGTTCTGAATCCTGCTACACTGTTACCGTCAGTTATTTCAAGTCCTGCCACACATGACTGTGTGGAAGTAGTTAACACCATGACCAAGCCAAGACAAGACCTGACAGATATTCCATTACCAGATCCCGACCTGACACTTTATGTGGATGGTTCATGTATGAGAACAAGTACAGGAGAACTAGTAGCCGCGTATGCAGTGACTACTGACACTAAAGTTATTGAGACGCACCGTATTGACACTCTGTCTGCTCAAGCAGCAGAGCTAGTTGCCCTGACTCAAGCCTGCATACGTGCCAAGAACCTGAAAGTTAATATTTACACAGATTCACGTTACGCATTCGGAGTCGTACACGACTTTGGAGTGCTCTGGCAGGAGAGAGGTTTCATGACTTCTCATGGAACCAAGATTCAGCATGGTTTCCTTATTCAAGCTCTGTTAGATGCAATACATTTACCGACATCCATCGCTATTATGAAATGCAAAGCACATACGAAAGTTACAGACATTATTTCCCAAGGTAATGATCTAGCAGATCGAACAGCCAAGCTTACAGCTCAGACTCCAGACATACCAGTTAACAAGACACCGACATCCACTCTAGAACAGACTACTTGTATGACAGTTAAGGACCCTACTCAAGATGTCATAGATATCCAGTCACATGCTACCCCCCAAGAAATCGAGAAATGGTCTGAACAAGGAGGGGTCCAGACAGATCAAGGATGGTTGACGAAGGGAAAAGCCACATGGTTTCTCCCCGACTCAATGGTTCAAGTCATTATCAATACCGCACATAGTCCTGCACATTTAGGAGAAAAAGCCATGTTAGACAGTATCCAGAACATTTGGTTCAACAAGCATTTACGAGCTGCAGCCAAGCAGAAAGTCCGTACTTGTATGATATGTTGTCAGTTTAATCCAGGTAAAAGTGTTCCGGTGGAACAAGGTGGATTCCAGCCCCCTGACCACCCTTTTGAAGTCCTCCAGATGGATTATATTCAGATGGAGCGATGTCGAGGTTTCAAGTATGTCCTTGTAGTTGTATGCGCTTTGTCCAGGTGGACAGAAGCATATCCAGTCCCAGATTACACAGCCGCGACCACTGCCAAGCAGTTGGTTCGTGAATATTTCCCCCGTTATGGACTCCCTAGGGTCGTGTATTCTGATAACGGCCAGCCATTCTCATCCGAACTAATGAAGCACGTTTCCCTTTTGTTAGGGTACCAGTGGAAGTTTCATTGTGTACGCCATCCTGAAGCAGCCGGTCTCGTAGAGAGACATAATCAAACCTTGAAAATACGTATTGCTAAAATCTGTAAAGAGAAAGGTGTAGACTGGCTAGTAGCTCTGCCAGTCGCCCTATTTTATATGCGCATGGTCGCACATTCCAGATCAGGTCTGTCCCCGTATGAGGTCGTATTCGGCCGGCCCCCAAATATGTGGGGTACACCTAGACCCCGAAGTATTACAGATGTTTCCAGTAATATGCTGACAGATTACCTAGCTTCCTTGATGTCTGCCCTCCACTCTTGTCGTTCACAGGTTGCCGCTGCATTTCCCGACAATACTGAAGTCAAGCCACACGAGATCCTTCCCGGCACCCTGGTCCTCGTCCGCAACTTTGATCGTTCAAGTCCGCTGGAGCCTCGCTGGAAGGAGCCGAAGCAAGTCCTTCTGACCACCCGTACGGCCGTGAAGTTGGAGGGCCGTAAGGGGTGGGTCCATCTGTCTCACGTCAAGAAATTTCATGGACTAAAACCTAAACCTTTTGCCAAGGATTGCATTTTACCTAAAGACTGCCAAAATATTATTCTCAAGGACTGTCCCGCAAATGACATTGATACCAAGCCTCCCCTGTTAGAGGAAACTCCGCAGCAGGAGTATAAAAAGAAGTTACGGTCTAGTAAAATAAGTCAGCCAGTTTAATTGTCTAAGTCCTCCCCTAGGTGAAACGGTTAGACAGGTTTCTGACATGTATGAAATAGACCCCCATAGCGAGAGAGTTAGTCAAAACTCAATCCGATGTATCGTTTTTCTAAGTTTCATATTATTTTTAAGCCTGATGGTTACCTGCACGAGTTATGCATTTCATTTATGTTTTCCAATTTCTCATGTAAATAAGTTTTCTAATGCTACAGTAGAGCACACGTTTAGTGATCTGCCTCCTCATGAACTATCTTATCGTCTTGCTATGCGCAACAATTCATTTATCCGTATGTTACATTATTCACACCAGACCAGCAATGCCACTAATTGTTGGGTGTGTGGTCGACTCCCCCCTTTCCAGACACCGAAGGGAGTTCTGCCACTGTTTCCTTATCCGTTTTCACATAATGGCTCATGTGGTGCATGGTCCACGTTAACGTCATCCTCAACTGATATGTCCTTTCTGAACAGTACATGTTTTCCAGACAAGCAAGGTCTTCCCCACAGAACAGGGTTAGATCTAGAAAATGAAGTTTATAATTTGGGTAATTATTCTTCGAATTTCATGGTCCTGAATGTTCAGTCTGATCCTACTCCAGACTTACCTGCTATTTCAGTACTACCAGTCAAAGGCGAATTGTGTGTCAGAAATAATGGTTCCGTACATGTAGGACATAGTGATTGTACTACTATTATCCAGTATAGTGACAGTGGGAAATCTATTTTCAAAGCTTCACGTCATTCTTATTTTGTTTGTGGTCAGACCGCATATGTTCGTCTGCCCCTTGATTGGGAAGGAACCTGTTACATTGCCTTCCTACTGCCACCAGTTTTCCTAGCCCCATCTGATTATCATAGAAACACACATCTAGTACACATCAGACATAGAAGGGAGATCGAGTCCCCGATTGTCGATCAAACTGAAACTGCTCTAGAACAGTATACAGATTTCAATAAAGGATTCTTCTTCTTTATAGGACCTATCCAGAATAGCAAGTTAATACGTAGGTTAACCAGAACCCTTGAAGCAGTAGTGAATGAGACTGCCTCTGCTCTAGGTAACTTAACCGAAGAGCAATCTGCTATGAGATTTGTCGTGCTCCAAAATCGTCTCGTTCTTGACGTCATACTGGCCGATAGAGGAGGAGCATGTAGAGTCATCGGATCTAGTTGCTGCATTTTTATTCCTAATAACGCGCCGTCTGTTTATTCAGCTATAACCAGACTTCATAAAATTGCCCATCAGTTACACCAGAATCCAGGCACCTGGACATGGTCCGGTTGGTTCTGGAGTATAATTTCTGCCTGGGGATGGAAAATATTGTCATTTCTAGGTATTGCAGTAGCGATCATATTCAGTTGCTGCCTCTGTATACAATGTGGCCCTGCGATTTGCGGCATTTGTGCTACCTCTTGTATTCCTAGTCCTAAGTCCCGTCCTAGATCCCGTTCCAAGACAATTCGAGACGAGTAAATGATACTGTATGAAATGATAGATGGTATCATGAATATTGATGTTTCCTGATGGAAACGTAGTGACAAGGAGGGAATGTGGAAAAGTAAATTTTGCCATGTTCTGTGTCCCTACGTGTTCCCCATCTTATGTCATGTGTGCATGATTAATATGCATATGTATCCCCATGATCGATTAAAGACGCAATTACAGTTGTGTCCATCTCTAGTATGCCAGTTCCCAGTTTTCGTGAATACAACGAATATCAGGCCTATGTAAAGCTACGTTGCCACGTTTCACAGTGTGCACGTTATTTCATTGTAAAGTCCCCGTTTCTAGGCCTCAAAAGGGCCCAGACTCAGATTCAGCTCCTCTCTCCTGAACCCTCGCTGAGGAGCGATACAGCCCCCACCTGTATCCCTGACCCTTCACTTACTTCCTGCCTCACAGTGCCCGGCTCGGCCTGGCTCTGCCTGCCAGTCTGCCAAGAGTATGTTATGATTCCAGTTATCAGTCCAGCTCTCCTTCTCTGCATTCCTAAGCTACTGAATCGCATCAATAGTTTCAGTCATCGTCTAGCCTTTACGTCTCCATGTAAGAGAAATACTGTATTAATGGTCATTTAATATTCTTCAACACGCACTACATGTAGAATAATGCATGCACCAGTCTTAGAGTCTGTTAGCCTTTACCCTGATAACATTTGGATTCTATCAACATGTTCTCTAAACATCAGATACTAGATAGTGTTTAGGTACATGTCGCTCTGACTCTCCAGACTTCAGTCTCTGCTTCTAGCGCAGAAGTCATAGCCCCCAGTTTCTCCCTAGTCACACGTCATTGCCAGTTTGCGCGCACCACTAGGTTAGAGGTCCCGGCTCCTCAGGTAGCCCCCTCCATGTTTCCGCCCCATTTATGACATATTCTGTTACGTTTACATCACATGTCTATGTACACGCCTCCTGTTACACCTACTTTCACCCTTATCTTTCGCGACTGCTACGAACCCCACCCACTGCTACACCTACTGCATGTACTGTAATGCAATTGTTTTAGTATATATGCTTGTGCACTGTTATTAAAAGTTGCTAGCCATCCCAGATCTTGCCCGTGCAGGTTGTCCTGTTCCTGTCCTTATGCTGTATTAAACCTGCAAACTCCTACTACCTCGAATCTTGACTCTTATTTATTGAGCTATCTGTTATTGTTATATCCAGTCAAAAATAGAGGTATTATTTATTTATTTACCACAGGTTAGAAGCAGGATTACTCAGCACAAATCCAGAATTAAGAGAGGAGTCGAAAATGCCCCATTAGTCAATCATTGGACCAGAATGAAACATGAACAGACTGATTTGAAATGGACTGTTCTTTCAAAAATTGAAAAAGACCCAAGGGGAGGAGATGTGGACGCAAAACTATCTCAACGTGAGGCCCTACTAATAATGAAATTCAATACAGCCGTTAAAGGCTTAAATGAGATCTCTGAGATTTATAAAAACTAATATGTTTATTGTCAGAACCAATCTAATTTTCTTCGATAGACGTGCCCCTTTGGCATGTCTTCCTGTTGCCGTTTCATCCGTTTATGATTGCCGAACTACAAGTCCCAGAACCCCCTCGGGGTTCATAAACCAGGAAGTACAAGTCCTGACCATCTGCGATTTTTCCACAAACCAGAACTGCGGAAACTAGGACTGATGCTTCCCGTTCTATCGGTATGTCGAGTGAATTTGCGATCGCCTGCAATACCTAGGCTTAACACGTTTACCGACCGCCTATTACTACTCTTTTCCAGTAACAATACTTGTCCCACGGATTAAGGAGAAGTATGGACCCGACGGCAAGCCATTAGCCGGTCGAACTCCAGGTAAGAGCCCCACACAGCAATACAGTAGGGTAGAGTGAACGATTGGGAGTGAGCGCGTGTGATTAAACTCAGCACGTTTGTTGTTTAGGTCACAGCCACTACGTGCACTTTGTTGTGAAATTACATGACCCGCCGCCTTTGGAATTTCAAGACGTTTTTGTTCGAAGGTTAAGGTAGGCTGTTGTGAGCACGGGGTGCGTGTCTCTTGTTATACTTTGTATGGAACATTTCCCTAAGCACACCTTCATTGTTTTTTCTAGAACCAATTGGTCCTGAGGAGAACCCCTTTAACGAGTGGGGTTTGAAACGCGTCGACCACCTCATCCCCGTATTTGGTCCACACGCTTTGTGATAATAACAAAGTCCCTTCACCAATTTTCAGAACAATACATTTCTATTGTTGAACCATCAAAAAGACTCTAAAACTGCATATTCAAAAGGGATTTTTCCAATTTGATTCATGACCTATACGTGGATTCACTTTTTTGTTGTCAAATGTTTATTTTTGTGTGTGAAGGTGTCTTTGTATGACTGGACGGCCATGTATGTTTGAAGTATGGAAACGCTTTCGTTCTTTTGATATTGTTGTATATATTGTATATAAAAGAATTATTTGTCTTCTCCTTGCACTAAAAAATTGTGTCATAAACAAAACAAAAAAAGTTTAAATAAGAATAAATCTTTTTACATTGCTAATTCCAGCAGGGTACCATAGGCAAGCAGCATATATAAGCAAGTATATGAAAAGCTCAGTTTTGAGAAGCTTTCTAAAATGAAAGTGGTCCGTGCACTTACGCAGATGGGAGTGGAGCTGATTCCAATATAAGGGGGCCAAATAATACACAGCTTTCCCCCTGGGGCATGCTTTCCTAATGCGGGGCATAGTGAGAAGACATTTCACCATGGACCACAAGGGTCTGCTCGGCTGGTGTGGAATACGTTTCTCAGTCTGATATATGGGACCTCTGACGTTCGGGCGATTTGTGCATCATGCAACAAATCTTGAATATAATTCTCGTGCGTATGGGAAGCCAAAGGAGGGAGCGTAAGAGGAAGAGAGCGACTGTTCTGAGTGGCATATTCTAAGTGGAATATTCTGAATGAGGCGGGCCGCTGTGTTTTGGACAACTTGGAGTTTGTTGAGTAGAGACTCACTAGTGGTGGCCAAAAGGGCATTACAGTAGTCCAGGCAGCTGATCGCTAGTGCCTGTACTGGGGTTTTCCACACTGAGAGTGGGAGTAAACAGAAGACGCTGCGCAACAGACTCATCATATGAAAGCAGATACCAGTGGTAGCCACTACCTGACGACTTGGGGGTAGGTGCTACACCCAAGTCAATTGGCCAGCAATCGAGGGACCAAAATAGTTGGCCTTTACCAAAGAACATAATCTCCGTCTTGCTCATATTCAGCTTGAGAAAGTTCTCAGTCATCAAAGCCGGGATGGCTTTCATACCGTCAGAGAAGCATGCTTTGGTAATATGTAGGTTGTTATTGAAGGAGATGAAAAGTTTGGTGTAATCTGCATAGGAAAGGGGGGAAAATCATAGATTCTTGCAAGGGGGGCCACATAGATGTTAAACAATGTGAGGCTCAGACAAGAGCCCCTAGGTACCCCCTTCATGAGCTCTATGGTGCGGGATCTGAAAGGTTCTAGATTGATGGTCTAAGTTCGATAAGTAGGAAAACTAAACTCACAAACCATTGTAGAGCAATGCCCCAAATACCTACCTCTTCTAATCTCTGGAGTAGTCTATGATGGGACACTGTGTCAAAAGCTGCTGATAAATCAAACAACACTAACTGAGCAGGCTGATTTGCATCCTGGGAACTTCTGATATAATCCGTTACCGCTAGAAGAGCAGTGCTAGAAATCTAAGGGCTCCATAAGGTGTTTGTTAATGTGTCCTTCCAAATGTTTGCTCTTTAGGGGGAGAAGCAAGATAGGATGGTAATTTAACATGTCTGAGGCAGGGAGAGTGACCTTTTTACGTATGGAAATAACCTGTGCAGCCTTTTTAGCATACCTGAGCTCATAGAAAGGTTTAATAAAGAGCAGATTGTGGGTGCGAGCTGATTGGCCAGATTTGCTGAGATCTTGGCTGGCAGTACATCTAAAGGGGACCCTGATTTGGCAGTCTTCAGCATTTTCACAGACGGAGTTATCCATGAGGGGTACAAAGTTCCATACTATCAATATCAGAGGGGATGCAGTAGGATTCTACTCCGAATTGGTCTCTTGATCTAGGAAATTTGTTGTAGATCAAATTCGCAGTGGTTTGTAAGGGCATCACATAAAGCTTGCAATGGAGGGGTATCAGTAATGCATGCAATAGGATTTGTAATGGATTTAAGAACTTTATATAACGCTTTGGAAGTGTTCCCCGCCTGACCAAGTTATAAAGCAATGTATACCTTATGCGCTTTTTATATATTCCTTTGATATAGCGCTATGGTTACTTTATAGGTATCTCAGTCAGTGGGGTTGTGGGATTACCGCCAGCACCTCTCTAGTTTTTTACACTAGGCTTTTTCATTGCGCAATTTTGGAGTATACCATGGAGCATTTAGACCATGTTTGACTACGTGTTGATGTTTCATGGATGCTAGGTTGTGTATAACTATTTGTAAAGATGTATTATAATCTGCTGACACCATTTTAACTTTCCCCATCTTCCTTAATGTAGGAGCAATAAACTCTTTAGTGAAGGTGTCTGGAGTGATTTTATGCCATTGTCTCATAGGAAGATGTGAAGGATTGCTTGGGGGTATGGGCACATGAGTAGAAGTGAACTAAAATGTAATCAGAGTGGTTTGTCCAGTGTAAAGAGCAAGGGGTCTCCGTAACTATTGAGGGAGAGTTAGTGAAGATCAAATCCAGCAAATGGTCCAAGGTGTGTGGGGCCTTTGATTGTGGCCTAGTGTAGTCAGGTCAGTGAGGATTTGGGACGCCTCCGTGTTTGAGGGGTCTTCACTGTGTATATTGTATTCGCCCAGGAAAAAGAAATGTTTAATGTAAGAATATGGTTGAAATAACAAATCAGTAGTATATTTTGAAATGATTACTAAAAGCGTATTATAGCCTTATAGCCCGCCGTAGCGGGCTATACCGGCTATTAAAGGCCCGCTCCAGCGTTAAAGGCCCGAGCCACAGATGAGGGCCTTTAACAAGGGAGCAGGACTTTAAAAGCCTGTATAGCCCAGCTACGAAAGGCTATGAGGCTATTAGAACATCCTGCCACTAGAGGGCAGAATGTTCTAACAAATAAAACAAAGGCTTCAGGGAGCGTGAGCGGTTTGAAATCCCCTCCGGCTCCCTGAAGCTTTTGTTCACAGCCACAGCTGTGAACAAAGAAAAATTGGAATGTTGGAGCTCCGGGCTCATACCAGCCGTTATAAGCCCAGAGCTACTCCATTGTATTCAATGCAGCTCCCAACACTCCAATGTTCTAATATAAATTAGAACATTGGAATGTTGGGAGCCCTATTGAAGACAATGGAGTTCTCCCTGCTTCTATGGGCCATTAAAGGCCTGCAGAGCAACATTCCAATGTCTTACAAAGGCCTCTCGGAGCTCCAGGGGATTTAAATCCCCTCGAGCTTCGAGAGGCCTTTGTTTTATTTGTTAGAACATTCTGCCCTCTATTTGCAGAATATTCTAATAGTTTATAGCCCTTCGTAGCAGGGCTATACCGGCTATTAAAGTCCTGCTACCTTGGTAAAATCCCTCGCCTTCGGCTCGGGCCTTTTTATACAGTAGCGGGCCTTTAATAGCCGGTATAGCCTGCTACGGCGGGCTATAAGGTTATAATAAATAGTTCCCTATCAAAATCGTCAGACACTATGATAAGTTCTAAACAAACAAACCAGACATTTTTTTTTTCAAAACCAAATATGATACTTTGTTACATCAGTAAAATATAGTATTAACAATATTAATAAAGAATTATACCATACTACCATATATATCAATCATTTAAAATAAAATGTAACAATCACCAATTACAAAATTTAAAAACAAATTCAACCTGTCAAACAATAATTGCAACACATAAAATAAACAATTCCACATAGCAATCACATAATATTAACACAAACATTTTGAATCTAAAGGCTCCTAATCAAGTTTGAACCATCCCCCTGGCCTGCTCCCATATGTAGCCATTTTAACAGGAGTTCCCTCCTCTCAGGATCTTGGCTCAGATTCGTATGAGCAATTAAAGAATCAGGTTTGCCACTGGTTGACAAGGCACGCAGAGTTTAATGTTCAAGAATATAAAGACATTTTGTTGGTAAGAAAGGTAGGTTGAGTTGGCCCATCTCTAAAATATATTTAGGGGGATTCTGTAGTAGTTAATTGAAGCCCTGAATTCGCTGGGAGGTTGGTTGAGACCGGGGATAAAGCATTGCCTGGGAGAGATGATAGTCTTGTTCCTCTGGGATTCTTTTACAAAACATTTGGCATCAAGAGCAAGAGTAGGTTTTAGAATGCAATCAAATAGGCCTGTAAGAGGTAAAGAGATTTTGGTCCCTACCTCCAATTGATTTTCTCCCTTATCTGGCCTGGACGGTTTAGACTGATGCTTTGTTTTGTTTCATAACCCTAGTAATTGATCGATTGTTGGGCCCCTGGGCTCTATTTTATCACCTGCTCAAGTTGGGCCCCATATAATCCCATTGCCTGCCTTATCATGTTCTGCTTCTATACCCCCAGAAATCTGCTCTCAATGAGGGTGCTGTGCTGGGCCCTGGGAAGGGCACCCCGTAGTGTCAGCAGTTGGTATCCATTATTCAGGATAATCCTGTTTCTTGGGATGAGAGATTGTCTCTTGGGACGTTGCTGGACTTTTGGCCAAACTTGAGTACCCCAACATGGGTTCTTTTATTGATTTTTTTGATATATACTTCAGGAGACTTGGTCAGTTGTCTCGCAGTATCGGGGTGTGTTCGCTAATCTTTTCTTGGCTGCTTCTTTATCGTGGAAGAGGAGACCCTCGGTGGGCTGGCAATCTGGGTTAAAACCTATATCTGTTGTACTAGTAAAATGATCAATCAGAGCAGCGATGATGCCCAGTGTCTTTCCCTCTCTTTATCAACTGGTAGAGTATATTTTTTGTATAATGTATACTGTAGACATGAGGGACATGGAGCTGAGTTAAAGGTCATTGATTTGATTGGGCCCCACATGGTAGCACTGCCTATAAATGCTTTTAAAATAGTGGCAGGAGATTTTAATTGCAGGTTTAGCCACTGTCTCTCTTGCAGGAATATGCAATGGGTGAGAAGGATTAAATCTGGGGTATTCTGGATCTATCTCTAGTCCTGGTAAAGAGGTGGACTACCTCTATTCTCCAGATTAACGCCTTTTCATCTGCAAATGGCATTAGGGCATGCAATGGTAGAACTGTCTCGAACCAAGCAGGCAAATGTAGATTATATCACCCTCAGTTCACAAATCTTATTGATTACATCTTACTAGACATAATGTTTTGGCAATCTCTGGTCAATATGGCTGTAGTCCTAGACAGAATAACAACCATAATGCCCTGGCTTTGACCCTGGGTGCCATTCGCCTTTCTGTTCCCTGTTCTATCTATGAGTATGTAATAGTAGGTTGGTCCCCGCTAACAATAGATGAAGGTTGAAGTGGTGTTCAATGGCAGCCTCAGAGGAAGCTTTAGGTAAAGTGTTGAAGATCGTGACTACAGGTCTGGAAGCTGTAGTTTCTGTAATGGGAAGTTCAGTTGAGGTAGAACAGTATTTCAGCCTGGGTGAAATTCATAATCATATGGTTGTAGCACTATGTTTTGGTAGAGTTCAAATCCATCCCTAGGAAGAAGAAAGTAGCCTGATGGTATTCTAAATCTTGTAGGACAACTAGGAGTACTCTCTCTCTTGTGCAATTAAGTCTGGATCTTCAGCCAATATTAGGACGATTAGGGCCTTGTATATAAGGGAATGATTACTGTTGTAAAAAGGAAATGGGAGAGGTCCAAATTGGGGTCCATGCTGAATGCTATCAACTATAAGGACTACCGAACCTTCTGGTGCCTTGTCACTCGGAAGTACGTTGGTGTGCAGGATTTTTTAGACAGCAATATTCCTTCCTATGTGTGTGTTGAACATTTTTCCCAGTTATACTCAGAAACGGAGGAACAGAGATCAAATGAGGCAATCCCAATGTTGCAGCCTTTAGGGACCAGAGTTGCACTCCACTCTTTGGTTCGGAATGAGAATTTAACATTGAACCAACACTACAAGTATTCCCCCAATGTCTCAGTCATTAAAATATCAAGTGCAATGGGCCAGATTATACCTAATTAAGTCCTGGGGTTGGACAAGGTAACCAGTGATCTCTTAAACGTTTACAGGGAGATTTAGTATCCATATTTTGCTGTCTATTTCACTGCTATTATGAATAGAGCCCCAATGACACCCACTTGGGCTGGGGTGGAGATTATTCCAATATTTGAAAAGGGTTCCAGGTGCCTTCCCTCAAACTATAGGTCGATCAGTCTCATGGACAGCTCATAGAAGCTGTTTAGTCTCGTTATTCTGAATCGGTTCAGTGAGTGGGCATTTGACCATAATATTTTGACCCCATTGCAAGCTGGCTTTAGGGATAGTGTAGGAACTGTGGATCAGGTGTAAAGTTTACAATTATTATATTGGAAATACTTATTGTTGGGTAGAGGCAGACTGTATGTCATTTTTGTGGATCTATGATATGTCTTCAACCTAGTCCCTAGATTTGCTGTAGAATACCTGAAGGGACATGGGGGTTCCCGGGTACCTTTTAGCAATCATTTTTAGATTACATATGAATAACTATGCCCAGGTTAGGTGTGAACGAAAGAGAAAATAGACTAATCCCTTTCCGGTTGGCTGAGGTGTTAGGCAGGGATGTGTGCTAGCATCAACTCTTTTAATTTTGTATATTAATGATTTGATATTGCAATTGGACCAATGCAAGGGAGATTTACCATGGCTGGTGGGGGTTAAGATCCCAGCTCTCTTGTTTGCAGATGACGCCCTTCTACAATCAAAATCCCCTTCGGGGATGCAAAAGCGTTTGGACTGTTTTGGGTGTTTCTGCAGAAAACGAGGGCTGGAGATCTACCTTGGTAAAACCGAGTTCATGGTTTTTAATCCATGCCCAACCACCACGGCTAATCCAACTTTAAACAGAACAACCTTTGAAAGAACATTAAATACATAGGGTTACGCTCACAGAGAGCTGTGAATGGACACCCCACATTCAGATGTGAGGAGTTAGAGCAGATTTGTGGTGGTATTTTGAGGGCTCATCTCGCCTCCTCTTTCCATCCTGTGTCTTCCACCCTGGAGATTTATAAAAGTCAGGCATTGGAGTTAGCATTGTATGGGGAAGAGCTTTGGAGCTTTCAAGATTCCCATTCATTAGAAATAATTGAGAATAGTTTTGCAAGAAATCTCTGCGTATTTCTAGTAAGCACTCCGCTTGTTCCTTTACATCTCATCTGTGGCATTAAACGGATTAGTCATGTAGTGGCCCTGAGGAAACGTTTGTTTTGGCGAGGTTGTGGGTTACTCCTGAACTCTCTTGTTTTTTAATGACTGTTGAAGATGTCATGAAGCAACCTGGGGAATGTTGAATACCTTGGTTTCGGTCAATGAAGGCCTGTTTGGTTCAGATTGGGTATTTGAATTTGTGGTTATCCCCTGGCGATGCTGTGTTGGTCTCTAAATCTGAACTAAAAAATACTTACTGACAGTATACTGATAGTCAAGTTTTAAGTTCAGTAAGGGCAGGATCAATTGTTGATTCTTATTTAGCTTTTAAAATTGATTACTGTTTAGAAAAATATTTGGATGATTTGGAACCAGTGGTGGCTTCCACGCTATGGTGGAGGACTATTGCCCCACTGCTTATGAGCAGTGCAAAGTAAAGGAAATATAAAATGACAATAATTCTTGAGTTATTATCATTTTTTGTTTCCTTTGCGAGCAGGCGGGTGGGCAGGGCTGCTCTGCTCTTGGAGCAGGGCAAGGGAGGAGTGGTTTGCCCACTCCCAAGTGCACAATGACTGTTTAGTCGGCCGTCTTGGGCCACTCAAAACAGTCATGTGCACTTACCCTGTTCTCCATACAGGCTGTATTACAGTCTGCATGGAGAACATGCCCAGACCCTCATTCTTTGGGTGAGCGTCAAACCAGGGTGCTCTAAACCAATCACAACGCTGCATGCAGCATTGTGATTGGTCAGGCCTACTGTCCCATTAGGAGAGCAGGAGCAGAGACGCGGGACCCGGCGGCAAGGTAAGTGTATATATATATTTCTTTTTTTGTCCATTGCGCAACACCTGCACTCACCCCTCCCCCTTCCTCCCCCTTGCATGCCCCGCCCCACCAACCACAAGATAACCAGTCGGCACTGGATCAAACCTCCATTGGCAAAGACCCTATATGTAAAATTCCACCTAGGTACCCTTCCTTTAGGTTCTTTTACAGCCAAACGGAGCTACAAACCAAGTGACATTCTGCCCCAATGCTGAAGAAACATTTTTAGCCCGGGTATCAAGTAATAAGAAACAAGTGAATTCGCTCGATCTGCCATAACATAGACACAAGGAGTTTTAGGACTGCATTTAGGATCCTTAAAAGCAATACCAACCAATGCATTTTTTTTTCTGTTTCACAGTTTTTGATATGCATGTGAAGGTATAGACAAAAGCTTTTATCTACCTAGTGGATGCCTTTGATTCTGAGTCTTAATGTATTTGATTATGAGATTTTATTGATTTTAAAATATTTGCTGTATTTATTGTATATCTGATTGAGGCCAGTATAACCTTGGGCTTTTTATGGAATGGAGTGTTATGTTAACTGTTTTATCCATTTACTTATTGTATTATGTTTTTATTTATTCTGTTATGGCTGTATTTTTTGAATGATTGATTGGTTGATTGATTCCCTTATTACATAAAATAATGTAATTTATAAAATTATTTATACAAACTTTCAATTAATTATTTTTTATTAAATGTCTAATAACCAACAATAGTAATAAAACAACACAAACTATTTCTACAATATACAATATAAAAGTTAAAGTAAAAAATTGATAGACCCAAAAGGAGTGGCATTTACTATTCCCACTCCAATCCAACCATACTGGGGAAAGTGTTGAACACTATAAGGGTTATGTTATGTTATGTTGAATTTAATTTATACAGCGCACGTACGCCCGTGGGCTTCATGGCGCTATCGAAACTTTTGGGAACTACAACGCAACAGCACAACAACATGAGAGTCAGAAAACTAATCTAAGGATATGCCTGTCTGAAAAGCCAGGTCTTAAAGGCGTGTCTAAAGTTGAGGAGACTACCGCTTTGTCTCAAGGAGGAAGGCAGAGAGTTCCACAAAGAGGCGGCCAAGAACTGAAACGAGCTACCACCTTGACGCTTCCTCCTAACTAAGGGGATAGTTAACAGATCTTTGTGAGCAGATCTAAGATTGCGTGAAGGGGTATATTTAGACACCAGATTGATCATAAATTTGGGGCCTTTCCCCTGTAAAGCCTTGAATATAATGCAACCGGTTTTAAATATAGCTCTCTGACCTATTGGTAACCAGTGAAGGTTGGCTAGTCCTGACCTGATAGATTGCCATTTGGGTAAATTATAGATAAGCCTAGCTGCCTGATTTTGGACATACTGTAATCTTTTCAGTTGCCCAGCTGGGAGTCCTAGGTACAGACTGTTAGAATAATCTAGGCGGGACAAGACTAGGGCAAAGACTGCCCTAATGAATGGGTTACATTTACTATTCCCTCTCCAATCTTAACCAATTTGGTGAAGGTGTTGTACAGTAAAGGGGTGACAGTTACTATTCCCACTACAATCAAAACCAATTTGAAGAAGGTGTTGGGCACTAAGAAGGTGAAATGTACTATTGCCACTCCAATCTGATGAAATGAATGATCTGTTCAGCATGTTCTTAATCAATGTTATGGTATGTAGTAGGTTCAGTACTAGTTTGACATTAGCCCATCTGTTCCATTGGCTAAATATCAGCACATTATGTGCAGAATTTGCACATAGCCTAGGCTTATACCAGTGTTCAGCATCAATGTTGACATTAGGTATTTTATATTGTAATAATGACCGCTGCTTAAATGAGAAAAAGTGTTTTTATATAACCGATAAATCCCTTTCTAGATCTTACCAAACTCTATCATCTGTTTAGCATGTTTTTAATAGATGTTTATGGAATATGGTAGGTTGAGTACCCGTTTGACATCAGACTATCCATTCCGTGGGCTAATTATCAGCACCTTCTGTGCAAAATTTGCATAATTTGCACATTGCCTATGCTTATACTGGTTTTAATTTTGACACTCACCGCACTTTATGCTGATACGTTTATTGTAGACAGGAAACTTGGTTTCAAGGACAGCTGTTTAAGCAAAAGAGTGCTTTTAATTAATCAATAAATCTTCATAGTTTCTGCTCTGTTTTAATCAATGTTTATGGTTTTTATTGACTAATAAACAAATTACAACCACTCCAATCTAAACCGATTTGGGAAAGTGCTGGACACTAAAGGTGTTACATTTACTATTCCCACTCCAATCTAAACCAATTCAGGGAAGATATAGGGCACTAAAGGGGTAAAATGTATTATCTAAACCAATTTGGGGAAGGCGTTGGACACTAAATGGGTGAAATGTATTCCCATTCCAATCTACATATTTGGGGAAAGTGTTGCGTCCTCAACTTACTATTCCCACGCCAATCTTTGCCAATTTCGGGAAAGTGTTAAACACTAAAGCGGTTACATTTACTATTCCCACTCCAATACGAATCATTTGGGGGAAAGTGCTAGTCACTAATGGGATGACATTAACTATTGCCACTCCAATCTAAACCAAATTAGGGAAGACGTTGGACCCTAAATGGGGGGGGGCATTAACTAATTTCACTTCAATCTAAACCAATTTGGGGAAAGCATTGGACACTAAAGGGATGACATTTACTATTCTCAATCAAATACAATCATATTGGGGGAAGGTGTTGGGCACTAAAAGGATGACATTTACTGTTCCCACTCCAAAATATGCCAATTTGCAGAAGGTATTGGACACTAAATGGGTGACATTTAATAATTCCAGTCCAATATAAATCTATTTGAGAAAGGTGTTTAAAGATGTGAATTTTACAATGGATACTTCAATATGAATAAAGTTAAACAAGGTAATATATATTACCTTGCATAATACTAAAACACTATATTATAATACATCGCCTGCCTATGTTAGCTAATCTCTTGGAGAAATGTGTGAATAGGCAGCTATCTCAGTTTCTTGATTCCAACTTTCTGCTGCATTACACCCAGTTGGGCCTTCGCGAGGGTTATAGTACAGAGTCTGCCCTACTCAAAGTTTCTAAAATCGCAAAGGAAAACCTTGACTTCCATTCACCTGCCATGGTAATGCTACTAGATCTATCTTCAGCATTTGATACAGTTTCACACTTCAGTTTACTTGACAGACTCAAGGGAATCAACATAAGAGAACAGGACCTGCGGTGGCTCAAGTCCATTATTGAGAATCACTCACAGGCAGTCTCCCTCCTCCCCTTTTACCTCCTTCTTAAAACCATTTGCTTGTGGGTGTACCTTAGCCGCAACCTTTTTAACATCAATCTTGAACCATTAGTAGAAGTCCTGTGCAGATGCCACTTAACTCCTCCTTGTCTTACAGAAGGACTCGCCTGTGAAGTTGAGTTCTTTTAAACTGTGTCTGACGGCAGTAGTCGAATGGATGAATGAAAGCTTCCTCAAGCTTAATTCTGAAAAAACAAAGTTCTCTTTTTTGGCATCAAGGTATCTCCAGATCATAGCAAATGATGGCCAATGGAATTTGGGGTTACCCTTCACCTGGCTCTTACTATTAAAACTCTAAAGTTAAATTGGACTCCATCCTTTTACTTGAACCCCAAATCAAGGCAATTTCTGCCTCATGTTTTGCAACACTGAAGTCACTTAGGAGGATGCTCCACCTTATCCCGGTGGACTCTCATGGGAAAATAATCCATGTATTGGTTACAGCCAAACTTGACAATGCGAACAGTTTGCATTTAGACCTCGCTGCCTACCTAATACTGCATACTCAAACTATGCAAAAGTCTGCCCTGTGTTTGACCCTAAAGATTTCCCTGTGAGCCTCTGTGTCTAAATATCTTTGCCTACTCCACTGGCTTCCGGTCACTAAAATAATCCAATTTAAGGCTCTTGTTTTTGTTTACAGGACTATACGCAAAAGGGCCCCATCTATCTTCGGAAGAGATTCAAGCCACATTGCCAAGTCAGATCGTTGAGACTGAATAATCTCAAGCTTTTCAGCTACCTCGCATCAACAAGGTGAGAAGAGGCGGTCTTCCTTGCCCCCAAGCTGTGAAATGCTCTTCCCCTTTAATTGCGCTATTGCCTTTCGGAACCTATTTTTAGAAAAAGCCTTAAAACCTTGCTGTTCGATTCTTGCTTATAAGGCACCTTACTTGCTGACCTTAACCTCTCACTTTTTCTTATGTGGCGCTAGCACCAGGATGCCTCTTTGGAGGCAGATGCGAGCTTTACAAATTTCTTGTTTAGTATATTAAACAATTATTACTACATACTCATACACATTTTTTTACTATAACATTAATTTAAAAATTATCTAAAAATATACACTAAACTAAAAATCTATATATACAAATTTAAATATTAAAATAAAAATATGTTTATTACTGATATTAGCTCAAATATTTTTTTCTAACATTCCTCAACTTTGAACCATAAAATATTTAACTATTATTACAAATTAATAAATCATGCAATATAAAACATGTATATAAATTGCATAATTTTACAAATATAAAATATAATTTGGGATTAAAATGATACATAAAAATATTCTACAATTTAAATGTGTTTTTGCAAATTTTAAAAACTAAACGTTTTACAAATAAAATGTAATTTTAATAAACATCTTGAAATATATTTAGATTTTTTTTATTTGAAAAAAATATTGTTTTACCATTAATTTATACAAAAGAAAATTACATTTGTAAAAAAAATTTAAAATCCAAATTATTCATTTGCATATCTGTGGAAGTTGACTAAAAACTCCCTTTTCCGCCTGGTGTACCATCATGCACCCTATTCACCCTAACACCGACCAGGCAAGCCGATTTTCCTACTTCAAGCACAGATCCTGTTATACCCCCTCTTGCCTATTTTTCTCTTCGTTGTACTGGCACATGCAAAGAAAATAATGGCCAGCCATCGTGTATCTTATGGGTTTCCGTCCCGTTCGATATTTTCCCTCAGACCAGAATGGAGTCAGTTAAGATGGTTGGCTCGCCAAAACCCCCCCTCTCCAACTCTGTCACAGAACGAGCAGCTCTTGCTCGTCAATGATCTCTCAGCTTGCGGGGGCAGCCACGGGTTGGGTCAACAATCAAGGGAAAAGCTGATCAAGCACACGAGACAGCCATGAAGAAGAATAGTTAACCACAGCCCATTCTCCTTCCTCCCAGCTGCACATATATACCATTGTGAGACATCACCGCCCTTGTGTCAGAAGTAAAGAAAGCGCAATGCCTCGTCCTCTTTACCTTTCCGACAGAAACGACCCTGTAACAATGCCTCGATTCTCTGTCCCCAGACACTAGTAACTCTGTAACTTGTCACCACAATCACTCCAATGCAATATGTTTGTCTATGTGTAAATGTAATCCAAGTTATTCTTTAAACGAGAACAAGCATGCTATGTCTTCCGTATGATTACATCATGAATGATTGAATCAAGTCCGGGGGAACTCCTTCTTTTGATTGTACTCATAATGTATATAAGTGCTGTTATGTTCCAAGTAAAGCAGACTACTCCTGAACCCGCTTGGTGAAGGAGCTCTCCCTTAACTCGAGTTCTGGAATAAAACCCTTTCAACTCGAAGACCACAGACTCTGCTCCTCATTTTATGTATTACCATTTCTTGGGTAATTATAGAAATTCCGACAGCGTAAATAATTAGTTTTTTTATTTACCACATATCTTCAAAATTAAAAACATAAATTATAACTTAAAATATACATTTCTTTAACACCCTCCCACCCTTACCCCCTAAAATACTAATATCCTCCTACAAAAAATAAATTATGAAACAATTACAAACTTACGGTAGCGACTTGCGTTTGAGACGAGTGGCGGGGCGTGCGGGGGACGGGGCGAGTGGTCACATCGGGGTAGCGAAGGGAGGGGGGCAAAATAAAAAATAATAATGATCAAAAACGTACCTTCAGATGGTCGCGTGTCCTGTGTTGCGCTACTCTGCTCGTTTCTTCAGGCAAAGGCTCCCAGAATGTGCTGCGGCCAATACTGAAGCTGCTCTCATATGAGAGAAGCTTCAGAATTTGCCTGAGTGCCCTCGATTAGTGCTTCAGGACAGACATGGAGTCTCTGCCTGCTCTCTCCAACTCGAGCAACACAGCTGTGTTAGGAGAGAGCTTCACTGCCCATGACGGTTTGGCCGGCCTGAGACGGCCGGCCAAACTGTCATGCGCAGTGAAGGGAGTGTACTTCTACCCCCTCAGTGCTGTCAATTCCCAGGCCCGCCCCCAAAATTCAGCAGGAAAGAAGAAATACAATTTGTTTTGTTTTGTTTTCCTTTCCTGACGTTTTTGGGGGTGCAACCCTCCTCCACCATATCGGAGGATCCACCCCTGCTACATTTACACATTTAAAAAATGTCATAACTAGAAAAATAACACCTTACTAAAAACACAAATATAAAAAACAGATACAATAAATTACATAATAATTAACACTTACAAACGATATTACATACCATGATACTTACAACATCAATGTTTTACAACTATATTCAAAAGAACACAAAAAATAATATTTTTACCTACGATATTTCTGACGATATTTTTGAGGTTCCTATATTCTTGACATGATATTTTTGTATTACAATATTTTTTTCGATATTCTGACCAAATATATAGTGCAACCTATCATTATTTTTATCAGATGGATGACTAAATCTAATATCAAGATGAATTACTTAGATCGAGTTCCCTTTTCTCTTCTTTTTGAAGTGCATTAGACAGATGACCATGTACTGTTGAGAGCTGTCAAATATTACCATGCTTAAACATTGAAATCACTTTCCCTTAATTGTTACACGATTCATTGAATGTGAAGCATATGTTGACATACATTATCAAGCTAGGATTATTCAGTGTCTATGTACACTCCTATATATATATATGTTCCTGTTTTACTAGCACTGCGTTGTCTCTACTCGGTTTCACTGTATATATTGCAACTTATAATTATTTTTATCAGATGAATGACCGCAGGTCGGGGGCTTTTCGAGTCCTATCCTAGGTTTCACTTCCGACCACCGTATTACAATGCGCACGGTCGAATGTAAAACTAGCCAGGCACTCCGACTGGATTCCGATGGGCTCAAGGAGCCCGTCGGGTAGTTTGAGGCCTTGTCACATTGCCCATGGGGCTATTGTTGTCTTCTCTAAGTTAGCATGAGCATGCTGCAGATTACCCGCTGCTTTGCGCACGTTACTACTAGACTTTATTTTTGCAACTGTCTCTATTGCTGTTTTCACATGAGAACGCATCGTGGGTTCCTGGAATTTTGTCTGAACATTGTGAGCAAGGTCGAACAACAATGCCCCTTGGTATGTTGTTCTGGCCATGCTTTAGCACCTAGACAAAACATACCGATGCAGCTGTTGTTTGAGACAATACACGAAAAGTTAGCACACATTTGGAGAGGGACCTTTCTGGGGAGAAGAGCGAGACAGCGCCTAAGGTGTAGGGGAAACAACCTTTACAACGCAACTTTTACAACGCACTACCATTACAACGAAACTTTTACAACGCAAAAACTTTTACAACGCATACCATTACAACGCATGTTTTTACAACGCAAGTACTTTTACAACGCATGCCATTACAACGTAAGTATTGGTAAGTATATAATTATATTTAATATTTTATATGTTTTTTTTTTTTTTACGTTTTCAGTTTTTGGGTAAAGGGGTATTTTTAGGGTTTAGGGTCAGTTTTCAGTTTTTGGGTAAAGGGGTATTTTTAGGGTTCAGGGTCAGTTTTCAGTTTTTGGGTAAAGGGGTATTTTTAGGGTTCAGGGTCAGTTTTCAGTTTTTGGGTAAAGGGGTATTTTTAGGGTTTAGGGTCAGTTTTCAGTTTTTGGGTAAAGGGGTATTTTTAGGGTTCAGGGTCAGTTTTCAGTTTTTGGGTAAAGGGGTATTTTTAGGGTTCAGGGTCAGTTTTCAGTTTTTGGGTACAGGGGTATTTTTAGGGTTCAGGGTCAGTTTTCAGTTTTTGGGGTACAGGGGTATTTTTAGGGTTCAGGGACAGTTTTCAGTTTTTGGGGTACAGGGGTATTTTTAGGGTTCAGGGACAGTTTGGGGTTTTTGGGGTACAGGGGTATTTTTAGGGTTCTGGGTTAATTTGGGTTTTTGGGGTACAGGGGTACAGGGTAAAAACAAATTAAATTAATTAAATTAAATTAAATTAAATTATATTAATTACAATTAATTTAAAAAATATATATTATATACTTACCAATACTTACGTTGTAATGGCATGCGTTGTAAAAGTACTTGCGTTGTAAAAACATGCGTTGTAATGGTATGCGTTGTAAAAGTTTTTGCGTTGTAAAAAATTCGTTGTAACGGTATGCGTTGTAAAAGTATGCGTTGTAACGTCATACATCCAAGGTGTAGATCTACCCTCTGTGGGCTAAGGTTTGGGGTCTGCAGACAAAGGCCAGAGTTCTTCTAATATATAATAATACTACTTCTATGCAAGTGGAGGGAGATTAGGTTATATTGTCTTTTCATAATGACATCTCCTTTCATGATTTATGGACTAACTGCTGTGCTGACAGTATTTGTATTATGCAGTTTTCTACTTGTTCTGGCACGTATACTTCATATTAGAGCAGATTAGTTAAAATAAATATTTTAAACTTTTTCGTGTCTCTGTCAAATCTTACTGTGGACAAGTACAAGAGTGCAAGCGAAAGGGTGTGTCTTGCCACAGCGATTCCTGAAAGATTTGGGAGTGTTGTGTTCTGGAGTGTCTAATCACTTGTTTCTCTGTGAGTGAGTAGGAGAGCAAGTGAGACACTATAGCTAGTCGGTCCTGGGCTCATGGCTACTAAGGTGGTAGGATGACACAGTCATTGTGCGCTAAGGTCTCATAATCCTACACATAGTTCTGTTTTTGGGCAGAATCCCTGCAACACGGCACTACCAGGGTTTGGTATGGTACTTATTCATGAGACGATTGAGTAGAGCTTGTGCACGATATCCTCTCACTAGTTCCCGGAGATGTCCGTGGTGAGGGTGATTAGCCTCCTCCTATATTTGTAGGGTATACCTATTTCTATTGGTTTTTCAAGCTTGGAGTTTAAAAGGTTTTTGGACCCTGTTTTGCGCTGCAGTTTACTTGTTCATTTCTTTTTACACATGACACAACCGGTCGCTATTGCGGCACATAACCAAGTGGCGATTACAGCTTACTCAACATGGAGTCCCCAACGCACGGGCTAACATTATTTACATGGGTTTGGCACCACTAGCCAAACCCAACAGAATATTATGCATGAATCCACTGCAACCAAGATATACTTAAAAGCATTATCAAATGTTAAAGGACCGCAGTGTTCAAGATAAATAAAACTAAACGGTTGATTTGAAATGTAGAATTGAGTATGGGGTGGACATGAAACAGTTGAAGGTTTAATCTGTTGACAAATGTAACAGGAAAAAATATATTTACATGTTTGCTGGTACTAGCCACGCCACCAAAAATGTTGCTGTAAAAGTGAAATAGTTGCAGCTACGTCTGCAAAGGCAGAAGCCACGCCTTCATGCGCAGCCACGATCAAAGAAAATCTGGGGTCCTTGTTGGGACTCAGTCAATCACCAACCAATGGTATAGTTACGAATGGAATTTGATTGGATTTTAAATGATAGGTGGAACAAGAAGGGAACTCTTGTGGAAACTGTGTTCCCTCTGTCATAGCGGCAATAGCCACCAGAATATCATCATCAATTTTAGTCATAGACCTAGTAACTGCTGCTACTGAGCAAGTGGTGACTGCAGATTTGGCTGCCTCATTAGCCAGTGAATTACCAACAGCGTGGCTTCCACACGTTGTAGGCCCAATGTATGGATAACATGTGTGCATGGCAAAGGTTCCTTGAGAGCAGCCACTCGGACCCAAAGCTTTGTATGCTTTATTGGCCTACCTTTAGAATCACGAAAATCATTTTGAGTCCAGATAATAAGTTGTCATTGAAGGATTGTACACAGTAAAATGAAGCGCACACTACAAGTGTAGGGCCGTCTCGATCAGAAAACTCAAGAGCCAAAACCAAAGCACGTAGCTCGGCCAATTGTGCCGTGCAATTCCCATGGGTTTGTGTGTGCACCAGCGAGGATTTCTCATCACCATCTACAATCGTGAATGCCACAATTGCGCAGGCTGATGAATAAGCATGTTAAGAACCAATGGCTGGCTGTGCAGACCCATCAGTGTAAATAATGCATTTGTACTGATCAAGAGGGAGCAATTATAAAGGAGGAAGATGAACATGTTCATATTGTAAAAACTCCTGTGTCTGCAGAGAAGGGTCAAGGATAAAGTTGACATCAGCAGGCGTCAAAATACTTATCCATTGTATCCTACGTGATTGCTCATCTTTAGGATTCGGTACACTAGCCTTTGTGACTGTTTCTAAAGCAGGCACTGGCAAAATCATGAAAATCCATTTTCCCTGAGCCAGGGAGCGTTCCTTCAGAATTGTCATCTGAACTGCTGTTAAAATCTTTTCCTTAGAAGAAAAACGCTTCTCAGCTTGAGTATACAAATGCGATTTATAAGCAATGGGGACAGTGTCCCCTTCATTCAAAGTCACGTAAGTGAATCCTAACGCACCTGGTACAATTCGCATGACCAATTTAGTATATTGTCTTTGGTTAACAAGAATTGAGTTGCAAGCAGGTCAGACTGCAAAGACCTAAGTACTGCGGTATGTTCCGAAAGCCAACTGGAAGATGAAAAAGAGGGTTGTATCAATGCATCAAGTGGTTTTATACACTGGGCATAATCAGGAATGTAAGTCATGCTAAAATTCAAGAAACCAAGCAAAGACTGCAACTTTTAAGGGTAGAAGGATGCTGTAATTGAGCACACTTCTCCAAAAAGTGGGATCCAAACACCTACCTTCATTATTGAATCCATAACCAAGGAAAAGTACTGCCGGAAAGACAATATGTGATTTCGCAAAATTAATTTATAGCCTACCTAGGCTAAATGTCTGACAATGTGGTCCACGTGCATAGGATGCAGATTTATTTCATCATCCGTCAAATAAATGTCATTGACGTACGAAAAGGCATCAGCAACAATCACTCATGTAAAATTGAAACAATGTGTGCCACAAATACGCCTGGGCTATCCTTATATCCCACAGGCAATCGCATATAGCGTCTCTGATTCCCTAGAGCACTGAATGCGGCTAAACCACAGCTTTCAGGAGCCAAAGAATGGCTGAAAAAGCGGTTGGAAATATCCAAAGTAGTTTTATACTTTTTTTGAACAATGTTGTTTACTAACGCAGAGCTATGTGTGTGCTGAACCGCAAAGGTACGAACATAGTAGTTCAAATGTTGGAAGTGTAAAACTATATGATATGAACTGTCCGGTTTCAATATTAGAAAAAGAGGATTATTCATCGATAAAACACAGGGTTCGATCACACCCTCATATTCCAATTGAGTAAAATTGCCACTTACTGAAGCTTCAGAATCACATTTAATTGGATACTGCGGTTGGGGCTGTGGTGTAGAACACAAAGGAATCACATGAAATGGGGAATCCTTGTCCCAACCTGCCTGATTGCGATAAAATGCAGGAGCCAGGGATAATGCCCACTCTGAGGCATAGCTAATTTTCTACTCAGCAGGTACATATTGTGAAAAACTGGGTAGAATAACATCTTCCCCTCTGGAAGAAGCAACGACAAAAGGGAGAGGCCAATCAACCGCCCCCCATAGAATATCATAGGAACATGTTGCATTATCCCAAAGGACTGCTGTAACAGGGCGTTTAATATCACCTTCAATTTGGAGGCTCACTTTATAAAGCCTATCAGAGGAGCAAGACGAGTGTCTGCTGTTTCAACTGTAATAAAAGTGTCAGTTTCTGTCGCCTCCAGATGCTGGTGGAGTATCTGCCGCACTATGGTATCCTCCGCTGCGTTGTCGAGGAGGGTTACCACCCAAGTCCTGTCGAGGAGGGGGTTCTCACCATCTGAGGCATACTTTGCTGTCAAAGTGGCAACTTTTTTCTTCTGAAATGGGGCTCGATATTGAGGTGGTTCCTCCTGCTTAACTTTTATGTCATACTGGTGCTGCTGGTCATGCCTTGCCTGTGATGTTGGTTTCCTTGGGCTTTCTGACATGTAGAGCCTGTTGGAAATGTGACTTTGGGGGCCCCTAGCAGGGCCCCCTTCTCCCTGCGGCCTCTGGTTGAGGCCCAAGGGGCCACCTATGGTGCCACCCTGTTAATCTGTGCACCGTGTTGTAGGCACTGTGAGGTGCAGGAATTAACAGAAATTCACATTTCTCTATGGGAGGTTGTGCTGCGGCTGGTTTATGGCCGCAGCACAAGCTCCCATATAGAAATGGGAGTTTGTGACCCCACGCATTGTATTAGCGGTGTCAGGACCTTCGGTCCCGAAACCGCGATGTCCGCCCGACATCATAATAAGGCCCTAAATCAGATACCATGAGAAAAGTGACTTTGATTGATTTATTTGGTGTTAATCACTATTTGTTATGGATCAGAGATGGCAAATACATACACATGCTTTAATTGATTACCTTTGAGCCAAACAGTAGGTGATCATCCAAATGAGTCTCAGGGGATGTTGGTTTGATGTATTACCCTGGTCTCTTTGGGAATATAGGTTTGTCCTTCTTTTGTGTACACATAAAATCTCCACCAGTCAGCCATTTTAAGCGGCTTCACTTCACGTTTGAACACTTTTAGAAGCTTGGCTCACTGAAAAGCAGACTTGTTGGGTTCATTTATTCTGGAATTAAGACATTTCCCATGATTGATCTGCCAAGATCAGTGCAATAATGTATTCCTTTTCAGGAGCCTGGTCTGTAGCTTGAGATCAAGTACCTGAAAGATGGAAGAAGCAGAGCCTGGTAGATGTGGTTCCAGTCCATCCTAAATGGAAGGTAACCAAAGATTTGGTAGCTTAGCAAAAAAAACGTCTTCAGGTACAAAGATATTGATTCGAATCACAGCGCCCAGCAAACTAATATTAACTGAACACAAAGACATACATTTGTTGACAGAATCTTTTGTTTGGCAAACAAATCAAAAAACGTTTGAGCACTGTGAACCCTTACAGTTAGTACCATATAATCTATAAACCAAAATGTAAATTGTGAATAATAACCTAGCACATAGTTGAGTGTTTTTTAGACCAATGCGTCTCACACTGATGTGAATTGTGAGGCCTATGCATCTCACACTCTTATCAGCAGTAATTCTCCACAATCGTTTTTCTTTATGAGGTTCCATGTGAGTAAAACTGCTTGTGTACGTTTACCCTTTCTAGTGAATGTAGTACTGCAAGCTGTTCTCCATTTATAAGCGTACGTTTACTACAACTTTTAGGGTTCCATATCTCCACACTCGGAAACCATGGGGTGGAACATCATTTTACGAGTGTAACGCTAATACTTGTAACTTCTCAAATAGAGGAGATCCCTGCAAGATCTCCGAGATCTCTGAACCAAAAGACTACCCTGGTAGTGAATGTTTATATATAACAAATACATGTAAACATGTCTTTGTTGCAGCAGGTGAGGATCATTGGAGATATGCCTTACAAGAGTAACTTGGAGGATACATTTGCTAATAGTGTATAACAGCAACTTCAGCTTACTGGAACTGGATTTACCAGCCTTCTTTGACACTGAGCATTGAGACGCCTGCCATTGCATGCATGTGTGCTGCTCCTGAAACATGATACCAATGGTTAATTCTAAATTATCACTTGGGCCACTCTAATAAGGCAATTTTGATATGACACAAAATGAAGCAGGGCACACTTCGGTCTTCTATGAGGGATGCAGTTTGCACATAAACCATCCTTTTTTAAAAACATGACTTTAGGACTGCCATTGTAGTACTGAGCTGCTGTAAGCTGCTTTACCCACACATGTCAAAGCAAACGATATTTGATATGTTAAAAGGCATACTTTTTACATTACGGACCCGATTATGAGTATGTCGGGCACACCACCAGCCCACCACAGCAGCGGTCGAGAGAACGCCGTCAAAGTGGCAGAATTCCGACCGCTTCATCAGAAGTTTACCACAGGGCTGGCGGTGTGCCAGTGGTGGTACGCTTCGGCTCTAAGAGAGAGCCTAAAGGCAATGCTGGCAGTACTGTTGCACCTCCAGCAAGTCGGGTGCACTATTGCCATGCCCCATGTTGGGCATGACACACAGTGCAGACATAGGGGGGCACAACATTTGCCCCTGGCCACAATCTCCATGGGCTAAATTGTCCTGGGCCATTTTTGTGGCCCTTTACCTGCCTTTCTGCCAACCTTTTCATTGTGGGGTCCCCGCCATAAAAAGGTCAGTGGAAAGGCAACCTATAATTCCCATGGCGGTGCCCGTGTCTGGACCGCAACTATTAACCGCCTTTGTCCACACTGCCACCACTGCAGGAGTTCCTGTTTTGGCGGTAGTGGTGGTCTGGAGGCAGTTGTGAGGTTGTTTCCCCACCCGCATTGAAATCTGGCAGTCGGACCACCAGATATGTGGGCAGTCAGTTCGTCAAAAGGCAACAGCAGTCTCTGGACCTCAAAAGTCATAATCAGGCCCTAGGTCAACCATAATCAGAGACTTAGCTTTCACAATACCCTGGAGCTTATTGTGTTTACGTGAATCCTACTAAATTCAGAATTAACAGACCTCTAGAATCACATGTGTCAAAGTATTAACTTATTTTGCGGCCCTTTCAAACAAATCTCTGCTTTGTAGTCAAAAATACAACCTCCTAAGGATGTCTGTGCACAATTGCAAAAATCTAATGCATTATTGGATATGTATTTTTGGTTTCTATATCACAAAAATGGTTTAAGACGAAAATTGTTAATTTCTGCCTGCAGCCTGCAAACTCACCTGCTGGTTGGGACAGACACACTTAAGGGCAGAGACAGAATGAAGTGTCTCTGGGAGAGGATGGACTCTTGGCAGAAACCAGACAGAAAGGAACAAAGGAGTTAATGAGAGGGTATCGACCCTTTGCTATCTATGTATGTGAGGTGAGAGGAAGGCACCGATTGTCACAACCGATAAACAGAATTCTAGATAATGGCTACACTAAATAGTAATTTGGTATGAGCTCATCTGTGAAGAAAGCCTGTTCGATAGACTTCCCCATTCCACTCACAGCAAGAGGTATTATTGGACTAGAGCCAGTTTGAAATGGTGTCTTGCTGGGGGAGAGGTGGAGGATGTTGTTTCAACAAACCAACTGAGAAGAAGGATTAGGAAAACCTTACATTGGTTCTGGGGTCCTGACACTCTGAAACACCTCCAGCATAGGGATTGTTTGTTGTAAGAAGATAGGAACTGCAGCAAAAAAGGCTGAAATATGGAAACCTTCCTAACATAAGTTGATGTCTTTTCACTAATTGGTGACCAGTGGCTACAACCAGAAAGAAGTCATTCACCACAAAGTACTCTGAGCACAACTGGATTTGGAGAAGATCAGAAGAGGATAAACTTTTTGTCTCTCTACCTGTGGATATGACTGGAACATAGCCAGCTCTCCTTCTCTTTCGAACCCAACAAATGGAAGCCATCTAAAGGATGAGATCAGCTGGTCTCTTGTCGTTGCAAAGGCTTAAAGGACAAGAAGTGCGTTCCTGAAAGGAAACTAGCCCTATCTCTGGTTATTACGCCTGTGAGAGACACCCCATACTGAAATTGTTTTTCAATTCTGGTGCATAGGTTGCCTACAGTGACCACTTTTGCAAATGCACATTACCTCCTTAGGCTCTTTCCCTCGATTTTTTGCTAAGTCCGAGGCATTGAGTCTCAAAGACATACCCCCCTATGTATAAGTGAATCGGTATATATGGCCACTCTCACCCTCCACACATTCTGTTTTCATTGTGTCTTTCGAGACATTCATTTGGGTCGTGAATGTGTTTGGCACAAATTGAAGATAATTTACTGTACCAGACTGATGGGATGGAGTCCTGTTGACTCTACAGTTCCTATACTCCACCCTGCTAACACATCCATAATATAACTCTGGCACTTCGTTCTTTGTGACACCTCCAGTCAGTCCTGGCTTTTAAGACTACAGCACCTTTTTGCTGAGACCAGAAGGCCTCAGCAAAAAAAACTACAAGTGTCACAATGCAAAGTGCTGTTAGCTAAAAAGTAAGGTCTAGTTGAAGGTGTCATTCATGAGCTGGGGAACTTGACAACTATGCCACCTGACCCAGGTTGTGATTCATTTGTGATGGAACACACTTCAATCCAATCACCGATGCAGCTGCCCTTCTAGTAAAGTAATGCCCCCATCTTTTACTGCTACTCCCCCATCATCCACAGTTGCTAATTCCATCTGTCAGCTATTTAGTGGTCGCTGTTGTTACCATGTAACTGCCACTGTCTATGACAACTGTCGGAGTTATGATCCTTCTTTGGCACTCACAATCAACCATCAAGCTTATTTGTCAATAGTCAATTCATCGGCAGTACTGCATTGTGGTATCACTAAGTACATTCTATATCTAATTGTGGTCACTTCATACATATCTAATTGTGGTAGTGTGCTTTGGGTCCATCAGACAAGAAAGCATACACCAGCAACCTATCTGATATTGTAGCAGATGTCCCCAAACCACATTTTATCCACCCAATAAACAACATTATGCCACAAAAATGTAATGTAACGAGAGAACGCAGAATTTGGCAACTCCGTTCCATCACTTGGTTAGCCAATGCCCTCGTAAACCACATAGCTAAAAGTGTGATAAATAAAATACAGAATATGCACTAAAGGAATAAAGTGTGTATAGAATGTTTTGGGGATGGAATGTGGCCTGATGGGCAGAGTTTCTCAATTTGAAACTGTGGAACAAGATTCCAGTTCTGGCTTCGGCTGAACATTCTATGAGTCCAGGCAAATCACTTAGGGCCTCATTACAAGTTTGGCAGTCCTGGAGAAGGCTGTCAACCCAGTACCTTGCCCCAGGACTACCAAGCTTAACGCCCGGCTGCCCGCCAGATGACGAGTAATCTTGTGGTCTGGCTGGCGGTCCTTTTGTGTTCCACAGTGGTGCCTATTAAAAAGGCACTGCAATAGGAATGCCAAAGCCAGTTCCTGCACAGCATGGACTGTAGAGCCCATGCTGTGCAGGAACTGGGGTGCATGCACACCATGAGGCATGCACACCATGACTCTGAGGCAACCGGGGGCCCTGTAGGTCCCCCTTTGTTTTCTCTTCACCACAGTTTTCATGGCGTGCCCACGACCATGAAAATCATGGTGGAGAGGAAACTCGTAATATTCTTGGCAGTGCCTCAGCAGCACCGCCAAGCATGTAGTGGCCTCAAGACAGCTGCAACACCACTAGGGATCTCTGATCCTTGATGGTTGCAGCAGTTCCATGGCGCTACGACTGCCCAACTTTTTTTTTTTTTTTTTTACATTTATTTTTATTGCAGATTCATACAGTGCACAGTCTTCGTTTACAACATTCCTGCTTCCGATAGTAGCGCTGTATAGGTCGTTAAACAAAACATGACACAGCCAACGACCCCACATCCCGGAGGTCGGGCGGCGTTATCCGTAGAAGCAATAAAAGCATAATAACAACGGACAATTGCAACTGTTCAGCAGGAGGTTCTTGCATCTGCTTTTCTTTTTCCCCCTACACCCATTCCCCAATGTATAAACTGTCATCACCCCAAGAGGCGACAGTAATTGTCTGTACCATCTTTGTAGAACAGTTGCATCACTTTCCCCACAAGGCAGTATCTAGAACATGTATATCATCAGCAGGTAGTAACCCTGTATCCCTAATCCCACATCTCGCCCTCACCCGTCAAGGTGTAACTCTACATTGTCACAGTCTAATTGCGCCTCCAGTATAGCTCCCTCTATGTTTTCCCATCCCTCATCTTGGGCTCCTCTACGTCCCTTACGTCTACTAGTCACCTCGTAATTGTTTTGATCCCTTCAGAGACCCCCGTCTAGGCCATGGTATTGTCTCCATTTACCCCATACTTTGCGGAATTTCCTCGGACAGCCTCTTACTTTATATGTGACTCTTTCTGCCGCCATATAGATGTCTAATCCCTTCCGCCATTCCCCTACCTGTGGCGTGTCAGCCGCTCCCCACTTCTTGGCTACATCTCTCTTGGCCACCACCAAGGCCAACACTAGAAATATTAGCAGTGGACGAGCCAGATCTATATCATTGGTCATTCCCAACAGGATCAGCTTCGGTTCCATCGGAATGGCTATCCCTAGTACGTTGCTCAATTCGGTGATGATCGCGCTCCAGTAGGCCTGTATATGTGTGCATGTCCATATTGTGTGTAGGAAAGTCCCGTTTTCCTGCCGGCACCGTAAGCATCTGGGGTCCGACACCCTCCCCATTTTACATAGCCTCACTCTGTCGTAATATACCCTGTGTAAGATCTTAAACTGGATTAGGCGTAGGCGTGATTTGATTGCTACCTCTCTAGGATGCATCAGTACGGGGGAGAGGTGTGGCGCCGCGGCCAGGGTGACTGACGCTGGAATCTGGGGATCAGGGTTCGATCCCCGGCTCCGGCGGCAGGTTAGCCCAGCACCATGTGACTCTGGGCAATAGCTTGCTTAATCTTCCCGACGGCCCCCAGCGCCTAGAGACCCTTACGGGTGATTGTGCGCTTTACAAATGTGGATATTATTACCCCCCCCCAGTCTACCTCATCCATCTCACCCACTTCCTGTTCCCATATGTCTCGGAGGCCCACCAGTGTGTTTGGTCTATTATTCATAATTGTTTTGTAGGTTAGGGAGACCGCTTTCCCTGGGATCTTTTCTTGCAACAAACGGCCCTCTAGTGGTGCGTAGTCCGGGAGTGGGTCTCGCAGTGTCCCTTCTGCCAAGTAAGCATGCCTCAATTGTACATATTTAGAGAATTGTGAGCGCTGTAGCCCAAAGTCGTGCAAGGAAGTAAAGGGTCTCAGTGCTCCATTTTTGATGACATCCCCTAGCGTGGAGATGCCAATATCATCCCAACCCCGGAACCCTTTCAATTTGCGTAGCTCTTTGAGCCAGGAGCATTCCCATATCGGCGTCTGCTTCGTAGCCCTGTGTGCCAATCCGGTGACCTTCGTGGCTCTATTCCATGCCCCCAGTGTAATCCTTGTGGCTAGCAGAAGTCCAGCCTGTCCCTTCCCCTCATATACGTAATACAGACTCGAGTGTGTACCCATTTGGTAACGTTCTAGAGCATATGTAGGGTGGTTGGCGGGTGCGTGGAGCCAGTCATTAATGGGGGATAGATGTTCTGCCCAGTAATAGGTCTCTAGGTCAGGAAGAGAGATCCCCCCATCATATTGATGCCTCTGTAACGTTGTCAGTGCAACTCTGGGGTGTCTCCCTAGCCATAGGAATGACCGGAGGTCCGCATGTACGTCTCGGAACATCTTGGACGGTATCTGGTAATATTCATTTTGAAAGGCATATAGGAATTTTGGTAGAGATATCATTTTGAACATCGCAGCCCTACCAAGTATTGTCAAGGGGAGGGACTGCTACTTATCTGCGTCAGCTTTGAAGTCACGCACGATTCGAGCGATATTGCGAGTATACGAGGCGTCTCTGTCAGCAGTGATGAATATCCCCAGGTACTGGAAGCCGTCCGTGGTCGTCTGTAGAGTCTGTGGCAGATGAGGCCACTCCCCACGCCCTTGGGGATCGTAGAGTATCGATTTGTGCCAATTAATCTCATATCCCGATCGCGCGCCATTTTTTGCCAGTTCATCAAACAGTGCCGGTATTGTAGTGTCTGGCAGTGTGACATAGAGGAGGACGTCATCGGCATAGAGGGACAGTTTTTCAGCTCTCGTGTCTGTCTGGCTGATATAGAACCCCGTGATCCTCTCGTTTTGGTGGACCGCGGAGGCCATCACCTCGATTGTCAAGGCGAATAGCAAGGGTGATAAGTGGCATCCTTGCCGGGTTCCCCGCTGTATGGAAAAAGACCTCGACATCACCCCATTGACCCTTACCCGGGCCCCAAGGCCTGCATACAAGAGACTTATTTTCCTCCTGTATTTGGGCCCAAAACCCAGCCATTCTAGTACTCCCTCGAGGAAAGGCCAATGGACAGCGTCAAACGCTCTTTCGGCGTCGAGGGACATGAACCAATGTGGATCAGCTCTATCTTTTACCACCTGTAGCCAGTTATGTGTTCTTCTCAAATTATATCTGGTGGCCCTTTCTGGAATAAACCCTGTCTGATCCATGTGTATCAAGCCAGGGATGATCCTTCTCATGCGCGAAGCCAGTATAGTGGCATATATCTTGGCCTCTACATTTAGGAGGGAAATGGGGCGGTATGAGGTACAGTCTTCAGGCGGCTTCCCTGGTTTGTGTAGCGGGATAATCGTAGCCTGTCTGAGGTCTAGGGGAAACTGTCCCTCCTCTTCAGCATCTTGGAACATGCCGAGTAGATGTTGCAGCAGGAGGTCAGCCATGCTCTTAAATAGTTCTGCTGGAAAGCCATTGGGAACTGCAGCCTTTCCTGTGCGGAGTTTGGCCAGTGCCTCTCGAACCTCACCTTCCGTGATGTCGAACTCTAGATCCGCACAGTCAGTTTCGTCGAGTGCTGGGAGGGTGATAGGTGGCATATATTGCAGCGCCTCTGCTTTGGAACCCAGATCTCGGGCCTCGTATAGAGCTTCATAGCAATCGGCAAATGCTTCCGCTATCTTGTCGTCAGTGTAAGCCCAAGAGTGCGGGCCCACCCTTAGTTTCTCAACCCAGCGTTCGTCTCTCTCCTTCCTACTGAGCCAGGCCAATAGTCTCCCAGATTTATCACCTACATCATATATGCGGTGCAGGGTTGCTAGTGCTTGCGTCCTGGCCTCTCCCGTCACTAGCTGCCTATATTGTGCCTGAGTATCTGCAAGCCGTCTTTGCGTCCCTACGTCCCTCGTGAGTAGGTGTTCCCGCTCTAGCTGTAATAATTGCGCTTCTAGGGTCTGTACCTCAGTCTGGTTCCTCCTTCTAACCTCTGCCAGTCTACAATGGGCCCTATCACGAAGCACTACCTTGAGCGCCTCCCACAGGACTACTCGGGATTCTACAGACCCCTCGTTCTCTCTCAAGAACACCTTCACGTCAGCTCTGAGACCCTTCCTAATGTCCGGGGTTTGTAAGTCCCAAGCCGACAGTCGCAGGATCCCGGGACCCCTCCACTGTCGTCCACCTGTCTGAATCACCAGGGGGGAGTGGTCAGACACCCCTCGAGCAAGGTACTCCGCCGTGTCCGATACTTGCAATGCCTGTCTTGCCATGAAGACATAGTCCAGGCAAGAGAAGACTTTGTGAGCCCCGGAAAAGAAGGAGAACGCCCGTGTGTCTGGGTGCAGCCAGCGCCACACATCCAGGAGGCCCAGTATTTCCATAGATTTGGCTAGAGGGGTCGTATTCTGAGATCTATCTCGCTCGCCTGTCCGGTCCACGGAGGAGTTCATCACATCATTAAAGTCTCCCCCAAGGATTTGGATTGTGTCCGATGTATTGAGAATTATGTCTGAGATCTTCTTCATAGAGTCTGTCTGTAATTTAGGCAGGGCATAGGCTGATATGGGTGTGTACTCCCGTCTCCTCCATGACCCCCGAACCCCGACATAGGTGCCCTGTCTATCAGTCCAGACTTGTGTTACCCTCATTGGCGTTTTTTTTTTAATAAGTATCGCAGTCCCTCTAGACCCCGAGGAAAACCCTGCGTGTGCCAAAACTTTGTATTGTCCTCTTGCCAAGAAGGCGCATTTAGTACCTTGTAGGTGTGTCTCCTGGAGAAGCACGGAATGAAGGCAACTGGGGGTTGGGCCCACTGGGAAAGAGGGTAGGTCGGGCCACTAATAAATGCAGAAAAATGGGGATTTTACCTATGCCTCTGTTATAAATGAACCAATGAATGCTGAATAGGGTAAACCAAAATTTATTAGTTTATCCAGACTTTCAAGTCTTTTGAATTCATTCGTTTTTGAATTATTCAGTTATTTTAGTCTAGGCACAACAAAGAACAAAAACTGTTACAATACTAGAAACATTACTACACAAATGATAATTACATATATATACAATTGCAATACCAAAGTGCTCTTAATCACAGTGAAACATGGAGCTGTTACTCAATAATGCAGTCTCGATCCTGATTATTCACCAAACTTTTAAACAAAAAGATGTACCGAGTATCTCAACCCAATACAACATACATCTGCTTCTGTGCAAATTTAGAATTGTTCTGCAATAATCACAATCAAATGAATGTAAAAAAAGTGAACAATGCCGACGCGTTTCGAGTCCCTTGGATGAATCAAAAGACTCTCATCAGGGCTGTCAAAGTCTGGTCCATGGGAGCTATTTATAAAACACAAAAACAAGAAAAACTTTATCTATCTCGTCCTCCATCCATTAATTATTTACAAAAGAATTTCTCCCCAAGGGGGGAGTGCAGCATACCTGCTGAGTTCGAGTTCCAGGGCTGCACTTATCATACACTGTGGTCTATGCCGTGGGTACTCACTGCAACAAAGTGAGATTGTTTTAGCAAAAATCTATGTTGCTATGAAACCATAATAATGAGGCCAGCACAAGGGCAGTGTTTTACCTTTCGCGTTTTGGTGCCGCCGTCACGTTTATGTCACAGCCACCGGTGGAAAAATAATCCTCACGCGGATCACATATTCTAAAATAATGTGAATGACAATTAGCAGGCTCACACTCAATGTGTTTGCATTAGTTCATTGTTAGAAAATGCTCAACTGACTTCCTTTGAGTCCGCCCTGAAGCGGTTCACCCCCGCTATGGATTGACGAATGTACTTGATTTCTGTGGAAATACAAGTAATGCGAGCAGGTGTTAGCCATGGCTGCGTTGTGGCGCCGAACGCACCAGCTGTCTGATTCTTTGCGCCTTACAAAGAAGCCTACCTTATCCTGTCTTTCACGGGGCTTCTCTATGCCGCTACCGATGTTCCAATTGATTCGAATTCTGAAAGGACAAACAAGCGGTGCATGCGGGTGTTAAACTAACCGCATTGTCCTACATGGCAAGCCGATTCTCATATACATTTCTGCACTGCACAGAGGCTTACCTTATTCCTCGTTTTGTATAAACGTCTTCCCCACAACAAACAGTGATGGCTCAAACGCCTTGCAGGTCGCGCGTTTGTTTCTCCAGCATTGAGAACAAAGTCATGTGATCGTCATGTGACTTGTGAGGGTGTGTGGGCCAGGGAGATGGCTTCTGGGAACGGTAGTCCTTCATGGATGGGGGTTGCTGCCTATTGTTTACATTCTGTTGATTTCACTCAAGCAATTAAGCCCATTATTCACGCTATCGAACTTCATTATTAGGTAGGCTTCCTTTTGAAGTAAGGCCATTTCAACATTTGGATGATACTTAGGATCAATCCAAAACAAAATCGTCCACCTGAAATCATTTTCGCTGTGGTTACAGCTCACAAAATGTTCCACCATGGGCGCAGTCAGCACTTTTTTCTTTATCCGTGAGCGGTGCTGTGTAATTCTGACATTGGCCGCCTGAGTCGTTTTTCCTATGTACACCTTGTTGCAGATGCACACCACAGCATAGACCACATTTTTAGTTCTGCAATTCGTGAATACATCATGTCTCCATGTCACATCATTATTGGAGAAAACATTTCCTTCAAGTGTTGCCGCACAGGACACGCAATTGCCACATTTGCGATGCCCGCAGATGGGTTTTAAATTCCATTGGGAAATAAGGTCACTTTTTGGCTTCGGGATAAAACTATCTGCTTTAACCAAATGTTGCCCTAGGCTTTTGTTTTTGCACATGGCGAAGATTGGTTTTTGAAGGGGAGGGTCCAGCGTTTCAAGTAAATGCCAGTTATTTAAAATAATACGCTTGAATTGGTTTGTGTGCTGGCCGTAGGTCGACACACAGACCAATCGTTCAAGCTCCTCCTTCTTCTTCACTTTGAGCAAAGAGTCCCTCGGGATGAACCTTACTCGTTTCTTCGTGTGCGAGAGCAGCTTTTTTGGATACCCCCTATTTGCCATTTCTCTACAAAATAGGGAGGCATGTGTCTCAAAATCAGATAGATTCGTACAATTACGTCTTATCCTTAGCATTTGCCCGTAGGGCAGATTTTCTCTTAAACATTGTGGATGTGAGCTTTTGAAATGCAAGATTGTGTTTCTATCTGTTGCTTTTTTGTGGATTGTTGTAAATAGCATTCCCTCGCTACTGCCTACTGTGACATCCAGAAAAGTCATTTTATGTTGACTAGAGTTCAGTGTGAATTTAATATCACTATGTCGAGAGTTAAGCCAATCATGGAATTGATCTAACTGGGTCTGGCTCCCCTGCCACAGGAGCCAGACATCATCAATATATCGTAACCATTGGTGTATATTGTCTCTGAATGGATTGTTGTTATATATGAAACGGTGTTCATATTGGTCCATATAAAGTACCGCCAGCTCCGGCGCATAGGGACAACCCATGGCTGTCCCCTTGATCTGGATGTAGAACTCATTCTCGAATTTGAAATAGTTGCTCCGTAGCGTGATTTCTGCTAGTGACACAATAAATGACGTGGGTACCCTGTGTGGTCTCTCACGCTGGTCCAAATAAATTTCAATCACTTCCAAAGCCTCATCTTGAGGAATTTGGGTGTATAGAGAGGCCACGTCTAGTGTTACCATCAGTTGTGTATCTACATCAAATGGGTTCCCCTCAATTTTAGTGATAAAATCCGTAGTGTCACGAAGATGTGACTTGACCTGCACTATGCACGGTTTTAAGAAAAAATCGATATACTTCGATACTGGCTCAAGTGCAGAGTCACAGCCCGAAACAATCGGGCGGCCCGGGGGTACCTGGGCGTTTTTGTGTATTTTGGGCAAAAAGTACAACACCGGTGTTCTGGGTAATTTCTTATTCAGGTATTCGTACTCTCTAGGTCCCAGAAAGCCCTCATCCAGCCCAGCTCTTGATAATCTCTGGATTTTATCTTGAATCGCGTTTAAAGGGTCTTCCATGGATGGCCTGTACCAATCGCGATTATTCACATGTGCCTGACCTTCTGTAAGGTACATGGAGCGTGGCCACAGCACAACCGCCCCACCCTTATCAGCCTGTTTTATTATGATCGATGTATCTGATTTCAAATCGCTGATTGCTGTGGTCATTCCTTTACTGATGTTATTTTTCAAAAATCTTTTCGTTTTTTCCAATTTAGTGAGCGATGATAAGACCGTTTGTTCGAAAGCAACTATTTGTTTAGGAATGTTTTGGGTCGGTGTAAACCTTGACTTAACTCTCAAACCTGTGGTTTCACTGCTGGATGTCATTTCGGCAGAAGCAAAGAAGGCCTTTAATCGTATCTTCCGACAAAAGTTCAATGCTTCCAATTTAAGTATTGTAAAATCCGTTTTTTTGTTAGGGACGAACTTGAGGCCCAGGCCCAAGAGCATCTCCTCATCTTTTGTTAGCTGTTTTTCAGAGAGGTTAACTATAGTTGACACATTTAGTTGCTGTAAGTTTTGTTGCGGGTGCGCTTCTCCCATGGTTGTTTGAAGCGGACGCGCGATTGCCCGCCCCTGGCTAAAAAAGAAGAAGAGGAAGAGGCCGATGTAGCACCTCGTCTTTTGGAATTATTCTGCCTAGAGTCGTTAGAGGAGTCAGATGAGGTTGTATCGGAAAAAGTAAGAAATCTATTCCTTGATCTGCCTTGATGAGATGAAAGTGCCCCCCGTGACTCGCCTGACGTATAAAAATCTTCTTTAAGAAAGGGATACACTTGTTCAAGTTTAAAGGATTTAGAATCCCTGTCAAATTGAGAAGATTTAATGGTAAGAGTGTTGTCCTTAAAGATCGCAATTTCTTTCTCAATTTTATCAAGCAGCGCTTTAGCCTCAGTCACAGTTTGGGTATCATTAATGGCTTTAATCAATTCCTCAATTTCTGACTCCTCTTTGCTGCAGATGCGTTGTGCTGTCTCAATGGTATGCACCATTAGATCTCTGCTGCACTTGGTATTGATTTGACTAAATCCCTTCTTATATTCTGTGTCTTCTGTAAAGATGACCGGGATATTCTTCACCTGAAGGCCCCACGGTATAGTCCCTGCTTTAAGGTGTTGTAGCAAAAAATGGCCGTGCAGTTCTGTGCGGAAATGTTTTTTTTGAAGACGTATCAACTTATCAGCCTCATTTTGTTGTTTTGCTGAGGTACTGAGGGTGATCGAGGAGAATGGAGAGGACGCAATGAGGTTCTGTATATGGCTTTCCGTGAAGGACAGCGTATCTTTGTCTGCCATGCTATGCAGGAGGCAGATCTCCTGCTCAAGAATTAATCACTATTGTGAAATGTAGGAAAGACAAATGTTTGTCAGTCCCTACCCACTCGGGTGATTACCCGCTCAAGGAATGAAGGCAACTGGGGGTTGGGCCCACTGGGAAAGAGGGTAGGTCGGGCCACTAATAAATGCAGAAAAATGGGGATTTTACCTATGCCTCTGTTATAAATGAACCAATGAATGCTGAATTGGGTAAACCAAAATTTATTAGTTTATCCAGACTTTCAAGTCTTTTGAATTCATTCGTTTTTGAATTATTCAGTTATTTTAGTCTAGGCACAACAAAGAACATCATCAACTTCACGAATTGCCATATACTCTACAATACAAAATTATTCCACAAAAAACAAAAACTGTTACAATACTAGAAACATTACTACACAAATGATAATTACATATATATACAATTGCAATACCAAAGTGCTCTTAATCACAGTGAAACATGGAGCTGTTACTCAATAATGCAGTCTCGATCCTGATTATTCACCAAACTTTTAAACAAAAAGATGTACCGAGTATCTCAACCCAATACAACATACATCTGCTTCTGTGCAAATTTAGAATTGTTCTGCAATAATCACAATCAAATGAATGTAAAAAAAGTGAACAATGCCGACGCGTTTCGAGTCCCTTGGATGAATCAAAAGACTCTCATCAGGGCTGTCAAAGTCTGGTCCATGGGAGCTATTTATAAAACACAAAAACAAGAAAAACTTTATCTATCTCGTCCTCCATCCATTAATTATTTACAAAAGAATTTCTCCCCAAGGGGGGAGTGCAGCATACCTGCTGAGTTCGAGTTCCAGGGCTGCACTTATCATACACTGTGGTCTATGCCGTGGGTACTCACTGCAACAAAGTGAGATTGTTTTAGCAAAAATCTATGTTGCTATGAAACCATAATAATGAGGCCAGCACAAGGGCAGTGTTTTACCTTTCGCGTTTTGGTGCCGCCGTCACGTTTATGTCACAGCCACCGGTGGAAAAATAATCCTCACGCGGATCACATATTCTAAAATAATGTGAATGACAATTAGCAGGCTCACACTCAATGTGTTTGCATTAGTTCATTGTTAGAAAATGCTCAACTGACTTACTTTGAGTCCGCCCTGAAGCGGTTCACCCCCGCTATGGATTGACGAATGTACTTGATTTCTGTGGAAATACAAGTAATGCGAGCAGGTGTTAGCCATGGCTGCGTTGTGGCGCCGAACGCACCAGCTGTCTGATTCTTTGGGCCTTACAAAGAAGCCTACCTTATCCTGTCTTTCACGGGGCTTCTCTATGCCGCTACCGATGTTCCAATTGATTCGAATTCTGAAAGGACAAACAAGCGGTGCATGCGTGTGTTAAACTAACCGCATTGTCCTACATGGCAAGCCGATTCTCATATACATTTCTGCACTGCACAGAGGCTTACCTTATTCCTCGTTTTGTATAAACATCTTCCCCACAACAAACAGTGATGGCTCAAACGCCTTGCAGGTCGCGCGTTTGTTTCTCCAGCATTGAGAACAAAGTCATGTGATCGTCATGTGACTTGTGAGGGTGTGTGGGCCAGGGAGATGGCTTCTGGGAACGGTAGTCCTTCATGGATGGGGGTTGCTGCCTATTGTTTACATTCTGTTGATTTCACTCAAGCAATTAAGCCCATTATTCACGCTATCGAACTTCATTATTAGGTAGGCTTCCTTTTGAAGTAAGGCCATTTCAACATTTGGATGAAACTTAGGATCAATCCAAAACAAAATCGTCCACCTGAAATCATTTTCGCTGTGGTTACAGCTCACAAAATGTTCCACCATGGGCGCAGTCAGCACTTTTTTCTTTATCCGTGAGCGGTGCTGTGTAATTCTGACATTGGCCGCCTGAGTCGTTTTTCCTATGTACACCTTGTTGCAGATGCACACCACAGCATAGACCACATTTTTAGTTCTGCAATTCGTGAATACATCATGTCTCCATGTCACATCATTATTGGAGAAAACATTTCCTTCAAGTGTTGCCGCACAGGACACGCAATTGCCACATTTGCGATGCCCGCAGATGGGTTTTAAATTCCATTGGGAAATCCATTGTGTATCTACATCAAATGGGTTCCCCTCAATTTTAGTGATAAAATCCGTAGTGTCACGAAGATGTGACTTGACCTGCACTATGCACGGTTTTAAGAAAAACAAAATACACAAAAACGCCCAGGTACCCCCGGGCCGCCTGATTGTTTCGGGCTGTGACTCTGCACTTGAGCCAGTATCGAAGTATATCGATTTTTTCTTAAAACCGTGCATAGTGCAGGTCAAGTCACATCTTCGTGACACTACGGATTTTATCACTAAAATTGAGGGGAACCCATTTGATGTAGATACACAACTGATGGTAACACTAGACGTGGCCTCTCTATACACCCAAATTCCTCAAGATGAGGCTTTGGAAGTGATTGAAATTTATTTGGACCAGCGTGAGAGACCACACAGGGTACCCACGTCATTTATTGTGTCACTAGCAGAAATCACGCTACGGAGCAACTATTTCAAATTCGAGAATGAGTTCTACATCCAGATCAAGGGGACAGCCATGGGTTGTCCCTATGCGCCGGAGCTGGCGGTACTTTATATGGACCAATATGAACACCGTTTCATATATAACAACAATCCATTCAGAGACAATATACACCAATGGTTACGATATATTGATGATGTCTGGCTCCTGTGGCAGGGGAGCCAGACCCAGTTAGATCAATTCCATGATTGGCTTAACTCTCGACATAGTGATATTAAATTCACACTGAACTCTAGTCAACATAAAATGACTTTTCTGGATGTCACAGTAGGCAGTAGCGAGGGAATGCTATTTACAACAATCCACAAAAAAGCAACAGATAGAAACACAATCTTGCATTTCAAAAGCTCACATCCACAATGTTTAAGAGAAAATCTGCCCTACGGGCAAATGCTAAGGATAAGACGTAATTGTACGAATCTATCTGATTTTGAGACACATGCCTCCCTATTTTGTAGAGAAATGGCAAATAGGGGGTATCCAAAAAAGCTGCTCTCGCACACGAAGAAACGAGTAAGGTTCATCCCGAGGGACTCTTTGCTCAAAGTGAAGAAGAAGGAGGAGCTTGAACGATTGGTCTGTGTGTCGACCTACGGCCAGCACACAAACCAATTCAAGCGTATTATTTTAAATAACTGGCATTTACTTGAAACGCTGGACCCTCCCCTTCAAAAACCAATCTTCGCCATGTGCAAAAACAAAAGCCTAGGGCAACATTTGGTTAAAGCAGATAGTTTTATCCCGAAGCCAAAAAGTGACCTTATTTCCCAATGGAATTTAAAACCCATCTGTGGGCATCGCAAATGTGGCAATTGCGTGTCCTGTGCGGCAACACTTGAAGGAAATGTTTTCTCCAATAATGATGTGACATGGAGACATGATGTATTCACGAATTGCAGAACTAAAAATGTGGTCTATGCTGTGGTGTGCATCTGCAACAAGGTGTACATAGGAAAAACGACTCAGGCGGCCAATGTCAGAATTACACAGCACCGCTCACGGATAAAGAAAAAAGTGCTGACTGCGCCCATGGTGGAACATTTTGTGAGCTGTAACCACAGCGAAAATGATTTCAGGTGGACGATTTTGTTTTGGATTGATCCTAAGTATCATCCAAATGTTGAAATGGCCTTACTTCAAAAGGAAGCCTACCTAATAATGAAGTTCGATAGCGTGAATAATGGGCTTAATTGCTTGAGTGAAATCAACAGAATGTAAACAATAGGCAGCAACCCCCATCCATGAAGGACTACCGTTCCCAGAAGCCATCTCCCTGGCCCACACACCCTCACAAGTCACATGACGATCACATGACTTTGTTCTCAATGCTGGAGAAACAAACGCGCGACCTGCAAGGCGTTTGAGCCATCACTGTTTGTTGTGGGGAAGACGTTTATACAAAACGAGGAATAAGGTAAGCCTCTGTGCAGTGCAGAAATGTATATGAGAATCGGCTTGCCATGTAGGACAATGCGGTTAGTTTAACACACGCATGCACCGCTTGTTTGTCCTTTCAGAATTCGAATCAATTGGAACATCGGTAGCGGCATAGAGAAGCCCCGTGAAAGACAGGATAAGGTAGGCTTCTTTGTAAGGCCCAAAGAATCAGACAGCTGGTGCGTTCGGCGCCACAACGCAGCCATGGCTAACACCTGCTCGCATTACTTGTATTTCCACAGAAATCAAGTACATTCGTCAATCCATAGCGGGGGTGAACCGCTTCAGGGCGGACTCAAAGTAAGTCAGTTGAGCATTTTCTAACAATGAACTAATGCAAACACATTGAGTGTGAGCCTGCTAATTGTCATTCACATTATTTTAGAATATGTGATCCGCGTGAGGATTATTTTTCCACCGGTGGCTGTGACATAAACGTGACGGCGGCACCAAAACGCGAAAGGTAAAACACTGCCCTTGTGCTGGCCTCATTATTATGGTTTCATAGCAACATAGATTTTTGCTAAAACAATCTCACTTTGTTGCAGTGAGTACCCACGGCATAGACCACAGTGTATGATAAGTGCAGCCCTGGAACTCGAACTCAGCAGGTATGCTGCACTCCCCCCTTGGGGAGAAATTCTTTTGTAAATAATTAATGGATGGAGGACGAGATAGATAAAGTTTTTCTTGTTTTTGTGTTTTATAAATAGCTCCCATGGACCAGACTTTGACAGCCCTGATGAGAGTCTTTTGATTCATCCAAGGGACTCGAAACGCGTCGGCATTGTTCACTTTTTTTACATTCATTTGATTGTGATTATTGCAGAACAATTCTAAATTTGCACAGAAGCAGATGTATGTTGTATTGGGTTGAGATACTCGGTACATCTTTTTGTTTAAAAGTTTGGTGAATAATCAGGATCGAGACTGCATTATTGAGTAACAGCTCCATGTTTCACTGTGATTAAGAGCACTTTGGTATTGCAATTGTATATATATGTAATTATCATTTGTGTAGTAATGTTTCTAGTATTGTAACAGTTTTTGTTTTTTGTGGAATAATTTTGTATTGTAGAGTATATGGCAATTCGTGAAGTTGATGATGTTCTTTGTTGTGCCTAGACTAAAATAACTGAATAATTCAAAAACGAATGAATTCAAAAGACTTGAAAGTCTGGATAAACTAATACATTTTGGTTTACCCAATTCAGCATTCATTGGTTCATTTATAACAGAGGCATAGGTAAAATCCCCATTTTTCTGCATTTATTAGTGGCCCGACCTACCCTCTTTCCCAGTGGGCCCAACCCCCAGTTGCCTTCATTCCTTGAGCGGGTAATCACCCGAGTGGGTAGGGACTGACAAACATTTGTCTTTCCTACATATCACAATAGTGATTAATTCTTGAGCAGGAGATCTGCCTCCTGCATAGCATGGCAGACAAAGATACGCTGTCCTTCACGGAAAGCCATATACAGAACCTCATTGCGTCCTCTCCATTCTCCTCGATCACCCTCAGTACCTCAGCAAAACAACAAAATGAGGCTGATAAGTTGATACGTCTTCAAAAAAAACATATCCGCACAGAACTGCACGGCCATTTTTTGCTACAACACCTTAAAGCAGGGACTATACCGTGGGGCCTTCAGGTGAAGAATATCCCGGTCATCTTTACAGAAGACACAGAATATAAGAAGGGATTTAGTCAAATCAATACCAAGTGCAGCAGAGATCTAATGGTGCATACCATTGAGACAGCACAACGCATCTGCAGCAAAGAGGAGTCAGAAATTGAGGAATTGATTAAAGCCATTAATGATACCCAAACTGTGACTGAGGCTAAAGCGCTGCTTGATAAAATTGAGAAAGAAATTGCGATCTTTAAGGACAACACTCTTACCATTAAATCTTCTCAATTTGACAGGGATTCTAAATCCTTTAAACTTGAACAAGTGTATCCCTTTCTTAAAGAAGATTTTTATACGTCAGGCGAGTCACGGGGGGCACTTTCATCTTATCAAGGCAGATCAAGGAATAGATTTCTTACTTTTTCCGATACAACCTCATCTGACTCCTCTAACGACTCTAGGCAGAATAATTCCAAAAGACGAGGTGCTACATCGGCCTCTTCCTCTTCTTCTTTTTTAGCCAGGGGCGGGCAATCGCGCGTCCGCTTCAAACAACCATGGGAGATGCGCACCCGCAACAAAACTTACAACAACTAAATGTGTCAACTATAGTTAACCTCTCTGAAAAACAGCTAACAAAAGATGAGGAGATGCTCTTGGGCCTGGGCCTCAAGTTCGTCCCTAACAAAAAAACGGATTTTACAAAACTTAAATTGGAAGCATTGAACTTTTGTCGGAAGATACGATTAAAGGCCTTCTTTGCTTCTGCCGAAATGACATCCAGCAGTGAAACCACAGGTTTGAGAGTTAAGTCAAGGTTTACACCGACCCAAAACATTCCTAAACAAATAGTTGCTTTCGAACAAACGGTCTTATCATCGCTCACTAAATTGGAAAAAACGAAAAGATTTTTGAAAAATAACATCAGTAAAGGAATGACCACAGCAATCAGCGATTTGAAATCAGATACATCGATCATAATAAAACAGGCTGATAAGGGTGGGGCGGTTGTGCTGTGGCCACGCTCCATGTACCTTACAGAAGGTCAGGCACATGTGAATAATCGCGATTGGTACAGGCCATCCATGGAAGACCCTTTAAACGCGATTCAAGATAAAATCCAGAGATTATCAAGAGCTGGGCTGGATGAGGGCTTTCTCGGACCTAGAGAGTACGAATACCTGAATAAGAAATTACCCAGAACACCGGTGTTGTACTTTTTGCCCAAAATACACAAAAACGCCCAGGTACCCCCGGGCCGCCCGATTGTTTCGGGCTGTGACTCTGCACTTGAGCCAGTATCGAAGTATATCGATTTTTTCTTAAAACCGTGCATAGTGCAGGTCAAGTCACATCTTCGTGACACTACGGATTTTATCACTAAAATTGAGGGGAACCCATTTGATGTAGATACACAACTGATGGTAACACTAGACGTGGCCTCTCTATACACCCAAATTCCTCAAGATGAGGCTTTGGAAGTGATTGAAATTTATTTGGACCAGCGTGAGAGACCACACAGGGTACCCACGTCATTTATTGTGTCACTAGCAGAAATCACGCTACGGAGCAACTATTTCAAATTCGAGAATGAGTTCTACATCCAGATCAAGGGGACAGCCATGGGTTGTCCCTATGCGCCGGAGCTGGCGGTACTTTATATGGACCAATATGAACACCGTTTCATATATAACAACAATCCATTCAGAGACAATATACACCAATGGTTACGATATATTGATGATGTCTGGCTCCTGTGGCAGGGGAGCCAGACCCAGTTAGATCAATTCCATGATTGGCTTAACTCTCGACATAGTGATATTAAATTCACACTGAACTCTAGTCAACATAAAATGACTTTTCTGGATGTCACAGTAGGCAGTAGCGAGGGAATGCTATTTACAACAATCCACAAAAAAGCAACAGATAGAAACACAATCTTGCATTTCAAAAGCTCACATCCACAATGTTTAAGAGAAAATCTGCCCTACGGGCAAATGCTAAGGATAAGACGTAATTGTACGAATCTATCTGATTTTGAGACACATGCCTCCCTATTTTGTAGAGAAATGGCAAATAGGGGGTATCCAAAAAAGCTGCTCTCGCACACGAAGAAACGAGTAAGGTTCATCCCGAGGGACTCTTTGCTCAAAGTGAAGAAGAAGGAGGAGCTTGAACGATTGGTCTGTGTGTCGACCTACGGCCAGCACACAAACCAATTCAAGCGTATTATTTTAAATAACTGGCATTTACTTGAAACGCTGGACCCTCCCCTTCAAAAACCAATCTTCGCCATGTGCAAAAACAAAAGCCTAGGGCAACATTTGGTTAAAGCAGATAGTTTTATCCCGAAGCCAAAAAGTGACCTTATTTCCCAATGGAATTTAAAACCCATCTGCGGGCATCGCAAATGTGGCAATTGCGTGTCCTGTGCGGCAACACTTGAAGGAAATGTTTTCTCCAATAATGATGTGACATGGAGACATGATGTATTCACGAATTGCAGAACTAAAAATGTGGTCTATGCTGTGGTGTGCATCTGCAACAAGGTGTACATAGGAAAAACGACTCAGGCGGCCAATGTCAGAATTACACAGCACCGCTCACGGATAAAGAAAAAAGTGCTGACTGCGCCCATGGTGGAACATTTTGTGAGCTGTAACCACAGCGAAAATGATTTCAGGTGGACGATTTTGTTTTGGATTGATCCTAAGTATCATCCAAATGTTGAAATGGCCTTACTTCAAAAGGAAGCCTACCTAATAATGAAGTTTGATAGTGTGAATAATGGGCTTAATTGTTTGAGTGAAATCAACAGAATGTAAACAATAGGCAGCAACCCCCATCCATGAAGGACTACCGTTCCCAGAAGCCATCTCCCTGGCCCACACACCCTCACAAGTCACATGACGATCACATGACTTTGTTCTCAATGCTGGAGAAACAAACGCGCGACCTGCAAGGCGTTTGAGCCATCACTGTTTGTTGTGGGGAAGACGTTTATACAAAACGAGGAATAAGGTAAGCCTCTGTGCAGTGCAGAAATGTATATGAGAATCGGCTTGCCATGTAGGACAATGCGGTTAGTTTAACACACGCATGCACCGCTTGTTTGTCCTTTCAGAATTCGAATCAATTGGAACATCGGTAGCGGCATAGAGAAGCCCCGTGAAAGACAGGATAAGGTAGGCTTCTTTGTAAGGCGCAAAGAATCAGACAGCTGGTGCGTTCGGCGCCACAACGCAGCCATGGCTAACACCTGCTCGCATTACTTGTATTTCCACAGAAATCAAGTACATTCGTCAATCCATAGCGGGGGTGAACCGCTTCAGGGCGGACTCAAAGTAAGTCAGTTGAGCATTTTCTAACAATGAACTAATGCAAACACATTGAGTGTGAGCCTGCTAATTGTCATTCACATTATTTTAGAATATGTGATCCGCGTGAGGATTATTTTTCCACCGGTGGCTGTGACATAAACGTGACGGCGGCACCAAAACGCGAAAGGTAAAACACTGCCCTTGTGCTGGCCTCATTATTATGGTTTCATAGCAACATAGATTTTTGCTAAAACAATCTCACTTTGTTGCAGTGAGTACCCACGGCATAGACCACAGTGTATGATAAGTGCAGCCCTGGAACTCGAACTCAGCAGGTATGCTGCACTCCCCCCTTGGGGAGAAATTCTTTTGTAAATAATTAATGGATGGAGGACGAGATAGATAAAGTTTTTCTTGTTTTTGTGTTTTATAAATAGCTCCCATGGACCAGACTTTGACAGCCCTGATGAGAGTCTTTTGATTCATCCAAGGGACTCGAAACGCGTCGGCATTGTTCACTTTTTTTACATTCATTTGATTGTGATTATTGCAGAACAATTCTAAATTTGCACAGAAGCAGATGTATGTTGTATTGGGTTGAGATACTCGGTACATCTTTTTGTTTAAAAGTTTGGTGAATAATCAGGATCGAGACTGCATTATTGAGTAACAGCTCCATGTTTCACTGTGATTAAGAGCACTTTGGTATTGCAATTGTATATATATGTAATTATCATTTGTGTAGTAATGTTTCTAGTATTGTAACAGTTTTTGTTTTTTGTGGAATAATTTTGTATTGTAGAGTATATGGCAATTCGTGAAGTTGATGATGTTCTTTGTTGTGCCTAGACTAAAATAACTGAATAATTCAAAAACGAATGAATTCAAAAGACTTGAAAGTCTGGATAAACTAATAAATTTTGGTTTACCCAATTCAGCATTCATTGGTTCATTTATAACAGAGGCATAGGTAAAATCCCCATTTTTCTGCATCCTGGAGAAGCACAACATCTGCCCTAGACCTCCTGATAAAGTTGTTCACCAGGCCTCGTTTAATATTGCAGCCTAGGCCGTTAACACTCCAGGTCAGTACCTTAATGCCCTCCCCGTAGGCAGTTCCCCTCTCATAATCCCCCGTAGTCATGCTGGTGGTGAGTAAATGTCGCACCCTGTAGCACCCTCAGTGGTGTCTGGCGTGGGATAGAAGCCAACAGACGCCTTGATGTGTCAGTCAGTAATAGGTAGCCTCTGACGGTTCGTGTCGGGATGTGTCGCCTTTTGTGTGTGACCGCCCGGGATACAGTTGTGATGCACAGATGGAGTGCCTCATTTCCCCTTCCCCCCCAACTCCCCCCAACTCCCTCGCCCTCCCCCATACCGCTATCCCCAACCTTCTGCTTCAACATAGCTGAATACCCCCATCTGCCCCCCAACCCACCTCCCTCCCCTTTCAGTCCCATCTCACTGCAAGGCAGAACTGTCAGTAGGAGAAGGTCTAGCGCCCTCCCCAAGGTCCCCTCCCTTGCAACCTACTCTAACAGATTCAGTGCAAACATAGAGTGCATTCCCAAGAATAGTCTGAAGAGTCAAAGGCAGGAAATGCGTACAAAAGAGTCTGTATCTGAACCAGGTCAATACAAAACATGCAATACATTCCCCATGTAACAATCACGTGAGCCAAAATTAGGAATGTGCTCCAAAGAAAGTCTGTAACCAATGTAAAGAATAGGTGTAAGGAGGGTGCATCAACTTGCGTGTCTCCGCTGCGTCGAGCTGCAATCTCCGCTGCCCTGTAGTCCCCTGTATTAGGACCGTGAGTCCTGTGTGTCTGGTCTGAGATCAGTCGTGTGCCCTGATGCATCCTGCTCCAGCTCCCGGATCGCTGTCTCCAGTGGGTGGACGGAGCGCGCAGCTCCCTCCTCTCCGTCTGACGAATGCACTTCTGAGTCTTCTCTGTCACCTCCTTCCGATCTGGCAGTATTATCTAGGCATCTGAACCTGGAGCCCGTCGCGCCGCCCCTGCCGGGTGAGGCCGATTGCCCTCGTCGTCCGTCATTCGGGCCCCTTCCAGGGTAGGGTGTCAGCCTCCTATTTCTTTGGGCCCTCTCTCGGTGGGGTCTCGGCCTTTCCCACTATGGACCGCTCGTAGCCGGCCTGTCTGACCCTCCTCTTCTGTTGTTGTTCTCCTGCCTGTGGAGTATGGGTCACTCCTCCAGCCATTGCCAGGCATCTTCCCGGTGATTAAAGAAGAGCGCTTTGTCCTTATAGATTACCTTCAATTTTGCCGGGAAGAGCAGCATATAGGTAATGCTCATGTCTCTCAGTTTTGCTTTGACCGCGTCGAAGGAGCGGCGTTGTTTCTGTACTTCCTGGCTGTAATCCGGGAAAATCATAATGTTTGTGTTCTCAATGCGTATCTCTCCCATCTTTCTAGATTCTCTTAATATCAGATCTCGGTCTGCGAAGTTGAGAAAGCGGGCGATAACGGGCCGAGGTCTCGCACCCTCCGGTGGTCTTGCCAGTAGGGCCCTATGCGCCCTTTCGATGATGAAGCACGTCGAGAACTGCGCTGCCGGGAAGGTTGTTGCGAGCCAGGCGCGGAGGAAGGCCGCCATGTCCGCCCCCTCAATTCCTTCTCTAAAACCAACAAAGCGTAGATTATTGCGTCGCGCCCTATTTTCTGCATCGTCCACCTTCCATTGTAGCTGGCGATGTGAGGCCTGGAGTTCCGCCATATCTCTCCTTAGGGTGGTGATCGAGTCTTCCGCTTCTCCGCCGTAGTCACCCTTTTGTTTAACTTCCGGAAATCCTGTCGCAGTAGCGTTACTTCAGACACAACCTCACGGATTTTTACTTCCAGGGCCGCCCGCGATTCCTGAATATCCGCCCTTGATGCCTGGATGGCTGCCATCAACAAGTCCGTGTCCGAGCGCACGCCTGGCTCCGCAGGCGAGGTCTCAGTGGGTTGCCTTGGCGCTGCAAAGTTGTCCATTGGGCCCTGCTTGGGTGGTTTGGCAGCCGTCTCTCTCTTTCCCATGGCTGACGACGATGAATGACGAGCCTCCCGTGGAGCTGACACCCCCTTCCACCACCACTGAATTTTCTCGGGTCCGGGTTCCAGCACCACGCAGCTGCAGCCTCCCTCCGCTCCCCGGATCCTTTAGGGCCAAGTGGCGTTTTGAGTAGGGTATATCGTTTCTCAGCCTTTCCAGGGCCCTACACGCCTCCACATGGGCCGATCACTGTGCCGCAGCCTCTCCCCTCGGGTCCCCGTGCCAGGCAACAACGCAATCAGGTTCTGCGCTCGGTAGCGTATGCCTCCGGCCCTCTCCCATCCACCTCTCCTCACCAGCCCTGAATTATAAGGCAGGGAGTGGGAGCCGTGAATCTGACCCGGCGTCTAGTCCTCCCGGCCCGCCTCACCGGATTCAGCCTGTAGGTATGTATGTGTACAGGGCGAAACCGGCTGCCGGTAAGTTCAGGCCCTCTGACTGTGGTGCGTCTTCGGTGGGGTCGATCCCATTCACCCCCAGGCCCTAGTGATAGATAGTCCTCAGGATGGAAACGGGGGCTGGGGGGGGCACACCGCAAAGCACGATCTCGGGTGCAGACCGCTCCCGTGCCACACCAGTCGATGCAGTCCGGACGCCTCTCAGGCACGGGGCCACTCTCCCCTCTCTGTGTGCAGCTGCCGGCGCCTCAGGTCAGCCCGGGGGGTCGGAGCGCCGGGCGTGTTCTGGTCTCTCTGGCGGGTGGTCCTGCCGCCCGGTCCGCCGTCCCGTTGCGAGCCGCCTCCGCCCGTATGTCTCACTGCCTCCCCGGGGATTCAGATGCCGCAGTCGGCGTCCGAGACGGGGCCCCTCCCACTTCAAGTGCTCACCGTTCCGGGGCCCGGGGCGCCCATACACCTTGCCGGGTGTCCCTCAGTCCACCGTAGGCACTCGGCAGTTGTCTCTCCCCGCGGCGGTAGTTCCCAGCGGCTCTTACGGCTCCCGGTAGTTTTCCGTCGGGTTACGCCGCGCCATCTTGGTGTTCGTGGCCGGGCCAGGTCAGTCTCCGCTCTGCTGTTTTGGGGGCAATCACGCTGCTTTACCTAGCGGATATTACGCCCAGGGGAGCACAGCAGTCGGACAATCTCCGTGGAGTCGGAGCAGAGTCTCAGGGCATTAGTTTAACGTCGGATTTAGCGCAGCCCGATCAGAGCTGCGGTAGAACACGTCTTAGCTGGCCATGCTGCTGGCCACGCCCACGACCGCCCAACTTTTAAGAGGGCGGTCAGACCGCCATAGTCATAATTAGGCCCTAAATCTGCCCAGTGCCTAGATAAATTCAATATGACTTTGCGTAGTGTAATCTAGTGCTTATGCTTGTGTTTGCTTTGTTCGACTCAAGATGGCAGGGTCTGCCCAGACGTGGGTCCCTTGTTCACTTTGCCACTGGATTCAAGCTAGCCTGGCTGATGAGGGCTGTTAGCCCGAAACCGGTCCCAGGATGCTTGTTTCCAGTCCAGGGAAGACATGGCTTGGCAGTTCAGGCTGGACTGTTCCCATAAGGCACAGGATCAAGACTGATTTGCATATAACTGTGTCTGAACTGAAATGCTACTAATGGGCCTGAAGCCATCCACTGAAGTAGCCTTGTAAAACATGCCTCAGGTCTGCCACCACAAACATTATACTGCCATTTCTACAAGGCAAAATAAACCTTTTGCCGGGCCTGAACCTTTCTTTTCAATTCTTAAACGTCACCCTGAAGGTAAGCCATAAAGGCTCAGAGGGCAGGGCACATTGTATTTAAAAGGTAGGACATACGTACATAAGTGTTACAGGTCCTGGCAGAGAAAAACTGTGAAAATTGTTATTCACTACTGTAAGGTCTGTCTCTCCCATTGACTAACTGGATTGCCTTATTACATTTAGTAAGTGATAACATTTGATTGGAAGCAGATTGAGCGACGGTATTTACACTCAATTGAATTGCAATGCAATTTCTTTCTTTGCTGGCAAAGTCAGATTTAAAGTCACAATTCTGAAAAGGTTACTTTTAGAAAGTTTCTGCGCAAACAAGTGATAGACAGAATACTGAATAAATCATGTATTCCCCCAGTCAAGAGATATGGGTTACATTCATAATTTGTTGCTCACTATGCCACCCCAGTTTAGACCCAGCCATAGGCAAATCTTTTTTGACCCTGTTCCTCATGGGACCAGTCCAGCCCAAAAATAAGGGTTTAGTTGCCCACTCTGAGGGCGCTGACTGTTTGGCCGGCCCCAGGGCCAACCAAACCACTCATACGCACTCTGCCTTTTCTACACGGTGTGCCAGGTGTACCCAGATGTGGGTCCCGGGCTCACTGTGCCATTGGATGATAGGTGAAACCCCGAAACCAGTCTTAGGATGCTTGTTTCTGGTCCAGGGAGGACCTGGCTTGGCAGTTCGGGCTGGACTATTCCCATGAGACACAGGGTCAAGACTGATTTTCATATGGCCAGGTCTAAACTGGGATGGCTTGGTGAGCAAAACAATGATGGATTTAACCCATGTCTCTTGACTGGGGGTGAATGTTTTGATTTGTTTTGCATTCCGTCCATCAATTGTGTGTCTTTTCCTTTTCTGCATATAGGCTGCATGCAGCCTTTATGGAGAAAAAGGCCTTCATAGACGCCTGTGTGGTCGGCGTCCCAATCAATCACAACTTTGGCTTAGGGGAAGAGGGATGCTGCCTGCTGCCTGTGAGGTACGATAACGGTTTGTGCAGTGCACACCTGTGTATTAAACTAAACTGAAAATCTTTTGACCTAAATAATCAAATGTTTGTTCTGGGCGTGCTGGGCGGGGAGGAGGATGCTACCCTCCGTGTTAAACTATAGAAAAGAACCTTCAAGTGTCATCAGTCACTTGACCCTGCCCGCACTGCTGGTGGCAAATTAATCAGAACATATGCATGTGCTCTCTTAACACTTTTAATATGTTACACATTCATTTGAACAAAAAACATATTGAAATTTTCGCACATTCTTGTGTTTGTGAACTTTCTATTCTTGTCCACTACATTTGTCATATAGAACAGAAAATAAACACATATACATGTAATCAATAATATTTAATTGCAGATCTTGAAACAATATTGATGTTATTGCGAGTCCCAATGCATTTCGGGATTGAATCCCTTCTTCAGGGGAACTGAAAAAGATATAAAAATGATATCAACAAATGCCATTATTCAGCACATTTAATGGCGGAAACGGTCACAATTTTTAATGCTGAGTAATTTATGCCGGAGCTTCAAACTGAAAAATATAGCCCAAGTGAAAACTATGAAAACAAAAGAAAGTAAAAGCTGTGAAAACACCCTGTGTTTAAGGTGAACGAAGCCGTAAGCTACTTACCAACATTCTTGCTACTAAGATAGAATGCATCTTTAGGGTCGACAAACAGAAACTGGCATCTAAAAAATACAAAGATGTGTATCTACCAACTGGATATAAGTCATCCGTATCTAGAGTCACCCTGTAAACAATAGACGTTTCTCAACGTTCTCTGCCTTGTAATAAATGCAAAAGCTAGACATAACACATAGTAGGCTATACTGCTGAGCACCTATCATGAATAAGTTCCAATCTAACTCAATACGTACTGGCCAAATACCCGCCATACGTGATGGTTTAAAGTGATCCAACTCAGACAAAATGATCGTTGACCAGTAAATCAACACATATTAGGCATAAGAATTGTAAAACTTCTATGCCACTCCCTTTTTGTGATGTACTCAATTAATCAATGTACCTTTGCCAATCACATCTTTGTTAGGCAAGAATCTTGAGTTTAAAACAGCCAAACAGGAATCGGTGATGAAAACAACGATGTCAAGGACCACTACACCTTCGTCTTTTCATGCGACATACCGTAGAGAACTAATCTCTAAAAAGTAAAATACACTCTGATTAAAGCACACAGACATCGGGTTTTAGAACAGCAAAACATATTTCAATAGAATCACTCGTTACCTTGAACTCAAAAAACACTCTGCCGCGTCCCCACTTGTTTCCGTACAAATGCTCCTTCAATCACAGTTCCCAGTCTCCTGCAACCGAATGTCATACCCGGAAAAAAAACTAATTAGACGAGTGCTCAACTCGTGCTAGGCTACTCACAAACATTCCTTACTATCTCTTAACGTACCTCCGATATTATTCTACGATGCTCTTCATATGGCCAGGTCTAAACTGGGATGGCATGGTGAAGTTTGAAGTTTGAAGTTTAAAAGTTCTTAGTAGAGCGCACTGTGACCAAGCGGCTTCCTGGCGCTGGGGTTGGACTAAGGAACTCAGAGGGTAGCCATGGAGGAGTTAGCAGGAGTACGCTTGGGAGAAAAGAAAAGTTTTAAGTGCCTTACGAAATTGTGAATAAACAGAAATGGACCTAATGGACAGCGGAAGGCTATTCCAGAAGCGAGGAGCGAGTACTGAAAATCTGGTGCCACCAGTTCTGGTCTTTCGGAATCGGGGAATATTGAGAAGGGATTGGTTAGAGGAGCGAAGAGAGCGACTGGGGGTGTAGGGGCTAATGAGAGAATTAATGAACCAAGGGGCAATACGGGCACGAGCCATAAAGGCAAAGCAGCCCATCTTAAAAAGGGACCTCTGACAGATGGGGAGCCAATGAAGGGATTTCAAGAATGGGGTGATGTGCTGAAATTTAGGGAGGTGATGTATGAGGCGGGCTGCTTGATTCTGAATAGCCTACAAGCGGCAAAGTTCAAAGGCCGGAATTCCAACATAGAGGCTGTTCCCATAATCTATGCGGGAGAGAATCATAGCTAGCACAATGATTTTAAGGGCATCAGGGGAAAAAAAACGGGAAACTTTCCGGATAATCTGGAGGGACAAAAAGCAAGAGGAGACCACTGAGCTAACCTGGGCATGCATGGAGAGGTCCCGGCTGACTTTGATGCCCAAGGTCTTGGTGAGCAAAAGAATGATGGATTTAACCCAGGTCTCTTGACTGGGGGTGAATGTTTTGATTTTGTTTTGCATTCAGTCCATCAATTGTGTGTCTTTTCCTTTTCTCCATGTAGGCTGCATGGAGAAAAAGGCCTCCATAGACGCCTGTGTGGTCGGCGTCCCAACCAATCACAACTTTGGCTTAGGGGAAGAGAGGAATGCTACCTGCTGCCTGTGAGGTACGATAATGGTTTGTGCAATGCACACCTGTGTATTAAACTAAACTGAAAATCTTTTGACCTAAATAATCAAATGTTTGTTCTGGGCGTGCTGTGCGGGAAGGAGGATGCTACCCTCCACGTTCAACTATAGAAAAGAACCTTCAAGTGTCATCAGTCAGAGCAGAGCAGCACGAAAAAAAAAAATACAATTTACCCCCCCCCCCACCCGCGTGACCTCCTCCCTGCGCAACCCTTCGGTCCCCCACCTGCGAGTCATGCCGGCCGCGACTGATGTAAAACTGTAAATATAAATGTCCTACTTTTTAAATAACATGCTTCCGGCCCTATGGGCATGTAGGGCCTACATTAGGGGTGGCCTATTAGTATTAAAAGTGAGGGATAAGGGGGGCATGACCGGGCAAGATGGCCGAGCGGAGGTAATCCATCTCGGCTCCTGGTCTGAGCTTGCATCTCGAGGGCCCAGCAGCGGATGGACATCGCCCTAATGACCACCGAAAACTCCGATCAGTAGCCCACGATCTAGAGCCTGCAGAGCAACCCAGACTGAGGCTCGGGCTCCCGCTATAGTGCTCCATTATGACAGAAGCAGAGCGGCCAGGGAGCACCTCAAAATGGCGACTGCTGTCCGCCCGCAACATGAAGGCTCCCATCAGAGGAGATGGTGAATGAACACCCCATGTTGAGGGTTCGCACGGAGACTGTGTCCTACCTGCAGCGACGATCTGGCGGCTACGGAGCTGGCACCGGGGCAGATTGTCAGAATTCGCCACCCTGGTAAGCTCATCAGGTGCACTGCAGGCGCGCCGCCTCCTTTGATGGCAGAGAGAAGCACGGGCAGGGCGGTGTGAGAGCGGGAGATCTGTCCGGGCGCCATCGTTGGGAGACTCTTGCTGCCTGTCTGGCCCCTCCGGAGCTTCACGCCTGACCTTAAGATGGCGGATGATGTGAGGACAGATCTCACCAGCTAGGCTTTGCCCCTTCGATCTCAGCAACCCTCCTCCCTAGCAGCATCAGAGGGCACCTCTTCTGGATGAGCTAAGGCTGGGCACTGCGGCAAGTACAAGAGCATATGGCAGTTGACCCCCAGACTCCCTGATCAATAAGCATGACTCGCCGGCTGGCCATAACCCCTTTTCAAAATCCGGGCCGGCTCCCCAGATGGCAATGGGGGTGATTAAACCTCCTACTGTGTGGTTTACTGTATGCACAGCGGAGCTTCACAATGGGAGCAGACCCGGGGCTGCTGGGCCAAAGAAAAGCTGAAACACACCCTTGGAGCTGAGACATCAAGAGCGGAGGCCGGCAGTGGCATTGTCCATGAGGGGTCCAGTCCCCTAAACGGAGGATACCCACATTCCCTGGAGAGGGAGGTCGAACAATGGGGTGAACCCCTACCACCCTGCCCATTACTAGCACTCTGCATTGAAGACCGCAAAGATGGGAACAACATTCTGGGTGCCTATTGTTCCTGCCAGTGCATTGGGGAGTAGCGTGTGGCCCCCCCTATGTCACCAAAGAAGACCTCAAATGAAAATTTGAATAAAGTCTTCGACTTCTTTTCGCCAGCGGATAAGCGCCTGCAGTCGGACTGGGACGACTCCACAGACACCATGGCCCTCACAAAGGAAGACCTCATGGCATCCCTACGAGATTTTAAAGCGGAGCTCCGGTGAAATAAAAGCCTCCATTGAGCAGCTAAAATCCGATCTAAATGCTTGAATGGCCACACTCCAACAAGATCTGGACTCTGTGGGCATCAGGATAGTAGACTTGGAAACACAGACCCAGGATATTGACCACCGAACCTCAGAAACACAGGAGAAACTGCGGACCCTCCAGGAACAACTATACCAACACCAATTAAAATCCGAAGACCTTGAAAACAGGGTGCGGAGGGACAAGGTACGAATCCAAAACCTGGAGGAAGGAGCAGAAGGGACCGATCTTGAAGCCTTCCTTGAGGGACTCTTTGTAGAGATTATAAGCCCACAAAAGGAAGTTCTAATTCTATACTAAACTATATTGCCCCTTTATTTTTTCAGGGTTGTACCTTATTTTATTTTATTTATTTAGTAATTTTTTCTAATTTCCTTTCATGTTTAAACTTAAGGTATCTAGCCGCAACCCTATGCTCTATTAAATGGCATTAAATGGTATCGCTATGCTGCTGCAGTGAGAATGATTGCAATAGCCCGATTTAGACTAGAGACCCTGATCCGAACCCTGCCTTATAAGACCTTATTAAGCCCTCTTACTGATAGAATCCAGCAGCTCATCCGCCTCCTGGATTGATCTTAAATGGTACATCTTGTTATTGTACATAACCGGGAATTTCAACTGAGCAACTGCACCTAACATTTTTAACTTTTCATGCTTTTTTCCCAGTTCCCACTGCCTGTCCAGAGTCTGCCTAGAGAGGTCAGAGCGAACTTCAAAGGAAAAGTCTTTGGTCTTCACAGACTTCGTTTTTCAGTGCCAGATTCAATATCTTTTCTTTTAACGCATAAGTGAGGAAGTTTATTAAGATCTTCCTGGGTTTTGCTCTGTTTGGATTCTTACGGAAGGGGTCCCTGTGTACCCTCTGTATGTCAAGATTTATTCCGTCTTCGGAGTCTTCAAGCTGTAGGGAGGATTTAAGCAGTGAGATAATATATGATCTTAGATCAGAACCTTTGCTTCCCTCAGGAACATTCAAAATGCGTAGGTTATTTCTGCGTACATTATTCTCCAAAGCCTCCAATCTATCCCGCAGGTCCGCCTCTTCTTTTTTAAGCACCATAAATGTCTTCTTTCAGTTCAACCACGTTGTTTTCAAGGGTAGCCGTTCTAGAATTCAAGAGATCTACTTTTTTCTCAAGGGATTCACAAAAGCTTCTTATTTCCCCCTGGTTGGCCGCGGAGACCGTGAAGCCCTTCTTTATATCTTCCGATAATGTGGTAATGAGGGCTTCTAAGGCTGAAGGTGAAGAAACATCCCCGGACCCACAAACGAGACTAGCCGAAAATGTAATCTGGGACTGTGTTAAAGTGCTACCAGGCGGGCTAGAGGGACTAGGAGGACTCGGAGAACTAGAAGGACTTATCATGGTGGCCAGAGATTCTGAGACCACGCTGGGGTTCACCTGCGAGGAGCCCGAATCTGCTTCTGTTTCTTGTTCTGGCTCCATGTCTTTCACCAGCGGAGGTGAAATTGGTATGATACTTGGCACGTCGAGACTCTCCCTGTGGCGCCCCCCTGTGTGGTAATGTGCAAAACCTCAGGTAGCACTCTAAAATATGAGCGCAATGAGGGGATGATTTTGCCTAAGGCGCCAACAGGGTTATGCTTAGACCTCCTGGGTTTAACAGATCTGGCCTTAACTTGGTGGGTCTGAAAGGCAGAGGTGCTACTTAAAGTCTTCTTGGGGTTAGACCATTCAATCGCATTTCCCCTCGTTGCTGGTCCGTTTTAGTTTTCTCCGTTCCCCCTCATTTCTATGATTGTCTCTGTTACATCCCCTTCCCCGACCGTAGCAGGAAAAAAAATAAAAGAGAGAGTGGAGAGTAAGAAGCGCAGGATCGTTATGGGTCTTGTGGTGTTTCTACTGCCGGATGAGTGATATGCATGTGGTGATTGTGTGTACCTGGCTGTGCTGTCTATGGTGGTTTGTGCGAGGAAAGGTAGTTGTCTAGAGACTCCCACATGTTTGATTGTCTGTGCGTCTTCGGTGTGTGTTTCGCCGTTATGGTGTCCACCCCCCTCAGGAAGGTGACCCAGTTGAACCAGGCTCTGAACGTGGCTTTCCCTGTGTCCTTCCAGTTGTACAGTACCGTTTTGACCGCCGCTGTCAGTAGCAGGTCAATCAGGTCTCTGTCTTCTTTTGCTGTGATTGAGGGAGCCATGAACCCTATTGCTAGGCTGTGAAAGTCTAGTTGTAGTGCGGCCCCTGTGATGTCGTTTATCAGTGTGCCAATCTTGTTCCAGAACTTCCTGACTTTGGTGCAGTGAAAGATAAGGTGTGCCAGATCCCCCTTTTGTTTGTTGCAGGTCCAGCAGGAATCGCTCTCGCGGATTCCTATGGAGGCTAGGCGGGCGGGGGTCCAGTATGCCTTGTGTATCAGCCAGAATTTGGTCTGGTCTAGGGTTGTCGTTACTTTATTCCTTGACGTGGATCTCCAGATGTCAGCCTTTTCTTCTTCGCTCAGCTCCCTTCCCGCTAGTGTTCCCCAGTAGGACATGACTTTATTGTTGAGTTGGGTGGATTTGGGGCTCAAGGCTTTGTAGAGGTGTGCTACTTGGTGCCCTAGTTTGTTGAGGTTCGTGGCGTCTTGTAGGATTGACGGTGTCTGTCTATTCAGGTCTGCCTTCCCTATTGCTACCTTGATTTTTAGGAAGTTGTACAGTTCTATGCTGTCCATTTCGTGTTTCCCTTTGAACGTGTCGAAGGTGGTGTATGTGCCCTGCTTTTGAAGTTGGCTTACTGTGGATATGCCGTGTATATACCATGTGGGCATATCCAGTGTTTTGTCTCTGTACTTGATTCTGGGGTTGTGCCATATGGACTCCAGCTCGGTTTTCTTTATACTTGTACCTAGTAGTCTGTCTATACTTAGGAGGGCTTTCCTGGTGTTTCTTAGAATGGGGTTGTGTTTGATTTCAGGGTGCCGGGTTGCTGTCAGAAGTGCGACGGGTTCCCTACCACCCAGTAGTCCTCTTTCTAGTGTGAGCCAGGCCGGGGTGTAGTCTTGTTTGGGGGTGAGCCAGTATAGTTCCTGTTTTGCTATGCATGCTGTCTGGAATGTTTTGAAGTTTGTTATGTTTAGGCCCCCTAAGTCTTTTGTTAGTCTTAGTTTCTGTAAGCTAATTCTGGGTTTCTTCCCCTTCCATAGGAAGGTGTTGAGCAATTTATCTAATTTTTTGTGGAAGTCCTCCGTGTTAACCAGCGGCAGTGTGGTAAATGGTTTCTATATCTTTTCCCTCTCTACCACTTTATCAGAATGTCCTGTGACATCATGGAATGTTTGAGTGCCTCACTGTGGTGAGATTGTCAGTTGGTCATCTCAGGCAGAGGAGCTGGTAGCTCTCTCCTGGTGGGGTTTTCTCCTTATATCTTCTTACTTAATAAGGTTGTGTCTACTCTGTTGTGTCACACTACTCTTGCATTGTTTTGCAAGGTGTACCCTTTTATTAGGGGAAGTTGTCAGTGTGTGACTGCTGTGTTTTTCCTTTCTTGGGGAGGCGCTGTGTGTGGTCAGTACCACTATTTAGTCAATTTGCGTCAAACAATTTTTACATTGTTTGCATGTGGTACCCTTTTGTTAGGGGAGGTTGTCAGTTTTGTCAGAAAGTTGCATCACTCTATCTTTGTTTTCTTCCATCTTTAAGTGAAGTTGCTTTGAATATTTGTTTTACGTTGTTCCATGGTGTACCCTTTATTAGGGGAGGTTGTCGTGATGCTCTAGTTTGTTTCGTAAAACATTCCTTTTTCTGTGAAGGTTGTTACATCTATGGCACAGTTGCCTAAGTACTTATTTATTGTACTTATAGGTGCACCCTTTTTCTTGAAGGGTGTTTGTCTATCTTGTTTTTTGCTACAAGTTGTACATTTCTTTTAGGGACGTGGTTATAGCCTTGTTTCTCATAGCTACTTTTCCCTTGGACATCTGGACCTGGCGTACATCTTATTGTGCTTACTTCCATCTGCACACATTTTGTCTCTTGGTTGTTACACCCTACTTGGTTTACCAGGATCGCTACCTTGTTTTATTAAGGAGGGTGGATGGGCATGTTATGTAATTTGCATTCTTGTGTTTTGACTTACCATGACCATTTGTGCATTTTATGTATATCTTTATACATGCCTCTTTTAATTTTCTTTGTTTCTGCTTTCACGCTTGAGTTTCCTGCTTTTCATATTGTCTCTTTGACTAGCTCTTGTGTCTACAGTCTCCTCCGAATCCTTCTGCTCCGTCTTAACTTCTTTCTTGCTGTTGTTTGCTAACAGAAGAGGATGTGTGGTAAATGGTTTCTATATATTTTCCCTCTCTACCACTTTATCAGAATGTCCTGTGACATCATGGAATGTTTGAGTGCCTCACTGTGGTGAGATTGTCAGTTGGTCATCTCAGGCAGAGGAGCTGGTAGCTCTCTCCTGGTGGGGTTTTCTCCTTATATCTTCTTACTTAATAACCTGCCATCTATCTACATGCTAATAAAGAAGGATCTACTACTACACTTGGACTACAAATCATCCTTTATGTACCACAGGCAGCATGTTGAGCATGTAGTTCACTATTGGTGTAAGCATCATCTTGATCGTCTCTACCCTCCCCCACCATGTGGTGAATTTGGGTGACCATCCTTCTACTCTTTCCTTGATCTTACGAAGTATGGCTTGTTCGTTCTGGTCTAGTGTGGACCTGAGGTCCCTTTCAAAAAGGAGGCCTAGGTATTTGATGGGTTTCCTCTGCCATGTCAGCCCCGATGTACCTAGTACCGTCCTTGTGGTGTGGACGTTTAGGGGTTTACACTCTGATTTTTCCCTATTTAGCTTGTAATCCGAGACTTGTGCATATTGTTCTATGGTGTCCATCAGGGCTTTGATTGATTTCTCTGGATTTTCAGTGATGATTAGCACATCGTCCGCATAGGCCGCCAATTTGAAAGTATCCCCCTCCACTGGTATCCCCGCTATGTCGGTGTTGGTTCTTATAATGCTTAGCAGTGGTTCTATCGCTAGGAGGAACAGGGCTGGCGATAATGGGCACCCTTGTCGCGTTCCTCGTTCTAGGCGGAGTGGGTCAGATGTCCCTCCGTTGACTACTACTCGCGCTTTGGGTTCGTTGTAAAGGGCCAGGACCATCTTCCTGTAGTTGGGGCCTAGTCCAAATTTTTGCATGCACTGATCTAGGAACGGCCAGGACACTCTATCGAATGCCTTCTCTGAGTCCATGGCAATCATCACTGCCGCATTGCCGCTTTTGGAGGCGTGGTTTATTATGTGGCATAGCAACCTTGTGTTGTCGTGGGGCATGCGGTTTTTAAGATAGCCTACTTGCGAGCAGTGTATGAGTTTGGGTAGGTGTACGTTGAGCCTGGTTGCAAGGATCTTAGCATAGATTTTACAGTCTACATTTATAAGTGAGATTGGTCTATAGTTTTTGGCCTGCTGTGTGTCTTTGCCTTCTTTTGGTATAACTATTATGTTGGCCTCTGCCATTGATGGTGTCATGCGCCCATTCTGGACGCAGTTCGCGAAGACTTGTGTCATTGAGGGCTTGAGTATGTGGAGATACTGTTTGTAGAACCCAGCTGTGAAGCCGTCTGGCCCTGGAGCTTTGTTGTCTTTGAGACTGGCTGGGGCTTGCCCTACTTCGTCCCCTGTGATTTGTAAGTCAAGCGCCTCCCTTTCGGTGTCTGTTAGAGTTGGTGTAGATATTCGTTCTAGGAGTTCCTTGCCTCCGTCGTCTCTTAGTGTAGTGTCTTTTTTATAGAGTTGTTCATAGAAGTCTTTGAACACCCTGAGTATCTCCTTGTTTGCCGTCTGGGATTTGTTATTTCCGTCCTTGACGGCTGCTATTGAATGTTGTCTCTGCTTGCACTTAAGGTAGGATGCGAGATTTTTGCCTGCCCTGTTTGCTGTGCATAGGTTGATGGCTTTATACTTGTTTATCCAGGTCCCTGCTCTCTCACTAAGGATTCTGTTCAGCTCGTATTTCCGTTTGGTTAAGGTTGTGAGGGTGTTCTTATCCTCCCGATTCGCTATGTGCCCTGACTCTAAGTGTTTGATTTCTCTTTCTAGGTCTACAATCTTTTTGTTCCTCTCTCTGTTCAGCCTGCCCTTGATGGCGAGTATTGTCCCCCTGATTGTGGCTTTTAGTGCATCCCAGAGTGAGTTCCTGTCTGTTTCCGGAGTGTCATTAATTGCGAGGTATTCTTTTATTGCTGTCTCTATTTCTGCCTTTGCTGTCTTGTTCCTAAGCAGGGAGTCATCAAACCTTCATCTGCGTGTTGGCTTCTCGTTGTGTTTCCCAGATAGCACTAGGCTAATGTGTGAGAGGTCTGATATCGTGCGTGGCCCTATCTCTGTGTGGTCGATGAGGTGGGTGTGTGTTTCTGATATCAGGATGTAGTCTATTCTGCTGTAGGAGTTGTGGGGATTTGAGTAAAACGTGTATTCCCTGCCGTCCGGGTTTTGGAGCCGCCATGGGTCTTTGAGAGCTAGCTTGATGCAAAGGTTCCCTAGGATATTGCCCTTTTGTGATGTTTGGCTCGGCCTGTGCGGGTGCCTATCGATGGCTGGGTCCAGGACCTGGTTCATGTCCCCTGCTACCACTAGAAGCTCTCCCTGTGGTATTGTGTTTAGTTGTTCTCCCACTCTGTCCCAGAAGGGCCTGTCCTCAGTGTTAGGGCTGTAGATGTTGGCCACGTGTACTGCTTCCTCTCCTCTTGTCAGACTGGTCACCAGCAGTCTGCCCTCCGTGTCTGCCTGTGAGCTACCCAGTACTAACTTTGATTTCTTGCTTACTATTGTTACAACCCCGTTCTTTTTGTTCTGTGCGGGTGATCCTATTACTTCGCCTATCCAGTTGGCTTTAAGTCGCCCTATGTCCTCTGCCTCTAGCCTTGTTTCCTGTAGTACATATATGTCGCTTTTTAATTTCGCCAGGTATTCTAAGACTTTCCTTCTCTTCACCGGGTGATTGAGGCCCTATAAGTTCAGGGACACTATCTTGATATCGGTGGTGAGTTGGGATTGGTTGTTGTGTGTCATTTCTCGTGCTGTGCATCTGGCATTATGTCTGGCATTATTTTGTGTGTCTTTTTGTCTTGGGCCCTCTCATTTTCCTCGTTTGTGTGTAGTCTATTCTCTCTCCTGCGCTGACCTCTCCTGATATAACGTGTAGATGATAGATAGATAGAAAAGAAGAAATAGAGTTACCTCATGTTTGTGCTCCCCGCACCCTCCTCCCCCCCTCGTGCCCCTCTCCCCTCCCTCCCCCCTGCCCCCCTTACTTGCTGAATGGGTGTGCGACGACAAAGTCCCTTTGCTCCGCATGTACCCTGAGGTTATGTTGATGGTCCTGCAGTTCTTCATGGTGTTCTCCCACTTTGGTCCATTCTTTCTAACAAATGCGAGGCTTTGTATTAAGGCTTGAATATTGTTTTGGATGTAATGTACGAAGTATATGCTAAATGCCAATGAATACATGTTTGAAAAAAAGTGAAGGTTAAGACTTGACAAAAGGTTTATTTTGCTACGTCGAAATGGTAATTTGAAACTGCATACAAAGGCTGCAGGGGCTATCCTGCAGACATGTTTCATAGTACTAATTTAGTGGCTGGCAAGGTGAATGAAGCATCCCACTAGCAGCATTTAATTTACAGCCCCTGGATACATGTAGTACCATATACTAGAAGATTATAACTAAATTAAATGTGCCTGTTTTAACATGTTTAATGCACTTTTCCACTGGTTACGAGGAGTAAATGATGCCAACAGAACGGACAGCGAGGCCACACCTTTTTTATGCGAGATACAGCGGATCAGGAGAGGCAATCGAATCCCAGATCCAAAACCCGCAGGGGCAGGAGGGGGCAACGTAGAAGATTACAGGAGGAAACTGAGATCAGGGAACAACCAGAAGTAATTGATACCCAGGAGGAGGAGGTTCAGGTGATCAATCTATCCTCGAAAACTCTAACCCCCAACATGATCTCCCTTCTGAGCAAAGGTCTAAACTTTAACCCTTTCTCTAACACTGACATCTGCAGACTAAAGATCGATTTGTTTAGATTTGTACGTAAGCTCAAACTAAAAAAGCACTTCTCCAATAAGATTGTGTCTAATAAAACTACTATGAACATCCCTACTGAGTTTGAACCTGGTATTTTAACCATTAATGATATTCAAGCCACACATCTTTTACTGTCTCTTACGGATCTAGAACAAACTCCTCACGATATGGAAAGACTACTTGAAGATCTTAACATTGAGTCAGACTTTAGCATCGTAAGTGGGTTAAAGTCCAAATCCAAATGGATTCCTACTCTACCAGGGGGTAACTACATAGACAACTTCCACAAACGGGTTTTGGAAGACATTGATAAACTAGACCATAAGAATGACCTACGCACATTTAGATACAAGGACAACTTAACAACAGGTGAACGTGCCGCCCTTAATACCCTCACCAAAGATCATGATATAATTATCAGGGAAGCAGACAAGGGGGGGCAACGTTGTTATTATGAACAAGACAGACTACCTAGATGAAATACTAAGTCAGCTACAAGACACAACCTGCTATGAAAACCTTGACCATAATCCCATAGCATCACTCACCACTGACATTAACAGATTTCTGTTGACATGCAAAGAAAATGGCTTAATCAATGAAGATGAGTATTTTTACTTGAAAGTATTCAAACCTTCTTACCCTTGGCTTTATACCTTGCCAAAGGTACATAAAAACCTCCCCTTTTAAGGTCCGCACCCGGAACCATTGCAGGAGCACTCGTCCTGCTTGCTTTTCCCCGCGAATCGGGAATCCCATTGATGAGCCTTCACAACTTTGACTTTTCAGCTAAAGTGGATGCTCCTAACTACATCAGTCATTTCGCTACAGAAGCGTACTGGAACTACCATATATCGTATTTTCAAGTTCTCAAACTATATCGAGCAAAAATTCATTCTGGACTACTCGTCTTGACGCTTCTAACTTTTCACCTGGTCTCGAGCGGGGCCGGTTTGGAATTATCACCGGCACTGCGACCTGTGGTTTTATACCCACCCACTACAGCCCTGAGGAGTCGTCAAAGTAGTGTATTACTTGGCGACGAAACACGTGTCGGCTGGTTATCTATTAACAATAAAAGAGGAGCCGCACTACCCATCGTTCTCCTTTTTCTTCAAATGTGGATACTTGAACTGTTAAATGTCCATTGAGACATCATTTCTGTACTCTCTTTATTTGGTGTGCAACAGGTTTTTCTTCATTTACCCAGTGTGTGTTTCGGCACACAATTTTGGAGGGGTTTAGGGCCTTTACCCCCTCACCTGTATGCACCCTTACCTATCTGTACTTTTGTTACTACCGCGAGCAGTGCGCCTAGTATTTCCCTCACCTAAAAACCCTGGTCTCATTTGCTCACATGTAGTACCATATACTAGAAGATTATAACTAAATTAAATGTGCCTGTTTTCACATGTTTAATGCACTTTTCCACTGGTTACGAGGAGTAAAATGCAACAAAAACGGGTTCAGGTATAGAAGGCTAAAATCTGGGGAATAACAAACAAAATAGGACTAATTCCTACGGTTTACTAGCTCACCAGTGAGGGTATGTGCTCTGCAAGGAAGACTTCTAGCAGAGGTTACAGATATACCATTTCCAGATACTGTAAATACAATTAATTACAGTGGTAGTCATTAATTGTTTATTTTACATGCCGAATGTTCATATGCATGCCAACATACACAATATGTCAATGCACATATTGCATTATCGAATACATGCATCGGATAAAATATTTGCGCACTTGCACGTAATACATGAAAACAAGTTTCTTCTTTTCAGTTTGTTTTTACCAGAGCGAATACCACTTAAACATGTACCATTCCTCCTAAACGAATAGGATCATGTTGGAGGCAGTATTCCATGTAGTTACATTTCGAAGGTGAACACATATTTCCAAAGAGCGATGCCCTTCAGGTAGTCTAAGGCATACCGGCAGGAAACCCCAAACTTCAAGCACAAAGAATGCAATTCATTTTTTTTCTTCAATATTTACTTAGCTTTAGGAAATCCCAAATACTGTGGCCAAGAGGTTAAAAGCTTTCGTTCAGCTTGTGGTAATCCAGCCATCCATTCCCCTCAACCACATGCATAATCTATTTGCACTTTACGACCCATTGAGGAAAAATGCATACAGGACAGAGATGCTTAAAGAAAATATTACAAGGTTTTCCACGAATGAAAGTAAATCAGGAGAAAAAGGTTTCCAAAAGGGCAGTAGAGTGATACCAACAGCGTGACCAAAGGTAAACATGCCGGGCTACCTAAAACTGCCAATGAGACTGCGCACAAATGCTGCACAGTTACTGGAGGATGCAATCTAAAACAAGCTTTGGCAAACCCAATAGGTGTGGCGCTCCTGTGGTAATGCATGCTAGATTTGCGTATGCCGGTATTTGAAAGAGTTGACATATTAAAACCAGATCTTTGTCAATGTTTGTATTATTTTCACCAACTGAACTGTGTACCCTAAAGCTTGTCTATGTGTGTCTGGGTATTCATACATGTGTGTACATGAGAAACTTGCAAAAGAAGTTGAAATAGAAGTTTTGGTTTTGAGGTGACACTTGATACCTTCCTACAAACCTATAATGCACAAGGACATAGACTCCTCCTTAGATTGCATTTTTCCCCTGTGGGGAAGTGTACGTAGATGTAAAGGTGCAAAGCTGTAATGTGTACGGGTATATATGTATTATTGGACTTGGCTCTTTCTGCAAGGTCACCCTCAAACCTTTTGCTTTCACTACTACTATTTTTCTGAATTTGTTTTTGTTGACCTTATGACTTTCTGCACTTTACCACTGCTAACCAGTGCTAACGTGCTTCTGCTCTCTCCTTTAGACATGGTATAATTACACCCAATTGGCACATTTAATTTACTTATAAGTCCCTAGTATTAAATGCTACTAGTAGACCAGCAGCACTTCTTGTGCCACCCACTTAAGTAGCCCTTAAAACATGTCCCAGGTCTTTCATTACACCCTGTTGGCAGTTTTAATCTGCCAATTCGACTTGGCATGATGACCCTCTTTTCAAACCTTAAACTCCGTTTTTATTACATCTAAGTCACCCCCACAGTAAGCCCTAGACAGCCCATAGACCAAGGTGCAGTGTATTTAAAAAGTTGGACCTGTACCTTGACGTTTTACATGTCATGGTGAGGAAAAACTCATAAATTTGTTTTTCCCTATTGTGAGGACTATCTCTCCCGTAGGATAACATTGGGCTACCTTATTACATTTAATAGGTGATTGGGAGCAGGTAGGAAAGTCTGAGGAACAGCAATTTAAAATCCTCTTTAATTGTAAAGTCAGATTTTAAATCACAATTCTGAAAATGCCACTTTCAGAAAGTTGGCATTTTCTTGTCCTAACCATTTGGTGACTGCAGCATGTTCCTGGGTCTCATGACGAGGTGTACTTGGCAGTAGGCCTTTGTGTATTCCTTGCAAACATTTTCACAATAGAAGGTTTAGTTGTCTGCAGGATGAGTCATGCTGACTTAATTAGAGAGGAAAGCAGAAGACACATATATATATAAATATTTTTGCATTTGTTGTACTAGGTGGGAAGGGTGTGCCCAGACGTGGGTCCCGTGCTCACTGTGCCATTGGATTCAAGCTTGACTGCCTGATGAGGAGTGATGCCCCGAAACTGGTCCCAGAATGCTTGTTTCCAGGTCCAGGGAGGACATGGCTTGGCAGTTCGGGCTGGACTGTTCCCATGAGGAACAGGTTCAAGACTGATCTGCATATGGCTGGGTCCAAACTGCGGTGGCGTGGTGAGCAAAAGAGCGATAGATTAAACCCAGTTCTTTGTGACTGGGGGTGAATATTTGTATTGTTCAGCATTCCATCCATCATTTGTTTCTTTTGCATTTGTCACCCTAAGTGGGAAGGAGGTGCCCAGACGCCACGGGATTCAAGCTAGCCTGGCTGATCTGGGCTATCACCTACCACTCTTGCACTTCAAAGGCACTGACCCTTCACACTTACAGAGGACTTCACACTGGCCTATTGTAGTCCTGGGTCTCATTTTAATTACACAGGCCTAATGAGTCATGTTGGTAATTCCGCATTACTCTTTGATGCAAAACTACTGATAATAATGTGATTATGCATGCCCATGTAATTAAGGGTAATTTAGGGGGAAAACAATCCTATCACAAGAGCACATTTAGCAACCTCGAGTGTTCGCTCTCACTGCCTATTTGTGCTCTGCTGAATTTAGCACTATTTCTTCTTAATGCAAAATACATCCTTGTTTCCCTTTTGGACATGAGACTGCATTTTGTACTATAGAGTAAGCTGGAGGGAAATTCTACCCCAAAAGCACACTCAGTGCTATTTCTCAGCGCAAAATGCTTTCTCGCGCCAATTTTGGATGCAAGGCGGGCATTTTGCAAAATCAAAATAGCACTAAATGCCAACAGTAAATTGGGAGAACATTCTACACCAAGAGCACATTTAGTGGGTGTAAGCGGGCACTCATCCATGCTATTCATGATCTGTTGCATTTAGCACAATTGTTTGGCATAAAATGCATACTCTAACCCATTTTGAACACAAGAGTGCATTTTTGCATTAAGAAATAGCACTAAATGCAGAATTACTCTTATTGAGTAACTATGCGAAATCTAGCAGAATTTGTGGGTAATTCCGTGTGATTATGCTACACTGAATTTCGTGAGTTACTCCCACCATAGCCTATTGTACCCCCAGATAGACTGGGAACAGGGCAGGGAGGCAGGAAATTCCTCTGTCATGGCAAACTCCAGCAGCTTCTCCCACTGCACAAGGTATGAAAACCAGACTGCCCAACCCACTCTTCAGATCACGTCTGGAGCTGTAGAAGACTCAGAAGAAGGACTGCTCTTCAGCTCTGCTTCTTGCTGCAAAAGGACTGCCCCGCTGCTCTGCAGACCTGCCTGCAAGAGGAACCATTCTGCTGCCCTGCTACCTGAAGAAGTGAACTGGACCTTCACCTAGAAACCAGGACCGCCAGAGAGACTTTAAGGGCTAGTTGTCTGGCCTCCTTTTCTGAGCTACATGGACACAACACACTCCAATACCGTAGAACTCTGCACCTGGAATCTGCCTGCTATGAGTCCTAACCCCTCCAAAAGGTATCTCCCCAGTTCTGGACACTTGAATGTGGTGATAAAGGTGGTCTGCCAGCTCAGCTGTGGTCCTCATCAGAACTAACACACAGCCAAGCAACCCGACGCAGCGCTCGCAACTCGTCATCGAAACCAATGTAGCGAGATGCAAATCGACGGGGACCTCGCATTGCAGCCCTTGCAGCTCCAAATCACAACAGACAGGGCGCAACACATCTCGATGTAGGACCTCACATTGCTCCTCAGAATCGCTGCTGTGCAGCGCATCAATTGTTAAACCTGCGACGGGTCGGGGACAATCGGTATTTGCCCGGCGGTATTGCCTCTGTGACCCTCTAGTTATTTAATCAATGAAGAGGCAGGCGCTGGAGACTGGAAGGCAGGAAACAAGGTTTTTTTTATTCTCTCCGGAGGAGAACACAACAAAACGGGCAGAAGGTATCGTTCTGAGGTGCTCTAGCTACATTTCTGAGGCCTGGCCTCTTATACACTGTTTTATGACTTTATTGCAGATTACATATTCATGTTAAAGCTTTGATGTATGGAAAAAGACATTCCCGGAACTCCCCTTTGGGCCCGTTCCCACACACATTTACAGTTGAAGTCCCCACCCTAGTCACAACAGGTGATGAGTATCGCGCAGCTGGATATTCCGCCGATTCATGGAATGTGGGGGTCGATCGGATCTCATGGGGAGGGGGCTTTGATCAACCCGGGGATCCTTTGATGGGGGAAGCTTTCTATTGTGCAGGGAGGGGCAAGGAATAGTATCGGCAGAGCTGGGTGTCGGCCTGGGAACGGGGAAGACAAACGGGCACACGGGGAAAAGGGGGTTTGCATCTAAGGGCCGGGGATCGTGAAAGGGAAGGAGGGAGGTGTCGCGCTGGGAACAGGATGAGGGCCTGGGGCAGAGCAGCGCCGAAGAGGGGTTTATGAATCAAGGCAGGGGCAAGCAGGGGGTTGGTCAGCGTGCAGGCTTAGTGAGGGCGAAGGGCTATGTCAGGGGCCAGCGGCATGCAAAAGGGTTCGTTCTGATCAGGGCATCTTAAAAAATGGCGGGTGCGCACGACAAAAGTGTGGCATCAGGGGAAGAGGCAAGATGGCGCAGATAATGTTCACCAAACCGTACTAATTTTCAACAGTCCTCCCTTTAACATATTCAAGACATCTTGCTGGTTCATTTTCTACTCGGTTCTATTGTGGTGGACATGAGAAAGAAAACGGTAGGAACCCTAGATGAAAAGAGTTGTAAACAATACATTTTAACATTTCTAGTTTTTAGGAGGTGGACCTATTTGATAAACTTTGATCAATTTGTTTTAGCAGGAAAGTCATAAAAATGTAATACAAAAACGGTTCTGTAGCGAGAGCAGCAAGTACATTTCATAACGTGAACTGGTAGGTTATTACATATATCAGATTCGGATTGGAGCATGATCAATACAATGGCGGCTGGGAGAGAAATGAGGCATAGCAGAAACGGTGATTGAGGATGTCAAATGTTCGAGGTTAACGAGTTCTCATTATTCTTTGTTGTCTTTCGTTGGCGCTGTGGAGCACCGGCGGTGGAGCTACAAGTCCAGCTCTATTCTAAGTTCTCCGTTGCAGGGCACGACCCTTTCCTCGCGTTTCTGGTCGGAAAGGTCCTTTTCGCCCTGTGTCCTTTGAGGTGATTGTCAGAAAGTTCAGATGGAGGAAGAGCGTACAAAACAGTCCATAGGGTAGGTCGGAGAAAAAGGGGGATGGAGCAAGGCCAATTTAGGAACAAACTAGGGGAACGAGAGACTTCAGATGGGCGGGCTCATGACCGAGTCTGGAGAGCGGGGACCTTTCGGCACACATTCGAACATAGAGCGGGGGCATCAGTTTAGCCCTTTCTTCTCACTTTGCTGGAGGTAGTGCCTCGTCCTGTAGCTCTGTTCTGTCGCGGTCTCGCCTTGGCCCATGTCGTAGGTGTTCCATAGTCTGCAGTCAGGCCTCGTGCTCCCACATCCGGTCCTTCTCTCTCCTGACAGCCGTACCCTTAAACGAGTTTGAAAAGACAGTCTTTAGAGAATTTGCAGAGGAAGGAAATCACAAAAGTCTATTTCTCTCCCAGCTTCAGATAGAAATGAAAACGTCCGTTATTTTAGGGTTCACAACTAACATATAAATGACCGATGACGGGCCTGTTGGAGGTGTTATGGCTTTCCTTCATAATTATTTATTACAGTTTCGACAGTTTATCTGATGGAGACCCACCTTCGTAAGACGGGCTTGACAAAGTTATGCCGTTCTCTAGGGCTTTATATTTACCAAGGGTACTGTGTGCTATCGACATGGTACTAAACAGATATTTTGCTGTGGGACGAACATAGGCTAAACAGTTCTTTTTATCAATGCGTCCTGTTTTTCAACTAAACAGGGTTCATTTCAACGACTTCTTCACTTTGGTCTAGTCTTTTAACCTTGTAAAACATCATTCTGGTTCCTACGTAGCTTCCTACGGCCTGAGTACTTAATCAGAAAAGACAGGGGTTTTATGGGAGACAACTAGGGACATAGAAACTTGTGGTAAGGGCGTAAATCGACCCATTCCTCCCAACCGGGAATGAGGGGTAGTTTCATAACTCCAGTTTGGAGCGGCTGATACAGGGGATGTAACAGGGGTGCTCATTTTTCCTGTTTGGGTATTGCGACAATTCGGGGCGGGGAGGGTCGCGTATTCTGAGGTCCTTGTTTTATACCATAGGAGCCGTTGACATGTAGTTCCCTTATTACGGGCCAGATTAGGGAACCTCTGTCGTCTTACCTGTCCTTTCCCTTACGGCCCAACCTCGGTTCATTGATTTCTAGCGGAAAAGGAGAGGTAATGACACGGTCTCAGGGTGATTGTATTAAAGACAAGTTTTTGTGCAAATACTGACGGTATTTGAAGCCAATTAGGTGGTGCGCTAGGGGTGGCAGTCTGCCAATTTCGGGGCTAATCGCTCGGAAGAGTGGGAGTGCAAAAAAAAATAGAAGGAGAGAGAGAGAGAGAGAGAGAGAGAGAGAGAGAGAGAGTGCAACGGCAGGCTAAATAGTACACGTGCAACAGAGAGGGTGGCAGTGTAGTCAGGAAAGGCTATTTAGTGCATTACACAGTAAAGGACATTCACGGGTCTGCGTTAGGATCTTGTAATCATGCAGTTTGAGTATTAGACAGGGTAGAGGGGACGTGCCTTGAGAAAAGGAAAGAAGAGAGGAGGTACCATTTTGTCGCATTTTCTCGCATTCTCGGTCCTTCGACCAGTTGGGTCAGCGCCTCGGTCACACACACACATTCTCTCAGTTTCGCGTCATACGTGACATGGGTTCATTCGTCCGGTCTGGTTTAAGGGTGATCACTTTTTATCAGGTCGTGCTAATTTTTCGGGTTTGTTCGATACGTGAGTAGTTTGCAGGCGTGCTTAGGCACCACCTTGCGGCGCTAGTCTGCTTCGTGTATTAGACATGGCAAGGCTTCAGATCTTCGCCACACCTCGGCTGTAATTTCTGATGTAACCTGCAGAGGGAGGAAAAAAGGGGGGAGGGGAGGGAACAGCATTCGCGCGTATTTAAATACATGTATTCAAGAGTCCTTTACTCACCTCTTACTCGTCTTCCCTCCTCGGGGCAGAGTCCCCGGGGATATGGTTTCTGGAGTCGGGGGGGGGGCAGTGTCCATATAGGTCGTGTGCGGGGAACGTGAAAAGGAAACCAGAGGTGCCTAGTGCGAGGTATCTAGTCGAAGGACGTATCTCACTATCGGGATCCTTAAACCTCCTTCAACGCTGTGGCGTTCTAAGGTTCTTCGGTTCTTGGGTCAGCTCCGTTCCCTGATACCTTGGAACGTTGTACTTTATAACGTTTACATCATTTCATTTCACCCTCCTTTTACATTCCCTCATTTACACCGTTCGTTTTACCCATCCTTGGAAGTCAAGGTCTTCCTCCACGCGAGAGTTCATGAGTCAGTCGCGTACTTTGAAGGCAGAGTGTCGTGTTGTCGATCCGATCCGTCCTCCAGGGCTGGGCAACCATCTTCTTTCAACCTTAAAGAGAGAGCAGAGTAGGGTGCACAGAAAAGAACTTTCCCACCGATCCCACATTTTTTTTAAAATAAAGCATGCAATACCCGTCCATAGTTTCGAAAACCTTTATTTCTCGGAATCATTTCAATACGTGGATGATGAGGGTACAGTCGTATTTGGTCGGACATGGCAATGGTTAAAGCGCGTACAGTGGGAGTGTCGTCTTGCGGAAACAAATACATTGGAAAGTTTTATTCATTCATTTGCAGGAAACTAAAACGTCTATTAATTGGCTGGGGGTTCGGGGGCATTTATTTCGTAATCTAGAAGCATAATCATAATAGTTGCAATCAGATTTCCTATATGCATACTGTATGTGGGCGTCGTAGATGAGGTTATACATCAGCTATAAAAATATAATACATTGTACATTTGTAATCAACATTTTTAACGGGATCCTTTCATACTGTTCGTCGAGTGAGTTCTCCTTGTCTTTTCTAGCCAAGTGTACAAAGGATCATATAAAGTCTCAGAACATCAAGTTTATATTAGTGCGAAGGAACACCACGAGGTGTTCGCAAGTCCCTCTTGATACCGGCGCCATTTTGGGCGGGGCCGGCTCAGTCCGGAAGTAGCATCAGGGGGAAATGTTTCCCATTACTGGCAGTTTGGACCAGAGTCCTTTTCGGCAGTTCTAGAATTCATGCTAACAGAAGGAGTGGCAATGTCATGTTTATTTCGTTGGCGGTCAAGGCAGCCGTCCCTTACCGGAAACCTGCAGAGGCCGAAGGTTCCGCCGGGGACCTTTGTAGGATCTTCAAGGCTGCGGAGATGCTGTCGGAGATGGGGGCTCGTGCCCCAGTGGGCAAATGTCCGAGTTATATTGCTGGTCAAAGTTACTCTAGTGGCCGGGGCCCGCCTTCCAGCGGACCCAGACGCCATTTTGAGGCCCTACAGGGGCCACTCTCGTCGAGTTTGCAAGAGTGGAAGAGATCCTTCGGAGTGAAAGGAAGAGGTCCCTGTTGTGTGAAAGCGGGACGTTCAGCTGGGGTGCAGCTGTGATGCCCCCACCTGGGGGGGGGCGAGGGAGACTCGTTCGCGCCGTCTCCTTCTCCCGGTGCACTCCATGCTGCTCTTTTTCATCGCCCCGCATGAAGGTCTCTCCACATCCGGTGTTCCCCAAGTCTTGTGCTCAGTGCTGTGGGAGTATGGCCACCTGTGGCGCGCATTCGGCGCGGCACGAGTATCGGTGCAGTCATTGCAGGTTCGGTGTTCCGAAAATATGGCCACCATTGCACGTTCGGTGCTGCGCAAATACTGGGGTGCCACCATGGTGTGTTCGGTGCTGTGCAAGTATGGGCACCATCGCCTGACTGGGGGTGTTCGGCGTTGGGCCGGGGGCTGGGAGACCTCCTATCGGTGGAGGTGGGAGAGGCTCGTCCGCGTCGCCTCTCCCTCCCGGCCCGACCTGGACGCATTCCTGCAGGGGTATGGACAGGGCGTCCGCCGCCCAGGGCTGCTGCGGCTGTTGCGGAGGAGAAAAGGAAGAGGTGCCTCGCTCTTCTCTGGACATGTGGCGGGACTACTCAAGTCTATCCAGGCCCGTTGCGGCTGGGCCGAGGAGGCATGTGGCGGGACTACCGGAAACTACCTAGGGCCGTTGCGGCTGGACTCCGCTGGCCCCTGCCTCTCCTCCGGCTTCCCCATATGTTAAGATTTCCTGACCAAGAGTTGGCAGCGGGGCCCGCCTTATATGGGTTGTCGCTGGTTGGGCGTAGCCGTAACCCTGCCCTACTTTGGAAGGTTCCAGAATGGGGGGGGGGCGAATGTTCTGTTTGACTTTCATTTTCTACAGTTTACCGTTATTATTTCTTGTTTGCTGTGTTAAATTAAAAGTTCAAGTTCATCAATGGTCTACGGATTTTGTTGTACCATTTCTTTCTTTCCAGGTTGCTTTTATGCTAAGTTTCTGCTTAACAGAGGTTGAGTAACACGGAAACACGTGTAGAGGGATGACGCAGATTCGTACATTATATACACACAAACTCAGACGGGGGGGTACAAGTACGACATACAAAGACCCAAGACGAATATAAAACAGTTATTGGTCATAATTATCTCTTTCCGTTTGTGAATCTTAAAGCGTGGCTGGGTTCCCGTCTTGACGTTGCCCGACCTAGGAGAACTTGAGCATGCCGCTGAAATTGTCCTGGCGAAATCTGTGCCATCGGGCATAATCAAACGTGGTGGTTCTATCTGGTCTGTCTATGTAAGTCGGGTTCTTCTTTGTCTCGCGCTTTTTCTCATACTGCCGATCTGTCGTTCCTGTCGGCCCTTTGCCTTTACTCACGCTCAGTAGAGTCGGGCATTGGGCTTTCCAGTGTCCGACATATCTACAAAAAGCGCATTGGTCTGGCCCTAAGTCTGGTCGTCTTTTGCGTAGTGTCGGGGGATAACTTGTGGGTAGCGGTGTCCTGGGGTTGTCCTGTCGGTATATTTCTCTACTTGGTTTGTCCTCGTCTTTTCTCTGTCGTTGCATAGCCTCTCTGCGCCACATACCGAGACTGTCGAGCATAATAGGCGTTGTCTTATTATTTCGAAGGGCTATTTCTAACGTTTCTATTTTATCAAGGTCAAAGGATCCTGCCAGTGGCCACTGTTTGTCTTGACTTTCTTTGGTATACCTGTGCCACAATTTATTATAGGCTATGGTAACTAATCCATAGTTTATGAACATGTCCTTATTAGGGGTGCCTTCTAGTGGAGCTATATGGTCCACCTCTAATACACGGTCCGGGCTGAACCAATTATCAATCAATGGGGAGAAGACAGACATGACGGCTCGTAACGAGGGACTAATAAGTCAGCAGTGCCTATCTTATCACTAGGTGCAAAGACTAGACAGAATATTCCTATTCTACGTTGTTTGCAGGCAGTGAATACCTCATGAACAAAAAAATAAAAAGAGTAACCAAGAGCGCGGAACAATCAAGCAATTAATAAATAAATAAATAGGATAGAAAAAGGACAATGGGGAGAGTAAGTAGGGCGCAAAAGTCTGCGTCCTCTACCCTTTCACTAACCGCAAAGAGGAAGCTGTTGTTTCCGGTTTGCAGACAGAGAATCTCCAGAAGACAATCTGTGAACAGTAGTTCGGGGTTAAAGAACCCTGTTTAATCAGTGAGGGAGAGGGGAGTCTCCCAAAAACCGTTAAGAAATAATAGAGTCAGTGGGGGAGAAAGATAGGCGCGACGGTTACGTTACCTATCCTTCACCGTTTGCAAGAGAGAAGGAGCCTACTGTTTCTCCGTGTGCAGACAGTGAATCTCCAAATAGGTCAAACAAAGAGTAATACTAGTATTTTATGAATAATCAAGCAATCAAACAATCAAGCAATCATTTCGCAACTTGTCGTGATTACACGACCTTACCCGGACCATGTGGACAGTTTCTTGTCTTCCGAATCCAGCGCCCGTTCGTCCTCTTTTTCTCGTATTTCTCACGGCACTCCTAATGGTTCCCAGTCAGGACCGTAGATCACTCGAGAGAGGTCTGTTCGGAACTAGTGAAGTTCGGATGATCGGCTGCCAGACGAGGGTCTATTGGGCAAGAGCTCTCCCGATCGTTGCAGTCGTTCACTCTGTCGTCGGGACCTCTCCCACTGGATCCACGAGTCGCTGATGGGCCCCACGCTTGGGACGCCAATTGTTAAACCTGCGACGGGTCGGGGACAATCGGTATTTGCCCGGCGGTATTGCCTCTGTGACCCTCTAGTTATTTAATCAATGAAGAGGCAGGCGCTGGAGACTGGAAGGCAGGAAACAAGGTTTTTTTTATTCTCTCCGGAGGAGAACACAACAAAACGGGCAGAAGGTATCGTTCTGAGGTGCTCTAGCTACATTTCTGAGGCCTGGCCTCTTATACACTGTTTTATGACTTTATTGCAGATTACATATTCATGTTAAAGCTTTGATGTATGGAAAAAGACATTCCCGGAACTCCCCTTTGGGCCCGTTCCCACACACATTTACAGTTGAAGTCCCCACCCTAGTCACAACAGGTGATGAGTATCGCGCAGCTGGATATTCCGCCGATTCATGGAATGTGGGGGTCGATCGGATCTCATGGGGAGGGGGCTTTGATCAACCCGGGGATCCTTTGATGGGGGAAGCTTTCTATTGTGCGGGGAGGGGCAAGGAATAGTATCGGCAGAGCTGGGTGTCGGCCTGGGAACGGGGAAGACAAACGGGCACACGGGGAAAAGGGGGTTTGCATCTAAGGGCCGGGGATCGTGAAAGGGAAGGAGGGAGGTGTCGCGCTGGGAACAGGATGAGGGCCTGGGGCAGAGCAGCGCCGAAGAGGGGTTTATGATTCAAGGCAGGTGCAAGCAGGGGGTTGGTCAGCGTGCAGGCTTAGTGAGGGCGAAGGGCTATGTCAGGGGCCAGCGGCATGCAAAAGGGTTCGTTCTGATCAGGGCATCTTAAAAAATGGCGGGTGCGCACGACAAAAGTGTGGCATCAGGGGAAGAGGCAAGATGGCGCAGATAATGTTCACCAAACCGTACTAATTTTCAACACAAGGACATAAGGTACAATTCCCAGTGGGCTTAACCTGGACCCTGTACCCAGCCTGCACTCCATCACAGTTGACTCCAACTTTGACCCAGTACAGCATGACCAGAAAACGACTGTTGGTGCTTTGTGCTTGTAAGCACTATTTTTACCTAAATCTTTAAAACTGTACATCTTGGGTTCTACAACTTGGACTTTTATTGTTTTGGTGTCAAATAATTGATTAAATGTTACTCTGTTTTCCTAAATTGTTATGGAATTTTTCTTGTGCTGTGGTTTCTGTTTATTATTGTCTGCATACATACTTTACACATTGCCTCTAAGTTAAGTCTGACTGATTGTGTGCCAAGCTACCAGAGGGTTAATAACAGGTTAAATTCATTACTTTTTTTTGTCCACCCTAACGAAGATTGTGGTAGTTGTTTGACTAGAGTTTTGTCCTCCCCCAAATCAACAACCCCGAACATTTTTACATGTGTGTATTAAATAAGACAGAGATAGTCATATGTCAAATAATTGATTAAATGTTACTCTGTTTTCCTAAATTGGTATGGAATTTTTCTTGTGCTGTGGTTTCTCTTTATTATTGTCTGCATAAATACTTTACACATTGCCTCTAAGTTAAGACTGACTGATTGTGTGCCAAGCTACCAGAGGGTTAATAACAGGTTAAATTAATTACTTTTTTGTCCACCCTAATGAAGATTGTGGAGGTTGTTTGACTAGGGTTTTGGCCTTCCCCAAATCAACAACCCAAACATTTTTACATGTCTGTATTAAATAATACAGAGATAGTCATATGTCACACTGGGAGCTCGCATCTAGGCAGGTGGGTAGACGCATCTGAATTTATAGCACTACAACCTTCAAACCGATTGTTATAGGTAAAAAATGTCAGTTGCGTGTACTGCTGTAGATCACATGCTGAACAGGCTGTAAAGCAGTCCTCATCTTTTAAAGTGGTGACTTGCAAGTGGCAATGGAAGATGTTTGGAACAAAGTTTTAAGTACAGTTTGAGCAATCTGTGCTTCTTGTCGCATATTAATCTCGGCATAGTAATGCAAAGTCAATGTGTGGATTATAGAGCATCTAGCAGCTATATATATATATATATATATCTGCAAGACAACTCCTGCCTCAGAAAACCATAAAAGCCTTCTTTTTGCAAGTTGAAAGTGGCCAAGGACAGAGGTTAGTGTATAACTGGCTGTGGCGTAGCAAACCTGAATACATTAGACAATTGATTTTGCAAGATTGCAAACACTGGTTTGGAAATTGGTTTTCCCACATGAAGCTTCCCAAAAGCAACAAACCAGCTACTTTGTTTCTACAAGGATTTTGTATGATCAATGTAGTACATAGGAAACATCTAATGTTTGCAAGCCCCATTCCACAACCAACAGTGGCTAGGAAAAAAGAAGGGGTAAATTAAGAGTTTGATTGAGATGGAAGGTGAGATGACGTCAGGCAAAATATAAGGGTGTGTTCTCTGGTCAATCCAGTCTTTGTCTACTTGAATAAATGGTTCCTCAACTGTTAGAACTTGAAGTAAATTTATCCTGCAGAGGGAAGCGATCACAATGAGGAAGATCACTTTCCAGTACAGAAATTACATTGGACAAGAGGATAGCAGCTACAATAGAGGCCTCAAAAGCCATACAATGACAATGTTCAGGTCCCATGACAGGACTGGAGGTGTTCTTGGTGGGGTAATCATTTTTAGGCTTTCCACCAAGGGTTACCAACAGGGATTTTGTAGATGGACTGGCGTTTCCTATGTTGTAGGTACGCGGTTAACTGAATCCTTATGGAAGAGTAGGCTTTTGTAAGTGCATGTAACAAATATTGCTTTGTTCTGTGGCCTCAACGGGCTGTTTGAGTAGATTGGTATAATAGACAGATCTTTTTCATGTGCCACATAAAATGCCTGTAGTGGGTTTACAGGCTTCATCATTTAGAAGTTGCATGCACTCCTCTGGAAGTTCTAGATAACCAAATTCTAATACCTGAGGTGGTAAATTGCACGATTCAATACTCTGAGGTTAGGGTGGCACGGCAGACCTTGAGGCTACGTGACGAGGTCTGGCTGCAGTGGTAGCTGTTCCTGAGCATGGATTGTCATGTTTAGCCCTAACAAATACCACAGCTTCAGTTCCCTTGTAAAAGCAATGAAGATTAGTCTCATCGGAGCTTCCCACATCTTTCTCACTACATATGGAATGCTTGGTAGTGGGTGAAAAGTGCAAACAAATATCCTTGACCAACTGATCCACAGAGAATTATGTATGGATTGAGGGTTAGGTATCTACAGGTTTAGGCTTAGCTTTTATTATTCTTGCATGTGATGAGCAAGTCTACTGCTGGTTATATAATGTTGCCCGTAGTCAGTCAGTCAAGAATGTTTATTTTGAGTTTAGTCTCTAAACATAAAAAAAAACTATACTATATAGAAATCATCATCTTACATATAAAAACAATTAAAAACACTTCACACAACTGGGCATAAAATGTATACATGTCATAGAATCATTTTAAAAAAAACCTTTAAGAATCAGTTAGAATGCTTTTAACGGCCACTGTAAATCTTTCTAAGGCGCATGCCACCTCCAAAAAGCGCATTTCAATTAATAGCGCTATTGCTTGCCTCTGTTCATAAGTATCATATTTAAGAAAATTGGCTTTCAGATTATCTTCCAGGGGTCTGCAACTTCAAACAATCTAAAAGAATATGCAGGCAGTCGCACTTTACCTGTAACCCACAAGTGCATGTTCCCTGCTCATCCATCATTGCTGGTTTACTTTGCTGTTCATGTGGCACGGCTTTATACCAGTTCTTAGTCCTAAAACCTCTCTTTTAGGCTAGGATTTGGTTGATCGTGGACATAGGAAAACCACTCTTCATTCTGCCGGGACGTTAACATGAATTGAACGCAGGATTTCCCCTGAAGAGACTGCATGTTCTGTTCTCTGGCTTTATTCTTTAACAGAGAGCGGAGCACGCCCTTTATGATTCCTATCTGGAGATTCTCTTTTGTAAAATCTAAACCTGGGGTCCTGCATGTTTCACCCACATTTCTTTTGGCACCCTTGCCCCACTTCAACTCGCTGTGACTGGTGTAGGATCTCATTTTTACACAGTGACGATAGCTTTTGCCCTTCTTCTGTCTCCAGGCGTAACCAGAATCTTACTGTCTCGGTTTATGCTAACTAACTCCAGGATGGTATTCCTATTTCCTTTCTAAATGCTAGTTCATTATTGTCCTGGATAGCGACAGCGAGATTTTCAGACATTTTCCCTCTTCATATTCCCGGTTCATTTTGTAACGTATGCATAAAAATTCAGCACCGTCATGGAATTGTGGGCGAACCATGGCCTTGTAAGCAGTCAACACAGGTCTTAGATACATGTCTTCATGATATTTATTACATTTTTAGGCGCTTATTGACACTAAGGTTCTCCCTTTAAGAGACTGGGTAAGCTCTTTCCATGATAAATTCTTTTAAAAACAGACCACTAAGTACTTATATTTATTCACAGTTTCTAATTTGTTAGGGATAAGAACCATGCAAGTCTTACACGTTTTTTCCCCAAATGCCAGCACCCTGGTCTTTTCCATCTTTATCACTAGATTTTTCTTATTACAGCACTCAAGAAATGTATTCAATTTGTTTTGTAGGCCTCTTTACGATATATCCATTATGACCAAATCATCTGCATGTAGGAGGCATGCTATATGGGTACCATCCATTTTTGGGGTGGTGCCATTTGCTTCAGCTAATACTGCCAGTAAGTCGGCATGAGACAGCGAGAAGAGCAAGGGTGACCTTTCCAATTAGGGCATTCCTAATTGGAATTTTAATGATCAATTTGCCTTCTATGTCAATGATTACTTGGGCCCAATTATGGTGGAGAAATTTTCATTTGAATCAGCGTTTCCATAGACATATCCAATCTACTGAATGTAATGCTGCACGGAAGTCAACAAAGTAACAAAACAAGTGGCCTCTATATTCCACTGCCTTACTTGTGCATGACCACAGGCTAAAACTATGGTCAGTCATTGACTGACCTTCCTTGAACCCCCCCCTCCCTTGTTCGGGTGGGACAATTTTATGGAGGTCTGCCAAATCGATTAGGCCTAGGATGATCTTTGCAAACGTTTCACCACACATCAAGGAGGTTGGTCAGACTCCAGTTTTTAGGATTTTTTGTATCTTCTTTTTTATGTCTGGGTCTAATGATTGAGTCCTTCTACGTTTCAGGGAACTTATCGATAGACAGGAATCTCTCAAATGAGAGATGGAAGACGTTTGTCTACTCGGCAACTTTTGTTTTAATTATAATAGTGGGTAGATTGTCTAGACCGGCCGCTCTAGTTAATTTGAAGGCCACTATGGTATCTGTCCTTTACTCTCCTCATCTATAGCAGTCCAAAGTGTCCTACTCACTTCCTTCTTAGCCTGCTCAATACAATTCCTTTATATAATCAACCCATGCTTCTTCTCCCACTGCACATCTTAAAGGTCCCGTCTCCTTTACACAACCCTGTTGCACTAGCTATCAAAACTTTTTTGTATTTTTTGTTCCAATAGATTCTAATATATTTTTGCAACAGCTCTTTTTCTGCTATTTATCACATTTTTATATTTTTTGTTTAAGTTCTGGAGATTAATATACCTCTAGTAATCATATTTTACTGTAAGGTTCCTCCTCACTTCCCTTATGAGCCTTTTGAAAGGACTACAATCTTTATCACACCAAATATTCCGGGGCCTTTTTCAGCTTATCCCATTTTGCCTTATACTCCACCTTTAAACATTGTCCCACCTGGAGGATTATTTTATCATACCAACCCATACTAATAGTGGAACCTATTGCCATATCTTGGCTCTGGTGGAAGTTAGTCAATTCTTTCCAAATGCTTCTCTGAAATCCTACTGGATAGCCATTTAGGATACTCTGCCTCTTCGGGAATGAATGATTCTCTGTCTCTACCAACCCCTATCAAGATTCCCAAATGGAGGGTGTAATGAAACATTACTTCTATTTGCTTTACCTTACAGCTTTTAATCTTATAGAAGAACCAAGCATGCATAAAAATATAATCAACCAGGCACATCTGCATTGCATACTTAAACGACTGTCTTGCTGGGCAGTCTTGGTCCATGAGCCCTTTTAAACAGACATCCCCAATGACTGCAGAGAATTCACAAGAGCTGTATCACATGTTGCAATCGCCCATGTAGGAACTCTATGGAGTTAATATTATATGCTATCCTTATTTCTTTAAACCGGGGTTCTTCTGGGTTTTGTGGTTCAGTCTATGATCGAAGTCTCCCATCAGCAGGATCATGTGCTTCTGATAGTTTTCACAGATTCATTCCACATATTCCTTAAATCTTCTTACCACTCTTACATACTCATCTATAGTCCCCACCTGGATATATACATTAATTATCATCATACAATCAATCCTTGGGTCTGAAACTTAAAGCTGTACTCAAATGTTGCAAGTAGTATTGAATCACCTGGGCATTGATCTCTGATTTGTGTGGCTGTTGATGCATTCTGATTAGTAGGTCTGCAAAGTAGTTGTCCACTCCCTAGAATGAGGACCTAGTGTTGAATTGCCCAGTCTCAAATTGTCTGTGCTAGCTTTGACACCAGTAATAGCCGCCGCAATGCTAAAAAGGCATGCTGTGCGTTTCAAAGCACAACATGACAGGCACCGCGCGGTGCCTGCCATGTTGTACTTGGAAACACGGGGGGGTAACATAGGTACCCCCCAAGTGCACCCCCCATCCCCCCCCCCTTCACCCTGGGGGCCCGCATCGGGCCCCCAAATCAAAGACTGTATGCCACGGAAAGGCATACCCCACAGCCCATCCTAATATGGGTGGCGGTGTCTGATAGACACCGCCACCATATTGGAGCTTTTCCGCCACGGTCGCAAGCCGACCGCGGCGGACGGTGTTTCTGACCGCCACGGTCCCCCCCGCCATTGTAATATGGCGGGGGAAATTGAGAGCGGACGGGCACGGATGGCGGACGGATCGCCACCGCCTGCTTGGCGGTGGCGATCCGTCCGCCATCCTAATCGGCCCCCAAGATCAGGCATCGGTGAATGGACAAGTCAAACCTTTTAAAACTAATCCAAAAGTCTTAGTTTACACAACAGCTTGCCCTCTTTGACAATTTTTTCCACTCATGCATCACAAAGGTGCTTGATGATCTCTGTCTTCTTTTATTGGTATCAAGACAGCAGGACGAAAAGTATTATTTTTATTTTGCGCAGTTTTCATATAGCGAGAGCTTTTTCCTAGAGCATTAGAGCATTTTACCTGAGCACCAGATTGCACTGGAAAAGCACCAAATTGCATTACAACATTTTGTTTTTTAGCACAGGAAGATTAAGTGATTTGTCAAAGATCACAGGGCCTCATTTATGAGTCTTTGCGTCACTTTTACGCCGCCGGTGCGTCACTTTTTGTGACGCACCAGTGGCGTAAAAAACTCACTTTGTTGCACCATAGTTACAAAGTGACGCATCTAGGGAGATGCGTCACTTTGTAAACGCCTGCGCCACATTATACCTGCGCAAGGGGGGCGTATTGACGCATGAAAGGGTCATGGAAGTGACGCAGTGAAATCTATGAGATTTTACTGCGCCACTTCTAGGACTCAAATGCGTCAAAATCTAACGCCTGCCTGACAGCAGGCGTAAGACTGACGCAGGCCCTTTCACATGGGGCTTGCCCCATGTGAAAGGACACATTGCTGGAGTTGCGTCACTTTTGTGACACACTCCAGCAATGCGTCACTTTTGCGCCTACAGATACGTCAGAAATACTGACGTATCTGTAACTCCTTGCGACATGATGAGTCATACTGTAAATATGACGCATCATTGGTGACGCAAGGAGGGCACAATGAAAAGTGACGCATCGCTGTTTTCACGCAGCGATACGTCACTTTTCATAAATGAGGCCCACAGTATTTTGAGTCAGTGCTCGGACTTGAATCTGGTACCCCATTTCTAAAGTTGGCATTTCTGGCTGTTAGGCCCGGGTTGGTGACCTACAATTCCCTAGAAGTTCCCACTGCCACCCACTTACCCAGGTAGGTATGTATATATTGGTCAGTGTCTATTTAGTTATGGATCAAGAATTCATCATGAGCAATCTTTACATCACAAACTTCTTAGAAAATTACTTAGGTGTAGTACAAGGGATTTATTCCAATTTTTCAAAAATTAATATACATGGTAATGTATTTACCGGAATCCCACAAGTTATGCCTCATTCAGGCAAACAATTTCTTCATTAAATCAAACAAAGTAAGCCAGACAAAAGGCTCAACACAATTGTTTCAACATAGTCCTTGTGGATTCATACAACCATATTAGAAATTCACACATAATAATACAATGAAAATAGCGCTCAAAGTGAAAGAGAGAGGAGACAGTTTGAGAGGGATGGGTGTGATTGGGTGGTGGTGGGGACTGGGTAAAGGATGTTGTGACCATGTAACAATCACAGTGGTTAATGCAACCTTTCCAGACTAATTTTGTTCATTAGTTCCGTACAACAACTCTAACATAGGTTTTGTCTGTATCAACGGGTTACTTCCTATGTTAAGTAAATGGAAACAATGCGGTCTACGTTTCGACCCCTAAGGAGCAAGGGTTGATTGAAGCCTCATACTGGGGTCTTCTTCAGGACAAGAGTACATGGAGCGCTTAAAAACGGGCCGTTCAGTGACCTCATGTTAGTGGACCTATTTCGAGTCTCACTCGCGGTCAGGCTGTGTTGATGCTAACACCCGCGCAGATGTGGAGTCGAGGATACTTTTCATCTGGAGGAGCGGAAACCAAGCCATAACGGTGTGCCAGATTGGAAAGCCCCAGATGCCCTAATGAATGGCCATGCCTGAGGAACCGAAATAGGTCCACTAACATGAGGTCACTGAACGGCCCGTTTTTAAGCGCTCCATGTGCTCTTGTCCTGAAGAAGACCCCAGTATGAGGCTTCAATCAACCCTTGCTCCTTAGGGGTCGAAACATTGACCGCATTGTTTCCATTTACTTAACATAGGAAGTAACCCGTTGATACAGACAAAACCTATGTTAGAGTTGTTGTACGGAACTAATGAACAAAATTAGTCTGGAAAGGTTGCATTAACCACTGTGATTGTTACATGGTCACAACATCCTTTACCCAGTCCCCACCACCACCCAATCACACCCATCCCTCTCAAACTGTCTCCTCTCTCTTTCACTTTGAGCGCTATTTTCATTGTATTATTATGTGTGAATTTCTAATATGGTTGTATGAATCCACAAGGACTATGTTGAAACAATTGTGTTGAGCCTTTTGTCTGGCTTACTTTGTTTGATTTAATGAAGAAATTGTTTGCCTGAATGAGGCATAACTTGTGGGATTCCGGTAAATACATTACCATGTATATTAATTTTTGAAAAATTGGAATAAATCCCTTGTACTACACCTAAGTAATTTTCTAAGAAGTTTGTGATGTAAAGATTGCTCATGATGAATTCTTGATCCATAACTAAATAGACACTGACCAATATATACATACCTACCTTACTGACCCAGGTCAGGTTGTCTTAGGGTTCACCCCGTTGTGAACTTACTACCCACTTACCCAGAGCATTGATTTTGCATTCTTCTTTTCGGACGAAGGGTGGTATCCTTTTGAACTGAGTGAATGCCTCATGCCTGCTGTGCAAACAAGGAAGTCAAGTGGACTGTAGATGAGATCTTGCTGCATGGCCTTGCATTTCTACTCCACCTAGGGCGTGATGACACGGGTCTTCCCCGGGTCTTTGAAGTTTTCAGCTGAACACTTGATTGGGTGACTGAACATACTGACTGACCTGCAGGTTTCTGAACATGTGCGGATCGGAGTCGGTAAATAAGCATTTGGCCCAAGCCAATTCCAAAAGGAGTAGAATTCTTTGCTAGGGCACACTCAATAAATACTGGGGCTCATTTATGAGCCCCTGCGTCACTTTTGCGCCACCAGTGCGTCACTTTTTGTAAGGCACCAATGGTGTTAAAAATGCGCAATGTTGCGCCATATTTACGAAGTGACGCATCTAGGTAGATGCGTCACTTCGTAAACCCCTGCGCTACATTATACCTGCACCAGGTATAATGTATGCAGGGTGGGCATACCCCCGCAAAAAAGGGTCGTAGGAGTGGCGCAGCGAAATATATGAGATTTTGCTGCGCCACTTCTAGGACACCAATGCGTCAAAACCTTACGCCTGCCTCATGGCAGGTGTAAGGGTGACACAGGCCCTTTCACATGGGGCTTGCCCCATGTGAAAGGAACATTGCTGGAGTTGCGTCACTTTTGTGACACACTCCAGCAATGCGTCACTTTTGCGCCATACAGATACATCAGAAATACTGACGTATTTGTAACCCCTTGCGACATGATGCGTCATACAGTAAATATGACGCATCAATCATGTCGCTAGGAGGGCGCAATGAAAAGTGACGCATCGCTGTTTTCATGCAGCATTGCGTCACTTTTCATAAATGAGGCCCACTGTCTTTATGCGGTTTTACAAGATACGTTAGTTCCTTACCTATACTAATCGGCCTGCACTACAGAGTTGAGGTAAAAATAATGGAAAGGAAAAAGCGAGTTGCAGCAGAAGCACAAAGATTAAAGGTTTACACAAAGCAATTTGAATTATCAGAACAGAAAAGGGCATTTAGGGTGAAACGCATTCTGTTTTAAATATACAACTTTGTTTAACTTTTGCTGCTTTTCGCCTACACTTAGTCTGCACATAGAATCCTAGTTTGAACTGTATAAAGTCCGTTCTATATATCAGAAACATTGTTAAATCATAATAGGGGATTTGGTGCAAAAGTCTAGCCAATGTTATATTATAAATCATTTCTACAACTGAGTTTAAAACTCTATTACGACTATGTCTAATAATACATTTGTCCAATTCATTGTGCTCGCATTGAACAGTGGGTATTGAGCGTCTCTTGTACTTTGCTGCCACCTCGTGTTTATTGTAAGCGAAAAATCTTCAATCACTCGAGCGTGTTTGTATCCAAACATATTGGCCCCTATTCTAAAACTGAATTTTGTAGTAGCTTTGCAGTTCTACAGTTGTGCTACTAAAGTAGTCCAAAATGCTGCTCACAAACCTACGAGTGCAAATCTCCAAATCCTCCTCTCCTATCGTTTGTATTGGTCGATCTTTACGCATGTAAGTTTACTGCTTATGGCCCGATTAAGGTCATTTTATGCAACACCAATGCTCTCAATAACACTTGTGAATATGGAGAATATTTGATAGCTAAAATATCTTAAGGCTAACATTATCTTTTTTCAAGGGCCTCACTTTAAGAAAAATAAACGAAAAAGATGTAATTCTTAGTGTGACATCAAAACACTTGTCTTCAGTCCAGTTTGAACATTGGAGAGTTGCAATATGTTTTAGCAGTTTTATTCACTGCAAAATTTTCCATTGAGACTTTTATCAAGAAGATAATAATCACAGATTTGATCCAGAACACTAAATATACATTAGGTAGTTATTACGGGCTGATTGGAGACGTCTTCTATTCTCTTCAGCAGCTATGAATTTCTATAATCAATTGTTCTGGTCCTTTCATAATGGGCGGTGACTTCACATTTCTCCAATTCACTACATGTGACTCTTCGTGAAAAGATAAATAAAAACTCAGCCTAGAACCCCCAAAAAGGACGAATATGATCTTATTGATCCCTGGAATTCCTACAACCCTCATATCCAGTCCATATTCTTGCTTCTCTAGGGATTTCAATCTAGCCACTCAATTAGATTTTAGTCTTGAGTCTCATCAAATAAAAAGGTGCAGACCATTTGATTATTTCAGTTGATTAATAGTAGATATATAATCACCTACCCTTCGATGGCTCGCTTAAAAATGTGAATTCTCAGATGAAGACTGGTCTGCAAAAATTAAAATTAAAATGTGTCATTTTCTGTTTTTTAAATGAACCGAAGCACTTTCAGTTTGGCAGATGCTTGGGAAACCTTTAAAGCTTCTTTGTGTGAACCAAATATTGCTTATTCTTCCTCACCACACAAGGTCGAGTCTGTCATCACTGGATCTTCATGTTGGTGCTCAAAGCAGACGGTTGCCAGTGGCCCTTAATCTCAGGGCTGATGCGAAGAGTGGTTGCCATTGGATATTCGGGTCGGGGGCCAATGCCAGGAGTCTGTTCACGGTTGCAAGTAGCCCAAAACCTTCTGATCTTCACAAGGAGCTCAGGACGTGTGATGTTAAGGTAGGAGGAGTACCCACCGATGCCAGACAAGGGTCTAGGACCTGGGGGGCAGCTCTAGGGGACCAGGACTTACTCCTGCAGAGGCCAGAAGCAGGGCTCAGGAAGGTCCAGTTGGTCAGGTCAGCTGGATGCAGGAATACATCTGGTAGCTTGTATCTCTGTAGCTAAAAAAGGAGGTCAGCCAACTGTTCCTTTGAATAACGTCTGGGCATCCTTGGGTCAAGACAAACAGAGACAGTCTTCCTTCTTCAGACAGCTGGGCAGTCCTTCTCCTGAATCTTCCACCGGCCCAGTAATGAGCTGATGAGATATTCTGAATACACCATTGTTATCCCCCAGTGCCAGCCTGTGGATAGGTTAGGCCCCCTTTTTCTAACATACCCCTTTCCTGGGTGTGGCTCCAAACTGTCTAGAGTAACAAAGGGCCAGCAGGCCTAATCGCAAGCAGCTGCATTTGTCTGTGGCTGGGCAGGCAACCCTTAGAAGTCAGGAAGGAGTGGGCAAGCACAGAGGCTACCCTTTGAATCTCAGGAAGGCTGAGTACAACCCTCCACAGGATATTTTGCTTAGGGGAGGAACACTATGCTTCACACCTTAGACCCTTATCCCCAATGTCTAGAAGGAACACACAAAACACAACAGGAGGCCTATTCACAGTCCAGTGACCCTGGAGACTAGTAGAAAGGTGCAAGGGGTTTAGGCATCAAAATGTCAAATTACAATTCATTTGAGTAGAAGAAGCATTGATCTATCTGTTCCCAGAGATAACTTATCACTTATTAAGTGTAATAAGGTAACCCTTTATTAGCCTATGGGAGAGATAGCCTCACAACAGTGAAAAACGACTTTAGGAGTGATAGAGCGCGCGAGGTCACCCAGCCAATGATTCCACCGTTTCCGGCTTCAGGGCCCATATGCTTTCAATTCACACTATTCATTGACAGGGCGACTTCACGGGCTGCTACCAATTGTGTGTGTTCCCTACAGTTATTACTTAGTGTACCCGACTTACCATCCACCGACACGGGTACCTATTACTTCAATGGATCAGGGGCCTAGCTGTAAAAGGAAAGGCAGCAAATGCAATTTCAAATGACATTCAATACTGTTGTAAATGACCACGGACAACTGGAAGTTTTAAAATGTTTATCTAAAGTTCGTTTTCATCAAGCATTAAACTTACAAGAATAAGACAGTCAATAACCAAGATAATGAAAAGTACATAACTATAGAGAAATAAAGTCAGGGTAACCATTTAAATGCAATTATGAGATAAAGAGAAAATACTATGCATTCAAGGCAAGGAGTTTTCAGACAGTTTAAGTAAGGCCGTTCTAGACCATATCAGAAAATGACAAACTGCAATGCAAAATATGATTTCCAAAAGGTAGGATAGCATAGGAACAATTTAAGAGTATATGCACTTAACTTTATGATTCAATAGTTTGCGGCAAAAGCATGGAAAAATCAACATGTGCAAAGATGTGTCTTTATTGAAGCAAAAGACTGAAATATAGAAAGGTGCAAGTTTTAAGGAACTTAGAGCAGTATTTACCTAGACTGGTGTGGAAACCAAACCCTGGCCACGGGTCAGTTAAGGACAGGAAACCCTCAAGGAAGGATACCCCTCAAAGGACAGCAGGTGCAGAATGGACACCCAGGACAGGACAGGATACCCTCAGATTTAGGAATCAGGACAGGACCTCAGGACAGGACAGCAAACCCTCAGGACAGGACCGCTCAGGACAGGACCGCACCCGCAGTTTGGAAGCAACGCCTGCGTTCCACCCTCTCTGCAGCTATCGATCAAGACCCCGATTGGGTCAGCGAACTCCCAGCAAAGTGCTTCGCCAGCACTTTAAGGTTCAGTAAAACCTTAGTCTATGGTCAATTTCGGACAGAGTGCTCCGCAGCGCTCTGTATCTTCAGTCACCTATTGAGTACGATGGGTCACTGACAGGTCAGCTAAACCAGACAAGTCGGACAATTCCCTAGTTGAACCCAGGGTAGATATACTGTTTTGGGACAGGGTACCACCCCCCAAATGTTGCAAAGTGTCAGAATCCCCAATTTCGATTGGTCCTAAGGTAGGATTTGGGTAATACACCAATCATAACACACTATTTGGATGCTTCATTTACATATCTGGGTACCGCCTAGCAAGATTGGGGTTCCCATGAGAAACTGTGCAGAAATACGAGTGACAATTAACATTGTTGCCGAGTTAGGACAACTGGCTCCGCTTTCCTGGGTTTTCAGGTCAGTTCTCAGGAGCATCTTGCCCATCACTGCCAGCTGGCTAAGTTCCATCAGCCAAAGTTGTCAGGTCCCCGGAAAGTCGCATATGCGCAGAAGGGACCTCCAAGATGGCTCTCGGTACAGACAGACCCACATTTCCCGCAGTACATGAAAAGTAAGCGAGAACAAATTAATACATAGAAATAACATTATGAAAACACATCATTTGGTTTTGAACTTTCAACTTATCACTACAAAATATACTTATGCAGTCTAAATGTTAGCTACATATAACAGGCACAAGAGCAGTGGCACGAGCAGTACCACGTTACAGGCAAAGCTATGTATTACGCTTGCGCATAAATTTCCCTCCAATTCTGCAGACACGTCAGGACACGTGAGTGTGACTGACGCATGCGCAGTGACTAAATACAAGCGGCGGCCATATTTTACGGACACGGATTAAATTCATTAGGAATACACATAGGCAAGCTTCTTAACCCTTATTCAAACTTAATATAAACGTTAGTAAGACGTACACTTATTACCTTGTTATACATAAACGAGGTTCATGAATACAGCAAGCCGCAAAATATGCGAAGCTTTGCTTCATCAATCCCCTCTTTGATGATATTTACTATCATCACAAAATTTAATGGAACCAGATGCCAACTTTTCTTTCACACTTTATACAGTTCTATCTCTTCTAGCAATCGCTCCAGCTTTTCTCGTTCAGTTTTGGTAGGGTGAGAATTCTTCACCTTTTTATAGATCTGATTATTCATCTCTTCTAATTCTAGCTCATCCACACTCCGTTTCACTCCTCTTGTATTTACTTCTCATGCATTCACTTCATACTTCTTTGTGTGTTTACGACACTTGCAGCAGACAAATATGAAAAATAGGATGAGACCTATAATTCCAATTGGCATCAGTACCTTGAACAATAAGCCTTTACCTACGCTAGCAAGCCAATGACCTACATTTGAGAGACCATCTACCAGTCTCTTCCAGGCACTATCAACCTCGAGTGGTCTGAGTTCCTTTGCCAAATTAGTAATGTTTCTCACATATCTTTTGAGCTGCACACTTTTGTCCGGAATATAAGTGCAACAATGTTGTGCCTTCAACATCCGGCAGACTCCGCCCTCTTTCGCCAATAAGGTATCAAGAGCAAGTCGATTCTGCAAAACCATTGATCTGATCGCAACCATTTCTGTATTGACCAGCAGAAATCCATGAGCTGTCTCAGTCGACAATACATCCACTATAGTGGACAATTTACAAATTCTATGAGTGTTCAGAACCACTCCCACTCCAGGTATCAGTGCACTGAAAATACTACCCATTATTTCACCTATGCTTTCTCTTTTACTACGCACTAAGCCATTAGTATTTTCACTGCTTCCAGCAACTCCATTCACATGGTATATTTTCGGGAAGACAATGCCAAAATAGCAGCTTCCATACCAGTGATCCGGCAATTTGAAATAAGCCTTGTCCCCACAAATATAATAAATTCCAGGAAACACAGGCTCTGACCCATTTTTGAAACCCCAACCTCCAATTACCTTGTAATTATGTTTGCATTCACTGGAACCAATGAAAATGTTATTATAATAGCTAGTCTTCTCGCGGTGAAGACATAGCTTGCCTTTCTTTTCAAAATCCAGCAACAGAGCAGGACCCGCCCCACCAGTTGAGGTGCCTTCCATGTTCTCTGCCCACTTTGGCTTTTTCTGACTTTCGTCATTAGCCTTCTTTTGTATTTTAATTCTCCTTTTCTCTGCCATGTTTAGGAACATCTTTTCCTGCTCATGCAAAGAACAAGTCAAGTTATCTCTGTGTGCGTCAGCTATGTCGATATTACCTATGGTTAGGAAGTAATCTCCCATGTATCGTATTGCATCACTTTTGGTATGTACAGGATTCAAGTTCCCACGTATAGGAAGCTCAGAAAAGATCACGTCATTATTAGAGTAATAGTACTGTAACGGTCCTCTTTTGTAAAATAAACTAGCTAAAATGCTACAGGAGATTCCATATGTCAGCGGTAAGTGATGGTATGTCACGCCTTCAGCTACAGAGGTAGGTAGCTTCATGCAGACATAGCAATCTTCAATTTCCATAGTCTCTACATAGTGTATTAACAAGTTTGCAAAAACATTTAAGCGTGTCCTGTTTTTAATTCTATGATAATGTAGTTCTCCCTCATCTGATGCTTCTAAGTTCTGTTTTGTTTGTCTCAGTGCTCTCTCATGTCTTGCTACACTCTGTGTTGTTAGCTCCTCACTGTCAGTATTTACAATTTCAGTAGGGACAATATTAGTATCTTTGCTTACAGCAAAGGGAATGAAAATTGTTAGTCCTATCCAGAGTAATATCAGGACAACTATACTACAGACACATACCTTGCAGCAAGTTTTGCAACTGCTGCGACTAGGTCTACCATTCACGTTTGAATCAGACATTTTAGGCTTCAGAAGAAGTTTCTCGACCCCTCTTTGTGACTTTACACGAGTATCTTACTTTGTGCAAATTCACGGTGGCTCGTCTTCTTCTTCGTCAGAGTACTCAGGGACGGGCTCTCCGTCGCTTACGTCAGTGATATCGAGATCTTCAAGCTCTTCTAACACAAGTGTCCATTCAGGTGACTTGTACTTTTTGTTTTGTCTCTTTATCCGATCACTCCTTCTTTTGGAAGTGTCTTCTGGTTGTTCTGCTATGCGAGCACTTCTCCTTTCTTCTGCACGTTTTTCTTCTACTGTTTTTATTCTCAGTTTCAATTTCTTTATGTATCTAGGCTCAAGATGCTTTCTTTTCTTAAGTCTTTTTGTTGGTACTTGAACTTCGTTCCCTTCTCTTGTCCTTTTGTTCTCATTTACTGTTGGCAATTCTGTCTCAGTTTCTTCTTCTTATATCTGACTAATTCCAGGGCTAGCATCTTTTTCTTCTGCCTGGGTACTAATCTGGCTTTGTTCAGGTAAATTGTGTGTTTGCTCTTCAAGTGTCTCTGACTCTGTTTCCTGAACACGTTCTTCTAATTCTATCTGCTCCTGTTCAAGCACTTCGATCTCTGGACTTTCTTCTGCTCGAACTATTACACTATGTCTAGTCTGTCCCTTCCCGATATCAGGAGTCAGTGGAGGAGTATCAAACACTTGCTCTGTATCCTGCACTTGTTCAGTATCGGGCACTTGTTCAGTCTTATTCACTTGTTCTGTATCAATCACGTGTTCTGTCCCTGTCTGACCTTCTCCTTCCTCAGTTTTGATGTGAATCTCAAGACTCTGAGGTTCTTCGCCTGTGCCGTGCTTTTCCTCTCTAGTCCACTCTCTACCTTCCCAAAGTCGTTCACTTGTTCGAATGGGGTCTTCGGTGAGATCAATCAAGGGAATCCACTCTTCTGGCCATATGCTTGGCAGCTCGTCTTCAGCTACTTCTGGCTCAGCTTCTTGGACCCCTTCAGCAGGCTGGACTCTTGGTAGTTCGTCATCAACTATCCTTGGGCCAACGTCTGCTGATTCTGCAGCTCGACTGGTACTGGGCTGTACGTCGTCAGCTACTTCCGGTCTGGCTCCTGCAGAGTCCTCTGCTGGACGTCCTTCTGCTTCAGGCACCTCGTCTGGTGGTACCTTCTGGGTGTGGCTGGCGTGTACCCAGCGTGGAACTCCTGCACACTTTACTGCTGTGGTAGTTACCAAGATCACCTGATGTTTTTCTCCCCACCTTGGCTCCAGGCAGCTCTTCCGAGTATGCTTCTTTATCTTCACCCAGTCCCCCGGGACCAGTTTGTGGAGAGGAGTCGTTGGATTGAGGATGGCGTCTTCTCCGATCTGGCGAGAGATAGAACGCACTTGGTCACCCAATCTCTTGCAGTATTCAAGCACCAAATCATCAGTAATACTCAACATTTTGCTTCCAGGCACCCATGCTTGTCTCATCACTCTTCCCATAATGATTTCATGGGGACTTAGGCCTGTCTTGCGATCAGGAATACTTCTGAGTCCCATCAGGACCAGGGGCAGGGCCTTTACCCAGGTCAATTTAGTTGCATCACACAGTTTTGCTAGTCTGTTCTTGATAGTTCCATTTATTTGTTCCACTACTCCAGAAGCCTCTGGACGGTAGGCACAGTGAAGCTTTTGTGAAATTCCAAAGGCCTTACAGAGTTCGTCGATCACTGCATTCTGAAAATGTGAGCCTTGATCTGATTCAATAGTGACTGGAACCCCGAACCTAGGTATCAGTTCTTTTAATAAACACTTAGCTACTGTTTTTGCGTCATTTTGGGGGGTTGGGAAAGCTTCCACCCACTTTGAAAATAAACAGACCATGACAAGGACATATCGTTTCCCTTCACAACGGGCATGGTGATGAAATCAACCTGTATTCTCACAAAGGGACCCCCGGACCTCCCAATTTTTCCCAGTTCCACTACAGTCTTCTTCCCTGGGTTCATCTTTTGACATGTCAGGCACCTCTGGCAGAGGGATTCTGCTACTTTCCTGAACTTTTTACTGTACCAAGTCTGTTGGAACACTAGAATCATGGCATCCCTACCAATGTGTGATCCTTCATGTATCAACCTCGCCATTGTGCTAAGTAGGTGTCTAGGTAACACAGGCATACCAGTTGGACCTATAATGACACCATCCACACGTCTTGGTCGACACCCATCTTCCTTCCACTTCTCTCTTTCTTGCCAAGGTGCCGCCTGCTGCCACTCTTTCACTTCATCCCATGTAGGCACTTCTTTAAACACCTGAAGTTGGCAGCTGGTTCCTGGCCCCCCTCGTTTTGGATTTACGATATACCGATCTCTTGCGCACCATTGGGCCACTCGATCAGCATAATCGTTTCCCAGTGATACCTTGTCCATGCTCTTCTTATGAGCAGCACATTTTACCACTGCCAGTTCCTTTGGTAACTGGATTGCCTCTAAAAGGTCCTGAACAACTTTTCCATTTCGAATAGGGGTACCTGATGAAGTCTGGAACTCCCTTTGTAGCCACAACTGGCCAAAGTCATGCACAACCCCATAACAGTACTGACTGTCAGTATACACCGTTATGCGTAGGTTCTTCCCAATTTGGCAAGCTTTTATCATAGCAATCAATTCGGCTACTTGTGCAGACTTGATATGATATAGGTAACCTGCTTCCTCAATTTTTTCTAAGGAGACTACCGCATAGGCAGCACTCAGGCCTCCTCGTTCATGCCTTAGACATGAACCATCTACAAATAATTCTTTATCATGCACAGGCAATGGCGCTTCTTTTATGTCTGGGCGTGGCTTGGTGTTGAATTCTGTTAGATCAATACAATCATGTTCATCATCCACCCCCCCTTCCATATCCTTTGGGTCAGGGAGTAAGGTGGCTGGGTTCAGAATACTGCACCTAACAATGTTTACATTTGCAGCACCCACAAGAATCCTCTCATATTTAGTCAGCCGACTAGGGGTGAGATACTGAGTTTTTGTTCTGGTCAACAAAATTACCACTCCATGTGGGACATACACAGTTACCGGATGTCCCATGACAATGGACTCACTCTGCTCTAAACTTGCGCAGGTAGCAGCTACTGCTTTCAGACAACCTGGTAATCCAGCAGCCACTGGATCCAGGGTGGCAGAGAAATATGCCACAGGCCTTCTCGTTGTGCCATGATCTTGTGTCAGGACTGACAACGCACAATTATCGCGAGTGTCACAGAATAGGGCAAATTCTTTAGAATAGTCTGGCATTCCCAATGCAGGGGCGGTACACAGACAATCTCGCAGTTTGGTGAATGCTGTTAAGCTTTCATCATCCCATTCTACAATCTCTGGTGTTCCTCTCTTGGTCATTTTTATCAAGGGCCTAGCTAGGACTGCAAATCCCAGAATCCATTGCCTGCAGTATCCTATCACACCCAGGAACATTCTGATCTCTTTCTGAGTACGGGGCAACTGCATCTTTTGAATTATTCTCACTCTTTCCGATGTCACTTTTCTGACACCTTTTTCTATCTGGTGCCCCAGATATTTCACCGATTTTGCACAGAACTGTAACTTGTCAGGGGCCACTTTATGTCCCTTCTCACACAGGTGATTCAGTAGGGCAATGGTGTCAATCACACAATCCTTATGACTTTTAGACGCCACCAAGAGGTCGTCTATGTATTGCACTAAGACAGAGTTCCCAGGTAAGACCAAAGTTTCCAAACATTTTTTCAAGATCTGATTAAAGATAGAGGGGCTCTCTGTATACCCTTGAGGGACCCGGTTCCAGCAATACACGTGACCTTCGAAGGCAAATGAGAAAAGAAATTTGCTATCTGGATGCAAGGGAATGGAAAAGAATGCATGACACAGGTCTATCACAGTGAACCACTCAGCATCCCAGGGAATCTGATACAGAATCACTGCTGGGTTCGGGACAATAGGGCAACAGGGAACTACTATCTTGTTGACTTTTCGTAAATCCTGCACTACTCTGTACTTGCCACTAGGCTTTTTAATGCCCATAATCGGGGAGTTACATGGGCTACTCATCACCTCCTGTATGATGTTTCCTTCTAACAATTTCTGTATTTCCACAGTAACACCCGCTTTCACTTCTGCATTCATTCTGTAGGGTTTAGTATTGGGGTACACTGCATTGTCCTTTATTGCTATCTGTATGGGGTCCACATTTTTCATTAACCCTACATCTTTCCCGGTAAAGTCCCACACCTCTGGCTTTACTGCTTCTTGGAGTTCTTTGGGCAAATCCTGCATGGTCATTCGTTTAATTTCCGAGTCAGGTCTGACTAACATTAATTTATAAAAGCCGTCTTCATCTGGGGTCTGAATTTCAACACCCTTTGGTGTGCAAAAGATGGTACAGTTCATTTTGCACAGCAAATCACGTCCCAGCAAGTTCACTGGACTGGTGTCGCAAACGACAAATCTATGCATTTCCTTAAAATTTCCAATTGAGATCTCCATGGGCTTGGTAACAGGAGTACTAATCAATTGATTAGATACACCCACTACTTGGATGGCTTCTCCCGAGAGGGGTAGGTTTGGAACGTCCACTGTTCTCACAGTAGAACGGGTAGCGCCAGTGTCCAACAGAAAGGTGACATCGTTTCCGTCAACCTTTCCTTCAATGTATGGTCCGGACTGGTCTACCGGCAAGGAGGCGCCAAGTACGCACTCCTTGTCCTCCCCTCTCAGGCCCCGTCAGTACTGGTCATCACAAAGGAAGGTATCATTTAGAAGATACTGCGAAGTTGCTGCATTTCTGTTCTCATTGCTTTCCCAGACTTCTATCTCATCTCCCTCTGCCTGTTTTCCCCTGTATACTTGCTTTGGTGCTCGGGGCACCTGAACTGTTTTTACCTGTGGTTGAGTCTTTCTTGGTCTCTCTTTCTGCGTCTGTGGAGTTAAATCAGGAGTTTTGGGGTTATCTTCGGGCAAGTAAGGACACTCGTTACGCCAGTGTCCAATTTCGCCGCACTGATGGCAGGGAAATTTTTTCATAGCCTCTTCCCTGCTCATTTTGGGCCGGGGCTTGCCTCCTCCCCCTCCCCCAGGGCCTTCGTTCTTAGCATTTTCGACCATGTTACTCAACTGCTTTTCCTGCTGTTCTGCGAGCTTCACCTGAGCCCACATCACTTTTTCCTTGAGAGCCTTTTTCTTTTCTGCCATCTCGTCCTCGCAGTACTTTGCGTACCGCAGGACCTCGTCTACCTTTTTGGAGTGCCAACAGATTTTGTTATCCTTTATCCACTGACAAATTTCAGGTCTTAAACCGTTTACAAACCTGTAAATGAAATGCGTCATATCCTTCATCTCGATGTTATCTATACCACTGTACGTTTTAAACACCTGCAACAGCCTTTCATAATAGGAGTGCACTGTCTCCTCTCTTTCCTGCGTTGTTCTATCTATCCTGGTCCAATCAGTTTCCTTAGCTGGCACCTTTAGTTTCAGATGCTGAATTACCTGCTCATACTTTCTCATGACTTCCTTCGAAGGTTCCCCTGTTTCTTTATCTCTTGTGTACTCCTCACTAGGCCAGGCTATGGCTATTTTACACTCGGTCCATAGATCGACCGGGACCACAATATCGAAAAACCCATCCAGGTCTTTCCACAGGCATTTCTGCACCTTTACGAACCTTTCCACTTGCCGGTACCATTCAACCGGCTTCTCACGCAGTTTCGGAAAATCGTTAGTAAAGGACACAATATCCTGTCTGGACCATGGAACGTGCACATACCTCCCACCTGGTACTTCCCGCATGGGGCATAATGTTTCAGGCTTGTCTACTTCTCTTAAAGGGAACTCAGGGGTAGCTTGTCTGGATCGAGCCTCATCTTTCTTTCTTGCCCACCTGCTTCTCCACCTTTCCACATCTCCCCATTTTTGCAAAACTGCAAGCAACTCTTTAATCTGCACCTTCTTCCCTGAGACATTCAGGTTCTCTAAATCCTTGTCTGAGAATTCAGCTCTGTAAGGCTTTTGTAAGGGCTTGGATCTTGAAATATCTACCCCCATACTAGCTGCGGTGTCTGTCAGCTTTTCGTGGAGCACCCTGGTACTTCTGGTAAGGCTTTTACACATGAACAGCAATTCTTCTTCAGAATAGGTGTTTAATCTGTCTAACCCCACATTTCCTGCCATCAATTCCTCTATTTCTACCCTCAGCTTGTAGAGGTCTAAAAGTTTCGTTTGCGGAGCCTGCTTTTCTAATTCACGACTCCAATGTTCAATTTCTTCCGGTGTTACCAAAGAGACACTCCTGGTACCCGTTGCTGATTCTAATTTAATTTCCTTCGTATCGAAAGGATTATGCCTCTTCTGTACTCCCTTCCCTGCTTGTTTGTTTGGTAGGTCCAAGAACACAACTTCGTACTCGCACTCACTGGACTGATCGTCTATCAGTAGGGGCTCTTGCCTCGGCGGGGCCATTATCGGGTTCATAACTGGAGGGTTCGAACTTCCTTGACTATTCCCATACAACGGGACTACTGGTCCGATCGTTACCGGAATAGTCAAAGCTTCAGGACTGGTATTTAACTGGGAGATTTTCTGAATTATTTCTGTTCTCTGTCTAGCTAGGGCCTCTTGCTCCCTTTCATCTAGTACTCTTCCTAATGTCCGGTCAGGTATCATCTGTGGGGTCAGGTGAGGGGTAAGACTCGGGGCAGTAGGATGCGTTTCACTTGGTCCTCCGCCATAATTTGGTTTTGGGAACAAAGTTCCTGTGCCAAATGACCTACGCTCTTCCCCATATGGAGGCTGCAAAAATGGTACTCCTGAACTTACTGGCTTTTCTTCGTTTTCATACAGAGGTCTGGGAAAAAATGTTCTTTCACGGGAATATTTTTCCTCTGAGCTCTCGGGCATTCTAGGATATATATTGCGTACCTCTGCGGGTCCGGGGTTCTCAAAATAGGGCAACACCTGGCCACCTCCCCCCCTACATAGGGATCTGTCTTCCTCCTTAATAGATGGACGCTGGGGATTCTCTCCTGCACTGGAAGGTCAGGCTCCCTCATTATAAGGGGGCGGACTTCTCGTAAAGATGTCATCTAACAATTCATCGTCTGACTCTCCAAGGGCTCCCCAATGCTTACATTTTTCTGTCTTTTTCCCTTCCCCCGAAGGGGTACATGCTGGCATCATGGGGAACAGACCCTCAACAATCATGCTCTGTCTCCACTGTTTAATCCTCTTGTCCCTAGTCTCCTGTTTCAGCCTTGGGTACCACTTGGTCAGACCTTTGTCCATCCGGGGTTTCTCTCTTTCAAAAGCCTCAATCTCCCATTCCTCTAATGCCTCATACTGCGTTAGTCTCGGTCTGGGATGTAATTCATTCATGCGGGTTCTCAAATTGAATAAAATCCTACCATTGAAGGTACCGTCTAACGGAAAAGCCAATACTCCGTCATCTTTTGTGTACCTTACCCAATTCTCCAACCACACACAGGTGTTGTACCCTCGGTCAAACATCATGAATGAGGCAGGAGTATTCGGTGGCGGGATAGTAACGCCCTCTCTAGATTTAATCGGTTTGTCCGTTTTGAAATAATTCTTTACCCTGCTTACAAGGGACATCTTTCTCTTAGCTCCGTACATAATATCGTATCTATTAGCTTTCCACTGATCCCTTTCAAACCCTTGGTTTCTTGGATCGGGTCTAGTCTCTGGACAATACGAGTGCCACATATGATTTTTACGCTTTCCTCTGTTTACAAAGTTACCTCCAATCAAAACGCGTCTTGCAATTCCGTGCGACCAATGAGGTGCATGCGTTCAAATATTTTCAGCCAATGGGTGCGCGGCCCCTTCGTGAGACAGTTCTCACTCCTCGGCGCTTCACCCCTCCTTTACAATTTCAGCCCCGCTACCCGCCCGCTGTTTCTACCAATCCCAGCGCGGCACGGAGTGACGTCAGAGGCGCTTCGCGACTGACTCCCTCCCTTCACAAGGTAACGGAAACTTTCTTTCCTTTTAAAGTGCTCAGTGCTTGGTTATTTTACAACGAATACACATTCGCCACAGTGCTCAAGTGTCTAGACAGGATAGCTTTGTTTCACTGCAAGTAAACTACTTCCATTTACTTTTCACGTGCTGCGGGTAGATCTCTTCCGCCTACCCTTCACTCTAGCATCGGTGCACCTGTTATTCCCCTAAACTCATCCACTTCTTTCCGGGATATATCCGAGTCTAAGGTTTCCCAGCGGACCCCTCTGCTTTCACCCTAGCTCCGAGGAACCTGCTACTCTTCCGATGTGACCCTTACTAGGTTACGCCACTATGGGAATTTTGCCAATGAACCTCGTTACTGACATTTATTCACACATGTATTCAGAAAACCCTAGTTAGTGCTTCCCGGTTATCCTAACCTGCACCTAACTTTCCTTAAGCCTGTGACCTCAGGACAATGGATTCTATTCACCACTTGCCCTTTTCAATTCCCCGGGGAGTTCGGACAACAAGAAACAATACGATTTACAAACGCATGGATTAATACATATAACAATATAAGAACAAGAATAATAATGAAAAAACAATTCATTGATTTTAGCAGCGTATTCACAAGAGAGTGATCAGTCCCCTCGGAACAGCCGCTCTTATAGCAGCATTAATGTATTAGCAGCTACCGACTTAACTAGTCTAACTAGTCCTACCTAACCTTTAGCTAGTCCCTAACCATCCTCTGATCTACCAGAAAACTGATAGAGCGCGCGAGGTCACCCAGCCAATGATTCCACCGTTTCCGGCTTCAGGGCCCATATGCTTTCAATTCACACTATTCATTGACAGGGCGACTTCACGGGCTGCTACCAATTGTGTGTGTTCCCTACAGTTATTACTTAGTGTACCCGACTTACCATCCACCGACACGGGTACCTATTACTTCAATGGATCAGGGGCCTAGCTGTAAAAGGAAAGGCAGCAAATGCAATTTCAAATGACATTCAATACTGTTGTAAATGACCACGGACAACTGGAAGTTTTAAAATGTTTATCTAAAGTTCGTTTTCATCAAGCATTAAACTTACAAGAATAAGACAGTCAATAACCAAGATAATGAAAAGTACATAACTATAGAGAAATAAAGTCAGGGTAACCATTTAAATGCAATTATGAGATAAAGAGAAAATACTATGCATTCAAGGCAAGGAGTTTTCAGACAGTTTAAGTAAGGCCGTTCTAGACCATATCAGAAAATGACAAACTGCAATGCAAAATATGATTTCCAAAAGGTAGGATAGCATAGGAACAATTTAAGAGTATATGCACTTAACTTTATGATTCAATAGTTTGCGGCAAAAGCATGGAAAAATCAACATGTGCAAAGATGTGTCTTTATTGAAGCAAAAGACTGAAATATAGAAAGGTGCAAGTTTTAAGGAATTAGAGCAGTATTTACCTAGACTGGTGTGGAAACCAAACCCTGGCCACGGGTCAGTTAAGGACAGGAAACCCTCAAGGAAGGATACCCCTCAAAGGACAGCAGGTGCAGAATGGACACCCAGGACAGGACAGGATACCCTCAGATTTAGGAATCAGGACAGGACCTCAGGACAGGACAGCAAACCCTCAGGACAGGACCGCTCAGGACAGGACCGCACCCGCAGTTTGGAAGCAACGCCTGCGTTCCACCCTCTCTGCAGCTATCGATCAAGACCCCGATTGGGTCAGCGAACTCCCAGCAAAGTGCTTCGCCAGCACTTTAAGGTTCAGTAAAACCTTAGTCTATGGTCAATTTCGGACAGAGTGCTCCGCAGCGCTCTGTATCTTCAGTCACCTATTGAGTACGATGGGTCAGTGACAGGTCAGCTAAACCAGACAAGTCGGACAATTCCCTAGTTGAACCCAGGGTAGATATACTGTTTTGGGACAGGGTACCACCCCCCAAATGTTGCAAAGTGTCAGAATCCCCAATTTCGATTGGTCCTAAGGTAGGATTTGGGTAATACACCAATCATAACACACTATTTGGATGCTTCATTTACATATCTGGGTACCGCCTAGCAAGATTGGGGTTCCCATGAGAAACTGTGCAGAAATACGAGTGACAATTAACATTGTTGCCGAGTTAGGACAACTGGCTCCGCTTTCCTGGGTTTTCAGGTCAGTTCTCAGGAGCATCTTGCCCATCACTGCCAGCTGGCTAAGTTCCATCAGCCAAAGTTGTCAGGTCCCCGGAAAGTCGCATATGCGCAGAAGGGACCTCCAAGATGGCTCTCGGTACAGACAGACCCACATTTCCCGCAGTACATGAAAAGTAAGCGAGAACAAATTAATACATAGAAATAACATTATGAAAACACATCATTTGGTTTTGAACTTTCAACTTATCACTACAAAATATACTTATGCAGTCTAAATGTTAGCTACATATAACAGGCACAAGAGCAGTGGCACGAGCAGTACCGCGTTACAGGCAAAGCTATGTATTACGCTTGCGCATAAATTTCCCTCCAATTCTGCAGACACGTCAGGACACGTGAGTGTGACTGACGCATGCGCAGTGACTAAATACAAGCGGCGGCCATATTTTACGGACACGGATTAAATTCATTAGGAATACACATAGGCAAGCTTCTTAACCCTTATTCAAACTTAATATAAACGTTAGTAAGACGTACACTTATTACCTTGTTATACATAAACGAGGTTCATGAATACAGCAAGCCGCAAAATATGCGAAGCTTTGCTTCATCAGGAGTTATTCACTTTTGGGACGTCAAAAAACGTAATACACACGTCTCACTTTTTAAAATACTATGCACCCTGCCCTAGGAGTGGTTAGGGCTTACCTTAGGGGGGATTTATAAGTATTAAAAAGAAATATTTAGGCCTTGCAAAAAGTTAATTTTGCCAGGTTAGATGGTAGTTTAAAACTGCACTACAGGCTGCAGTGACTTTTTAGTCAGTAGGGCAATGAATGTTGCAGCCCACGAGTAGCATTTAAGGTACAGACCCTGGGTACACATAGCACCATTTACTAGGGACATATGAGTAAAATAAAATAAAATGTACCCATAAGCTTTAAGCCAATTTCACTATATTTAAGGTAAACAACACAATCACTTTGCCAAGGATTAGTAGGGGTAAAGTGCTCAGAGTCCTAATGCCAATTAAAACCGGTTCAGCAAGGAGGACAAAAAAGCACTGGGGTGACCTTGCAACGAGGGCCCAGTCCAACAACTGCCTATAAAATTAATCAAAACAAAATCAAAGCTATTTTATCAATGGTTCTAGATTCTAGGAGAAAATTCCAATTTTTATTTTTGGAAAGCTGTAGCAATCAACAAGGGTAAACTCTGTGTCGTCTATGTTGATGTACGTGGTGATTTCGATTTAGTCCCAACAACGCCTTGGACATCTTTAGTTAAAATGAACATTCCCCCTAATCTATTGCCAATTCTTGTCCAGATGCTTGAAGAAAACTACGCAAGGGTCAGTTGGGAGAGCAGGGACAACACACCAAACCCATAAGAATATTGAGAGGGGTTATGCAGGGATGTGTCCTGGCCCTTACTTTGTTTTCACTATATGTAAATGAGATACTAAATTGGCTGGACATGGATGAGTTGTGGCTCACCCAAAGTGGCAGGTAGGAGAGTACCCGCTTCACTCTTTGCAGATGATTATTATCTGATTTCGAAATTACTCCAATGTCTGTAGCAGCTTTTGAACGACTTTTTAATACTTTTTGTAAAGAGCGTGAGTTAGAGCTTAACAGCTCCAAAACAACATTTATGATATTCAATCCTGCAAACAGCATAAACTATAAATGTAAGCCATATACCAGCAACGGCCCTATAGAACAGGTTTCCAACTTTGACTATCTGGGGCTAAGACTAGCTAAACTTCTTGATTACTAAAGATCTTAAAGACAACCCATTCAAAAGAAGCAGCCCCAGCTATAGAGATCTACAATGTGAAGGCTGTGGGAGCTCTCTCGTACAACTCTGAGATTTGGGGACATGCACATTGTAATATCCTAACTTTTGCAGAAAATAGATATATGAGATTCCTTTTTGCATTTCCAAAGTGTTCACCCCAATCCCCAAGCAACTTGACATGGCACTCAGGAAAATCTCTTTGAAAGTTGAGTATAGGCCACTGTTATAGTGGCCTAGACTTTGCACTTCAACCACTTTAGGAACCTATCGTGAACCCCTAAAGGATCTTTTGGTGTCTAAAAAAAACCATGGTTGATGCATGTTAGATCTACATTAAGAACATTGGGATTAGAGAGTCTTTGGATATGCCTGGAAGATTCAAATGCCATTTCTAAAATGGATATCAAATCACTGTGCTGCAAGCATGTATCTCTAGAAACGTTTGCAGAAGCAGAGGCACTTTGACTACAGAGTTTATTAACTTTAAATCGTCACCTGTGTACAAAAGAATGATAGATGGAGTCAGCCCCCTCTGGCATGCAAATTGTATTTACAATGTGGGTACCAGTCTTTACCCGTAGAGCCTTCTGTGCTGAGTGGGCTCACATACCACCTGTGGGAGATGAGTGCCCAGCTTGTATATGGCACTCAGTGTCCATTCCCCACATTTTATTTTTTTGCCCAGCTTTTGGCCACCAGAGAAAAACATTGATATTGCCCCTGTGTAGAAATCTGGGCATTAGGAGGCATTTGGAGGCACTTAGTATTCTCAGAACCGATAACTCTAGGCTGGTTGCCTTTGCTGTCATGTCTGTTTGGATCCAGCGTCCAAAGGGTATACATGCAGGTGAACACGAGCTGGTATAATTTTGTATGCATTTATGTGTGAGGCACAGGCTGAGATACCTCCCATCTGAAATCCGTGCTGTTCAAATCCCCTGCAGATAGTTCTTTAGGTATCTAAAATTTGCACTAATTCATGATTTTGCGACTGTATTTTAATTAATGTTTTTAATTATTTAATAGTTGTATTTTAACTTTATTGGCACTATATTGTATGACTAGTGGGGCACTACTGCTAATGAGATGGAACGACCAGAGATCTATGTCAAAGCTCACACAGGAAACCAAGGTAAGTTTCTTAAAGTGTTGAGCGTATTCGTAGATGTATCGAACAGCGAGCCACCAAGGACAACAGCCAGACAGCAACTGACCCAACCGTCAACTTTACATTCTACTGGGGAACATGGAATTACTACACTGCAAGATTCGAAGTCCTCATCTATGTCACAAAGTGCTACATGGGTTTCCCCTTTCAATAAACAAAGCAATATAACTTGTACTCAAAAGAAATAGAACAAAGTACAACTTTCAGAAATGTTCTAACAAAAATGTCTAACAAAAATCAAAAGAATATACAAAGAATTTATACATACATATTATACAAAGTTTAATTTAAAATGTGACTGATTCAGTGACATTTCAAAAGTGACAAATCAAATGATATGTCAGCAATCCTCCAACCCCATACACTATACAACTCATAGGAGAGAATAGAACAAAGTACAACTTACAGAAATGTTCTAACAAAAATCAAAAGAATATACACAGAATTTATACATACATATTATACAAAGTTTAAGTTAAAATGTGACACATTCAGTGACATTTCAAAAGTGACAAATCAAATGATACGTCAGCAATCCTCCAACCCTATACACTATACAACTCAAAGGAGAGAAAAATTGGCAAATGTAAAACCCGGAATCACTCTCTAAAATGAATAGGTACTTTTCTTACTCCGCTGCTGCTTCTCACACCTCCCCCATCCTTTAGTGCTTCTACTTCTCCACCATGCTTATCACCACTTCAACGCCTACTAACCACAGCCTTTACTTTAACCAACCAGCAGCTATTCCACCATTGACCACCTTCAATTCTCACACCATTGCCTTTCACTTCCAAAACTCTAATGTGTGGACCAAACTTGGATCCACCTTTTTTTCACATGTATGAGATTTTTTACCCGTACCACATCTCCCTCTTCAACTATAAAGTCCTTGACATTATTTTTCCCATCAATGTATTTTTTGCCTACATCTTTTTTAATACCTTCATCTGACCACTTGGCATGCTTGACCCATTTGGTCATCCAACATTGGCAAAAGCTTGTGGTGGCTCTACCACTACGTAACAATTCAAATGGTGACACACCAGTGGATGCATGTGGAATTGTACGGTAAAACCACAACATGGCTTTACCTGCATTGGCTACCACAGCCCTCTGTATACACTGTCCCAACATCTGATTCATCCTCTCAACTAGGCCATTGGTTTGAGGATGAAACAGTGAGCTCTTCAAATGTTTAACACCACTAGTTTTCCAAAAACTCTCCAACTCACCTGAAACAAACTGAGTTCCATTAGCAGACAACCGAGTGGCTGGAAATCCTTCCTTAAGAAACGCATCCTTGAGAAAATCAACCACCACACCAGATGTAACTTCACTTACGAAATTAATCTCCAGCCACTAGTTGTTATAGTCCATCATGACCAAAGCAAACCTGGAGGAAGATGCCACAATGTTAAATGGCACACAATAATACCTATCTTTTCCCATGGTGCAGACAGGGCATGGCTACAATGTCACCGACACACATAGTGAAGCCTCCCTTAAAAAAAACTAGTCGCTAATCTCCAATGATATCTTATGTGTAGGCCTCACTTCTCCCTCTTCCTCTGTTGACATACCGCAGGCACTCACCTAAAATGGCTGTCACATTACGCAAGTAGCCTACATCAGTTCAGGCACTGGAACGCAACTCTTCAATGAAGAAGTTGAAACTTTTGATGGTAGGCAAGTCACACCATTCATGCTCCGGTCCTGTTCCGGAGATGAATCCTCACCTGAAGACCAGAATACACAACTTGTCCTCCACAAACAATTATGGCCCAGTGATATGCAGGCAGGTCCGAGTAGGCAGATCTCATCCTTGTACCTAAAAAGATGTCAATGCTCACACAGGAAAGCAATGTAAGTTTCTGAAAGTGTTGACTTTTTGCATAGATGTATTGAACAGTGAGCCACCGAGGACAACAGCCGGGCAGCAACTGACCCAACTGTCAATTTTAGATTCTACTGGGGAACATGAAATTGCCACACTGCAAGATTCCAAGTCACCATATATGTCACAAAGAATTACACTCTAGTTACCCAAACAGAATTTAAGATTGAATGTGAACTCTCCTTTAGTGCGACCTATACAATCTATTCTATTAGACACATGTCCAGGAGCCCAAATGAAAAACTTGTACTCTTTTGCATAGTAGTCTATTGCAATTTTGCACATATTAATAGGGTTTGAAATGATTAACAATCTTGAGTCTCCATGTGGTTTAGAAGAAAAACGTACATTTTATTGCTAAATTTGCAAAGGTCTATGCACACTCTTTATGGGGATCAGTGTGAAGCTCCGTCTGAAACCAATTTCTACCCTATAGTACATATTTGTATCCCTGATGGGTGGTTTGTAGGGCTCATATGTATAATGTTATCTTGGTTTTATGTGCTTTTATGCATAACCTCTGCTTAACCATATAGGCATTTTTGATCAGCAGTATAGAGGATTGTAGTGATGCTCTGTATGACATTATTTAGATCCATTTGGATAATGTTTATTTCAGATGCTTTTGATCTGTATGGTTCCTATGTATATTGAATTGGTAGTTTTATCATGTTTTACTGTACTTTTATGATCCTTGGTGATCGAAATTAAATCATTATGATGATGATTAAAATAATAACAATGCTCGCAAGGTGGCAAAATATCCCGCTAACAATTGTCGAGTCGCTCTATACAAAAAGTCTATATTGCCCTTAACAAATTTCTACATTGATATGGAAATATATGCCTTTGGCATTGTGGTAGAGGGCTGCCATGGCAGTGCCCTGCTGCCACACCGCCAAAGTCGTACTGACACTGCCCACCAGATTAGGAGTTTTCTCTTTAGCTTCGTTAGATGGTGGAGTATACACTAAAAGTGTTATATGTTACATTGTTTTACATCTTTGGAAGCATATGGGTCAAGATGGCCACAGTGTTTGCATTAAAATACCAATTAGGTGCCTAGCGTGTAGGTTCTGAGATGAACAATGATTTATGACACTCTTGATACGGTAAAATATACAAGAATTCCTAGGTAAGACATATCAGGAAGTGGCAAAAACACTAGTGTCATATGGCCGTTGGGATCATTGTCGAAATTACTAAATTAGCATGAGCTCTGCTGCCATGATGCTTCTTTTGCGCACGTTACTACATGACTTTATTTGGCAAGAAACTGTGTGTGCCTTTCACATTAGAACTGTCTACTTTCTGTGTTTTCTGCCTGTTCCTGGAGTTTAGTCTGAACAAGGAGAGCAAGGTCGATAAAAAATGCCCCATGTTATTCTGTTCTGGTCAGTCCTTAGCCCTTCGACAAAACATGCTACACAGGTGCATCTGCTAGAAACTCATGCTTTGATATTATGCGGATGCATGTTAGTTTAACACACACTTGGAGAGGGACCTTTCCATGGAGAAGGGCTATGCTGTTCCTATGAGGTAAAACTAACATCTAGGCACTAAGGTATGGTGTCTGCTGACAAAGCCCAGAGATCTTCTTTTATATAATAAAACTTCTTCTTTCCAAGGGGAGGGTGGTTAGGCCTTATATTCCTTTATCCACTGTCTGTATACAATGACATCGCTTTCATAGTCTATGGACTTGCTTCAATGCTAATTGTTTCAGGGTTATGCGTTTTGCTGCTGGTATTGGCTCATACACTGTATTATAGAGCACTAAGGTTAAAAAAAACATTTTTAACTATAACATTAACTCTGTCTATTCTTATTGTGGACAACTACGAGTGAGTGAGCGAAAGGGTATGTCTTGCTACCACGATTCCTGAGAGAGTTGGGAGTGTAGTGTTCTGGGTTCTCTAATCATTTGTAACTTCGTGATTATGTAGGAGAACGAATGAGACACTATAGCTAGTCGGTTCTGGGATTTTGGGTACTGAGGCGGTAGGAAGGCTTAGCCCCTACGCACTGAGGTCCTGTTTTCCTGTGCATAGTTCTGTGCATGTGCAGAATCCCTGTGAGTTAATTTGACATAAAGGGGCTCTTTATACCTTTCACTTGTTTTTCATATTGTGGTTCAACCGAACACTTGACTATATAGCAGCTAGGGCTCTTTTTAACACTTGATTCCCTCTCTTGCACAGATAACTAATCTAATTGGCTATGTTTGTTAATGGTAACACAGTGGTCACTTGAGTTCAACCTTAGTTATTAGGTTTACACGATTGCTCGCAACTTGTTTCACAATATAATATTACACATGATGTTCGTGTCATGCTTTCAGTTGCACAGTTTTATCCTGCCATTTCTGCAATGCATTATGTATGTAAATAACATGGTACCACAACTCCTTGACACCAAGGATATGGTGATGGTTGTTCATATTATCATCAAGCTCTCAAGTTCAATTTATTTATGATTTTGGAACTCAGATGAGATCCACATAAAAAGAAACACAAAGGATAAAACATACATTTTGAACAATAGAATAAGATATACAAATATACATAATCATGTAAAACGTCAAGTAAAATCACTGATGATAGTCATAACATCCTTTAGAAATTTTAATATATATCTAAAAAACATTTAAAAAAGTTAAAAATCCTGTGGCAAAACATTTCATTAGGAGGATTATAAATGGCATCCATAAATGCGGTGGCGGACAAAATGGATAGTTGCAGGCAGATTGGCCTCATCCACTTACGTCGATACAATAAAAGAGCCGGACAAACACAGAGCACATATGTAACATCCTGGATGGAATTATTGCACACATTACACATAGGGGAGGAACCGTACCATTTGGACAATACATTGTTAAGTGGAAGAGAACCGTGCCTCAACAAAAGCCATAAACGACGCACTCCATGAGGGAGGTTCCAAGTTATATAAGACTGTACTTTGTTTATCAGGCAAGAATCGATAGCTGGATGAATGCCTCTCTTTGAAGTACGTGCTTCCCTGTCCATAGTAAAACTTAATTTCCAGGTGGCCTGCTTCAAAGTTGCCTTAAGCTGATATGAAGATAAAGTAAAAAGTACCGATTCATCCAATTGAAGCAACTCCACCGCAGTTCTAAACTTTTTTACAACTAATGATTGCTCATTTAGGGTTCCTAATAATTCTTTCTGAATAAAGCATCTTAATGTACCAGGATCACCCTTTACAAGGCTTAAGACCCAGCGCACTATCCCTGTGAGACCCTGTACTGTTCATATTATCATGATTTGATTTGGTCATAGATGGTTTGTTCTGTAGCCCTGAGGCAGTCATTGGTGATTGTAACCATAATGACAAAACACATGCTGGCTACTGGAATTTGTCAGGACCTGTCTGGATGCATATGGATAATTTATGTAAAAGGTTTTTCTTGAGCTTTGGTGCTCAGGAGTCTACATAATTGTTGTGGCGAGCAGTGTCTCCTAAAGTGAAGGGATTGGTGACTACCTTCTCTCCTTGGAGCACAGGTAGGACTTGTATTCAACTGGACATTTGGGCACACACAATTTTGCACAAGCACATTATTATATAAAAACAAGCATTAGAAATGTGTATTTAAGTTAGAGCTATTGGCATTGTAAATGCCAATGTCTTTTCCTACCGCGGGAGGAGTTAGGGAGCAGCGGGGGTGGACTGCCAAAATGCTGTGTTCGAGACTGACTAGGCAAAAGTAAACCAAAGAAACAGAGACTATTTGGAAAATAAATATGTCAGTACCAGTTGGGACTGTATCTATTAATTGTAATCAATCATTCAATCAATCATCAAAGGCTTGTAAATCATGACTGCTCACCCGTAAGTGTCTCAAGGTGCTAGTGGGGAGAGCAGCAGGTTCGTTGAGGCACTGCGGTTCAGCTGAAGAGCCAGGTCTTGAGATCTTTCCTGAATTGAGGCAGTGACAGTAATTGCCTGAGGTAGAACCTGGAGGTCTTCTCTGCAAGATAGGAGAAGGATATCTCTCCTCCTGTGGTCTTGTGGATACGTGGGATGGTACCCGGGCCAGTTGGCTGGAGTGGAGGTCTATAATAGGTACGTGGAATGCACGGCGGTGGTTGAGGTATGCAGGTCCCGCGTCGTGTAGGGCTTTGCAGGCATGTGTGAGGACTGGAGCTTTAAGGTGATTCTTTTGATGACTGGGAGCAAGTGGATGTCTCTGAGGTGGCTGGTGTTACAAGAGAACAGAACTCAGCGGCAATAGTACCGATTGGGCATGCTTTCAAATACGTTTATATCATTTTATTTGGAGTATGGATAATATGCATCAATCCTGTCTCATCTGTAGTCACAACAAGTTGTTGTTATGCTCTTATAATTGTTATCAAAATTAGTTGTTATTATGTACATCAGGGAACAAACTCTTGTGGTAGCCAATGCTTGTTGTTTAAACAATCATTTCTGAAAGAACACATGGCTTCCTCGAACATTAGGGAAATGAGTTTTCCACCGTTGCATTGCTTGCACATGTAAACTGCCTTAATATGCACATGTGAGATATTTAATTGAGACCAATGACTCAGCTATTTAAACCCCACACGCCTTTGCTCGCATGCTTCGCTTTGTGGCTTCCAGTACCTACCTGGCTCGGGACCTCCTCGGCGTGGCTCCTGTGTCCCTTTGGCGCAATCCAGTGTCTTCCCCATCTTCGCTCGACATCCTGCGGAGGTGTTCCGGGCATCTCTTTGGCGCTCCTCCCTGTTTCCTGCAAAAGACATAAAAAGAAAGATTATCACCAAAGGGTTGCTAGGCAATGCCTCAACTAGAATGGTAAAATGTTTCCGAATCTAAAGATATCGTGGTAAGTGCTCAAAACTTTGGAAAGGTTGTAAAAGGCTTTAACCTTTTTTCCAAAATAAATTCAATTCAATTCAATTCAATTCAATTCAACAAAGCTTTATTCGATATAAACTATCTTAAAAGCATTACATTTAAAAACGCAGTACATGATAAATATGGGTAAAAAGAGAATCACATTGATAATCATTTTTACAATAAAAAGATAAAAATGTATTAAACCAAACAGCTTTGCTGAAGAAATATACAAGTAATAGTTAAATTTATTCATCATAAAACTTTCAATCTTATGAGCCAGGCCCAGCTTAAGAATTTGGCCACCACGCAGGCTAGGGTTGTATTTGAGTCTGCTTGGAGGATTCTGAGGGCAGTAGAATAATTCTTAGTCTCAAGCTGTTGGTATACAGGTTTTAACCATTTCATTCTGGGTTTAATGTAAGCCGGACATACAAAAAAAAGGTGTGGGATATTTTCAGCTACACTTGCACAGTATGGACAGTCAATGGGCGTTTGATAAGGAGGACGCCATTTGCTCATGCGTTCGCGAACAGGGAGGGTACCCAATCTGAACTGTATAAAAAGAGCCCTATCTCTCAGTTTCTAAATAAAATCCATGTAGGGCTCCAGGCGAGGCACAAGCTTGTGTTGGCGAAACTCATCAGTCAATCTACCTATATTAGGGTCTCTAAGCTCCTGATTGTCAATCCATGCCCAAAATGCTCTCTTAGTTTCGCTTTTGGACAGAGGAATCCCTGACTCCCAAGCAGTTTTGAGACCAGTGGCCAAAAGGAGCCTTTTTACATTAGCAAGCCAAACAATCTTGTGTGAACCCTGGAGACTCATTACTTCTCTAAGGCCATCAGCATAACCAGATAACTCAGTTGTGTGCCATAATCGGGCCCAATAAAGGAGGGGACGCAAAGTAATTAAATCCTTAATTGAGCGACGGCCCAAGTCGCTCAGAAGAGGCTTAGTCGGGGCCCCCCTGGGGACCGAGACAAGCTCTCTAAAGAACTTGTTTTCTGCCATAACAAGGCTATCTACGTTGCCAAAGCCCCAGAGTTAAGCTCCATATAATGCACAGCCCACAGCCTTTGCGGCATAAATCTCAAGTGCTGGGGTGATGGGCCTAGAGATTGATGCACGATGTTCCCTCCCTATCATACCCACAACCCGCTTATGGTTTAGGGCCATTTTTTCAAATTGTGGCTGCCATTTCAGATTATCTGAGACTCTGATCCCCAAGTAATCAAAAACGTTCACATGCTCTAGAGGCACACCATCGAGGAGAAGGGTGGATTTGGACGATCTGCTAGGATTAAAATAGAGGAGCTTTGTTTTCGAAGTATTGATAATTAGGCCCCTCTCCTTGCAAAAAAGGCAGAACCGATCCAACAACTTCTGTAAGCCCACTGGTGTTTTCGATACCAGCAGAGTGTCGTCCGCAAAAAGTAATGCTGGAACTTTAACACCTGCCAGAACAGGAGCATCGGCATTAATTTCTGATAAAAAGAAAACAACCCCATTCACAAAGAAAGTGAACAGGGTTGGCGCCAAAACGCATCCCTGGCGGACGCCTCTATTGACGTGGATTTTGTCTGTTATTTGTTCCTGAGTGCCCCATCGAATACGGGCATAGTTCCCATCATGCATGCGGGCCAGAAGGTTCAGAATGGGCAGGGGAAACTCCATATCTTGCAAAACCGACCATAGGCGTTCTCTGGGAACCAGGTCAAAGGCGGTCTTCAAATCAATGAATGCAAGGTAAAGACCGCCTTTGCCAATGGTTACCACCTTCCAATATAGAAGTACCAGCCTAAATACCTGGTCAATTGTGCTTGTGCATACCCTAAACCCTGCCTGGAATTGCGAGATGATATTGTTTTCTTCGGCCCATAAAAGGATCCTCTCCAGGAGGACCCTGCCAACCACCTTCTGTCCTGCATCAATAAGACTTATAGGGCGGTAATTGGTCCCCCCTGGACCTCTTCTTATAAATGGGAACCACTACTGCTCCCTTCCAGGAATCAGGGACTGGAGACCCCTCCAGCAAAGCATTAATCAAAAAAACAAAATAGGTGGCCCAGTGCTCAGCGTTGGGGCCTTGGCTGTAACAATTTTACTTATGGCCGCCAACACCTCTGTTTTCCCTATGGGGTCAAAAGAGCCCGAGGGAACAGGGATGGATGCCAAAGGGCGACTTAATGACTCACATCTCTCCAAAATCTCGTCACCTGTGTAAAGTCTCCTAAAGTGATCAAACCACTCCCCATCAGTGATATGGTTAGGGATTTGGTCGGGATCACAACCATTAGATCTTCTTACTAGGGCCCAGAAAAGCTCGCCATTCATAGACTGGCTTGCTATCTTCAGGTCATTCCAATGCGATTCTTCCCATGCCTTTTTCGCCTCTATGATGGCTTGTCTATATTGTTGCCTCGCCATGCGTACCTCAACAGTATTGAGGGTTTTAACGGCAAATAGCAATGCTCGTTTTTTCGTCCTACAATCCTTGTTGAACCATTTCTCCATTGGCTTACTACTCAAGGCGCGCTTTTTATGAGACGGAGCCTCTAAAAAAAGCGAACCCAACAGGTCAATTGTTTCAACATAAATTGTCTCTGCCACTAAGGGCCCAATCTCATTCATGCAAGCAACCGAGAGCTTGGCGGTCTGATCTCTTAAGATTTCCCCCGAAGATATTTTTTTTTGTTCATTCAGAATGAATTTTGTCCATTTGAGAAACCTTCTGCAATTGGATGGTATAATTGCCTTTGATAAAATCTCAGAACTAATGATAGGGAGATGCACCGTGTTTTGCCACAAGTCCAGCATAGAAAGGGAAAGAGGGTTATGGTCGCTATCAATAGACGATATAATAATCATGTCACATACATATTTCCATAACCTCTTGTCAACCAGTATATAGTCAATTCTGCTTGGGCATGACACCCTGTTATAAGTGTTTACACCCAAGACATCAGAGGGCGTACGCCCATTAGCAGCTCTTAAACCAAATTCCAACATTAAAGCATTCAGTTGAATGACCACCGGTGACCATTTCTTAACTGGCGAGATCGACAGTAAAGGTATACCCCATCTTGCATCTTCAACATGGGTTCCCGGAATATCATCAATTGCCAAAGCTTCAAACGTACAGTTTAGGTCGCCGGCAAACCGAGTGAAAGAATCAGAGGGACAGGAAAGCAGCACTTCAGACAAGATGGAAATAGTTGCAGACTTTGCCCCTCCTTGAGTGCCCCTTGCATAGATGTTAAAATGTTCTAAGGTTATATTGCCCTTTGTGCCCTTAATCGTTAGTCTTATCAGGTCTGGTGATTAACATAATTGATGGGTAACTTTATAGTTAAGCGCGGCCTTAACCCAGACCATGAGACCATCTGATGGGCGCCCGCGTCCAGAGGAACTGGCAGGTATATGAAAACAAGAGTAACCAGGCTTGAACAGTGGCTCAAGACTCCATGTTTCCTGGAACACACACAAATCATAGTCCTCAATAAAAGTGTTTCAGTCCAGGAGGGATAGCTTGTTTCGTAGTCCTGCTATGTTCCATGAAACAACTTTAAGATTCACAACAGAGCCACCGCCTTGGGTTGAGTCAGAGGCCCAAGCATTCTCTAGATTATCCTCTAAGGGTACTGGAACTATAGCTAACGGTTCGGTACCTGGACATAAGGTTGGATGGGGTGGCAGTACTATTGCTAAATAGGGCAGGAGTACTTGAACAAACCCCTTCATAAACCTGAAGTCAGTCAACAGCCTCCAAGCTACTAAACTGGTTTTGAGTAGAGATTTGACTTTATTTATGGGTTTCTATAGCGCTGGAATCGACTCCAACCGGAGTATCTCTGCGCTGTGATACCAGATAGAGTCCAACACTATGCAGATGAGAGAATGGGTCTAGATTTTATCGGTGAATAGCAGAGTTTTGAGTTGCTTCCTAAACTTTAAATGATCTGTGCAGAGCCTAAGGGTCAGGGGCAGTTTGTTCCACAGTGTGGGCCCCGCAACAGATAGGGCTTTCCCTCCATGTCTAGTTTTTTTTACACGAGGTACAGTCAGCAGAAAATTCTCACTAGATCTCAACGATCTGGAGGGAGTATAGAAGGTAAATTTCTGCTCCAGATATGTAGGGCCATTTCCATTCAGGCATTTATGAATGATACAACATATCTTGAACTTGGCTCTTTGTCTAATGCTCAACCAGTGTAGTTTCTGCAGCAGAGGTTTTGATGCTGTTCTGGGGGGAGCATTTAGAACAAGGCGGGCTGCCGTGTTCTGGACCACCTGAAGCCTGTCTAGAACTCCTTCATTGGCAGAAAGGAGTAGCCCGTTACAATAGTCAATACGACTCAATATAAGGGCTTGCACCAATGTTCTTCTGGAGGAGTCCGGTAGCAGTGGAAAAATTCTACGCATCATGCTTATGATGTGGAAGCATGCGCCAGCTACCATATTGCTGTGCTGTTTGAGCGAAAGGTCCTGATCATTGTTATTGATAAAGGCTCCAACCTGTCCCTGTTAATCAAATCCCTCCCATTCCACTTTACTAATGTCCACCCTTCATCTGCAGTGGAAAAGTAATTGGGGGGATAAAAGTAGGACAATGGAAGGGATAGGATGGAGGCCTTTGGACTGTAGTATTTCCAATTACAAATGTGCTCCACTGTCCTGGGATCTTTAAATCTAACAAGGACGCAGTCCCCCCTAATGTCCTTAACCATATGGCCATCCCAGGATACCCTGCGTACCATAAGAATTTTACTCGATATATGCGTTGGCAATGGTCTATACTTGTTTAGTCAATCGGCAACTTTATTTCTTAGAGCCATAAATGACTCTTGGCCTAGTTTACTCAGGGCCAGCATCCCAGCTAAAACCACCAGGTAGGGGCTTACTTCTGGAGGCAAGTCAATGTTAACTACCCCCCCCTGGAGCCTGAGCTACGGGGTCCCCGACTCCCTCCTTCAACTGAGCTGATTTACACTGGGTTGGTTTGTTTGTTACTGAAACTGCTGGTGCCTTAGGTGGGGGAACAGGTAAGGCCTCTAAGGCAATAGCCGGAGCTAACGGGATTACCCGATCAATAGGAACCTTCCCTCCCAGGGAGTCATTTAAAGGAACATTGGCACATGATGTAGTTACCATCTTTAATGAATCAGCAATTCCCAGTGATGCAAGTTCTATCTTGCTTAATTGCTGTTCAACCTTGGTCAGCCCATCTTCAACTGGGCGGAGAACGAGTTTCAAAAGATCACCCATTTTGGCCAAAAGGGGGTCCTCCCTCCATAGCCTTCTCCCTGGGCTCCCTAAGCTCTTGCCCCCAGCCTCTGTCCGGGGTGCCATGGGTGTTATACCTCCATTAGAGGAGTCTACAATGGCTTGGTCCCCTGCAGCAGTAGTTACTTGGATATTTTTGGGCACCTTCACTTTCTTACCACCAGTTTTGTTAGCCTTGCCTTGCTTACACTTTGGGATAGCCCCTTGGCGTCTCTCTCGTAATTGCCTAGTGCGTGGCTCCTTAACAGGACTAGCCACAATCGGTAACTTAAGGGGTGTCATTAATAGCGATTCAGAGACCTTAGATAGGTCCCCTGTGGAAAGGTTGTCCAGGTCACAAACTGCCAACTGAAAGTTTGGTGATTCGGGTATCACGGGTACACCAATACTAGAAATAGAGCCATGATGTTCTGGTGTCCGGGCATTGGCAATATGCCCCATTGATGACCTCCTAGCAAGTGCTAAGTCCTGAGAGACCCGCCTCTCCATTATCGTGATCCCCTGATCAATGACTGAGTTGACTCTGGTAATGAAATTGTCTATCGTTCCAGTTAGTTGTGAATTGGCCGCCTTACTTCTGATCTCCTTGGCTGCCATATTATTAGAAGTAAAATACAAATGCGGCTGAAGTACTTACAGATAGAACCCTAACTATAAGGCTGTTAGGGGGGTTGCCCGTCCCGTCCTCAACTGGTCTTGAATGGGCTTAAACGGGCCCACCCTTGGCCCGGGCTTCGCCCGGCTCGTCCCGCGCGCGGTGTGCGGTGATGGAGGAGTCTTTAAACCACCTGTGAAGGGCGTGGCAGGGAGGAGTATCCCAGTCCAGCTTGATTATGGGCGATGTAGTTTAGCCTCCCTCTCGGCCGTATGAATCCCCCAAATGCGAGCGTTTCCAGGGGAGCAGGAAACGCGAGAAGTAAGCAGGTGAAACCTCAGTGAAATGGGGGAGCATGGTTCTCCACCTTAGCGTAGCCCCTGGTGCTCTGGAAGTAATAATCCGCTTGTCTCTGCTGCTGCTTTTTCCGCGGTGCGCGGTGATGGTGCAGTCTTTAAACCACCTGTGGAGGGCGTGGCGGGGAGGAGTATCCCAGCCTAGCTTGATTATGGGCGATGTAGTTTAGCCTCCCTCTCGGCTGTATGAATCCCCCAAATGCGAGCGTTTCCAGCGTAGCAGGAAACGCGAGAAGTAAGCTGGTGAAACCTCAGTGAAATGGGGGAGCGTGGTTCTCCACCTTAGCGTAGCCCCTGGTGCTCTGGAAGTGATAATCTGCTTGTCTCTGCTGCTGCTTTTTCCAAAATCGGAATGCTTTTGAACTCTTCATTACTTTACTAATAACGCAAAAGACATTTGGTTTTTAGTCTGATTACGAGTCAACATTGAAAAAGGAGTTTCCGTTTGTGAAGCATTGAAACTCTTCTTGTGAATAACTTTGGGTCTGCTCTAAATACTTTGAAAGAACTCAGGAAAGCAATTATGCTTTATGTTTGTTAAAGTCTTTCAACCCACTAAGAACTCACCTTGGTTCTCATAACGTATATTGAGCAGCTAGTACTGTTACTCTTGCAATTATTGTAAAACAAGCACGGAACATTGTTGCTCGCTTTCTTTCTTTTATTATTTCTCTCTTTAGTTTTACGGATCGCTTTGGGCTAAATACAAGCCAACATTCAGGTATGTGAAGTAAGCAAAAGAAAGAACTGAATAATGTAAACGAAAAGTTGATTGCTGATATGTGACATTATGTTTTTTGATATTTAATGAAGGTATACATAATTAAGAAGTAAAATTGCAGATGTTTAAACAGGAGAAGTGATTCAGGGCATTCAGATAAATCGGGTAGGTTGTTAAAGTTAACTAGTAGTGATAGTCCAAGTCCCATAGCATTGTTGATAGAAAGTGTGACGGTTGTTGTGTTTCACTATAGATAAATGTACCTGAGCAACCACGAGTAGAAACCTGAAGCCCGGTCACACTTCATTCCCCTGAGAGACGCCCAAAGAGACTACATCATCAAGTTGGTCTGCAAGCATCCAGTCTCTTATTTTGTTCTTGTCTCTCACTCTCATACCCCCGTCCCTCTGGAGACTATCAGAGCGGTAAGTTTACACCTTCCTTGCCGTTCTGGTACCTTCCAGGGGGATTTGGGAAAAGGAAGGAACAAACCGGAGTGCAGGTGGGCGACTTAGTGACAGCTGGTGATGTGGTTGCGAGGATGAGTCTGGCTGAGGCATTCTAGATGTTCTGCAATTCTTTGAGAAGTTTCTGGGTAATGACGGCATAGAGTGCATTGCCATAGTTGATTCTGCTGCTGACAAGTGCATTGGCATGGTCTTTCTGGACTCGGTGAGGATCCACTTGAAGATCCTTTGGAACAGGCGTAGTGTGTAGGACAATGTGGATGTGGTGGTGGTTCCAAGTGCTGCAGGCCACCAGTAATCATCCCAGGTGGAGGGGATGGAGCAGATGATGAGAACTTCGGTCTTGTCTGAGTTGAGCTTGAGGCAGCTGTTCTTCATCCAGGTGGCAACAGCCTTCATCCCATCATGAAAGTTGTTCTTAGACACTGTTGGTTCATTAGTGAGGGAGAGAATCAGCTGGGTGTAATCGGCGTAGGAGACAATGTTGAGTCCATGGTTCCTGATGATGACTGTAAGCGGGACCATGTAGATGTTGAAAAGAGTGGGGCTCAGGGAGGAGCCCTGAGGCACTCTGTAGCAGATATCTGTGGGTTCTGAGAAGAGGTAGTCTGACTCTCTTTGTTCGGCCGGTGAGTAAGGAGCAGATCCATTCCGCTTTGTTGCGGATGCAGGCGGCATGGAGTCTTGTACATAGGGTGTGGTGAGATGGAATCAAAGTTGGCCGAGAGGTCCAGGATGAGTGCTGCAGTTTAGCCTCAGTGGAGGAGGGTGTGGATGTCGTCTGTGGTGGCAATGAGGGCAGTCTTGGTGCTGTGGTTGCTTTGTAAGCCAGATTGGGAGAGGTCCAGTATGTGGTTCGCTTTGATGAACTCGGAGAGTTGGGCTTTGGTGGCCTTCTTGATGACCTTGGCTGGGAAGGGGAGAAGTGAGAAGTGAGATGGGTCTCAGGTTCTTGAGGTCCGTCAGGTTAGCAAAGGGTTTCTTCAGCAAGGGGTTGATCTCTGCGTGTTTCCAGTCTTCCGGGAAGGTGGCGGAGTTGATGGAGCAGTTGATGGTGCGGCAGAGTTCAGGGGCTATGGTGGTGCTTGCTCTGTTGAAGATGTGATGCGGGCAGGGTCCAAGGGTACTCTAAGTGGATGCTCTTCATGATCATGAGGCTGTCGTCCTCTTTAAGGGGGGTCTAGCTGATTAGGGTCTGTTGTGGTCCGGTGGTTGCGGATGGGGTGGGAGGGTCTTGTGTATCGAGGCTGTCAAAGCTGTCGTATATCTCCCTGGTCTTGTGGTGGAAGGAGGTGCTGAGGTTGTTGCAGAGGTCTTGGGTCTGGCGAATTCTTTGACCACAGCGAAAAGTTCCTTGCTCTTGAGTGCATTGGCATTTATCCTTTCTTCTAGGGCCGCTTTCCTTGTTGTTCTGATGAGGTGGTGGTGTGTGGTGACAGCTGTCTTGAAGGCTGAGTGATCTTCCGGGGTTTTACTGCTCCTCCATCTCTTCTTCAGCAGTTGATAAGTGCACCTGGACTCATAAAGGGCGGGAGGAAACCAGGTGGCTTTCTTGGAGTGTCACTTGCTTGGGGCTTTCTTCAGGGGAGCTAAAGTGTTGGCACAGTCGGAGATCCATCAGTGGTGGTTGCGTGCTGAGGTGTTTGAGTCTGTGAGTGAAGGTGGAGGGGTTTCACTGAGGGTGGTGGTGAGCTGTTCTTTGGTGACCTTGTTCCAGCTTCTACGAGGGTAGCGGTGGGCATGGTGGTGCACAGTGGCTTTGGTGAAGGCGAAGTGGATGCAGTGTTGGTCGGTCCCCTGGAGCTTGGTGGTGTGGCTGGAGGTGATGTTGTCGCTGGCAGAGAAGATAGGGTCGAGAGTGGGTCCTCCTGAGTGGGTTGGGGACTGCGAGAGGGCATATTCACTGGATGAGGCCTTTGCTGTTCCTAGGCACTATTGCAATATGTTACACACGGGACGATGTGTGCAGGATGAAGGGACTGATGGAGGCAGGGCGCTAATAAAGGACTGCATGACACTGCTGGCTCTGCAGCACTGTTGCCTATGCTTCCCAGAAGCCTCGGACTATAGTACGCCAGTCCCAAACCACCAACTCCATATACTGCACCTTCGCAGTGATGCTCGTATTCATAAACATAGGGCAGAATAGCGGATTGCCTTGTTGACAAAGGCCATAAACTAGACCAACAGATATCCAGGTAAACACACGCTGACAGATGTGAACACAAACAGACAAGCATACAGATGCATAAAAAGACATACACATAAGCCATTAGATCCACAAAAATGCTAAAATAAAGTACGACTGGTTGCGTGATCACCAGTTAGTCAGTCGAAACATCAAGCAAACAATCTTTAAATAGTTATCCAATGCCAACCCTAAATAATAGAAGAAAGTGCACCTGTATTATGGGTGAAAACGGCAAACAAGCAAAATAAAATATTGATACAGTGGAATACTGAAAGCATTTTTATATTCAACCAATCAGTTGGGGAAATGAATAAAACTGCCAGGGATATATTTTCCTGGAGGTTAGAGCGGCTATGTGGCATTTAATTAAAAACGATGGCTGCGCATAACAACCCCGCTTCCATGCTGGAGGTGTTAATTGGCCCTTTTTTTCCTAACTAGGGATTTTTAACGTTCAATTAACTAATGTTTTGAAGTCAGTTGTATAGAAATGTATTTGTAGAGAGAGGGCCAGCTACAGCCTGAATACACAATGTATTTATTACAACACTCTCTGGCCTGGTCCGTGCAAGGCACAGCATGAACGCCGTTACTGGAGTGAAAGTCATGGTACATTGTCTTAGAGTGAAATAATGTACTAGAATTTAAAAAAAATTATAACTTACACAATAACCAGGGCTCGAAAAATCAAAAAAATGGTACTAGTCCTGCAGGACTAGTACCTTAAAAAATGTCCTCGACCTAACTGCAACCTACTTGACCTCCGTCTCTGAAAGCGGAGCAAATGTGACAAGATAACAAGATTTAAAGGCATCTTTATTGCTCATTAACTTTGTGAGCAGTAAAAATGACTTTAAATCTTGTCTTGCTATCTTGTCACATTTGGTCCATTTTCACAGACATAGGACAAAAGTTTGTTTGTTTTCCTACTAGCCAGAAAGGGCGATTAGTACCTAAAAACAGCTCGACCTTGTTAACTTTAGCTCGACTATACGAGCGGTCAAGTGGAATTTTCGAGCCCTGATAACGTAAAGCCCTGTTTGGGTAATTACCTGAGCTGATTCAACAAAAACCGTCACAAACAGACGCCGTTGTGTCAGCATCAGTGAAGAAACCATGATAGGCAGTGGACTTGTACTTACACATTGCCCCATGTGTTTAGTTTGTGACTAACACAAACAACAGACTCTCGCCTCAGAAAAACAGCAAGCATATTTGGAGTGAAAATGAAATGTTAAACTCGCTCAGGAGTCAGGAGATGTAATTGGAACAGACAAAATTAAACATGGCCATGTTTTTAATAAAAATTTTCATTGTCTTGGCAGGGAGTAAGGTGTAACATCCGGAGCTGCCGACTTTGGAACTGGGGAACTGGGTTTGAGTCACAGAGTTGGCTCTCCCATGGTGAAACATGAAAGCAGGCACACTCATTGCAAAAGTACACACACTATCTACTCCAAAGTAAAAAAGAAAATGAAACATGAAGTGCGGCGCTCATCCAGGAAGAAAAGAGCTGCTGTTCAGAACAAGATACAAAGAGTGCACAAACACTACAGTAAAATCTTTCAAAGAAAGGATACCGTAATAGGCCAAAACCCCAGGGGAGGAGTCAGATACAAAAAGGTGGGACAAATACCCACAAGAATCCATAGAGAAGAATGCTTTTTGGAACAACACACACTTTAACCAACAGGCAGCTAGGGCATGGCCAAAGCATGTAGAAGTGAATACAGCATGCCTCAAAGAGCAGCACATGAGCGCTGCTAGGGTCGACCTAAAAATATATTTAAAAAAGGATTCTTGATCAAAAAATTATTTTTTCCTACTGCAAACCATAAGATGTCTTCAATAGTCTAGGAATAGGAAGAGTTATCATAGCAATCAAGCACAATATTATTCAAACATTGAGTGATTAGCTTGCCTGCCCTAGATACAGAAGCAAAAAACATGTTACTGAAGGTGCAGACACAACTTAAACGTATACTGTTGTTCAAAATGTATGTTTTGTGCAAATGGTCAGTGTAAATGTAATTCATTCTACTACAGAAATTCACCCTCTATATTGCATAGTGAGAAATTAAGCATACATCAAAAGGTGAAATAGGTTCTTTAAAACAACATTCTAACAGTTAGTTTTTTTAAATGCTATCATATGCTTCAAAATGTTTTGAGGCAATGTTAATCACTGTTTGCAGACCACATCTAATTAGACTATATGTTAAATTAGCACTCTGTGGTCAGCTATTTTCAAATACTTTATAGACCATTGGCTAGCTGCAAGTCAGGGCTATTGAAACAACATGTGATGTCATTATTAATTCCCTGTTCTACTTAGAAAAAGTGGCAGCAACACAGACCGTATGTCAAATGTTTACGTACATACCCATGGAACTCAGAGACTGTAATTTTCTGGTCATGTTTCCACACTTGTAAAAATTTGCCAAAGTCATTAAAGCCAAAATACAATCTGGTATATTCTCTCTTATCTTAAACTACACTGTCTCAAGTGGGCATGGCTCATGAATGCCAAAGTGGTATGACTGCAGTGCTAAATAAGCATGCCTTTTAGTCAAGCGGGTTTAAAAGTCTGTTTTGTTTTCAGTTCAAATTATTTTTTTAAATTTATTTTAGATTAGCTAAATAGATATTCAGAACATAATAAATAGAATTACATTAGATTGATAACCCAGCAGATAATTAACTTATAGTAAAATTAAGATAATTGTGGACCAATATGAAATTTATAAATGATGATATAGGTGTTAGGATGTCTAATAACTATAAGCAATTGTGCAAATCTACAGTAGACACATCAAAGTCTATAGCATTTAATGAGAAATATGAGATTTCGTTATCCTAGGTACAGATAAGGTCTATAAAGAGTGGCCCAAGACCACCACTTATGCACAGATAAATTATTAGCATCTTTCGAAATTGATGTGATGTGTTTAAAAGCCAATGAAATAAAGAAATGTAACATTCTGATTTGAGAAACTGATCAAAGGAAGCAAGTTAAACTGACCTACAAACAGTAATAGAAAAAGGAATATTATCAAAAATAGCTCAAATCCTACTGAGCCAAAAATAGCTCAAATCCTATTAATTATTTCCCAAACATTTGGGCCTAAAAATAACGTGCCACCATAAGCTATTTGCAGAAATACAATAAAAACATAATAAAACCAAAACCATCCATTTAGCATTTTATGCATGTTCAGTTGTCCATAAAACGTTAAATAGAATCCAAATATTAGTTCGATAGAGAGCCACAGGTAAAATTCCTGAAGTATTATCTAACCATATATTTTGTCAAATCTCCGCAGAGAGGTCTAACAGAAGGTCCTCATTCCATTTAGAAAACTCCTTATGCAAGGAAGGTAGGTTAGGGAATTCAATTTCTTATAATTTTTAGAAGCTAAATGACAAGACTTTCGGTAAATATTAAGAAATAAAGTTGAGTCTGAAATGTTACTCTCTGGTGATATCAAAGTTAACACATTTGAAATAGTAATACACATTTCATATTATTAAAAATCATGCACATATAATTTATAACATTTTTACAAATCTTCAATAAAACAAAAATATCATGACAGAGATCATTTAAAAAAAAAAACTGGCTTTATGCATATATCACAAAAAAAGGTTTTTGTTCCTCAAAGTTAAAATCAGGGTTATACCAAAAAGAGATTTAAAAAAAAAAAAAAAAATCTTAGCATGAAATTATAGTTGAGTTATGTTCCTTAATAGATCTACAGTCCTGTATTTATACTGTGCCAATAGCAAACAAAGACTAAAAATGATATTTAGAGAACAGTACACTTAAACATCTGCTAGTATATTCTAGGTACTCAATCAATCAATCAATCAAGGCATTTATAGAGCGCACTACTCACCCAGAGGGTCTCAAGGCGCTTGGGGGGGGGGTGCCGCTACTGCTCGAACAGCCAGGTCTTGAGCTTCTTCCTGAAGGAGAGGTGGTCTTGGGTCAGGCGAAGGTCGGTAGGGAGGGGGTTCCAGGTCTTGGCGGCCAGGTAGGAGAAGGACCTACCTCCTGTTGTCGCTCTTCGGATGCGGGGGACGGCGGCGAGGGCGTGATTGGTCGATCGGAGGTGGCGTTTGGGAGCGTAGAAGTTGAGGCGGTTGTTGAGGTAGCCCGGGCCTTGGTCGTGTAGGGCTTTGTGTGCGTGGGTGAGGAGACGGAAGGTGATTCTCTTGTTGACGGGGAGCCAGTGCAGGTCTCTCAGATGTCCGGAGATGTGGCTGCGTTTGGGGACGTCGAGGATGAGTCTGGCTGAGGCGTTCTGGATTCGCTGGAGTCTCTTCTGGAGCTTGGCGGTGGTTCCGGCGTAGAGGTACTCATTTCACATAAACCTTGAAAAAAGTTTATACACTGAAATTAAACTAGGAGGAAATTGTACAGGTAACATATACTAAATATAATATTTGCAGCATCAGAACCATTTTAACTACTTCTTTTCTACCCCACCAAGTGAGGTATAAAGGTGACAGTTTTTTTTTATTTTAGCTTTCATTTTATAGGAACAAATCAAGTCTTCACGTTTAATGTATAACCAGATAAAGTTGAATAAATGCCTACAGTTCGGAACATCTGTTGTAAGGTGGTGTCTAGGTGGTCAAAAACAATAAGAGATCATCTGCATATGCCCGGATTTTTAAACTAACATTTGCAACTGTTATACACTTCATTTGTGTAGATTTATGAATCAGACACACAAAAAGGTTTATTTGCTAATAAAAATAAAAGTGGTAAAACACGACACACATGTCTAGTACCAGTGTATAATAGAAAAGAGTCTGATGTGAAATTATGAACATAAAGTCTCGCCATAGGATTTGTATAAGGAGCTTTAACCATATATGAAAAAAATAAAACCAAACTGGAAAGATTAGAAAGATTTAAACAAAAACTGGCAATGATCTTTTTCAAAAGTATTTTCAGCATCGAAGGGTATAGGAACAATGGGGAGATTGAACACTAGTGGAATTCGATAACATATGACAGTGAGTATTCTGGTGTTATATGAGGAAAACCTTGCTTTCCCAAAATCCATCTAACCATTAAGTGCAGTTGATGTAAGGACAGTTGTTTTTATAAAACTCTTTGTTTGCATTGATAGAGGTAATAATCTCATTTAAAGAAAATGGTTCCTATAGTAACTATCTCACTTGCACAGAAATTGTAGGTAATTCACAGGCTAATAAAATAATTATCAGTAATTTAGTCATGAACAGGTAGTGATCTATTATACAACTGTTTATAAAAACACAAAAAATGATTAGCAGTATATTTTTAACTTTTAAATAAGCCACCTTGTGCAGATCCTATAGGGCGGCGGTACTCAAAGTACCATGAAAGACAGCAGGCACAGACTCAACACCATTTTCTCACCCGGAGCCCCCCCGCCCTCACCTGCCTCTCTGACGTCACTTGCTCACGCAGCCTTTGAGAGCATTTTCTGTGCTGCCGGTGCATGCTGCTCGCAGTGTGGCCTCTTTACTGTCTCAATTGGTCTTGCTAAAACAGCTGTCTCTGTAATTAACTGTATGTTTTATGGCCCCCGGGTTAAGTTTCAGCCAAGCCCGGCATTTCATTCCTCAGGCTCTCAGTGCCCGCACGTGGTGTAAACCACATAAATAAAACGAAGATCCAGTAATGTCCTCATGTCGATCCTTTGGCTGCGCCTAGCCTTTTGTTTTATGGTATGGCTTTACATGAGGTACCTACAGGCTCACTGTTGACAACAGTGGTGCTAGGAAAAGTTTACAGGTGGAATTAGGGGAGGGGGATGCAGCTTATACACAACGTTATATGCCTTGGAAGCAGCCGCACAGTTATATATAAATATATAAATCGCAGCTTCCCCACATTTCTTACAGGCTATTCAACTTGCTTTGTGCATTACTTAAAGTGTAATAATTTATAGTCCTCCAACACTACCTGTCTGAGTCGTGGCACAGATGTAGCATCAGGTCTTTTATGCTTCAAAATTTAACAGCAAATAGTTATTGGTTTTGGCAACCATTAGGTAGAGTCAGAGCTGAGGGGACAGGGGCATAGTGTGTACATAGAGATGAATGGGCAGAGGCAGAATGAGATGTTAGAGATACGGGGAAGGGGCAGAGAAAGGAAAAACAGAGGGACTGGCACCCGGTATGAGTAAAACATAAATAGAATGAAAAGCGCAGTGAGGAGGTATGGAAAGGTTAAGGGTTAACAGAAGGGAGCCAGGGTGTAGGAACAACGTGAAATATGAGTGCAGAGTAAGGTTATTGCGGGTTATGAGGAGTCGGAGGGGGCAGGAGCAGAGTAAGGACAGGAAGAGTGGGCTGCTCTACACATAAGGACTATATTGAGCGATATATATGGAAGGTGAGTGCTAAATCAGGGACATGGGCAAGGAAATAGTGAGGGGTACGACAACAATGGAAGCAGTGGAGTGAAGGTGTAGAGCAGAACTGCAGGAAGGACAACGGGACTGTCTTATCAATAGAGTGAATCTTCAGTAGAGTTTAGGTATACAGGCACAATGAGTGAGTAGGCGCTGAATGACTCAGTAGGGCACAATGAGAGGGTAGGCCCAGAGTGGTGCATTAGCGTACAATGCAAGGTTAGGCGTAGGAGGAGGTGTTAGGGCACAATTAGAGGGTAGGCAGTTTGATAGCTTATGAGGAGAGTGAGAGAAATAATGCTGAAAAAATTAGACAAGTGTGGCACCAAAAAGGTGTGACCAGATAGGGGTAGACTGTGATGGAGGGAGAGTAGGAGTAGCATTAAAAAGTGAAGGTGTGGAGAGAGAATTCAGTCTAAGAAATTGGAGCCAGAGTAGGTGCAAAAAGACAGACTATGAGCATAGTGAAATAGAAGGGACAGGAAATGAGTATAAGCAGAGTGAAGAGGCGTGTAATCATGAGGTTGGAGGGTCAGACAGAGGAATGTTATCAGCTGAGCAAAGGGTTACTGGGAGCAGATTGCGATGATGGTAATAGAAAGTGGGGGTAGGGACAGTGTGAGGGGCATTTATGAGATAAGGAAATAACCATGGGTAGGGGGAGGGGTATAATAAGTGGTGTACATGGAGGGTAAAACAATAGAAGTGTGAAGTTGTGACAGAGTGCTAGGTGTGGGACAGGTAAGGAACAAAGTGAATTATTAAGGCCAAAGTGGTGGGTAGTGGTAGGATGAGGGGTTAAAGTAGAGGAATATGGCAAGCATGAAACAGTCATAAGGTAGGGTCCAGTAGGGTCAGAGTCAGAGTGCAGGGACAGAGTAAAAACCTAGGATCACAGCAGACCCTAAGAGGAGAGTAATTCAGTGTGGAGCTCTGGGAAGAATAGGGAAGAATAGTAGTAGACGTGCTGCCTGATACATGCATTATTATGAAATTACATGTAGCTACCTGAGATGACAGTCATTTTGGAGATGACACTACAATACCTCTGCTGCATTGTTGGGAGAGTTCATTGACTAGGAGAAGGCAGCGTAAGACACAGCACCTCTCTTGCCCATTATGCCGGACATTGTGCCATTGTAAATGTGCATTACAGCATAGAACATGAATGCATGTATTCTGTGGGCCCAAGCATGCACATTACAGCATGGGACCATTTATGCATGTACTGTCTCGGTCCATTAGGAATATGACAGCATGCTGTCACTGATGCTTGTTTCGCCTGGGGTTACATGCATGTGGTAAGTTTCATGAGCCCGGGTGTGCACAGCGGGCTGAGAGAAAACCTAACTCTATCAATGCACTTTGCATTTACGCTTCTGAGTTTTGCTGGAGGGTCTTGGGATTTGGTACTGAAAACTCTCAACAGGGCCATTAAGGGTTGCTTGTTGCGACTTTAAGAGGCATAGGGGTATGAGTTGTGTCTTCTGAGAGACAAATGAAGGGTGTGTCCAAGAATCTGCGCAACTGAGGGCCTAAGAGCAGAAAACTGTGTTTTTGTCAAAAGAAGGCAAAGATAGAAACCTATGGTCAGAAACACACAGACCCCAATAAAAATAAAATATTGACAGCATTTATTCGGTTTACATACACACATATATCGCATTTTGAAACACAGCGCTGTCTAGTTATGTTTTGAAAAGGGGGTGATTTTATTTTCACCCTAGCAGCCCTGCCCCTAATGACCCTGCCTCTCCAACCGACCCCGCCCCCATCACGCAGGCCCATCTGTGCGGCCCTCGGCCACAAGCCAGACTGTAATTTTGGCCCCCGAGAAAAAGTTTGTGAGTACCCATGCTATAGGGGAACTTAATTTTTGATTTGTAACTTCTTGAATTCACAAATAATTAGCTAATAGATTACCAGGTCTATTAGAACTATAGCAGTATTTTGCTTGTCATTAGAAATGTGGGTTTTAACTTTTTGTAAAGCAATGTAATAGATTGTGTAGTTTAAATGTATACTTGTGGTGATAGGACATCTCTCTATAGGAAAGCTGCCTTTTCAGCATGGTCACCCCAGGTTTTTCACTTTTAGCTGGACCCTATTTTATTGCAGATTTTTAGACTCTGCACAGTGGATCACTGCTGACCAGTGCCCCAACTATGTACTCTGACCCCAAAACATGGAGAAATTGGCTAATCCCTGATAGGCATATTTAACTTTTCTATAAGGCCATAGTATATTGTGCAGAAATACACTTATGCTATGAAAAGTTAACTGTCACCTGCGTATTGTAGCGCTTTTTGGGCCAACTACTATTGTGACAAAAGAAAACATGGCTTCAGGCCTACCTTGTGTATCCTGACTTCTGCAGTGAGACATGTTACAATAACCATTTTTGAAAAGTAAAAAAACTCCCTTTTAAACATTAGTATGTCGCCCCTATGTAAGCCTTGTAGGCCACAAAGTAAGGTGAATGGTTTCTAAAAGTGGGCAATGTAAAATTTAATATAACAATGTCTCTACAGTGACAATGCCGCAAAATCTACTCTCAATGTGGCAAGACTAGACGTCCCGGTACAGGTTAAAATGCTAACACTATATCTCAAGAATGGGACTGGCTAGAAAAATAATTAAACTACTATTTTTAAGTTATAAAAGATCCAATTCAATGGTGAAGCTGGATTTTTAATAAATATTAAGGGAAAGTAAGTTTTAAAAAGTTATCTTTTCCCAGCCTGAAGTTTAGTATTGAATAGGTATGAAAGAGGATTAAAATGCCTCCCAGAAGCAAACAGCAGGACAACTTAAATGGGCAGAGATCACACATCTGAGCTCTACAGAATAGTCATAGTGGGGACTGTGGGCATCCTGTGACATCACACTGTCATGTTCTGCTCAACTAGTCTGTTGAGCTACATACAACATTTGCGTCAAAATAGAAAGGGAGAGAAGAGAAAGCCAAGAAAATTCTTGCAGATGGCCGGTCTGGTTGCTGCAGAACCTTGCTTTTTTCCTAAAAAACGTCTGTCTCTGGGTTTGTTGTGTGGACAGTGCCTGCCTCAAACAGGATGCTAGTGTTAGGTGTGATGCACTATTAGGATTGCCATAATACACTCCCCACACACCCCTAGCCCCCAAGATTAGCCTGGTCAAATACTTTTACCTACTTAAATGCCCTGCCAAATAGCAATTTGTCCCTCAACAGTAAGGCAAACAGGAACTATTGTTAAAAGTGTGTAGGATAGGCCTGTACACTTACACCCATTAAAGAGGGTGTGCCCAGGCACCAGACAACCCAAGTTTTTTCCTGGTTGTGACTACAGGTGTGATAAATGGGAGGTGAAGATTCATAACTGATTAATGCCACACCTTGAGAGACTTCCACTTATATTACGCTTCATCAGCATGTGAGCTGGTATAAAGAAAATGAGATAAAGTGCATTTATGGTGATATGGGCAACTCTTTTTGAAAGAACATATCTTCAATATTTAGTGCTTGGATAACATTAAGAAAAGACTTAAAGAGCATAGGAACAGTCCAACTCTCGATTAGGTTCCCAAAAATAGTATGACGTGAAACATCTGTAGGAATCTATTGTGTGGGGTCTTACAGATGCCCACAAAAAATGGGATACCAAATAACCAATCTGGGGTATAGAGTGTGAGCTTATATGCCTACAGCAAGCAAAACATCCTCCATACTTACTTGGCCAAATGGCTAATTATATCCCTGAAGAAATGGAGGAGTGGCAGGAGAGCATATTACATGTCTGAAGTTTTCCTGTTCTAGTAGGTGATACAGAAGGTGCTCCACAGCAATGCCCAGAAAAGGTGTAGTGCCTGCTGAAAAGACTTCTCCTGGAGTGCAGGCAAGATCCACACAAACAACTGCATGTGTGTCAGAATGACAAGTGGCAGTGTGACGAACAGCAGTATGGCAAGTGCAAGTATAAGGTAAGAGGCTGTTACAAAAACATTGCATTTGCTCGCCTCGCCTAAGAGTTACTTTGTACCCCATCTATCTGAAATGCATAATTTAAGCGGCCGGGTTCGTAGTCTCATTAGTCTGAAAACAACAGCTAGAGACTCTAAACTTGTGCCCAGATACGATTGACGAGCACCTTTTCTAAGTGAAATCCCAATTGGTTAGATTGTAATACATTACTATGTGTGGTTATGCCAAGAGAAATGAAGGACAGGTTATTTACTAAAGAAAACTTGCCAAAGCAAATGCTGCTTTGATTGCTATTGGAGGTGTTTTGTTTAATGCTAGCACTGACATTTGCCCTACTCAAACTGACTAAATCAAAATTAACAAATGTAAAAACAGCAAAGTGGAAGCTCTCACTGATCTTCATGATATACTTGAAAATACATACTTGTGTATAATTAAGAAGCAGTTGGATCTGCTTTCGTTCAAGGGTTATCACCAACGATACAAGGGCAACTGAGAACTAGATGTATGGGATGGCAAAACACAAATCTGTATTTCTTGGATTCTGTAGCAAACTACTGTTTTAGTAGTTCAAGAGCATAAGAACGAATGGACTGAATCTAAAATAATGTCTTTAAAATACAATCTTCAAGCAGATGGTCAGACGAAGGGGTCAGGGAGGAATGTGGAGGCCGGGTCAAATGAGTGAGTTGAGCAGAGTGGACAGGGAGGAAGGAGAGTAGGGAGAGGCCAAGGACCGGAAAGGAGAGGATTTACACCACCATGTAATTCCTGGTGGTAAATTAGGGCATTGGGAACAAGATTGCACAAGCAATCTGATTTGCTTCCTCTTCAGCCAAACAGGTACCCACCCTTTTAGGACAGCCCTGTGGAAGCTGATTGCTCTGTGTACTCTTTAATCCGAGTAAACCAGACTCCAGAAAGAGCCTTCATCAACAGAATTCATTAATGCACACAAAGAAGCAAAGGGAGAGGCCCTAATGGGAGACCGTACTACCCCCTACCTGAATGTAAACTCCTCTGATACTCTGAACGTCTTACTCTTCATCTCTTGATAGTATGATTCATTCAGTTAGCATTTCCTCATTATGTTACCAAACCTTTGACTATTTATTTAGATCCAATTACAAACTGGAATGCTTTGTTTTTTAGCCAAACCTCTCAGGCGATCCTAGCTGGGAGGGGATCTGCTGTGTAAACTGAATTGTAAAATGTATTTTTCTAGCAAGGATGTTTATTTGGATGTTCTAAATAGAAATGTTTTTCGCTCTGTTATGTGAAAATGATTGGACTTCTCATGTGCATGATATTGTGAATAATTCATCTGAAAACATGGCCAGTGCTGATGTGGAAGAGGTGTGGCGCAGTGGCCAGGGCGACTGACGCTGGACTCTGGGGCTCACAGTTCGTTCCCCAGCACCGGCGGCAGGTCAGCCCAGCACCATGTGACTCTGGACAATAGTTTGCTTAATCTTCCCGAGGGCCCCCAGCGTCGGGGCCACTTCGGAGGTAGCTGTGCGCTTTACAAATACTGGTATTTCATTTCATTTAGCTCAAATTGTATACTCCTTTGTGTCACCCACGCTAGAGGTGCAGGCTGCATTTTTACTGCTAACCCTGTCAAAATTAGATAGTATCCAATGAGGAAGCTTTCCTTCATACCACATTATACATTACTTCTTCAGTAAAAAACAGAAGTCCTCACATTTATTATATCACTGTTTAAGCAAAAGAATTTGATACCCAAAGTGATCATATGTCAGGGGCGGATTGGCACTGCGGGCATTCGGGAATCGGCCGAAGGGCCGCTGTTTCAGTGCCCTCTGTGGGCCGTTTTTTTTCTCCCCTTTCCCAGTCCACAGAGAGTGCTCTCTGTCGACTGGGAAATGGGAGAAAAAAAACGGCCCACAGCACGGAGACAGACAGAAATGAAAGCGCTTCACTGTGCAGGCCATACAGTGATTATCAGCTGTGGCCTCTACTGCACCCCCTGCCCTGCAAAGCAATCACGCTGAGGGTGGCTGGGGAGGGGGTGATTGTTTACAAGAATCGGCCTCCCTGGGGGCCAGGTGTTTCTCAGGCTTTTTGAGCCATTTTCACCATGGCCCCCCTGGGGCCCACGCCTCCTGGGAAACAGTGATAGTCTTAACACCTCGCCCACAGCCCCTCACATTCAGGGCACAGTGGGCGAGGAAGAATGGGTCTGGCTGTGGGGGCCAGGTGATGTTTTGAAAGCGCACAATCTTCACCCTAGCCCCCCCCCCCCCCGTCCCCCGTGCAAGAAGTTTAAAAAAAAAAAGGGTTATAGTTCTTTCTCGGTGTCATTTTAGAACTGATGCATTTTCAATATTACATTCAAGGAAGTCATGGTTGCAGCTTTTCTATTTTATGCAACTAACAACCATTGACAAAACCTATAGTTCTGGCTTGTTGTAGGTGTAACATTACTTGCTGTATTATATATCTGAACGCAATGACATAAGCAGCAAAATACCAGTCGGGCGGCACACTATGCTAAGCACAGATTTGTAGCTTAGGTGTTTTAATCTACGCCCATAATTACATTGAACACCCCCTTTGGAGAGACCCCTCAGTTTTGTCATCCCACTTAAAGCCCTGGAAACAACACCATGTCACAGACACCTCAGGGCCTGGCACTGTGCATCATGCATGACTCATGACTTCCAAGGTTTCAGATTGACTATGTGCAGGGGCATCTTGAACGCCTCCCTTTGCTTTAGGAACTACAGCGAGGGGTGAGTTCCTGATGAGTCTCTCCTGTCTGCAACGCTGCTTACAAAGGCTCAGCTCACAATTATTGTGAAAAGGTGGGTGAGAGAGTAAGTGAAGGGATGGCTGGATGGATCAGTGAAAGGGTGAATGGATGAATGAAAGGGTGAATGGATGGATGATGAGAGAGAATGGGTGGATGGATGAGTGAAATGATGGATGGATTGATTAATTGATAAGTGAAAGTGTGAATGGATGAACAGATGTGTGAAAGGGTGGCCGTAAGGATGGATGAGTGAGTGAAAGGGAGGGTACATGGGCAAAAGATTGGATAGATGAGTGAAGGAGTAAAAGGATGGATGGATGGATGATTGAAAGGATGGATGAGTGATAGGGTCAATGGATGGATGCATGAGTGGATGAGTAGATGGATAGTTGGGTGGATGGAAGGAAGGATGGATGGCTAAGTGAAAGGGTCGATGGAGAGAGAAAGGGAGAATGGGATGGCTGAAAGGGTGAATAGGTGGAAGGATGAGTGACTGGGTGGATGGATAAGAAAGTGAAAGGATGGCTGGATAGATGAGAGGGCAAATGGCTAGATGGATGAGTGAAGAGATGAATTGGGTGAAAGGGTGGATGGAGAGAAAAAGTGAGGATGGATGTGTGGATGACTGAAAGGGTGAATGTGTCTAAGGGTGAGTGACTGGGTGGATGGATGAGTAAGTGAAAGGGTGGCTGGATGGGTGAAAGGGTAAATGGATGGATGAGTGAATGGATGGATGGGTGGAAGAGTGGATGAATGGGTGGATAATGGGTGGATGAGTAAAAGGGTGGATGGAGGGATGGATGAGTGAAATGATGGATGGAAGAATACATGGTGGATAGGTTTGCAAATGGTTGAATATGTTTGGATCTGGATTAGCGGCATCTTATGTTTGCCACTTTACATCTCACAATGACTATCCAAGCAGATCTTCCCGACCATTTCTCTCACCAAACATGCCTGCTCAGAACCATGAATTGTAAACAAAATATCAGACTGGACAACCCAGTGCTGTAACCATATATATAGATTATTATCATATGAAATATCACAAAAAGACCTGCACAGTTGATCAAAGCTGCGTGCATACCGAAAAACCGTGAAGTACACGATTGGTTCAACCTGATATAAACTTATTTTGACTAGTGCTTAAATGGTTGTCTATTTACTTACTTACATAATAATGCACAACCTCCTCTGATGGGTCTGTAAAACGTACCTTTTGTCCAGAAGGTTTGTTCTGAATTTTAACCCTTTGTCCTGAATTTTTACACTCCCCATCCTGAATTTGCACCCATGCCAGTTGGTCACCCTAGTCCTGACACTCCCATACAGAACTACAGAGTGTTCACCCTGCCTTTTCTATTGGGTTACTCTTGTAACCAGATGCACCACACTGCCAAGCTCTAACTCAAGAGGGGCCATCTAATCCCCTTGGCATCCCACTCTCCACAGGGCTGACCAAAGTAGGCTGAGTAAAGCTAGTAGCTAAGTACTCAAAGCTACATCGAGTGTGCCTCAATTGTCATCCCACCAAATCCAGAAAATACTGCACTAGACTCAGTTCAGTAGGTCTTCCTCAAAGGTTTACTTGACTTGCCACATCCAGCACCCAGAAATGCAATGTGTTGCTAGCCGATCCCTTCCTCTGAGCAAGAAGGAACCGGTAGGAACCATTTTGTTTACCATTTCTTTGCACAATTTACTGATTCATTTGTGTGCCAGTTAATAATGTAACTTTATTTTAAAGGCCTCATCCAAAATGCAGACAAGGGGCATATTTCTCTATATGCGAAACATATTAATTAGTAAGTTTTGGTTCGTTTTTGTTTGTAGTGTGTAGGTCTGACTGCACTCTATTTTAGGTCCTAGGCCAGAATGTGGCAACATGTTTGTGTGTTGATTTCAGGACATGTCTAAGACTTTATGTAATGTGATTTCTCAAAAGAGAGCTGTTTAGCCTCATTCTATGCTAGGCCTTGTTCGAGGCCTAAGCAAAATTTGAAAACTTGGCACTTCTTTCTCTGTGCAGAAGAATTAACTTTTCGAGCATGTTCAGGTTAGAATTCCTTTTTGCAGATTTTATATCATTTTCATGGTTAATTGAGTAATCCTCAGTCTCCTCATGGCCCAGGCTTGAAGGCAGCAACAGATGTGAATAAAACTGTGTTTTTTGTATATAGACATCACTTGCTGGCTGTGAAATAAATTTATGACTAGATTGTACAGATACATTTTTTCAGCATTCTTTACACCCCAGACTGCCTTTTCCTCATTTGTGAATTCTTACTTTTGTTATTACATGTTCTGTTCCCAGAGATTCCAGTCTTACCCTTTCTCCTTGACTTTGTACTAGATTTCTGATTTATGTGATGATTAGCTGGTTGGGAAAGAGTATCTAACGACCTTGTGCAGGGCGTTAAGACTGCATGTAAGTATTCAGTTATCAGACCTGCAGTGCTCCTAGTCTTTACCAATGTTACTTGCTCTGTAAGCTTTAAAAGGCTTAATTTACTAAATATTTCTCTACGAATTAGACCTCAAAGAGTAACCAAATAGTGTTTCATGAAAGGGCACGCCCCTTGAATGTGGGCCACGCCCCTTAACTGTAGGCCACGCCCCTTAAATGTATGCCACGCCCCTTGAACGTGGGCCACTTTTTTCGTCAGTGCCCGGGCCAAATTGTGATCCCAATCCGACCCTGTCATATGTAATACCAATATGCTAAAGATACATATTGCTTTGTTCTAAATGTTCGTGCTATTATGCTGTTTTGTTAACCTGTTGTGCCCAAACCAGCGTTCAGGTCTCCTATTTTGCCAAACAGTGTACTATTGCATGCCATGGCTTCTTTCTTCTTCTCTGCCCACAAACACCCCGAAAGTCAATTGCTTTTTTGCCTTTGGCTCAACAGGTCCCAAATAACGTGCAGTTCACTTCTTCATGGGTATATGGAACCACCTTCTATCTTTTCACCAGCACTTAAAAACGATTTAGACACTTTGGCTTTACTCTGTAGTTTTACCATGGTGCAGTTTGTTGCTGAATTGTTGATTGCTTGTGAATGCTCGGATCATTGCAAATGTGAATCCATGTATCTGCTCAATGAATTAGCCCAACAACAGCATTAAGCATCGAGAGCAAAAAACTGTAATTTTGTTTATTCACTGGTCAATATTTACTTCTCGATATTTCTACTGGGGAGAGACACCAGGGCTCATATTACAGATAGGTACAAAAGGGGGTGGTGATGGACGGAGCATCTGAACCAATCAAACACTCACACCCAGTCAAAAGATCTGGGTTTGACCCATCACCGTTCTTTAGCCCACTCTGCCACCCCAGTTCAGACATGGCTATATGCAAATCAGTCTGACCCTGTGCCTCATGGGAACAGTCCAGCCCGAACTGCCAAGCCATGCCTTCCCTGGACCGGAAACAAGCTTCCGAGGACCGGTTCTGGCATTCCAGCCGTCTTCAGCCCGGCTTGCTTGAATCCAGTGGCAAAGTGAGCAAGGGACTCACGTCTGAGCATACCCTGCCACACTTATGGCGGCCAAAGCGGTACAAAAGGGGGTGGTGATGGACGGAGCATCTGAACCTATCAAACACTCACACCCAGTCAAAAAAAGATCTGGGTTTGATCCATCACCGTTCTTTAGCCCACTCTGCCACCCCAGTTCAGACATGGCTATATGCAAATCAGTCTGACCCTGTGCCTCATGGGAAAAGTCCAGCCCGAACTGCCAATCCATGCCTTCCCTGGACCGGAAACAAGCTTCCGAGGACCGGTTTCTGGCATTCCAGTCGTCTTCAGCCCGGCTTGCTTGAATCCAGTGGCAAAGTGAGCAAGGGACTCACGTCTGAGCATACCCTGCCACACTTATGGCGGCCAAAGCGGTACAAAAGGGGGTGGTGATGGACGGAGCATCTGAACCAATCAAACACTCACACCCAGTCAAAAAATCTGGGTTTGATCCATCACCGTTCTTTAGCCCACTCTGCCACCCCAGTTCAGACATGGCTATATGCAAATCAGTCTGACCCTGCGCCTCATGGGAACAGTCCAGCCCGAACTGCCAAGCCATGCCTTCCCTGGACCGGAAACAAGCTTCCGAGGACCGGTTTCTGGCATTCCAGCCGTCTTCAGCCCGGCTTGCTTGAATCCAGTGGCAAAGTGAGCAAGGGACTCACGTCTGAGTAAACCCTGCCTTATACAGTCCTGCCAAGTATCACGCATCAGGTGGGACTCTAACGCATTTCAGTGTGGTGATCCGCATCACCGCACTGAAATGCATTTTTAAGAATGAACATGCTACTCTTAGGTTAGTGATGTGGATATTGTGCGCCAATAATGTGCATCTCGTTCAGCAGCAGAATATCACCTGCATGCAAACGTGATTTGGGAAAGTCTGAAAAGAGATATCTGGAAGCACGAAGAGAGAGAATCAGATCTGCCTTCCGACCTGCTTTGCCATAAAGAAGGCCTCTTTTCAACGTGGTAATTGCCTGCCACTCGCTCTTTCCTGTTTGACAGAATTGTGTGATCCTGGGCAAATATTTTATTTCACCGGGCCTTCTTCTATTCAGTATCACATTTGAGAGCACATTCAAACTTGTGAGATCTGGATTGTGCGCTGTGCAAACATTTCTAATAAACTGTACTACGGTGAATCGCATTTGGCAGAGCAGATGTGTTGCACTATAAGACCAATGCTGGCAGCTGGTATAGTTCCCCAGTTGCTAAATTAAAGAGGCCAGTTCAGGAGCTCAGCAAGCATGTTATATTATTGTGAAGGAGAGTTGTGCTGGCAGGATGTTGTTTTCCCTGCAGTCTGCCTGTGTATCGAGTCCTGCCAGCCCCCACCTTCTCAGGTGCCTGGCTAGTTATCAAACCCAGGGACCCTGGCTCCTCGTCCTAGATGAGAGGTGTGCAGCCTGTCATACTTGGAAACCAGTCGCCCGTTCTTAATTTTTTTTATTGAGGCGGGCCTGCTTTTAAATTTTAGGTCCCTGGTACGAAACAATGTTGCATTTAATGATTTTGTCTCCCAAAATAAACCCCCTTGGGTTTTATTACTGAAACTTGGGGCTCTGAAACCTCTGGTCCAGACCTTGTGGAGGCAGTTCCTGAGGGTTATTCCCTGTCCAGATTGGATAGGACAAGGCGCAGGGGTGGTGGGCTGGGAATTTTGTTTAGAGATACCTTCACTTGTTGTACCAAGCCTCTCTCTCTGCCCTCAGATACATTTGAGGTACGGTACTGTTCTATTAACTTTCTTCCCTCTGATTCTTTTTCTGGTATCCTCTGTTATAGACATCCAGGCCCTAAAACGACCTTTCCTTATGAAATTCTTAAACTTATTGAGCCTTATGTTGACAGGCCCCAATTTACTATTGTGGGGGATTTTAATTTTCATTTAGAGGCCACAGATACTAAGGATACGCTAGCACTTGTAGATGGCCTAGCTGCATGTGGACTAGACCAATTGGTCAACGGCCCCACACATCTGGCCTCCCATACGTTGGATGGCATTTTTTCAAATGACGCTAGACTTATGACTGCACCCCTATTCCTCTCTCTTTGTCCGACCATCTGGCAGTTCCCTTTCACTTTAAAGTAAATTTCAACCTAGGCAATAAACCGAAGAGTAGCGTATGGTCCACCAGAAGGAACTACAAAGCAATAAATGATAACACCCTGTCACCTTTTATGAATGATATTAGGTGCCCATCCTCGGGGGATCCAAATAGGGCTGCCTCTGACCTCTCAAATGCCTTAGCCAGTGATATAGATTCTCTTGCTCCGGTGAAACGATATTACTCAGCCCGAAAGAGCCCTTCTCAACCCTGGTTTTCAGACCGCTTAAAAGCTATGCGTCAGAAATGCCGGAAACAAGAAAGGTCCTGGACCGCTCATCCTGACTCACGGGGGAAAGCCTTGCATAAATCTCTTCTTAGAGACTATAAGAAGACGATAATGGAAGACAAAAGGCACTATTTTACAAATCTGACGACCTCTTTAAAATCCCCTAGAGACCTTTTCAACATTATCGATTCTCTTTCGGCACCTAGACCTGCCAACCCTACCATCGAAACCCAGGAACTTTGTGACAACATAGCGAGCTTCTTCCACGATAAGATTGCTGATATCTACAGTGCTCTTGAAATCAGCAATCAAGAGCTGCTAAGGCAGTAGGACTTTCCTTTTCAACCCCTGCTATTAATAAAAAGACTGATGCTCTGTTTAAACCGTCGCTCACATGCTTCCCCCTGTTGTCTCTAGAAGATCTCAATCTTTTACTTGATGCTACCAAGTCCTGCTCGCCTCTGGACCCATGCCCATTAAAAATCTTGAAAACTTGCAGAGGGTCTGTGCTTCCCCCTCTATTGGAGGTTATGAACCTGGCGATCCGAGAGGGTATCTTTCCCTCCCCCTGGAAGACCGCCATTGTTAGGCCTTTGCTTAAAAAACCCTCCCTAGATCCAGGAATCCTGAAGAATTATCGTCCCATCTCCTTGCTCCCGGCCCCAGCCAAGATTCTGGAATCTTATAGAAACCAAAATCTGTCTGCTTTCATTGAAAACTCCAACATGCTAGATAGCTACCAGCATGGCTTTCGATCAGCCCACAGCACTGAGTCTGCTCTCACTGTTGTGACTAACAAAATCTGATCTGAGGTTAAAAGGGGACACCCCTCGCTGCTTGTGTTATTAGATCTCACAGCAGCATTTGACACCTTGTCCCCGTCAATATTGATCTCCAGGCTCAAGGACATCGGATTAGGATGCTCTGCCCTTAGTCTACTCTCCTCCTTTCTCCATCACAGGGAGCAGAGAGTTAAAATGGGCAACTTCCTCTCCGACCCCCGAAAGGTGCAATGTGGGGTTCCTCAGGGCTCCTCATTGAGCCCGCTATTATTTAACATCTATGTTACCCCACTTGCAAAGGTGGTAAGATCCTTTGGCCTGGATGGGCTATCATATGCCGATGACTCAGATCTTGATATCCATCACCCAGCCAGCCTGTGAGACTGCCTCCAAGTTTAGAGCTTGTATGGAGGCAGTCTCCCAATGGATGGTGTGTAATTTCTTAAAACTAAACGGCGACAAGACCGAAATTATGGTCTTTGGAGGGAGACAAGATCTTTGGTCGAAGGACTGGTGGCCACCGTCCCTGGGAGACTGTCCGACCCCTACTTCTATTGCTAAGAACCTTGGCGTACAAATTGACCCTGCCTTATCTTTCAATTCTCAGGTAAATAGGACAGTGTCAACCTGTTGTGGCATTATTAGAATCTTAAAGAAAATTGCCCCCTACCTGTCCTTGGCAGCCCGGAAACAAGCAACAGCTGGCTTACTACTATCGAGGCTAGATTACTGTAATGCCCTTTATGGCGGCATCTACCGCCTCCAAATGGTACAGAATGCGGCAGCCAGGTTGGTCTTAAGCCTTCCTAGGCGAGCTTCTGCAACAATGGCCAGAAGGGACCTTCACTGGCTTCCGATTCCATCTAGGATCTCCTTCAAAATTATTTGTCTGGCCCATGGTGCTATTCATGGCTCAGGATCAGAAGGTATTAGATCTCTTTTGTGTGCATACACCACCATTAGAACTCTTCGATCATCATCGAAGAACAGGCTTGTGGTTCCTAGGTTTGCAAAGGTTAGATAGGGAGGTAGAGCCTTTTCCACCTTGGCTCCCAAACTCTGGAATTCCCTCCCCCTGGAGCTCACTAGTAAATCTTCCTTAGCAATCTTTAAAAAACTTCTGAAAACCTGGCTTTTCTCTCAAGTATATTAGGGTTTGCTCTCCCAGTGGCCGCTTGGTCTAGTTATCTGGTAGTTTGGACTTTTATGTTTGTTTGTATTGCGCCTTGATGCCCCTTCGGGCTAAGTCTGCGCGGTATAAAAATGCCATTCATTCATTCATTCAGCCACCTACAACCTGCTATTCATCACTCAGCACTGTGTGCAGCTCACTGGCCCACCCTGATCAACAACCTTGGTGAAGACGCTCGCTGGGCTTCTGATGGCTCAAGAGGTGAGAGTCCAGCAGAGTACAGAAGGTGAGTGCTGTATTATCCTGGAGGGAATAATCATGTCTTTTAGGGTGTGCTTGAGGGGGTCAAAGATATCACATGGCTTAGAGAGAAAAATGTTCTACAACTATTTTGGTCTTTCTTCTTCAGGTAACCATATATAAAAGTAACCATGATACACTTTAAATGAAAGATGTTCATAGATCATGCAAGTTAAATACATTTACCTTATGAAACCTCAACTGATTAATACAATCACTGTAGGTTGTGTGTGTAATTAGAGAGAAACCTATTTGAGCCCTGTTTGGTGCTGTGGGCATTACTGACTTCTGTATTCATAGTGCTATGTCATCCTAACCATCAATTTAGGCACTGTGTGACTATGCAATAGTCGTCCTATAAAGCAGCTGTAGCTAAGTGACATTACTTCAAGGATTTTTCAACAATGTACTTTCTGATGTCAATGGCTTTCTGTGCACTAAATTGCTTGGTTTTACACAGGCAACAGGAGTTTCTCGTTGCTCAATTGGGTGCAATTTCTAATATTTATATGTTTCCTTCGTATTCAGTGCTTGATTTTGCTCGAGAGAAAGTGTCACTCATAGTCGTTGAATGTCACTCATTATCACACTGAAATTTTGAAAATGTCACACATATGCAATCTGAAACCTTGGCAGCTATGCTTAAAGCAGTTGCGCCGGTGCAGACATGGAAAGTGTGCCCTATCAGGAAGAATTTGCTACCCTAGGGTCTGCCAGGAACGTGCACTGCCCCCAGGCCAGCACGTTCAAGAGAAATACAGAGCTGTTTAAAAGCTGCTCTTGTTTCTGTGTGCATGCAGCAACACACCTGCATTTTTACAAGGAATCAGAGGTCCCCTTGCAGGCGTGTGCAGTGAGTGACTGCACCCGCCTGCAAGGGGATGTCTAGGGGGTCCATGGGACCCCCTTTCCTTCCTTTAGAGGGCTACATTTTTACCTTTTATTGGCGCACTTTCAGTACGTCATCTAAAGGCATATTTGCCTCTGCACCCACGTTTGTAATATGGAGTAGAGGCAAAGTGATTCCCTCATTTACATGGGGTCACGCCCCATGCAAATGAGGGAACACCCTCTAAAAATAGCTCAGGCGCTGTATGTGCGCTAGTGCTATCTGTATTACAAAAAGGGCCGCATAAGCATCTGCGGTCCCTTCTGTAATACCAAAGTGACCCTGGGGCACATAAAGCAGGCACAAATGCCTGTTGCGACCCCGGGGCGCTTGTGTAGCAGCGGCCTGTGCAAGTAAGGGGGGTTGGGCGGTGCGGGAGGGGGGGCGAAGTCGACAGAGAATGGAATAGGGAAAATTAAATGAATAAATGAATCTTATTCAGTCGTCTGTCAACATCCACCACCACCATGCCCCACCCTGCAACACCACCCCACCGCACTTACCTCTACGGACCACTGCTGTTGTGTAGTATGGCCCCTGTTTTCTGATTGCATCAAGGCTGCCTGTAATGTACCCCAACTAGTTGCCTTCTCCCAGTTATGCACTCTTTTCAGGATGCCAGATTATTGTAGGTAATTGATCTTGGGCAGTGCTAGTATTGCGAAACATCTGCATTATTTTGCTAAAAAAGGATACCCAGGAACTTTTGCCCTGGTCAATAGAATCAGAATAAACTTTTGGAGTAATGTCTGATCCTGTTCTTTGTGTAATTGATTATATCAAATCCTTCTCCTTGTACTGCCATTAAGAGGTAGGGCTTTACGCTCGGAGTGTTGACACAGGATCTGGTGGTTAAAAGAAACCTATTGCTCTTAATGCTTTGTATGCTGGTGTAGCACCCACATACCTTGTCAAAGTGTCTAACATTGTTCTTGGATCACCCCTCACTCTAGCTTTTCCTCATGTTGCAGCTAGACTGCTGATAACTTAAACACAGCACCTTTCCAGGTCTATGCCATCGAAAATCATATACTGAAGCTCTCTGATCCACAAATCATACTATTTGATGCCCTGTGTTGAACCTAGAGTCACTGTTCACTGCCTCCCTCAATGGAGAACCACAATGTTATCCTCTCCAGTGCACACCCTGCCAAACCCTGTGTTGATCTCACGAACACACCCTTGCCAAACTGTGACCTTGTATATTATGTTGTTGCGTCCTGTGTCAGAAATGGATCACTGAAATAATATCGACTACCAAAATATCGACTACCCAAAATATCGACGAGAAAATATCTACAACCAAAATATCGAGTTTGTATGTACAAACAGGTAAGTACAAAATATCGAGTACAAAATATCGTTAACAAAAATATAGTTGTAAAAAATATCGACTTTAATAAAAACAATGTTTAATTACATTAATATAAAAAATTAATTACTAAAATATAATTAACAATACTTAAAATAACTTTTAATAATTAAATAATTAATGAAAGTAAAAAAATAATATTTTTTTAATCATATTTCTTAAAACATATATATATATAGTAACAAAATTTAATTAAATAATAGCCAATATTATTAACGTACAAATACAAAAGAGTAAAAATTACTATTCCCACTGCAAAGAGTGCAACAGTGGATATATGACGTTACAACGCAACTTTTACAACGCACTACCATTACAACGTAAGTATTGGTAAGTATATAATAATTTTTTTTAATTTAAATTATTTAAAATTATTTAAATATAATGTAATTTAATTTAATTTCATTAAATTAAATTAATGTAAATGTAATTGTACTTTATTTTTACACTGTACCCCTGTACCCCTGTACCCCAAAACTGACCCTGAACCCTAAAAAAAACCCTTTACCCAAAAACCCAAAACTGACCCTGAACCCTAAAAATACCCCTTTACCCAAAAACTAAAAACTGACCCTGAACCCTAAAAATACCCCTTTACCCAAAAACTAAAAACTGACCCTGAACCCTAAAAATATCCCTTTACCCAAAAACTGAAAACTGACCCTGAACCCTAAAAATACCCCTTTACCCAAAAACCCAAAACTGACCCTGAACCCTAAAAATACCCCTTTACCCAAAAACTAAAAACCGACCCTGAACCCTAAAAATACCCCTTTACCCAAAAACTAAAAACCGAACCTGAACCCTAAAAATACCCCTTTACCCAAAAACTAAAAACTGAACCTGAACCCTAAAAATACCCCTTTACCCAAAAACTAAAAACTTACCCTGAACCCTAAAAATACCCCTTTACCCAAAAACTAAAAACTGACCCTGAACCCTAAAAATACCCCTTTACCCAAAAACTAAAAACTGACCCTGAAACCTAAAAATACCCCTTTACCCAAAAACTAAAAACTGACCCTGAACCCTAAAAATACCCCTTTACCCAAAAACTAAAAACTGACCCTGTACCCTAAAAATACCCCTTTACCCAAAAACTAAAAACTGACCCTGAACCCTAAAAATACCCCTTTAATTTAACATAATTAGCAATTAATCAATTAAATTAAATTAATTACCAATTACATTTTAATTAATTAACAAATATTATTTAATTACCAATTAATTAAATATTACTACCAATTAATACATTTACATATTTAATAAATAATAATTAAATTACTTCCCACCCTATTCCCCTATAAACCCACAACCCGCTACAGGAAATACATTATTTTAATTTACATAATTAGCAATTAATAAATTACATTAAATTAATTACCAATTAAATTTTAAATAATTAACATATAATATTTAATTACCAATTAATTAATTATTACTACCAATTAATAAATTTACATATTTAATTAATTATAATTAAATTACTTCCCACCCTATTCCCCTATAAACCCACAACCCGCTACAGAATAAAATTACACAATAATTTTAAAAAAATCATTAATTAAAAATAATTATAACATAAAATGACACTTTTCACACATATTATAACATAAAAACACTATAAATAATTACATATTATATAAAAAACGATATTTTTTACTTTCGATATTATTTACAGTCGATATTACTTCACTTACCTTCAAAACGATATTTTGGCTGTCGATATTCTGTCCTGTCGATATTTTCTCCAAACGATATTTAAAACTCGATATTCTGTCCAAACGATATTTTGGAGTCGATATTATGTCTGTGCACCGTCAGAAATATTGAAGAGACATTTATTTATTTATTTATTTAAAATATTTATAGAGTGCGGCTGTCACCTGGCAGGTATCCTGGCGCTAGTAACTACTCCTGAGATTTTCAGGCGAGAGGGTAAACTAAGGGCAAGCGGACTCAGAGGGGTGAGCTAGAACTTAGAGGGGAAGAGCCATGTTTTGATTCGCTTCCTGAAGGATAGAAGGTGAGGGATTTGACGAATATCGGCAGGCAGACTGTTCCAAAACTTGGCCGCAGCTACTCTGAAGGATCTTCCTCCTATCCTGGCCTTCTTGCATCTGGGTACTTTAACAAGACAAGCGGTTGCGGACCTAAGTGTTCTGGTGGGAATATACCACGAGAACAGACGTTGGAGAGGTCTAGGTCCTACACCGTGTAGGGCCTTGAAGACCAGGCAAAGAACTTTGAAGGCAATACGTTGCTTCAAAGGAAGCCAGTGCAGCTCGGCCAAGGCAGCGGTGGTCGAGGATCTCCTGGTCCAGCCAAGAGACAGTTTGGCTGCAGCTGATTGAACTCGTTGGAGTCTGTCCAGCAATGTCGCAGGGGATTCAAACAGGAGGGCATTACAGTAGTCAAGGCGACTGAGAACAGTACACCTGACTATCAATGCTCGGGCTGAAGGTGGTAATAGAGGCAGGATTTTGCGCAGTGAGCGCATAAGGGCTGAGCAGGTGGCGACTGTTCTTGAAACCTGCGTTTCCATGCTCAGTTGGTGATTTAGCATGACGCCCAAATTGCGAACACTGGTAACAGGTAGCGGATTGTTAGTATTTTCCGGGGGCCAAAACTCAGCAGGCAGAGGGCGGGGTATGCGGCTCGCGGGACAGAACAGAACCTCGGTTTTCGAGGAGTTAAACTGGAGGGAGTTCCGGTGTAACCAGCCTGCGGTGTCTCTTAGGCAGTTATGGAAGGCTTAGAGGCTGGCTATGCTACTTGCACTTTACTTGAAAATATTCAGGCTATGTTTAACGCAGGTACGCTCAGCTCATATGATTGTCCTTCCACATGCTTGCGCGCTAGCTACGCCGAAATTCTATGTTTACTGATTCAAAGTCTTCTTTTGGGGTTGCCCATGACTTTAAGCTCCTGTGGATACAATGAGGGTTTGGTACTTCTGCAAGGGCCCCAATGAAAATTGGTTCTATGTTAAAGGTTTACTTGATGTCCTTCAACTGCCCCTGAAAACAGCCACAGGTAAATGGGCTCCCCACCAGCCATCTCAAGAAGTATCCAAAGGTTACTGCCTTTGATAACAGTGCTGCTAAAGTGGCTGCTTTGTCCACAACGATGAAGTAACTTCATGTGTCCCAAGCTGCTGAACCTCTTATGCCGAGGTTACAGGATTTACAAAATTTGCAGAATGAGGCTCCAAATGTGAAAGGTCAATTTGGACAAAGCATGGATGTCAAAATTGCCCCCATGGTTTGTGCCGAGACAAAGGTAAAGTGGCTGCTCCTAGGACACTGCTCCCAAATCAAGTCTGCTAAGTGTTAGTCCAATGGTATGACACATACCGCAGGCACTCAGTGGTTTGCGCACTATTTCTCTTCCATTGCTCAACATATGTGTCCTCTATGTCAGGTATATTGGTAAATGTGTCTAAACTGCCCGTCATGCTCCTGGAAGTCCTTTTGCTTACATCCAAATTGACTTCCTCCAAAGGCCCTGGTGTTCTTCTTATGTTTATATTCTGGTCCTAAAGTGTATGCCCTCTGGTTGGATCAAACGTACCCCTCTGCTTGAGCTGATGTTATTACTGTAGTTTAAAGACCAGTACAAGACTTTTTTTTACCTGTTTCAAGGCCGGGGGTGACGAAGAAACTCACTTTGTGTCCTTTGTAGCCCATGAACTCTGAAAAGCACTAGAGATCCAGTAAACCCTTGGGAGAGGATGTGGCCTAACTGCTAGGGCGGCCGACTTTGAAGCTGAGTAAACGGGTTCGAGTCTCGGTAGCGACGCTTAACATCCTGTGATCCAGGGCAAATCGTTAATCTCCCCTCCCTGTGCCTAACAAAAAATAATGTGCCCGTCTGTAACGCAACTGGTGCTCATATAAAGCGCTCTGATACGTTCGGTATATAAAACTCGTCCCCTCCCCCCAAAAAGCCAACGTAGATATAATTTTGACCGCCGCCAGCAAGAGGAATAAGATGAGTGTAGTATCAATAAAATAGGAATCCAGTTGGTTTAGGTAGTAGATTTATTCCGTAAGAAATGGGCACGTCAATACATAACAGCTGACAACGGAAACTGACTTGTGGAAACATCACGAGTCATATAGAATGTGGAACATGCAGTTCAAAAGAATACAGCCTGCTTAAAGGGAAACTTACAATAACAATTATACATTACTACATATCTTCCCCTTTTTAAAAAAAACACAAAAAAAAAATTCACTTGTAAACAATAAATTCCTTAAATTTCATTGGTTTCTTCACTGTTCTGCCAAACGAAGATTTCTGACTACTAATAACAATTTGCTCTTTATTCTTGTTAGTGCCATTAGTCTCCTCAATTACATTCCATTCTGATGAAGTAGATAGTAAAACTTCATCAAAATGAATCTCACTGTCATCCACATTCTCTTTATCATGTTCATGGTAATCAAAACACCAAAAATGTCCACGAGACTTTTCCACAGAAGTTGGAACAGGATCACACGGATTACTAGCAACTAATGGTTGTGACAAAGCTAAACGACTGAGATGCCATTTGTCACCATTATCCAAGGTAACTGAATTCTGATGAATCTTAGCAATTTTCCTAGGAGAGCTAAACTTGCTTTGACCTTTAGGATTTTTAAAAGAAACCCATTGTCCAACCTGTAATTTGACTGGTTTAGAACCATGTTTTCTATCATGATAAATCCTATTTTTAGTCTGCGACAAGTCAAGATTAGATTTAACCTCATTAATATCATAAAAACACATATCATTCTTCTTCATCCAACTAGGATTGGTTTTAGATAACGGTTTCCTACATCTCATAAGTGAAAATGGACTCATACCCAAAGATGGATGAGGTGTCACACGATAGGCCCATAACATTTTCAACAATTCACTGCCCCACTCAAGTTTAGACTTGATGCACAATTGTAGAGTACTCTTAATAATTCTGTTAAGTCTCTCCACAACCCCATTACAAGAAGGATGATATAATGGAAATAACTTATGCCTAATTCCTTTGGACAAGAAAAAACACTGCATTTCTTTGGACTTAAATTGTGCACCATTGACTGTGAGAATAGATGAAGGACAACCTTCCTGTACAAAAATATTTTCCAAAAACTAAATTATATTTACAGCACTGGCTTTGCTAACCACCTTTAACTCAAACCACCTAGAAAACAAATCCACCAACACAATAATAAATTGCACCGTTTGATCAAACCAATTGATAGGACCCATAATATCCATTGGCAAATCCTCCCAAGGAAGATTCGGAGAAGTCACCTCACCCAAGGGTGGATTAAAAGTATTTTTAGATTTATCCGAAATCTCACAATTGACACACGTTCTCACAAGCTTCTCAATTTTACAATCCATTCCTGGCCACCAATACTGATCCCTTACTCTAGACTTAGTTCTTGAAATTCCAGGATGACCTTCGTGAGACATCTGTATAATTCTATCCCTCAAGGATTCTGGAGGAATAATTATCCAAAACAGAGAGTTCGTCCCTGACCTCCCAAAAACCTCTTAGAGCATCATCCAAATTCTTTTTAGAAAAATTATTCCAACCATTTACAACTTTAGATTTGACCACACTCAAAATATCATCACCTGAATCAGCTGCAAACCATTGCTCAGAAGAAATAGAATCAAAGACTTTGTCATAAGCAACAACACTAGCTACAGAAAAATCATTCCAAGAATTCCTATCAGTCTCAATAATAGGTAAAGAAAATCTACTTAAGAAATCTGCAATTACATTTTTCGCCCATGGAACATACTTAACTTCAAACAGGAAATCTTGTAAACGCATCGATAGTCTAGCTATTCTAGCAGTAGCTCTCAAAAGACCGTCAGTAGTCAGTAATTTTGTAAGTGGCTTGTGATCAGATCTAACGTAGAAAAACTTACCCCACACAAATTTCCTAAAGTGTTCGAGCCCCCGGATAACAGCTAAAGTCTCCCTTTCGATCACGGAATACTTTTCTTCTGTGGGCGTCAGAGACCTGGAAGCAAACGCAATTACCACTTCTTGATTGCACTCAGAATTCTGACTCAAAACAGCTCCTAACCCCTTGGAACTGGCATCCGTAGTAATATATGTAGTGGCAACTGGATCAAAACCTTGAAGATTAGGAGCACAACACACAGCTTTCTTAATTATGTCAAAAGCTTGTTGACACTCTTGAGACCATACAAAAGGAACCTTGTTCTTAAGTAAACTCCTCATGTGATATGTTTTTTCAGAAAAATTAGAAACAAACTTAGAATAGAATTCAGCCAAGCCCAAGAATGATCTCAAATCATCCTTGGACTTGGGAGAAGGAGCATCCAAAATGGCTCTAATTAGTTTAGTTTTTGGTCTAATGCCCTGATCCCCGATTTCATGACCTAAGTATACTACTTTGTTTTCAGAAAATTTGCACTTTGACATCTCAGCAGTAAGACACCTTTCATTAAGAATACGTAGAACATTCCTCAACCTAGAATCATGTTGTATAGAATTCTTACCCATGATGAGTATATCATCTTGAAAAAAAATAACACCATGCAAATCCCCAAAAAGTTGTGCCATGAGTCTTTGAAATACCGCGGCGGCGGAAGCCAAACCGAACGGCATTCTACGAAAACGAAAACAACCAAAAGGAGTGCAAAATGCTGTCAAATCTCTGCAAGAGTGATGCAATGAAATTTGGTGGTACGCTGAGGATAAATCTAGTGTTGAAAAATACTTAGCACCACGAGTTAATGATAACATTTCGTCAATCCTGGGTAAAGGATACTGATCAGCAATTATATTTGTATTCAAATTGCGGAGATCAACGCACAAGCGAATTTTCCCATTGGCACGTCTCGCGACAACCAATGGAGAAATCCACTCAGCAGATTCGATGGGTTGAATAATGCCATTGTCTTGTAATTTCAATAAATCTTTCCTGACTTCATACTTAACTATCAAAGGAATATTACGAACCTTATGTATTTTGGGAATAGCATTACATTTCAATTTGATGAGATGTGAAAAACCTTTAAATTTTCCGATCTTACCTGTAAACACATCGGGAAATTCCTTTAAGGCCTAATTTTTTGTGTCCACACCTTCACCGGTAACCAGAACTTGTTCAGGGCTGTTGGGATCAAGAATAATATGTAACGATTTCTGATCCCTCTAACCCAGAACAGAAGGACCATAAACAGCAATATACAACTTACAATAAGCGGTACGACCCTTAAATTAAAAAATTAAAGGACGAAATCCCAACATTTCAATTTTGTTACCGGTAAAGCTGTCAGGTGACACGTCAGTAGACTCAAGATGAGGACCTAAATCATTAACTAATTCTTTATCCCAAACATCTTTGTTAATGATCGTGAAAGGTGAACCAGAATCTGCCTCAACTTGTACAGGGTTTGCTTTTTACATTCTCATCCACACACAAAACAATATTACACTGAAGTTTTCCAGAATCATGAAATTAAGAATTATTGAAGTCAGAGTCATAATCAGAAGATTCACTGTCATCTGTCTACACGGTTTGTGTAAGTGAGCCCCTCCTGAGGCGGAAGCCGGGAGGTTGTGGTGCTAATTCGGTCAGATTTCCTCTTGTGCATTATTTATCTGTGTTGCTTGAGCCACGAAGCACTTTGATTTCCTGCTGCTAATTTTTTACTTACTATTTTAAAATTTCGGAAATCGCTTTTTTATTAAAAATGAGTCAAAAGCATTCCTTAGATATCTTCCAATCATTGGTGGACAATAATTGGGATCTCCTTTTTTTGACGGAAACGTGGCTGGGAGAGGAATCCAATCCTGCTATATCATTAGCTATTCCCCCGAATTATAAAATTTTATGTGTTAACAGACAGAGTCCTCATCCCGGTGGTGGCATTGCAATTATTTTTAGGTCACACTGGACCATTTCCTCCTTCCCTTATCCACAAATTGAATTCATTGAAGGACTCCCCTTTTCCATCCAGCTTTCAGCGAATATTTCATTCTCAGGATTCTTAGTTTATCGCCCCCCTAAGTCTAAGGTCTCCTTTTTGTCTACCTTCCTGGATTTTATTCTTCAGGCTAGCCTCCGCTATGCTAATTTTACTTTATTGGGGGATCTTAACCTCCATGCGGAGGACACACTAGATACCACCTGTCTTAATTTTCTCGTTACCCTGAATGATGGAGGGTTGAGTCAGTTGATTTCTCACCCCACCCATAGAGCAGGCCACACATTGGATCTCATTTGCTCTAACCTTAACGAAATCACTATAGGGGATCTCTATCCTGTAGTCTGGTCGGATCATTTCTTCATCCCTTTTACCTTTTCCTTTGACCGCCAGATAAACCTCCTGTTCCTGCCAAGACCACAGGTCGTAATTGGAGCAAGGTCACCATTGATAGTATGGCCGCCTGCCTGCCGGCTGCTACCCCATGGGAAGTGCCGGATCTTGATTCCCGATTGACCACCTTTAACAATTAGGTATCTTCCGCTATTGATTCCCTTGCCCCTACCAGGCCTATAAAAACGCACCGGGCTGCCCCTTCTTCACCCTGGTACTCTGATGAGTTACCCAAATCTAAATCCGCTTGCAAACCTTTAGAGCGGCGCTGGAGATTGTCTTACTCTCCTGAGTGTAAGCTGATATATAAAACAGCCCTTAAGGACTACCGCAAGAATATTATAAATCACAAAAGAATCTTCTTAGAAGAGAAAATTAACGGGCCCATGGCTCATCCAGAGAGATTTTTAATACAGTCAAGTCTTTCTCAGAACCAGTAGCCCTTAAACGTGTTCAGAGGACATCTCAAGCCCTATGTAACCGTCTCTCAGATTATTTCGAGGAAAAAATTGCTAATATTTATGATTCGTTCCCGAGCAACTCTAACTCTGTCATGGTTGAAAAAATTGATACCCCCTCTGACCCTGTATCGGTCTTCTCAGCCTTCGAGGAGATTACCTTAGAACGCTCCTTAACTGAGCTGTCTAAATGCAGATCAGGCTCTCCCCTTGACCCGTGGCCTGCCAAACAATACAAACTACTGGCTCCTCTCTTAAACCCCTCACTTAATGGCATCTGGAACGAGTCTCTGAGGTCCGGGCTTTTCCCGGATTCCTGGAAACATGCCCTCCTCGTCCCTATCCTCAAAAAGGCTAATGCTGACCCCGATGAACCGGCCAACTATAGGCCTATATCGCTACTGCCTGCCCCTGCCAAGGTGCTAGAAAAGCTTGTTCACCAGCAACTGGCCGGTTTCCTTGAGACCCATGGCCTTCTCCATACCTCTCAGCATGGATTCAGGACTGGCCATAGTACTGAGTCGGCACTGATTGAAATGGCCGATTCTGTAAGGGGGAAACTGGACGGGGGCTCTAGAGCGGTGTTGGTGCTGCTCGATTTATCGGCAGCATTTGACACCGTCTCTCACCCCGTCCTGATTGACCGCCTTAGGTCTAAGGGTATCCGAGGTAAGGCTCTGGATTGGCTGTCCTCTTTCCTCGCCAATCGGACACAGGCTGTGTCTACTCCCCCTTTCAAGTCCAATCATCGCCCACTAAAATGGGGAGTCCCCCAGGGCTCGGCATTGAGTCCGCTATTATTTAATGTGTATTTCTCCCCACTTGCAGAGCTTATCTCGGAGCTGGGAATTAAGGCCATTTCATATGCAGACGACATTCAATTGTTGTTTGCTTATGATGACACCCCTACTGCCACTACCTTTGACCCATTAAAAAATTGTCTCCGTAAAGTTGCTCAGTGGATGGATGACAACTTCCTCCGACTCAATGCCGGAAAAACGGAGGTCTTCTTTTTTCATCAGCCATCACCTTTGGACTCTAACGTTTGGTGGCCACTTGACTTGAGCTCTGCCCCTCTCCCGAAGGATTCAGTTAGGAACCTGGGGGTTAGATGGGATACCACTCTTTCCTTTAAGAACCAGGTCCAAACAGTGTTCTCCTCTTGTTTTTCAAAGATCAGGATGATCAAGAAATTTATTAATTTCCTTCCCCCTAACACCAGGAAAACGATTGTCCAGGCCCTTATCACCTCGCATCTAGATTATGCGAATGGTCTTTACCTAGGGTTGGCCTCTGGCCTTTTAGACAGGCTTCAGATCGTCCAAAACGCAGCGGTTCGGTTAGTGTGTGGTATCTCTCTGCGAGAGCATATTTCCCCCCACCGACGGGCACTGCACTGGCTACCGATCCAAAAAAGAGCCGAATTTAAGGCTCTCACCCTTGCACATCGTTCACTTAGGGGTAAAGGTTGCGGATATCTGGCCTCCTGCCTCCAACCCTATAGCAATGCAAGGTGTCTCCGCTCCAGTTCTCAACATTTGCTGTCTACTACTAGATACAAAAGAGCTCGCTCAGGGGGCAAAACTTTTCAGGTCAGTGCCTCTGCCCTATGGAACAAACTACCTGTTTCTATCCGTATAATTAATGAAGAACTACCCTTTCGCAGAGCTCTAAAAACTCTCCTCTTCTGTTAATTTCCCCTCATCTGAGTATGATCATGCACAGCTGCTGAAGTGCCGGGACACCCCGTTGGGGTAGCTGCGCGCTATAGAAAATACACTTAAATAAATTAATACAAGACACTTTAGGTCGTTGAGAAGAACTTCTGTTGCACACTTTAGCATAATGTCCCAAAACACCACAATTAGAACACTTCACCGATCTAGCAGGGCACTTATCAAATCCTGCGTTGTGGTTTTTATCCCCACAACGATAACAAGCAAAAGACGAAGACTCATTCCTGTTGTAGGTTTGTTGATAAAATGGTTTCTGACTGAAAGATCCTTTTTTGAAACTTGTATTAGTCTGAAAACCCTTGTTGTCTTTCTTTTTATAAACTTCCTTACTGCCTTTGTTGGAAGAGACTTTGCTAACAATGGAAGTAGAAGCGATAGAGGATTCAGACTGTTCCGACAAGGCCTTGGAACTCCTGTCTGAAAGTTCAGCCTTTTTTTAATAATGTAATCACATCCTTAAGACTGGATTCACCTTCAATCCAGAGTCTATCTTGAATACTTTTGTTCCTAGAGCATACAACAACCTGGTCGCGAATAAGTTCATCATGCAAAACACCAAATTTGCAATGCATGGCTAACACCTTTAATTGTGAAACATACTCCACAACGGATTCGTTTTCCAATTGCTTCCTCTTAAAAAACGCTCGTCTTGTGACACCAATACACACAGTAGGGGAATAATGTTCTGTTAGATCAGAAAGAGCTGCAGTAAAAATGTCTATATCACCAGATCTTTCCGGTTTCTGCATCTTGTTGTAGACTCTAAACCCTTCGGAACCCAAACTATGCAAAAGCATCCTCATTTTGCGTTCAGGCGTCAAAGTTCCAACATTATCCTCTAATGTAGCGATATAATTGAGGAAATAATCCTTCCATTCAGACCATTTAATAATTGGATCTCCAGGAGAAGTCAAAAATTCTTTAGGAGTGCTAATGTTAATGTTAATACATGAAGAAGAGACTGAACTGTTTGAGTTAGAATTTGTAGAAGTAGAATCTCCTGTAGAGTTGTTATTACTCATGTTAATTGAAGTATAGAAGAATGAAATAGAATATAATAAATAATGAAAGAAAAAAAATAAAAAGGAATGAACTTACGATGCTGGATGAATTGCGAACAAAAAGTGCATAACACTGTGGCAAAATTTAAGAAAAACGATGTATTAGCGTGCCCAACACTTAAAAATGAAGAAAGATCGTTATAAAACTCCTCGGTGAAATTAAAGATGGAGTCACGCACGTACGTGTACAACGCACATGACCTCAAACGTAGATGTTCATGTGCTGGTTCCTTTTTGTTAGATCTGTCACCTAGCAACGTGACGTCAATGACCAAGCACTCGTCCAGAGCGTGACAGACGTTCTTTAACGCAGAAGGTGACGTCAATAACCAAGCGCTTGTTATGCGCACCTCCGTGGAGAACACAGTTCGTAGGAGCGCGCAATAACGAAGAATAGTTTCGAATATAAACAAAAGGTAAGAAAAAATCGATCGATTTACTCACGATTAACACAGCAGAAAAATATCCAGCAATTGTAGTCCATCCACCATTTTCCTTTTAAAAAAAATAAATAAATAATACTTGAAGAAGATATTTGATCACGAGGATCTCGAAGTGATGTCGAAGTATCCTGAATAGAGTAAAAATGTAGTTAAAAATGAAGTAGATAAAAAATTTCCAATCTTGAGAATGACGAGTGGAATGAAGTTGACAGTCTAGTAGTTGGGGGGGCGGAGCTAGTGGGGCTGAGGGGAAGAGGAGGGGTCAGGACAGGATGAGGGTCAGTTAGAGTAGGGACAGGGAAGATGCTGGATGTGTGCAATAAAGCTCAGTCACATACCAAGCAGTGTCTGTATTTTTTTGTAGCACGATGCTACAACTGGCGACGAGGGTGGGATCCTAAAACTCACTGCGTGCAGCACCCTGAGAGAACACCCTGTCCCAGGCAGCGTCGAGGAAAACGCTGCCGAGTGGAGCCAAGCTGCCGCCTGAAAAGACGAGGCCAGCAGCCGGTGACCCTGCCCCTCCAGAGACTGGGAGGGAGCCGAGAGGAGCCGCAGGAACGAGCGCAGAACCCCTCGAAAGAAAAGGAGCCGATCGTGCTGAAGCGCGTCTCACGCTGGACGCGTGTGCCCTGGGTGAGTGGGACGAGTACAGCGATCGGGAGCCCACTCCGACCCTGTGTTGCGCCCAAGAACGAAAAAGAAGTGCCCCCGGCGCAGTGGACATCGTCCGTGAAGTGCTGCTGGCAAGCGCCGCTGAGAGCGCTGAAGTCGGGGCTCGAGTGCTCGCCGACGGGAAAAAACCTCATGCTTGATGCGTGAGTCGTGGCACGCTGTCGGCGAAGAAGCGCGGGAACCTGCGGAGTAAGGTGGGAGCCCATCCCAACCTCACCTGGTGGCAGCAGTAGTTGAAGAGAAGTGTACCCTGATGTGCGCCGCCGCTGCCTGAAGTCGCCTGCCGGTGAGTCCAGAGGAGATTGGGACTGAGTGAGCCGAGAGAGAAAGCCTCGTGTTCATGCAGTGACGGCGGCCATCTTGGAGTCAGGCACCTTTCAAGACAGACCCCTTAGTGATCGTGGGGCGGCCATTTTAAAGTCAGGTATCCTGCAATTTCGACAAGCACTGACAAGAACAAATAAACAAGCATTGGCAACAAGAGTCAAACAAGCATTGATAAAAGCAAACACACAAGCATTGGTGAAAATAAATAAACAAGCATTGACAAGAGCAAGCAAACAAGCATTGGCGAAAAGGAGCAAACAAGCACTGATAAAAGTAAATAAACAAGCATTGGCGAGAAAGAGCAAACAAGCATTGACAAAAGCAAATAAACAAGCATTGGCGGAAAGAAGCAAACAGAGTGAGAAAGAGGCAGCAACACGATGGTGACCCCCAACGTGTCACCGCAGCGGGATGAAGTTAAGCCCCTCGTTGCGGGAGGATCACACCTACGAGCTCCAGAACCACTGACTGTGACCACGGGAGGGAGCATGGGCCCCAAGGGGCAAGAATGGCTAGAAGACTTCGAGGACTATGTCGAGGGATCCAAAGTGACAGTCGACAAAGAAAAGCTAATTGCCCTCCGCAACCTAGCAGGCCGAGAGATAAGCAAGATTATTAAGGACCTTCCGCCTGCTGATGCGGGAACATACGACAAAGTACGTGAGGCATTAAATAAAAAGTTCCTCCATAAAAGGAATGTGGACTATGAACGCCATGCATTTCACCAGGCACGTCAAGGGAAAGAGGAAGCGATGAGTGCATTCATTACCCGGCTACGACGGCTGTCGAGACACTGCGAATTTGAAACCTTCTCGCCTGACGCTGCCATCAAATCGCAAATCATAACCGGCTGCCACTCAGAAACACTCAGGAGGCGACTGCTGAGGAAGCCCCACGGATTGGAAGAAATAGAAGAAATGACTTGTGTCTACGACCAAGCGGAGGAACATGCCGCCACCATTGAAACAGGACAGAGTGTCAGTCATGAACAAGCACACCATGTTCAAGAGCGACCCAGTAGCAGTCACAAGTACTCGCAAGAGAAACAGTGGAAGCCAAGACAGTCATCTCGCCAACGACGCCCGGAATATAAGAGGAGAGATCCAGGGCGAAGGGACCCAAAGCCTGAAAGAACTAGACGATGTTATCGATGTGGGTATGACTATCCTCATATAGACACTTGTCCAGCAATGGGTCAACAATGCAGGAAATGTGGGCGATCGAATCACTTCGAAGCAATGTGCGGAGACTATCACAAAGAAAGGCGAAGTGAAACAGCGAGACCGTCTCGCTCTGATACAAGGAAGCACCACATACGAGCTGTCCAAGGAGAGCCCATGCGGTCCCCAGGCTCATCGCATTCCAGCCGGGACTCACGCAGGTCACGTTGGGAACGCAGATCCCCGTCGCGTGACTCAAGATCATCTTCGTCCAGGGACTCTGCTTACACTGTAGAATACTTAAACATGATAGCCGATCATGATAAGCTCAAAAGGTACCCACGCCTAGACATTAAGGTGGGAAACCATGACACTAAATTCGTAATGGACAGCGGGGCTTCGCTGAACTACATCCCAGTCACGGAACACGAGAAAATGTTCCCGAAGCCCCCATTGACTTTTGCACCAGTCCGTGTCTTCACGTGGATGTCCAAAAAACCACTCCCTTGTCTGGGCAAATTCCACACGACACTCACCCATGACAATATCACCATACCTGCGGTCATACACGTCATCAAGGGGCCTGAAGCCGACTGCCTACTCAGCCTCCCCACCGCAGAGCGTCTTCGTCTGGTGGAAATTTTGTTCAAGGTCTCCGACAACCAGAACTGCGTCAGCAAATTTCCCAAGCTATTCCAGGGCCTGGGCAAGCTGAAAGGGCGTCTTATCCATCTGCACATCGACGACCAGATAAGACCCGTTGCACAGCACCCGCGACGGGTTCCATTTCATCTCCAAAGTGCCGTCGAGGACGAACTTCAAGAGCTCCTAGCAGCGGACATCATAGAGCGCACAGATGGCCCGACCCCATGGGTGTCACCGGTGGTCATCGTACCTAAGAAAGGGACTCCCAACAAAGTGAGACTGTGCGTTGACATGCGCCTACCCAACACTGCGATTGAGAGGGAGAGTCACCCTGGACCGCACCTAAGTGACATGATCGCTGCACTAAATGGTGCCAAGGTATTTTCGAAGCTGGACTTAAACAAGGGCTATCACCAGCTGGAATTGGACACAAAATCCCGATACATCACCACGTTTGCAACGCACCTAGGACTTTTTAGGTATAAGCGGTTGAGCTTCGGTATCTCGTCCGCCGCTGAAATATTCCAGGAGGCGATCCGGCAGATAATCCAACACATCCCCAACACCCTGAACTACAGCGATGACATCTTAGTCTATGGGTCGGATGTTCGTGAGCACGACATTGCTCTTGATCGCGTCTGTCAAGCCCTGTTGGACGCTAATCTGACATTGAACAAGGAAAAATGTGAGTTTCACCAGGCCACTCTGAAATTCTTTGGCCACATTTTCTCTGATGAGGGTATGAAGCCGGATCCGGACAAGATTGCAACTCTGAACAATACCAAGAGTCCACAGGACGTCAACGACTTGAGATCTTTTTTGGGGATGGCCAGCTACTGTGCTCGCTACATCCGTGACTATGCGACCATCAGCCACCCTCTTCGGATCCTCACCAAACTTGGCCAACCGTTCGACTGGACCCCTCAGTGCGAACGAGCGTTCAAAGACATCAAGCGCGCCGTAGAGTCGGCCGACAGCCTCTCCTACTTCAATTCTCACAGGAAGACCGAGATCACGGTGGATGCCAGCCCCGTTGGTTTGGGGGCCATCTTGGCTCAATACGATAATGAATCTGACCAGAGGCGGATTGTTGCCTACGCCAGTCGCAGCCTGTCCGATCCTGAAAAGAAGTATTCTCAACCTGAAAAGGAAAGTCTTGCTGTGGTCTGGGCGTGCGAACACTTTCATGTCTTTGTGTATGGCAAGCACTTTACCCTGATCACTGATCATCAGGCGCTGGTCACCATCTACGGCAATCCGAGATCCAAGATGCCCCCAAGGATCGAGAGGTGGGGTCTCAGGCTCCAGGAGTACACTTTCACCATAGTTCACAAACCGGGGAAGGCGGAGAACCCGGCTGACTACATGTCCCGCCACCCTCCGCCGTCATCTGAATCCAAACCATCGATCGCTGAGGAGTATATCCACTTCGTGGCTGACCAGGCACTACCACCTGCTATTCCCATGAACGACATCCGGGAGGTCACCGCCCAAGACACTGTTCTGCAAATGGTACGCCGCCGGATTCAAACCAATCGGTGGAGGCACAACCCCCAAGAAGAAGACACAGACCCCACAGTCGGGAAAGAGATACAGGCATTTCGGCACGTCTGTGACGAACTGTCAGTCACTGATGATGGAGTCATCCTGAGAGGTCAACGACTTGTGATTCCTAGCCAACTTCGGCAGGGAGTTGTCAATTTAGCCCACGAGGGCCACAGAGGAGTCGTATCCACAAAACGGGCCTTACGGGAACGCGTTTGGTTTCCGTCTCTTGACCAGATGGTAGAGTCAACCCTAAAAGATTGTCATCTCTGCCAATTGACTAACAAGAGCAATCCACCGGCACCACTACAGATGACCAACCTGCCCAGCGGAGTGTGGCAAGAAATTGCCATGGACTTCTACGGACCGCTGCAGTCTGGGAAATATGTAGTTGCCATAATCGATGAATATTCCAGATTCCCCATTGCACAAATAGTATCGTCCACAAGTGCTTCTTGCACTCTCAAGGTACTAGATGAAGTATTTGCAACATGGGGTGTCCCCAAAGAGGTTAAGACAGACAATGGTCCCCCATTCAATGGGCATGAATTCAGTGCATTTGCGAAGCACATGGACTTCAAGCACAGGAAAGTCACACCACTCTGGCCACAAGCAAACGGCACCATTGAAAGGTTTATGGCGACAATCAAAAAGACATTTCAGCACGCCACAGCTGAGAAGAGGGAGCTGCAGGCTGCCTTGAATGAAGTCCTCAGGGCGTACAGGACAACTCCACACTCCACCACAGGACAATGCCCAGCAACCCTCATGCTAGGGCGACCAATGAGAAATCGCGTCCCAACATGGGAAGGGGCCCTGCAAGCTGTGTCGCCGAGTCACAACCACCATGAAATGGCTGCAACTGACAAACACAATAAGGACAGAATGAAGTCATATGCCGATGACAGAAGGAGAGCAAGGTCTCCATCCGTACATGAAGGAGACTATGTCCTCGTCAAGCAGGAACAGCAGAGAAAGACTGATTGTCGATTCCGTGACGAGCCACTGCTGGTCACTCAACAAAAGGGCACCATGCTGACTGCCGAATCTGACCAACGTCGAATCACCAGGTACGTCTCTCACTTTAAGAGGTGTCCTCGAGACATGAATGGGCCACTGATGAGCTCCCTTGGTCCACCTGCAGTTGAGGAACTTAACTCTGGCGATACAGACAGCAGAAGTCAGCAGACTGGACTTTTGCCGACGGCGTCCACAGCAGCCATGTCTCTGCGACCACGTCATGATATCCAGCCACCAAAGAGACTCATTGAGGAGATGGATTGAAACCATGTTTGTTTGTTTATTAAGAAAGGGGGAGATGTAATGAAGTTGACAGTCTAGTAGTTGGGGGGGCGGAGCTAGTGGGGCTGAGGGGAAGAGGAGGGGTCAGGACAGGATGAGGGTCAGTTAGAGTAGGGACAGGGAAGATGCTGGATGTGTGCAATAAAGCTACAGTCACATAACAAGCAGTGTCTGTATTTATTTGTAGCACGATGCTACAACGAGGAGAAGAAAAAAAAATTGAAGTAAATCCAAACGCAGGTTCTAAATTCCTCTTCCTCTTGTTTCCATGAAATCCCGATCGTCGCCAGTTTGTAGTATCAATAAAATAAGAATCCAGTTGATTTAGGTAGTAGATTTATTCCGTAAGAAATGGGCAAGTCAATACATAACAGCTGGCAACAGAAACTGTGGAAATATCACGAGTCATATAGAATGTGGAACATGCAGTTCAAAAGAATACAGCCTGCTTAAAGGGAAACTTACAATAACAATTATACAATACTACAATGAGCACCAATGAAATGCTTCAGAAGAAATGAAATCTAAGATTTATTTCTTGAATAGAATAAGATGAGTTTAATATTGACATCTCTATTCTGTTCTCATGAGAGCAATAGAGATTATGCAATAATGCTTATTATGATGTCATGATGTCATCACTGGTATCAACGAGGAATCACACTAGCAAACCTCCACGCTTATTGTCAAGCCAGAGAAAGCCCACATGGAGGAGGCCAGAGCGGAAACAGGAGCAAAGGATCTCAAACTTGGAAGGCCAATTGGAGCTGGATGGCGGAGAGAAACTGAAAACTAAGAAGGTATAGAATAAGATTATCATTCCTCAGTAGGGTAGCAGGTGAAAAAAGCCTGGAGGTTACTGTGACCCCTAAACAGAGCTCCACTCCACTTACAAATTGACTGCAGGGAAGGGAGGATTACGAGAGAAAGGGAGGATCTGACGAGGTCATAAGAAAACGTTATAAATATCGGTACTCATAAAACAGAGACAAATATGCACCCAAGGCAAGGGTTGAAGTATTATTAGCCCTGCCTCATTGTCTTGAATAAAATCTTAGATTTCATCTTCACTGAAGCTAGGAAAATCCTACCTTATCCCAAGAGAATGAGGTTGTTTAAGATGCAAGTTTCGAATATGGAAAAGGCTTAACCCACTATATGTCTGGTTGGCCTCAGAGAGATGGTTCTGAAGGTTGCTGCATGAGACCAATGAGCAGATCTAAGGATTTCCTTCAGTTTCTCGAAATGGAAGAAAGCCTTTGAAGCTATGGTTTCACAAGTGCAAAGAGTCCTAAAGGAGGAAGTAGCAGCTATGGCAGCAGTCATGGTTGCCTTCACTTAGCGACCCAGAGTGGTGCAAGAGACTGATTTACTAGGATTCTTAAAGGGGATAAGAAGCTTGCCCAAAGAAAGAGAATTAATAAAACGAATAAGAGAAATGTACTCTTGAAGACACAGAAAGAAAGAGAGGATGGAAAGTAAGGAAAGAGGATAAATTGGGATGATGTCATAGAATAAGATGAAATGTACAATGTAATACCACCAAGGGAGATGTGCAGACAGGAGAGATGTGCAGATGTGAGAGGGGAAGAGCTATAATATCTGAACTGCACAAGAAAAGAAGTACACAAAAAGTGATGGATGGAATGCTTGAATTATTCTCACCACTGGTATTTACTTGAGCTGCATCGCAGTCCATCCTATTTTGCACACCCTGCCACCTCAGTTTAGACATTTAATTTGCATATTTCTTGTTTCGCACTGAGGTGGTATGGTGGGCAAAAAAAATGGATTGGGATGTGTTCTGAGCGATTGCCAGTGGCTGAGATTAATCAAGCAGTCCATCACCCTGTTTTTTTCACATTTAACACCCTAAGTTTGCCGGGATATGCCCAGACGTAGGTCCAAGCCTCACTGTACCACAGGAACCAAGCTATAACAGGCTGAAGAGCCCATAGCAAGGGCAGAACCTTCCTAGGTTGCTTGAGCTTTGGTTCAGGAAGGAGCTGGCCTGGCAGTTTGGGCTGGACTGTTCCCATGAGAAACAAGGTTATGACTGATTTGCATATGGCTGGGTCCAAACTGAGGTGGCATAGTGGGAAAAAAATGGATTGGAATGCGCCCAAAGTGACTGCCAATAGCTGAGATTATTTCAAGCATTCCATCCACCACCTTGCTGTTTTTGCATTTGATGCCTTAAGTGCGCCGGTTATGCTCAAATGTGGGTCACAGGCTCACTGTGAAACTGGAACCAAGCTATACCCAGCTAAAGAGCACATAACCGGGGCGAAACTGGTAATGGGTTGCTTGTGTTCCGGTTCAGATAGGACCAGGCTTGGCAATTCGGGCTAGACTGTTCCTGTGAGGAACAGGGCAAGACTGATTTGCATATGGCTGGGTCAAAACTAAGGTAGCATGATCAACAAAAACCGATGGATTGGTATTCGGCCTGAGCAATTGCCGGTGGCTGAGATTAATTCAAGCATTCTATCCATTACATTGTTGTTTTTGCATTTAATGCCCTAAGTAAGCCGGGTAGGCACAAACGTGGGTTCTGGGCTCACTGTGCCACTGGAACCAATGCCCAACTGAAGAGCCCATAACAAGGGCGAAGCTGGGCTTGGATTGCTTGTGTTTCAGTTCAGGAACGACCTGGCTTGGCAGTTTGTGCTGGACTGTTCCCATGAGGAACAGGGTCAAGACAGATTTGCATATGGCTGGGTCAAACTGAGGTGGCATGGTGGGCAAGAAATGACGGCTTGGGATGCGGCCCGAGCCTGGCCAGTGGCTGAGATTAATTCATGCATTCCATCCATGACCTTGTTGTTTCTGCACAAGAAATGAGGCAGAGTAGGGGGGAGAGCCTAAAGTAGATACTCTTAAGGGAGAGCACATCATTTTAGATTTTGTCAGGCTAGAAGGAGAGAGAATCTGATAGACATCCAAGATGGAAGAGCTACAAGGAAGGTGGTACTCTTAATGCAGATACCCTTCACAATACAGCAGACCAGATGGGTTCTTACCCAACGAAATGAAGTTGAAGAAGGCAAGATGAGCTTTGATTGCTCATCAACAGATTTTTTTAATTCTGTAAGAGACACCTTTAGAGAAAAGGATCAAGAGTAAATTAGCTTCAGTGGAAGACGATTCAAATTATGTCCCAGGCACAGACAACGCCAGGCTGCCAGACAGAGCTATAGACAAAGTCAGGTTCCTGGAACCCAGTATTTGTGGAGCCAGGTCTACAGAAACGTCTGACAGTTCAAGGCCATCACAAGGTTCGCAAAAAAATTTCAAAAATTCTCCAAGCCGGAATATAAAAATAGAACTGTCTTCTAGGTCTAAGAGAAAGGAATGGATGATGGAATGGGCACAAGGGAAGTCAGGGGTCAGTTCAAAGGTGTGAGAGAACTAGCCTTGAGCTATTGGCTATAACCAGGACTACCTTACAGAAAAAAACATCTTGTTAAAAGAAGGACTCTGGGGTAGAGAGCAAAAGGGGAAAGCTATAATGGCAGAAAAGGGACAAGTCATGACGGAAGGCATCCACGACTATGCTTCTATGTCCAGATACCAACTCTGGTACAAGGGGGGTTGATGTTTCAGAAGAGAAGCAAAGCAGTCTCAATCCAAAGAACTCCAAAGAAGGATGAGACAATGAAATATAATTGGGTCCAGTCCCCAATCACTGGAGTCCTGGAGATGTCTGGAGAATCAATGTGGAGTGCAGCTGTGAGTCCCGAAAGGTGCACAGTTACATTGTTATAGAGGCAATGTTCCCATTGGTCACTGGTGTAGCGTCCTTGCCAGCCAGACCTTCAGTATTACATGTCTTGATTCATCTGCATGTAACCGCGAACTCAACATTCTAAACCTGCTTTCAACTCACTACGCTCTAGCTCTTCTGTCACAGTTCTATGAGCCAAAAATGTTCTGTCATTGCTAACTGACACAGCACTACATCTCCCCCTCTCTTAAATATAAAATAGGAACATTTGTACAATTAAATACACAATTATAGGTCTTCAATGAGTCTGCGTGGTGCTCTGATCAGACGTTCTGATCATTTCTTTGGAAACTGGGGACAGGAAGTAAAAGTGTCCATGATCTGCGTTGGCAATGTAGGAACAACAGCAGTCAGGGGTTTTTCACTTGTCCTTTCAGGCCCTGACAACAGTGCCTGACGAGTGATGATCCACATGTCGGAAATGCAAGGAATCTCATGTAATGGACTTCCCAGGACTTTTGGACAGTCACCTTGTGCCCTTTGCAGGTCACAACATAAAATGGCTCAGCCTCGAAAGGAGCATTAGATTTCCATTATCTAGACTGACAAGCAAGCACTCGATCTCCTCTCATGAAAGTAACGTCTTTTGTCAGCACTTGTCTGCATAGGCCTTTATTTTACTTTTATGATCCAAGTCTTTTATATGGATTTCTTCCTTCGCACTACATCTTCTGTTGGTTCATTGCAGTAACTTGGTTGGTTTGGCTCTCCCAAACATTAAGGTAAGGTTGCAGGGCTTTCACCTGTGGTCGAGTGAGGGGTCAAACGGTAAGCTCAAAGACTAGAATTCAAGACAGTTTTAAGGTTGAGTTTTTCCAATACAGCAAGCTGAACAGCTTTCTTAAGAGTACTCATAACGCGTTCAACAAGACATGAAACCTGTGGCCAAAGAGGTGTGCCTCTCTGATGCTTCACATTAAGAAGCCTGAGAAAGTCTCTGAATTCTCAGCTGTTGAAAGGTGGGCCGTTGTCAGATTTTAAGATCACAGGAATACCCCAGGTTGCAAAGATGCTGTCTAATCTCTCGATAACTGTTTCTTGAGTGATACATGAGAGATCTTCTATCAAAGTCAACAGGAATATTTATCAACAATCACCATCAGGTGATGTCCATTGTCAATAGGTCTAAAGAAATACACGTCAATTCTTTCCCATACAGCTTTGGCAACTCTAACGTGTTTAAGGTGTGTAGAGTGGTTGTCAAGGAAAGGCAGTTACATAGATGATAGGCCTTCAATTCTCTTTCAACTCTCTCATCGAATTGAGGAAACCCGACTCAGTCTCAGAGAGCTCGTTTTGTGGCAACATTTCCACAAAGTCCTTCATGGGCCACTTCAATTATCTGTTATCTCAGTCTCTCTGGAATAACAATTCTTGACCCTCCCAGTATAATGCCATCTTGAGTAATGGACAGTTAATCTTTGACATTTTTAAACTTCTGATGCTCACTGTCATTGGTAAGGGGTCGAGGGTGCTGGGTCTATGACTGATGAATCATAATGTTTTTTAGTTTTAACATGTCACTATTTTGACTTGTGGCAGTGAAAATTTGTTCTTGCGAAACTGCAGTTGGTGTGCTTGATTAAACAATGAAATTTATGGTGGCTTCAGCCATCTCGGAAGGGGACATGACACAGTAGAGACACTTGTGAGAAGTAGCCGGCAGGGTTTTGATCTTTACCTGGATGGTGCACGACTGTGTAGTTGCATTCTTGTAACCGTATACCCCAATGTTCAATGTGATAGAATGTAGATTTCATCAAAAGGATTTTTAGACAAAATGATATATGACACCTTTTCTTGAGGAAATTGCAAACGTCTGCAAATGACACGGTGTGAGAAAATGACACAAAAATATGAAATATGGGTACTGCATCATAAAAACATGCAGAAGAAAGGTAGATTAGACCTTTATTACTAATTAAAAAAATATAGTTGTGATTTGTATTAATGAAAATATATCAATTTATTCACGTGCTAGAAATATGTAAAATGGTAAATTCTCAAGTTATGGAATTTATAGCTAATTAACTTAATATTCATATAAGAGAGTGAACTTTAATAAGACTTAATTGAAAATAATGTGAATTGTACACCGAAAATGACAAAAGAAAAGTAGGTGTTGCACAATCATAATGAACCATGCTTTCATGAACCTTCTCTAGAATGTTTTTCATATATATATTAATGTTTTAGATTATAAATGAAAATGTTTTGAGAAAAAATTAGATATATATATACATTGTTTTTTTATATGTATGAGTACCCTATATTTTCTATGTACGAGTACCCTAAATGTACATGTATTAATCATAAATTATATATTTGAAACTTATATGTATTTGTTACCTTTAAACGGTATGATTCATTATTAATATGACGTTGCTGAATATTTGCTTAAATTCATGCAGGCCTCATTCTTAAAGTGAAATTGTTGACTGGGATAACCAAAGCTTATGGGAACATTCCACACTATAGCCAGTAGTATTAAACTTATAACTGTTTTCTTTGACTTCTCTTCTACTGCGCAGAGCACTTACAATTACTGCAACAGTTTAGAACAGCTGCCTGGGAAAGTGCCCTCTTGAACTTGTATTTTCCTCAATGTGCCATTGTTCAATGTGTCACATTTTGAATACCTTAAGGAACTGTGTAATCAATCTACCTATATTTCGGATTTTGTGTCTATTTGTCTTCCTTGTTATCCTCTTTGTCGATTGCAAAGATCAAGAAAGGAGAGTTCCATTCGTGCTGCTGTGACCCTTGCTGTTACAGTGGCGGACATAGACAGAACTCTGTCTAATCAGACTGAACAAGCTACTTGGAACTTTGTTGAATTCTCCTGAACAAGTCTTAGCTACAGGCTTAGCTGGCTACCTATCCATACTGACCACCTGCTGTGTGCGCCTGGGGGTCTACCTCGGGGGAGAGAGACTGCCTCATTCTGGATCTTTTTATTGTCCAGAAATCCAGAGCTTTGGTATTTGATTAATTCATATTAATCTGAATTGAAATTTGAATGCTAGATTTCTTAATACAATTGTTTCCATTTAATCTGATCAACTAAATAACAAATTAGATTTTACTCTGCTATTCTGATTCACTGTCCTTTGTGAGTGTGCATTCATTCTGGGTTACCCTATAACTAAAGGGAAATGCACGAGGGAAGTTTTTAACATAACATCCTGATGCTCATATTCTTTATTGCTATAACAGAATTCCTGGTTTGTATGATCCTTGCCGCTTACGTTTCTTTATCAGATTTGGGTTTGCGGTGATCAAATTTTATGCCTGTGGTATTTTCCTGAGAATTATCTATATGAGCTTCATTTTGAGTTTGTAAAATACAGTTATCCTTTTCCTGGTCCTTATTGGGTAACTGCCAGTTCCCCAAATATCTAACCCCTCTCAGCACAGAGCATGATTCATCGGAGGACCTATTGAACTAATAGGTAAAGTAAGTAAGGGCCCAGTAAATGCTACAGCAAATGCAAGGAGGCATCTTTGCCTTTGGCTTGCCAAAGATAGTCAACAATGCTTGATGATCTGTCACAAGCATGAAAGGATTCCACAAAAGAACAAGTGGAAATATTCACAAGCCCACACCACTGCTAAACTTTCTTCCGAAGTTGGGAATATGCACATTCAGTTTGGGACAAACTTCCACTTGCATATGCCACAATATATCTTCGACCTCGGTATGAAGCTTTGGATCAAAGTATGCCATTTCAGTAGGATTTATAATAGGGTGTGTGACTTTCTTGAAGGTTTGCTTGAATTCACATGACCAATGAAATCAAATATTCTTTTTTGCTAAGTCTCTTAATGGAGCACTTACACTGACAAAGTCTTATATATATTCAGAACAGCAGCTGGTCATGCCAAGGAATGACCGTAATATGGAAACATCTTGTAGGGGACTGGCAGTTGACAACGGCTGCACTTTAGCTCAATCGGATGTCATATCACATCAGATATGGCCACAGTATTTTAGCTTTGTCTTATGGAACTCACACTTCTCACCAATCAAAGTTAAACCTGCAACAGCAAGCAAATAACACACTTGTGTGTGAGCTTTATCGTGCTCCTTCTGTGTAGCTCCGAAAACCAATACGTCATCACTATAATTAAAAGCATTCATGACAGGCTTTATGATAAGTCGAATGACATCTTGAAAAGCTCTGCAACTGATGACACACAGAATCTGAGGGGCTAATTACAATGGAGTCGGTCAGAATGCAGCCGCTATTGTGGGAGTCAAGGGACCGCTGACAAGCATGCGGGCAGTCCGACCACCATATTATGATCCGATTGGCCCCCCCATATCCTTTTCTGACAATCATTTCACGTCGGGCTTCCCATCATGAAAGTCGTTTTAGAAAGGGGTATCGTAATCCAGATGGCAGTGCCTGACTTGGCTCCACCGCAATTCAGGGACGCTGATCCGACCATGCCCCCGTCGGGATTTATGATCCTGGAGGAGCCCATAGTCTTGCGTCTGACAACTTAGGGTCTGATCACCAGTATCGGTGCTCAGACCGGATTCTTGAGGTTTAACTGATGATATCCTTTATTCAGATCATGCTGAGTGAAGACCTTCACGCCATTCAATTGTGTAATCATGTCGGCAATGTGCAGCCCTGGATGTTGTTGTTTTTTTCAATTGCCTTTTTCGCTTGGCGCATATCACTGTCCTTTTTGTGTACCACCATTATGGGAGAAACCTATGGCATTGGACCAGTGGAACGCTCAATGATATCATGTTTGAGTAAGGATTCAAGTTTTTTTTCAATAGCTTCCTGTAAATGAAATGCAATGCATCTCTGTCTTTGAACAGTAGGGCAAACACCTAATAAATCAGTCTTGACCTCCCCCTCATGGGAACAGTGCAGCCTGAAATTCCAAGACAGATCCTCCCTGGACCGGAAATAAGACTCCTGACACCGGTTTTTGGGTATATCACCCCTCATCAATCAGACTAGCTTGAATCCAGTGGCACAGCGAGCAAGGGACCCACGTCTGGCCATATCCATCCCACTTAGGGTGAAAAGTGCTGCAGCAGCAAATGATGGATGGAATGCTGAATAAATCAAACATTCATCCACACAGTCAAGAGATCTGGGTCAAACATGGGTTCTCCCAATAAATCAGGAAAGGTGGATTTAAATCTAGTAAAAGGGACATTAGGATTTGGAGAATTAGGAGAGGGAATTTCAAGGGAACTTGGGAAGAAGAACCAAAGTCATCATTAATGTCTCTAAACACAGGAACAGATCTCCATCCTGGCATTAGTTATATCCTCATAGTATAACCCAACTTGGGGTTCCCAAAGTGTTCTCTCAGCTCTCTTGCTTTGCGGTCACACATTTTGGCAAATCAAGCTACGATGTCCTGAAAGTCTGAGTATGTAAAATGCTTAAGGCTTGTACAGAAAAATGACGTGCACATAACTGTCGAAACTGGGGGATGAGTGGAAGCACATTGAAATTGAAGAGGTTAATAAACCTTTTCCTACACCCACGTAATTCAGAAAAAAGCTAGATTGTCCAACACATTGGATAGGCCGGTCTTACATGATTATTGACAATACATCTCTAGGCAATACTTCGTAGCTGAAACCGCGGACAGGACTAATCAAAATGGAGTCCTCCTGAGAACAAGGCTGCAAAAATCTCAGGGGTAGATTGTGTTTTCAGATCTAAATCAGTGATGTATTTGTGAGGTTTTGTAGGGTGCCATATTCATAGCAGTTCACTTAAGAGGAAGCCTGCGTTAGTGAATAACTGAAGACATTAGGACTGACGGGATAAACTGAAGAACAAAGAGAAGCACTGGATAATCCAATCACTATACTGAAAATCAAAGTAGTAACATTCGAGTTGGTGTCAAATAAAACCCCAGCAGCAAAGGCCTGCCTACCAAATTGTATTGCCTCCATCTCCATGTGAGATTACGCCCACACTTTAATTTATTTAATACTTTTTAGTTTCATTTTGATCCCCTTGGGACCGCCATAACTGTGTGTTTTTATGTTTTTGCTTCAGGAAGCTTGCCCACCACCCTCCCCCGTCCTGAGGAAGACCCCTCTGTAAGGGTCCACCTTTTCCCTACGCTCATCTTGGTCGAAACGTAGACAACTGTCTCTACTGCCCACTTGTCTGGTTACCTGAACTATATGATCAATCACTGTACCTATGTCTGGCTCTCGCTTGAAGCCATTTTTGAAGAGTTCTATTTTTAATAAGTACGCTTGACTTGTTTCACGTTCCTTACCTTGCACTTCCTCCTACCACTTTTTACTTCCCTCCCCATTATACATTGGGCACTACGACTTGTGATCTTATGAACCCATACTTTGTACTTGAATATATGTGACAGTCATTTCTATTGTGCTTTCCCACTGTTCTGGGACCCCTTTCTTCTGTACTGCTACATACCCAGGTCCCAGTGACTTCCTTATGGGTTTACCCTTTTTTTTGTAAGGTACCACATTTTATAGCACCTGCCAAAAACTACTTGCACAGCCCTTAATGAACATGTACAATGCTATCAAAGATGCTGGTTACTAACCCTGCACTATCTGTGAAGCTCAATAGATATTTTTGCCCTTTTCTAACCTAAAATTAGATTGCAAAAGTCTGAGACAAACCTTTTGCCTGTCGTGTTACATTTGATCAACTCATATCATAGTGTATGTGTGCCTAGCAGAAGCATCTCCTGAGCATATGCAGACTTTACCATGTCATAGACAGGATGACTTTAGACATCACATAATCGGTGGTAGTCTCCATAAACTTATAGAATGCATTTGAATCACTAGATTGGGGGTTACCTTTTCCTGGCCTTGCAGTATATAAGGTTCAGTGAAGTGACAATAAGCTGGATTGACCTGCTATACTCATCCCAAAACATGTCTAAGGACAGTCAGGTTAATGTCAGACCAAATAGTAGTCGAAGAGATGGGATTTGCCTCTGCTGTTCTTTGCTTTAGTGCAGGAGCAACTGAGCAAAGTTATTCAGAGGAATCAATATCTGCTGGGTCTCATACTACATCTCCATTTATGTGGATGATGTTCTTCCCAATTTATAGCATGTTAAAATGGACCTGGAACCACCATTAGAATACTTACAGACTTTAGCACTGTTTCAGGTCTTGTCTAGTCACCATTAGTTATCATAGCACTGATGCACCGGTTGCCTTGACTCATCGGTTGAACTGGGACTAGCATACCTTTAGATACTTAGGCATACAAATTTTCAGGGGGCCTGAGAAGCTAATCTCTGGAAACATCGTAAAGGCAGTGACAGCCACCCATGCCTTGGTGACTTCCTGGAAACAATCACCCATTATTCATTGTAGGCAGGTTGCTTTGCTATTTCAACTCTGTTCAGTACTCCATATGCAGTAACTGTTCCATGCTGGCTTATGCAGAATATTACTGCCCATGAAGGAGGGCAGCCTAAAGTTGTCCAACTTCAAGGCTTATTACTTAGCAACACGCAATAGTTGCAACCTGGGGATTATGCTGAATAGTCTATTAAACTGAGATGATCTCTATAGCAGAGTTCTTGTCCAACAGTCATCATTCAAGCCACTCATGCCCTATCCTGCCAAGAGCAGTAAAACAGTTTTGGTGTATACACCTAATCAGAGTTAGCCGAAGTGTACCTAAACTATTTCTCCTGTGCCTTTGTAAAAACTACACAAGATTGCAGAGCAAGTGCATTTGAAGTCATGGATAAAAGCCAATTTGACCAAGATAAGCAATATTTATGACTCTGGGGAGATGGTGGGATTAGCAAATCCGAGGGCCTAATCTGGCTTACTTTCAGGTCCACCCTAAGCCTTTACCCTTCCTAGAAAATGCAGACATATTGAAGTAAGGAATTAAAAACCTAATACCTGAAATAGAAGCAGTGAAGCAGGTTTTACTGATCACTGGGGCCTCAAAAAATGGGCTCACAGGCCTTGAATAGAGGTACGGGGCAAACCTTGAACGAGAATACATTGATCATAAATTTGTAAAGAAATTCACAATGAAATTAACAGGAAATGCTAAGTTCAAGTTGCTTTAGTTCAATTATGTTCACAGAACATATGGCTCCCAAATGGTTATGTCACATGTACCCTGGAGTCCTTCATTCTTGTATCCGGTGTGGAGCTGAAGAGGGTTTTATTTCCACATGGTATGGGTTTGAAAGGTTTTGCACATTGCTAGATACCCTCAGGAGCAGACATATCACATGCAACCCCAGAATCTGCTTTTTTGGTCTAATACACTGACCTAAGTCAGAGAACGTGACTTCTAAATGTATTTATCTGGCCCAGCTACTGACCAAAAGCTGTATAACCATTGAAGGTTGATTTTCATCTGCTCCCATCATCCTGGTGTGGAGATAAGAATAGTCATTGGAGGCTCCTCCCTTCCAGCAGCAAAAAATTAAATTTAAATAAAACAATAATAATTAGTGGTTCAGTATCGTTTAATGTTGTGTCCCGGGCCAAACAGTCATGCACACACTGCATGTTCTCCACCCAGGCTGCATTACAGCCTGGGTGGAAACATACCCAGGCCCCCAGTCCCTGGCTGAGTGCCAAACAATGGTTCTCAGACCAATCACAACGCTGCATTGCAGAGTTGAGATTGGCTCAGGGAAACCTCATTGTTTACCAGTCACAACACTGCATTGCAGATTTGTGATTGGCTATGGGGAGCCTGAGTGCTTTCTCCTTCCTGACAGAGCAGAGGGGCAAAGAGGAGGGACGACAAGAGATGTAGTGATACGGTAAGTAAAACAATTGCTGATGTTTTTCCTTATTTAGGTTGAGCAGACAAGGGTTTATTTAGTTTACAATTGATTAAGAAATGGTTTCCAATAGTCTTCCTAATTCACAGAGAAATTGTGCGGTGATTGGTTAGTCAGCCAAGAAGCCCTGCTGTGATTGGTGAGGCGGCACCACAAAGCTGGGCTGTCATTGGTTGGTTGCTGACAGAGCTGAGCTGTGATTGGTTGACCTTTGGCAGAACTGTGCTGGGATTGGTTAATTTTGGCTCTTTGTTATTTGTGGTTTTAAGATTGGTTTACCTGAGAATAATGAGGAATGTACTTAAAAAGCCTTAGATTTCAGTTGCACCTGTTATTGGGGGTCAGAAATACCGGCTGAAGGAACTTCTGCATGCAAAATGATGACAGACATTGATTGGGTGCTATACTTGTACCAGGATTTCTGAATAGTATGAATATACTGCATCAGATTAGGTCTAATAGTTACTTTTAGAGGCTACCTTTAATATTAGAGAGCTGGATTTCCTTAGACAAACCATAAATGATATGAAGCCGATGCCTAGACTTACACAGTTCGAGTCACTATATAAACAGGATTGAATGGCTACATAGAAGGAGAGAAATACAATGTCAAAATAAGTGAAGGGTTCATTTAGACAGTGGATGGAGAGTAAGCTGGACAGAAAAGAAAAATATTGGGGGGAGAATATGATAGAAGGAGTAAGCTCTTGTACTGCCATTGTTAAAGAAAAGGATGACCAAAACAAGACAAATGAAGTAGAGAAGCAGGGCAATGATTCTAATGAGGAGGATCATTTTCTTAATCATCTTTTGAATTGCAGATCTCTTTCGTTTACAGCTACAGCAGCGGGAAAAAATTGTTCTCCTGGTACGTGGATGCGAGAGGAGATGTACTATAGTGCAAGCTCCAAAGGTTGTGGTACCAAGTGCACCAACTGAAACAGCAATCACAGCATTGCCTAGTACCAACCGGGATATACAATCTGTCACTCACGTTCAAGTCAATCCACCTGTTACAATGGTGGTGGTAGAAGAGCCTCCTACTAAACAATTAACATAGGCATTTTAAAGATTGAAATGGTGAAATATTACAGGGAAACTTATTTAAATAGACTATTAACATGCAATATCAATGAAATTAGAAATGTCATCAAAGAAGCAGCAAGGTGTGCAAATGAAACACATGACAAACTGAAGGAGTTAGCTGATGAGTGCAAAGTGGACATCAGCAAAAACTTAAAGTAAAATTATAAATTGGATGTGACTCATGATGAAATTAAGGAAATGAGCTCAATCACTTTGAGAGCTGATATTACAGATTTAATTCAAAAACAAGGGAATGGAGTGATCTAAGAAAAAATACGGAAAGGTGGAGAAAGGCACGGCAAGTAAAAAAGAAAGTGAAGGGGAATGAAGGCAGAGCAAAGGGTACAGCCAGTGATTCTGAAGCTGGGACAGGAACGGTTTTAGAATTTCTTTTCAGAGAAATGTGTGGAGGGAATCTTGTACATGTGCCATTGCCATTGACAAAGGCACATTTTTATGCTTTTACTACAATGTTTCTGAAATTGTGAGAAGAACCGGAAAAGGGGCACAAAGAAGCACAATATTTGAAAAACATATCACAAGTGTCATAGACTGATTTAAATTCATTATGCGAAATTATAATTCCTAGTGATTTGTGGGCAGAGTGTAAGGCAGTCGTTGCATGGCCAATTGAAGAACCAGCTATTGTTGCTCCTAATAATGCTCTTTTTGAGGAAGTAGCCAATAAGTACAGGCAGGTAATTGAGGATTTTAACAAAATAGTGCTTGAAAAAGATATAAATTTGGTAGCAATTTTGAAAACTTCACAGGAGCCGAAGAAGTAAGTGCATGCTTTTTATGAGGGGCTCAGGCAGCTTTTCAAGAAACACACCAGTCAATGATCTTGAGAAAGATGGTGTCAGTGGTTTAGTGTCTGCTTTTATTATGGGTTTAAGGCCAGAGCTCAGTAATCATATACAACAGACACCTAGTGCATCAAGGGTGTGCTAAAACGCCCAATTACAGGGAGCAGGATTTTTGGGTGATTCTCAAGTGAGAAAAAAGAAGATTTAAAATTGCCTCTAGGTTCTCAGCCAAATCGCACCTAGGCCCCTTGAAAACCACCCTCAATGTCAGTCCCATGTTGTGTTGTGAAATTATTGGACTCCTTATGAGCCATTGTTTGATTCGTTTGGGTGGACTTTTTTCCTTGCAGTAGAGTCTCAGCCAAATCGCACCTAGGCCCCTTGAAAACCACCCTCAATGCCGCAGCTAGAATGGTCACAGGAACCAAGAAATTCGATCACATTTCTCCCGCACTCAAGGAACTGAAATGGCTCCCAATTGAACAATGAGCCAACTTCTGAACAGCATGTATTATGCACAAAGCCCTTCACACAGGCAAACCAGAATACCTGCCGCGAAACTGAAAAGGGCCGGCCAGACCAGGAATCTCAGAAGCTCCAACACGCTCCTTCTCATTCCATTGAAAGCTCGGAAACGCAAAACCACAAGTAAATCCTTTGCGGAAAATGCACCCAAGATCTGGAACTCCAACCCCCTTTCTACATTAGAATGACCTCCTATGTATTGGGCGTGGCTACGGCGTGTAGCGGAATGGCAGCCTACTAAGGGAGCTCGGCGCGCCGGGACATTTACTGGGCGATTACCATCCTTTCCCACCCCACGACATGCTGTGGACCCCTCAGGGCACGAGTGAACGGACGAGGCACAATGTGGTGAAGTCTGTGCTCTCATAACCCCGGCGTTACCCCTGAGGCGTCTGAGAACGACATCGTGGGCCAACCGACAAGATGGCGCCGATTGGTTAGGCTGCTTATGAGATCTGTGGCGTCGGGACCTGCTAGCTGAGGTAGGACGGTGAGTGGAAGGGAGGTGCGGCATGATTTCACCTGGTTCCACCCCTGGAGGAGGCGGAGGAGCGCAGATATCGCTGAGGAGTGAGACGCCAATGCCGACGTGAGTGGCGTCCGATGGATGGGAGAGGCGTTCACCCCCGGAGGCGGCGATCAGCATTGGCCTGGTGCTTTGGGCCACCCGGCGGAGCTCGGAGGCTGAAGGCAGCATGGAGGAGCTGTGCAGCGCGAACCTGCGGTAGGTGTAGCGCTGCTGCGAGTCGGGCCTGGTAGGTCCAGGTGGTTGCAGGCTTTGCGAGGTGCGGGTTCTCTCGGAGTGTTGGCGCCTCGTGGGGCCCGTACGGCGGGGCTGAGTAAGGCTGTGACTTGCGCGGCGTTCCCAGGCAGGGATAGCCGATGGCTGGTCTGTCCTGTGGCCATTGGAGGGGTGCTACTCGGGGGTCGTATCTGCCCTTATTTTGCCTCAATTCCAGGTGAGTGGAGGTGGAAGGCCACGGGAGACCCCTTGAAGGCGGGAGTTAGAGAGAGCGCCGGGGAGGTTTTCTTTTGGCCTGCACGCTGGGAGCCGTGGGCTGCGCCGCTGGTGGCTAAGGTGCTTTGGACTACTGTTGGACGCTGTCACTGGGCACTAACGGGCAGCTGCCCTTTCTAGCGGGGGTGAGCTCACGATAGCGGAAAGGAAGGAGGTGGTAACTGCAGAGTGCTATCTATGTTGGTGGCCTGGTGCTGAAATAACTGTTGATGCCCTGCAGCTGAGAGAGGACCTGCGAGAACACCGGCGCCTGGGGTACCTTTCATTATGGCCAAGTCAGAGCTGAAGCAAGCTAAGCTCCAGTTCGAAAACAAAAGATCGACCCGCGCAGCGGAGGGCATGGGTGATCAGAATGAGTCTGGCAATACTTCTGGACACACGGAAGGAGCGGAGGATGACACCAGGTCCATCCTGTTAGAACTGCGAGCAGAAATGAAGATAATAGATAGCAAAATAGACGCTTTGGCTACAGGGCTTGATTTGGTGAAAAAAAGGTTGATCAGCACGAACACAGGCTAGATGTTCTTGAAAACCGGATTTCTGATGAGCATGATGCACAGGCGGAGGCGCGCACACAATTGCTTCAGATGGAAAAAGTGCTGGCGGTGATCAGTGCGAAGACCGAATATTTAGATGCGCGCTCACGACGCAATAATGTGCGCAATATTGGATTATCGGAAACCACGTCCATAGCCAAGATGGAGACTTTTATAGATGGGCTGCTGCGCGAGCTTTTTGGGCCCGTCCTTTCTACGATGATGGTAGTAGAGAGCGCACATCGATCTTTGGGGCCACGGCCCAATCCGGGCACGCCACCGCACCGATTACTGCGCGGCTTCTTAACTATGTTGATAGGGATGCCATTTTGAGGGAGGCTAGAGCCAAGGATCCGGTGGTCTATATGAGAGATAAACTATCGGTTTTTCCAGACTACACTCCTACAGTGCCGGCGGCGAGGAAAGAGTTTGTGCCAGTTAAAAAACTGTTGAGGGAGGTGTCGATGGCTTATGCCAGTTGTACCCAGCTAAATTAAATATAACTCATGAGGAAAAATCACATTTCTTTACTGACGCGAAATCGGCGTTGAAATTCACCAGGCATATATGCAAAGTGAAACCGCGACAGAAATCAGTGGAAGAAACGTTGCTGGAGTCGAACCTGGAAGATGCGGACTGATACTCAGTGGACTAAGGCAGGAGTGTAGTGGGATACTATGTAGACATGTTTCTCTGCTGGACTCGGACACTGGCAACACGAGTTGAGTTTGTTACGTGAGGGTTGAGGGGAGGGGAGTTGCAGCTTTGCCCAGTCTTTTATGTGGAGGTCCCTCGGGGGGCATATAATAAGTGATATTTGTTACATTTTGTTGAAGGCATGTTCGGTGGGTGGATGGTGGTTCCGGCGGTCGCACTATGGTGCGTGTACACGCAGCTGAGCCTCTTCCCTCAGTGGGCGTTCCCCGCATGATGCAATGGATGGATCAGGGTATGTTGGGGAGGGGGGATAGGGTGGTGTGCTCTCGACCTAATTGGGAGGTTGGAGTGGAAGGGGGGCTGCAGATGATTAATGGCAAGATGTGGTTGTTTGTGTTGTTTTGTTTTCTTTAGTTTTTTTGGGACTGTTTAAGGAACACGTGTTCAAGAAGATTGAATTATATTGTGTTGATAGGGTTACTGCCCCTCTGGTGATAAATCCGATGCATCTGCTACTATGGTTTCTACCCTCTGATGACAGGTAAATGTAGGTTACTAATCTGGAATGTTCGCGGCCTTAACTCTCCTAGGAAGGTGAGGCAAGTAGTGGCATATCTGAATAGGCACATGATTCACATCGTCTTACTTCAGGAAACGCACCTGACTAAACACACTGAGTGTACTGTGGCGAGTAGGTGGGTGTGTTTCAAATTGGCTGCTTCTTACTCTTCTTACGCAAGAGGGGTGATGATTTTGATTAAGAGGGGGGTGGATTTCAAACCACTATACACATATGCAGATGAGGAGAAGGCGTGTAATGGTGTGTGGAAAGTTGCATGGTGCACTGATAATTATCGTTAATGTATTTGGTCCAATTCTAGATGACCAGACCTGTGTGGATCGCCTGTGTGGAAAGTTGAGAGAATGGCCTGAAGCTCCTATAATATTGGGGGGAGATCTAAACACGTACTTAAATGCGACGCTCGCTAAGTCCAATCCCATGTCACATCGGACCTCTAAGGTGGCTAAACATGTCCTGCGAGTGATGGAAGAGTTTGGACTGGTTGACATTTGGAGAGTGCGACACCCGCAGGCTAAGGAAGGGACACATGCGACACCACAGCATGGCAGCTGGTCCCGTCTCGACTATTGGCTGATTTGTGCCGAGGTGATGGAATGGGTAGAAGATGTAGTGCCCCTGGCTAGAACTTTATCGGATCATAACCCGGTGAAATTGGATGTAGTGTTCCCTGGGGGGGGTAAAACGCCCGTTTACATGGCGATTGCATTCGGAGGCTTTGCTCAACCCCATATTTGAAACTACGGTTAGAGAAGCAATAGTGCAATATTTCACGTTAAACAAGGGGACTGTGGATGAGGCCTCAACGCTGTGGGAGGCTTTCAAGGTTACCATTCGAGGGGTGTGTATCAGGACAACAGCGGGTATCTAGAAAGACATAAGGACCAAACTTGAGAATATAGAAAAAAAGTTGCGGGACTTGGAGGGAGAGTACTCGACTCAACCAGATGTCGGTACGCTGGCTGGAATACAGGAGCTGGTTCAGCAGTACGATGAAATGGCGGAAACAGAGATAAAGTATATGTCATGCAGACACACGGCGAGACGTTATGGTGAGGCAGGTAGGCCGGGACGCACGTTAGCGTTCAAAATTAAAGAACGACTAGATCACCCTCTGGTGGATAGGATAGTTGATGACCGGGGGGCGAGCATCACGCCCTGGCGGATATAGTGGAACAATTTCGAGACTTTTACTCAGAACTTTATCAGTCACGCGGTACGGCTTCCGAGCAGGAATTTGAGGCATATTTGGAAGATATAGCTTGTGCCTGGCTCTCGGATGTACAGAGGGAGTACCTCTGTCTGCCTATTGATGAGCAGGGCATTAAGTTGGCGGTGGCGGGAATGGCTAATGGTAAGGCGCCTGGCCCAGATGGGCTCACAGTGGAATTCTATAAGAAATATGTGGATCTGCTCGCACCTCAGCTCTTAGAAATGTATGCTGAGGCGTATGACACAGGGATGCTACCGCCTTCTCTGAGAGAAGCGTTGGTTATTACTCTTCTAAAAAGAGATAAGCCCCCAGACAGATGCGACTCCTACCGTCCGCTGTCACTCATTAATATGGATGCCAAGATTCTGGCAAAAATTTTGGCCACAAGGCTGCAGCCGCTATTACATGGGCTAGTACTGCCGGACCAAGCAAGTTTCATTCCCGATAGATCTACTTCACATAACTTATGGACAATTTTCTCCATGTTTCATGTTCTTGAGCCGAATTTGGAAGCGGCGGCGGTACTATTGGATGCGGCCAAGGCATTCGACTCTGTGGAGCGGTGTTACATGTATAGGGATTCCCGCCCTTGTTTATACAATGGATTGTCGATTTGTACACGGTGCCGACAGCACGAGTGCGAGTGGGGGGACTAACATCTGAGGCGTTTTGCATTATGAGAGGCACCCGGCAGGGATGTCCTCTGTCACCGCTTCTGTTTGCACTTGTCCTGGAACCCCTGGCTTGCGTGATTTGTCAGCGGCATAGGGAAACTGCACTTAACTTTAATTACAGACCGGTGGCGATATCACTATATGCGGACGATATGGTTCTCTTCGTCCGCGAGCCAACTAGATATCTGGCACAGCTACTCCTTGAATATGTCAGATTCAGTCAACTGTCTGGCCTGCATATAAACTGGGAGAAATCATATATAATCCCTCTCACTGCTATAACCACTTAGCTTAGCTTAGAGTTTCCGCTGGTGTGGTCTGCTGACCCGGTTAAAAATCTAGGTGTTTGGGTACACCCTGATCCGGCCGTGGTAGTCCGAGAGAATTATGGAAGATCAAGTTCTACCCTGGAAACCATGGTGGACACCTGGATTACGTTGCCGCTATCTCTAGCTGATCGCATTGTTCTTCTTAAAATGGTTATCCTCCCTAGATTTTTGTTTCTGTTTACAAACATACCAATTGTGCTTACGGTGGAGTTCTTTAAGAATCTCCGCGGTCAGCTTATTCGTTTGGTGTGGGGGGGTAAGACTGCGCGAGTGCAGTGGACGACCCTCACGAAGGGATACGAGAGAGGCGGATTCGCTGCTCCAGACTTCTATGCATACTACCTGAGTGCACAGGCTCAATATGTGTTTTATTGGTACAGGCCGCATGCGTTCACGCCGCATGTCACGGTGGAGGAGGGGGACGCAGCTCCGATCCCACTGCATAGTGTAATTGCCATTCCCGGGGTGTCCAGAAATCGGAGATTAATGCCGTTGATACCACGATATCCGCCTGGCGGACGATAGCGTGCATCTAGGACATCATGCAGCTATGACGGTCACATCTGAAGGCCCCTCCATTAGATTACTGAGGGAAGCTGGTATTGTGCACATGCGAGATGTTTACCCGACCGGTGTGTTTCTCACACAGGACGCATTACAGTATGTCAGTAACCAATCACTTCTCTTTCGCTTTGCTGTGCATAGACTGCAACATGCGGCCCACTCCCATTACACTGAGTATCCACAAGAACCTCCTACAATGAAGTCCCTGCAATTCGCGCTCACCACCCCTACTAATAAAAAGCTGATATTGAAACTATACAAGCTGATTAAAGAGGAGACTGTGGAGGCTTCGGATAAAAATCGGGACAGGTGGAATGAATGTCTGTCGGATCCTATTACGGAAGCGAATTGGGTGTATATTTGTGATTTGACAGGGAAACTCAGTATGAATGGAAATCTTCGGATCATACATTTTAAATACATACATCAAGTGTATTATACTCCGATGCGACTCCAAAGATATGGCTTGCGAGCGTCTGCATGCTGTGACCGACAGGATGGGGCTGATTTTAAGCACTTGGCGTGGGGATGTCTGAAGGTGAGTGAATTTTGGAATGCAGTGACAGTCTGCTTGGGAGAGATAGTGGCTGTGGACATTCAGTGCACTCCGCTTGTGTGTATGCTCTGCTGCGTGCCGCACATTAAAGGGGTGAAAGGTGTGTTTGTACGTTTGGCGCTATTGTTAGCGGCGCGCAGGGTGGCGATAACATGGGGCAACAAACGTAGGCCTGAGATTAAGGCATGGATGACAGACCTAGTATACTGTCGGGAAAATCTAACTACATATGCTGAGGAGTTACCAGTCGGTTCGAGGCCAAAAGACATCTGGGAACCCTTAAGATTATATTTGTTGCATCAGTCCACATAGAGGCCCAGATTGTATGTGATATTTGGAGGGGCGGGTCGCACACCTAGAAGCGCTACAGAGACCATGTGATTGTATTAATATGTTGTTGGGGAAACATGAGGCTTGAGATATGTGTCCTTTGATGTTATATTATTATTTCTGTACTGAAGGTTCACTGTGTATTGTTGGCGTGGACATAGGCTGTCCTATTCTTTAGTAATTGGTTGCTAGTATATCTGTTTACACTTATATGACAGTCGATCCTCGCTATGATTGTACTATGTAGTTTTTTTTTCTTTGGTATTCTTTATTTGTTTTGTAAAATGTATGTTTGTAATAACAAAGGCAATAAAAAAAATAAAAAAAATGACCTCCTATTTCCCGAAATTCAAGACCCAACTCAAAGCCCTCTTCCTTGAGCGCACCTGAACTTAATTGGAAGAACACAGGACATGCTGGAAAAGTTCAACATCGCTTCACAACCCTGTTGTGGACGAAAGAACAGTTGTCTCAGAATTATAACCACTGAGATTCTTCCACATCTCATCCGACTTGATGGGCTCCCCTCTCGCAAGCAGCAAAGGATCTCCTCTGTCTCATACCCCACAGCCGCAACCCTCCTGTGGACCACAAGATCTGTATTGTAATGTTATTTGCAATGATCTTAAGTTTACCAGATGTGGATTCTGCCTTCTCCGCTAAGGCGCATTATTGTACTTGATGTGAAGCGCTCTGATACCCTTGGGTCCAGCTAGCGCTATACAAAACTTGTAATAAATAAATACAGTGGTGGATGTGATCTGCAAAAGCAATGAACTCTCGTATCCTTGGTCAACATGTTTCAGCCATAATATTTCAATGCCCCTAGGGTCAGAATGGCTTTCTTCAGGACCAAGAGGGCATGCACGCTAAGTCATGCGACATAGATTTCACAGCTCATAACTTATGATTGTTTTTGTTATTCCCTTTGAGTTTGTGTTAAAATGAAAAATGAGACAGTCATCATGGTGAATAGTAGTAAATTATTCAGGGAAGCATAGATTTCACGCACTTACACATTGCATTAAGCTCCAAGCATGATGGAACCTCCGGTGCTTCTGAAAAAACTTGCAGTAAATATTGCTAACTGTACAATGCATTGGAATTCATGTAGACTACTACAGGATGCAGGCATGTTCCTGCATAGTGTCGGTATACATGTTGTTTTGGCAGTGCAATGTAATAATGCATGCACTGTGTTTATGTGTTACACAGGCAGTGCGATGTTTGAGAAACATGCATCACGTGAGGTAATCAGGCTTATAGTGACCAGCTTTAAAGTGGTAATACACACATCATAAAACATTATGTGAAGAAAATGACACAATTAACATGCACTTTTACTGTTCTTAAGCATCAGAATACATACTTGTTGTTCCGTTTTTTGTCACAACATGGAAGCTCCGACGGGCGAGCCCTGTAGTCATACACTGTAGTGATCATATGTAATATTATACGATGACCCATTCTCAAGGGGTTTACAAAAATGGTATTTAGGTTGTTTGACTCCCTAACCACACTTACTTCAACAAGGGTAATCACCCACGTATTTACCTACTTCAGACCTCTAGAGCTCCGTCTTTTACTTGCCCTCAAGCCATGCCTGGGTGAATATTATTAGTCAGCGCTGTGCAGTACTTCTGGGTAGTTCATTAGCATGTGGGCGTTTACATTGCATCGCTACCTGGAACATTCCGTGGGTACTGTCTGAGTGCTCTTTCGTTTTGGGAACGAGAATGTCATTGTGGCACATAGAGCATGATTGTGGCACATAGATCACTTTAAAATCAATAATTAACAAATTGTTAATCAAATTACAGTAGATGCCCGAGTTAAAATGGTCAGATGGAAAATAAACACCAGTTCATTTTGAGGAAGTCAATCCTTTGAATCTGATGGGCCGAGAATTGCTTGTGTGATTCATGTCCTTTGAATCTGTAGGGCCGAGACTTGCTTTACAAAATGAATTACGTGATTATTGTACACAGGATGGTTTTGTGTTTGAAACACAAGATGAGGATTTAGTGTTCAAAATAAAATCACAAGAGACTAGAGTTTAGCTTTCCCGGCTTTGACAAAAGTAGACCTACCTGTGAATTTAAGACTTAGGGCCTGATTATGAGTTCGGCGCTCAATCGGGACGCCACAGCACCTCCACCCTTGGTGGAGGTGCTGTGGCCATCGGAGACTGCAGCACCAGTGGTCTGACCGCCTCATTACAACTGCAGCAGTCTGACCTCCTTGGCACTGCCGCAACTGGCAGGGTGCACCCCCGGCAAGCATATTACGAATTTCCTCACTGCCAGCGGCCTCATGTTGGTGTTCACACCATGAAACTGCTGGTGGTGAGGATACTAAGGGGGCCCCAAAGGCCCCCCTTGTGCCTCATGTCATGGGGATGCATGCAGGGGGGGCACACATGCATGCCCAGTTCCTGCACAGTATGAACCAAACATTCCATGTTTGTGCTAGAACTTGCTTTGGCTTTCCCATTGTGGTGTCTTTTTGAAATGGCACCACCATGGAAATGCCAAAGACCCCCCAGACCAGGAGAAAACTCCTAATCTAGTGGGTGGCCGGCGGTGGACTTTGGCGGTGCGAAAGCAGGCAGTGGCGTGCTGCCCCGTTCCTGCACCACAAAAGTCGTAATCAGCCCCATATTGTCAATGATAAGGTATGGAATTTTTCTGGAAAAGAGAATCAATTGATTAAAAGTTCTGAACTAGTTAAAATAAAAGACCAGATGCAATTTTCCCTAGAAATAAACAGTGTAGACTTTCTTCAAAAGCGGGAGAGGAAAGAATGAACCCAGTGACTGAAAAAATGATCGAGCAGGGAATCCTCCAGGAGTCCTCACAATTCTCCTGTGATGGGGTAAAGTAACAAAGTGGAAATGGAGAATCGTCGAAGATCTGAGAAAAATAAACAGAATTGTCTTCCAATGTTGTGCAGTGGTACAGAATGCAGAAGTTATTGTGTTCCAGATTCCTTCAGATGCAGAATGGTATACAGCCTTTGACTTATGCCAAGTGTTCTTCTCAATAACTTTGCTTTTCAACTGCAAAAAAACATTCTCATGCGGTGTAAAATTCAATATGGGTTTACAGAAAGTCATTCGATCTTTAGTCAAATTCTGACAAAAGACCTAGAAGATTTTAAGTGTAATTCAACTATAGTGCAGTATATAGATGATTTTTTAGGTATATCCAAAAAAGGAGAACTGTAAACTTGATACAATTGCCTAATTAAATCAACTAGCTGACAGTGGACATATGGTCTCCCCAACAAAAATGCAATAATGTAAAAGAGAATTCATATATGTTGGGCGCGACAGTGAAAAAAGTGTGAGAAGTCGTGAATGAACATGTTTCTGCAGTTCTGAAACTTAGCCCACCAACCAACCTGAGGGAGGTTTGGATGTTTTGTTGGCATTGTTGGCTTCGGTCACTAGTGGATTCCAAACTTTTCCTTCATTGCAAAGCCTTTAGTTAGGCTAACTCACAGTACAAGAGAAGTTAACATTTTACAACTAGCGTTCTGAACCATTCAAAGACTTGGGAAAGTCTGCGTTGTGCATCAGCACTGGAAATGCCAGACCATAATCTACCATTCTTTCTATTTTGTTAGGAGACAATCATTGCACAAAAGCATGCTGGGCTGATGCGAACAGGAGCATACCTTTCAGCAGTATTGGATCCAGTAGCTCTAAGTCTTGCGGATGTTTGAAATTGGTTGCAGCTCTGTGTTTTGCCACTAAACAAAGTTAACGAAAAATGATGGGTCATACTTTAATTGTATATTTCCCTCACTTGGTTGAGATTTTGCCTACACAAACAAGAACTCAACACATGACAAAAAGTGGCACACTCGTTATGAGCAGATCCTTCGTGCAGCAGAGAACATTTCTGTTACATGGCATGATTCTTTGAATCCAGCATCATTGCTTCCTATTTCAGACAAGAGCTGCAAAGACAGGGAAGACAGTGATTTTGACGATGAATCAGAACACAACTGCATTGCAGTTATGTAGGTATGTATCCAACCAAGGCCACATATTCAAGAAACGTCTTTGGAAATGACTAATTTTACATTATGTGTTGATGGTTGCTGTTTAATGCAATATGGAGCACTGAGATCTGCCTACGCAGTATGTTCCATTTCTTCTGAGACCCTAGAAATATCTTTCCTGCCAAATGTAACCTCTGTGCTGGTGGCAACATTAGTATCCTTGGCAAGAGCTTGCTGCCTATCAGAAGATTTGAACATGACAATTTATACAGACAGCCATTTTGGTTTTTGAGGGGTTCATGACTTCGGTCAACTTTGGTCACAGAGGGTATTATGACACATTCAGGTGCTCCTATAAAGAATAGTGCTTAAATATTGGCTTTACTTGAAATAAATACAACATTCACAGCAAACTTCAGTAGTCAAGTGTGTTGCCCAGAAGGCTGGAAAATATTTAACTACATTTGGCAATAAATATGCACACCAAATGGCATGATACTGTGCATTACGCGATAAGACGATAGAGCGTGGAAATGAAAACCATGAATTAAGAATAAGCACTATACAAAATGCAAAAAATATAGGCTTCATCTGTAGGAGTTAATTTCATATTTCTAAGAGGTCTTCAGGAAAAAATCTCAGATGATGAGAAGAACAGATGGGAGAAATTGGGCTACCAGAAAAATTATCAGGATTTGCATGTTAATGCTTAATATAAGTACATTCTCCAGGTACAACGTTGTACTCAATAGGTATAAACTTACATGGTCAGACACGTGCAGCTACAGACAGCATGATACGACTATTTAACAAATATTGGGAAAATGCAGGATTTTGAAATGTTGCTGAGGAAATATGTGTGAAGAGCCTGGCATGCCAGATCAAGGCAAAAATACATTAACTTTCACAAATCATATTGCTAAACGAGAAGACCCATTTACAAGACTCCAAGCAGAATTTGTAGAGATGCTGTGTGCAGTGGTCTAAAGTACATCTAAGCCATTGTCTGCTTGTTTTATAAATAGGCCATTGCCTATCACACCCAGAGATCAGATAGCCTTACAGTTGCCAAACTTTTGTTGAGGGAATTGATACCAAGATTGGGAATTCCAACTTCTATTGAGACAGATCGTGGTACTCATTTTAAAAATTGTTTTTTGCAAATAATCTGCACAGCATTCCATATAAACCAAAGGTTTGAGTGTAGTAATTGACCGTAATCTTTAGGTGTGGTGGAGAGAGCTAATGGAACTTTTATAAACAAATTGGCAAAAGTATGTGCTTCATCTGGTTTAAAGTGCCCTGACATAATTCCTCTTGTTTTAATGAGCATGAGGAGTACTCTACACAGAAAGACTAGTTTATCACCCCATCATGTGATCGTGGAAAAGCAATGAGGCTTGCCTATATTACATCAGCTGTATTACTGCATTAGTATCAATAACTGAACTAGATCCCTGCAAAGGCCTGAGTGATATGGTCAGTGTGGGTCGTGGGCTTCAGCGGACCGGAATAACAAGCGGGGAGGCCAGATATAGTGAGCTATGGCTAGCTGGTTTTATTTTCTCCAAGTACAAGAGATGATATGCAGTCTCTGGGTTAGGGGAAACTTTCTCCTCGAGGGTGTCCGGAATGTGTAGCACGTCCGACAGAAGGGTACTGTGGGTCTATTCCCTCTGCTGGGCTGAGGTCGTCAGGGCGGTGCTCTCTCTCTCTCTGCTGGGCTGGGGCGTCTGGTCCCGTATGATGCACCGATGGGCCTCGGAGGTATATGGAAGAGAGAAAGTACAGGGCAGTTAGTCCTTGACGCTCACGGACTACCGTGTACTACCACCGACACCGGGAGGTGAGGATACGGAAATGCGAAAGTGAGGAAGGGGCGGAAGGGTGGGTGGAAGAGACAGACGATAGGGGGGACGGGGAAGATTAGGGTGTTCTAGGTGAGGGAGGGGGGTGACCTTTGTTTCTATATACAGAGTGACAGTGCTTATGGGTGTGCTGTTCTATACACTATTAACAACTATATTTACAAGGGACACACGGAGACTGATGATGGTTACTCACGTGGCCCGCCGCAACTCTCCAGCGAGTCGCGGCCGCTCTCCAGCCACCTCCTGAGGACTCCACCAGTCTTCAGACCAAACGTCGTCCTCCTCTTCCTCGACTCGACTCTCCGACTCTGCTCCGCTCGTACGCCGCTCCGGTTCCTCCCTTGCTGCCTCCTTCCACGAGTCCGCTGGTTGGAACCTCCTCCCTTGTGGACCGTCGGCTTTTCTATCTTCCGGGTCGAAGTGGGGGCTGGAACTTCCGGGGTCAGGGTGAACTGCTTGCGGTGTCTTAGGTGTTGTGACCGGTTCCTGTCGTACCTGCAAGGGAAGAGAGAGGGGAGAAATCCTGGGGAGCTGGAACAAGGTGCAATCGGGGTTAGACCCGCAGGATCCCGCGCGAGGATGCTTCCTCGCTGAGGTAGGGACCGTGACTTTTCCACAGTCAGTTACATGTGATTTGTTGTGCATTAAAGGAGTGGTGACTCCACACATCTTGTATGTGTACCTGGGAAAGGTACAGCACACAAATAGAGCAGTAATGTGCAGTGCCTGCATGGTGTGTGCATGTACTGGGTGTATGTGTGATTGCGAGGAGCATAGTATATGAATGACGTAATGCCATGCAGTGGGTGCATGATGAGTGTGTGTACTGGGTGTGTGTGTACCTGCAAGGAATACAGTACATGAAGGGCGTAGTGTTGTTCAGAGTGTGTAGGGTGAATGTGTGTACTGGCTGTATGTCTGCCTGCAAGTGGCACAATACAGAAAGGCTACACTGAACAGTGCACTCAGAGTGAACATGTGTGCTAACTCTATGTGTGCCAAAGGTGGGACAAAACACAGTGCTGGACAGCGTATGTGCTGTGTGCATACACTGAGTGCAAGTGTGACTGTAATGGTATATTGCATGGCAGACCCTGGGTTATATTTTGGGACATGAGGAGGTAGAAGAATCCCCTCAGTCAGATTTGTGTTTTTGTGCCGTGCTGTCCGTTTGGTGGGACACAGTGGGCGAGGGAGAAAGAGACTACCACTGTGCACTTCAAATGGTGCTCTTCAATTCAGTGAGAAATCACAAGGAAGGGCCTGGACAAATCAGTGGGGCTGGGAGCCTGAGATTAACCTTTCAATGCATATATCCCTGTGGCTGACATTCAGGTGTGAACTCTAGTCTCTTCCATAGCCTGTGTTGTGGGACTATCAACTTCAGAGTCTCTCTTGCAATGATAGATGACCTTTCGAGAGGAAGAGGGAGAGGTGTGTACTTGAAAAGAAGCAGAACCCCAACATAAAACTTAAAAGACGCAAAACTCTAAATCACATTTCTGTCCCGAAATGAAATATAAGAAGGGGAGATTGAGACCCCAAAAATTGTCTTCTGCCAAGCTGCCAGATGTGCTGTGTGAGGAAGAGAAGCTCTGCGAGGCTTCTGCCTGTGACCAGGACTCGGGGCCGAGGCCTGCTAGTCTCCTTGATGGATGAGGAAACATCACTCAAGTACACCAAGACCACCTACTGTGGAGCCTGGGGCACTAGTGCCTGCCTGTTTGCCTACACCCGAGTGCCCTGTGAGGAAGCAGAGATCATTGGGGGAGCGAGGTCCAGTGGGAGTCCTGCAGAGTGGACTCCCAGTGCGAGGAGACGGCTGCTGCACCAAGCAGGTTGTTCCTCCTGTGCAGATTCAAGTCGGCGACCTCCATAGGAGAGGGTCACTGTGAAGATAGCCATGAGCAGATTACCCTGAGAGGAAAGTAAGGAGAGGGGGGTGAAGGTTGGCACCCTGCATGGTGGTGTGTCAGCAGCCCCTTGTCATGGCCTGTGGCTCTAGAAGCGCTACCACCATTCTACCACCATCTTGTGGTGCCAAGAGATTGTACAGCAAGGCAATATGCAGTAAAATACACGGACAATACACCACTGCTAAGTACTGGTTATGTTGCCCACTGATACTTTCCTGGTACTGAGTATTGCTATTACTGTGTACAGTTTCATACATGCTTCTTTGTTGGCATGCTCATCTTTTGTGTTTCCTTTTTGTGATTTTTTGCTGTGCCTTTTCTTTGAACATAAGGAATGTTGCAGATCTTGGTTGGCAGTTCTAACACATCTACAAACCTGTTTAATGCAGTCTCGAACACCGAGACTACATCTCCCAGTCACACGAGCGCCACGGCCATGTTGGGAGGGCCTTGGTATAAGACAAGCCCCGCCTGTGACCACGCGGTCGCTATTCATCTTCTGGCTTGAGGAGCAGACATGCTCTGCTCCTTCTCTTCTGTATCTATGATGGGCACAGTCCCCCGAAGTCTCCAGGCATCTGATGGACTGCGTAAAGCAGATAATCATGACAGCTGAATTGAAAGCAATGCTCAGCTTTCCTCATCAGCTCACGGTGACATGTATGAGCTTGGACTGTTCTTGGGGGTAAAAGTGCATTGTACAAGAGATAGAACGAATGCTCAAGAGAGCATAATTTTTGGACACTTTGAAGCCCTGTACAAAGATGTGTGGCAGGTCCCGAATATGTAATAGTGATAGTTGGGGGACTTATATGACTTGGGCATAATTAACCAGTTGATGTCCTGTCTTGCAGACTGCTCCAACAAAACCCATCCAAGAACTCTAAAAAGATGGATTCTGGTAGGTGTCAAATGTATAATGATCTTTGCATGTTATAGACATTAATGAGTATTATGATTGATGTAGTTGATGCTATTGCTTTACCAATGTTTTTTACCATTGCCTCTTAGACATGTACCCTTCCATCACCCATCAGTAAAGACTGCAGAACAGCGTTCAGGTGAATACATATTGCCGTAGAATTTCCAAATGAGGTCGCACACTGCTCGTCCCATCAGCGTGTGACCCCGGAGCATGATGGTCGATGTAGTAGGTATCAGCGGGTGCGCTTCTACCCGAGTCTTGAGTCTTGAGGGTGTTCACTGGTGTGCTTGCCATCCCTGGACACGTGTTTCACGGTTATTACCGCTCGTCAGCAGGGATTAGGCGTGTGCACGGGGTTGCTGCGTGGGCTGCCGAAAATATTCATAGGTCCAGATACCTCTTATGGCGCGCAGGTGCGGAATCTCGAGGTCGTCACTTCCACCGGCTCAAGGGAGCCTGAATAAATAGTATTTCCAAATGAGGTTGCACACTGCTCGTCCCATCAGCGTGTGACCCCGGAGCATGATAGTCGATGTAGTAGGTATCAGCGGGTGCGCATCTACCCGAGTCTTGAGTCTGTTCACTGGCGTGCTTGCCATCCCTGGACACGTGTTTCGCGGTTATTACCGCTCGTCAGCAGGGATTAGGCGTGTGCACGGGGTTGCTGCATGGGCTGCCGAAAATATTCATAGGTCCAGATACCTCTTATGGCGCGCAGGTGCGGTATCTCGAGGTCGTCACCTCCACCGGCTCAAGGGAGCCTGAATAAATAGTATTTCCAAATGAGGTCGCACTCTGCTCGTCCCATCAGCGCGTGAACACCCTCAAGACTCTAAACTCGGGTAGAAGCGCACCGGCTGATACCGACCACATCGACCGTCATGCTCCGGGGTCAAACGCTGATGGGACGAGCAGTGTGCGACCTCATTCGGACTTACTATTTATACAGGCTCCCTTGAGCCGGTGGAGGTGACGACCTCGAGACAACGCACCTGCGCGCCATAAGAGGTATCTGGACCTATGAATATTTTCGGCAGCCCACGCAGCAACCCCGTGCACACGCCTAATCCCTGCTGATGAGCGTTAATGAACGCGAAACACGTGTCCAGGGATGGCAAGCACACCAGTGAACACCCTCAAGACTCTAAACTCGTAGGCTTCTGGGTTTTGGCCGGGCCCTGAGGAGCCAGGGGTGTGGCGGAGGGGCAGGAGCTGCTACATATGGTTTATGGTGGGAAGGGGGGCAGGGGCTGCTGCTGTCTATGGTTATGCGTAGGCTTCTGGGTTTTGGCCCGGCCCTGAGGAGCCAGGGGTGGGGGTGGAGGGGCAGGGTCTGCTTCCTGTGGTTTGTGGTGGTGGGGGGTGGGGGAGGGGAGTGTTGGCTGGGCCCTGGAGGACCCTTGCAGCAGCAGAGTGGTAAGTGTGTGGTATGAGCCGAGGGTGCATTTTAGAGCATACATTTGCACATATATCACTTGGGCATGGCGTGGAAGCGCACTGAATTTACAAACTGGACATTTGCTTTGAAATGCCCAATAACTTTGCACAACATACAGCTTTACTGAAATATCTATACGTTTATCAACTTTCAGGGAATATTTCTTATTTTAGCACCTATCAGAAACCTTGTTTCCGTCACACTTTAGAATTAAAAACGTGCCTCCTGTGCGCTTTCCTTCATACGGACATATTTTTAATTATGTGTACAGTTTATTTCCAGGTGTTCAAATGTTGCTGGGTGTTAGAAAACAAATCCCAACCTATTACCCTTTCTTTCACCCTCCCTGACCCCACATAGGTCACTTTACAAAATCCTCTCTTTGCAGTCACAGAACGAAAAGTTAACAGCAATATCTCTTTGCCAGAAGCCGTTTGACCCCTGACCTTGAATGCCTTGCAAACGCACAAGATCACATCAAACTGTAAAGCCCTCTTGCCTGCTCATTCTTGTCCTGAACTGCAGCTTGGCAATCCTGGGGGTCGGCGGCAGTCTTCGCACCCCTACTGCCAGCGCCTATACTGTCCCATGCAGGTCAGTGGGGCTGGGGCGGAGTCCGTCACACTCGGTCCGAGTTGGCCAAACAATGAGAGAATAAACAGGCCCTTGTCCTATCTGTGAGGGGTCAGTGGAACAGGTCTTTCTAAGTACAAATGACTCTGCACCAGCCCCGCCATACTTTTACCCATCCCCGCCACATACCGATGATGCATTCTGTAGGAGCTCGGCTTTTAATCAAAGCGCCCTTTAACCCTTTCACCCCCACTTTTAACGCCCCTGCTACTAAGCTGCGCCCTCATTGCCTGAGGGCAAGTTGGATCAATAAAATAAAATATGCCGATAATGAGCCGGCTGAACGGCTACAAGCATTCACCAAAAGAACAGAACGGCTAGCTGTATATAATCTAACACTGATAAGACATGTTACCTCTTCATTCGCAAATAGAAACACGCCTTGTGTAATAAGATTCTTCTACAAACGAAATAACCAAATTTGCTCATTTCTGGTACTAAATTGCGACACATCACGGGGTAGTATGGGGGGGCGAGGGCATCTCGTGGTAGTATGGGGGGGGCGAGGGGGGCAGTAGAAAAGGTTCATTGTGCCATTTGTTCGGATTGACTGCTAGGAGCTGCTCCTTTAACACGAGCAAAGGTACATTTGGGGCCTTTTGGCGCTTTGCAATTAAGCGCGAAGTTTTATGGAAGCGGAAACGCTCCTTTAATTAAGCAGACCGGGATTCCATTACACCCTTCGAGAAGATGGCGTTTCTTGTTTGCCGTTTCAAGGGAGGCCCATTGGGATGAAGAAGTAACAGGGCAAAGAGTAGCGCCTCCGCCTCTAGGGATACTTGTGCGTGCTAGGCGCAGGACACCACCAGCCACAGGAGCACACCCGGACTAGGAAGTCCTCCGAGGTGCATGCCACGACCTGGACCTTTTCTCCCCATTTAGTGTCCACAACTAAAGCTGCCTATTGTCTTTCAGGAACGTACTACTGTGTTTTTAATATGTACAGACTCCTCTCGCATAGTGCCTTGTTTTTTTCCAGCAGCTTGTGCGTGGGAGCAGAAAATGAAAATAATAATAGAAGGTGCCAACATATTTCTTAAACCCAAACGTTGAGGAAATGCGCTTATGGTGAGAAGCATTTTACTTGTAGGCAAAATATAAAACACCTTGATACTTGATACACTGAAACCCAAGAGTGAACCAGCTCACCGCCTGCGGTGTATCAACCTAAGACTGTAAACTCAGCCAGCCTACTACACAGTCCCTGTGACACTCCACCTTACACTCACCCAGCCTACACCGCCTACCCTGCCCCCCAGCTGGAGGCAGAGCGGGACGAAGGAGAGCTGCGGGCGGAGGGAAGGGGGGGCCAGAGCAGGACGAAGGAGAGCTGCGGGCGGAGGGAAGGGGGGACGAGCAGAGCAGCTCTGGAAACCACCACCGTCTTTCTCCGAGGCAAAGCAGAAATGCCTCGGAGAAAGCATGGTAATTTTCGCATTAGGGGCGTGTGTTTTTAGGTTTGAGTGACGGATGACGTCACAGGTAGAAAGAACCTAAAAAAACACGCCCCCGAATTCGAAAGAGACGGGGCTTGGCAGGAGTGACGCCCTTCTCCTCCAATGGCTGTCCTCCGTTTAGGAAGCCAGCCAATGGAGGAGAGAGGCGGGTTCCAAGTCCCCTAACTCCAAAACATAAAATCTTTGGGACTCCGCCCTCACTGCTTCGCAGTGCGACGGTCCCTCGACCTAACAAGGGGTGGGACAGGGATTTGCCAGTGAAACATAAGAGCTTCAAACTCAAGAGAAAATGTGTTTTTGTTTATAAATGCCATAACCTTTCCTTGTATGTGTTGAGTTTTAAATAAAATACATTTTTTAATTTTAAAACTAAGTCTTTGGGCAGTGATTGATTGATACTGCTCTACGCTGTCTGAGCTAGGACTTGTGTTCACTAATCTGTATTCACACTTCTACTCCAAGGCAGCCTTTGACTGTGCGCCCACAGTTACCACTGAGAGTCAAGTGCAGAAGGAGTAATTGGCCCAGTTGCTTAGGATACATAGTAGGATACATAGTAGGCTGGGCCAAGAGACATTTTGAGTAAAAGTGCTCAACGACTACATTTGGGCCCAGTACCCCTACATGCCCTGCGGCCCTCTTAAAGGGGTTCTGACATGTAATTCCCTGTTTCTGTAGGTTGCGTCTTTCAAGTGAAAGAAGGCTTCATTTTTCACAAGGATAGTCAGATTCAACTAATGGAACAATGCCCACAATGTGTGTGAGACAAGCAGGTCTTTTAAGTAAAAGAAGAAAGACAGTAAGGCTTATCATTTCCAGAGCACATGAAATGTGGATTGAGAACATAGTGAAATTGTTCTACAGAGAAAGTTATTCTTTTCCCCCATTCTTCCTACACCTGTTCGAACTGTGAAGTTGTAATTGTTTCTTTAACAAACAGAAAAAAGACTGCCAGCAAGAGACTTTAACTGATATATACATTTATTCTCAAGGAAATCTAGTCCTCAGAGTTAATAAGGTATTTTCTATAAAGGCTGAAACAAAGACTACAGTAATGCATGTATAGATAATGTTCTTCTGATAAATAATATTGATATATGTCGTTAGAAGAGAACCCTGAGACAATTATGTGTTGCATCTCCTACTTTTGCTCAATTTAAGATGCAGACAAAAAACATCAATAAAAAATTCCTAATGGATGTCCCAGCAAAGTAGCTATTGGGACTCCAGGCTTATGGACTATCTCGTATTTCAAGCTCCAGAAGCAGTCTTTCATCTCTTCCCATTCCCCTTTACCTCCTACCAGTGCATTGCAGCAGGAAAGTTATAGAGGCATTCTATGCATGTAAGAGTGAAATGGGATTATTAATATGCTCCTGTGTAATCTTCTGGCACAGGTCAGTCCTGACACTTGCAGACTTTATACATAAACAGCTCTCAAGAAATCTGCTCGCCCACTATAGAACGAATTGAGGAGGGGGTGAGGTGAAGCAACATGGTGGGTGGGGGAAGCAACACGATAAAGAGAACAAGGGGAAAAGAGAAACACATGGGCAAAAGAGAGCAACGCGGAGTTCAGCAAGAAGAACACGCGTGACAGAGAGCAACACAAGTGCAGGTGGGTATGAGAAGCACCTGGATGACAGACAGAAGAGTGGAGGATACAGAAACGCAAACATGAAAAACTACGGGAAAACAGGCAATGTGAGAGTATCTCGTATAGACAAGGCTGACAGTTGCTCTTGTCCCTCCAGCGTTGAGCCGGGGTTTTTAATTTACGGGCTTTTTATTCGAGGACGCATCTTTAACAGAGGGAACGGATACTCCACTCGGACATGCTCTCGTTTATAACAAAAAACTAGACCCCACCAGAGTCTTCGAGCAGAGTTACCCGTAACCGGGATCCTACAGTTCGGCAGTCTGAAACTTCCAGGGTCCACACAGCTCTGAACTGTCCATATCCAGGCTGCCACCAGCTGAGAAGGTGCAGCTTTCATTTTACAGACAGGATCCCGATGAACTCAACATCAGATCACCCACCACATTAACCTCGTATTGCTCTAGGACAGGGTTTGTAGTCATCAAAGACACGTGCTCTCTGCAGCCAATAAATGCTTCGCTATTCTGACCGACTCACTTTGATTGGCTGAGATGCCGACAATGCTCCAATGCTACCTGGTCTTACATATCGTGCCTCTCACAATGTGTTCGGCCAGTCGGTTAGCTGCCAGGCGATCCGGAAGTATAGACATCATAGAGGCGAACGTCTTCCGTAACTAAAACAATAACGGGAAAAGAACCTTGGGTTGAATTTTCGAACTGTCCGCGTAGGCAGAGGACAACCGGGGCCATCTAATAATGGGCTGGCTGTACCTATGTCTGGGCGCTGACCTCCAGAGGGGCGCATGGAGTTGTCAGCATACAGATCAGGACGCAGACGTCATCTGAATTGTCTTTCAGCGTGTCTGTCGCCACTGCAATTAATCATTATTTTCCCCTTATTCAGGCTCCTCTGTTCAACACCCTTCTCTCCTTCCTTAATTTTCCTTACATCTCACTCCTTACAATGCTGGCGCCGGCCTGAATGAGCAGAACTGTGGGTGTTTCAGGTGAGGGTGGAGGAGAAGTAGAGTTTTTATAATCGGGTCATGCCTGAGCAATGAGTTACAAAAGTCCCCTGTTGTCACATTTAATTTGCAACAGTAGAGGAAAACGAGAAAGGAGCAGAGCAGAAGCGTGCCAGCCAGCTAAGGTCTCGGTCCAGAGTAGCTGAACCCCAACCCCTAAGTATTGCTTTCCACGGCAAATAATGGTTGCGAGTGCACGAACCTGTGGACCGAGGCCCCATGGTCCGCGAAGCCTACTTGGGGCCTGTGCCTGATTAGAAAATGTAATAATGTAAACAGATTGGTAAAGTGGATATAAATAAAGAACTATACAATTGAAAATGTTGAAAACGTTCTGTAAATGTGAAGGAATTTGAAATTGGAGGCTAAAAATGAAGTTCGTTCATGCTTGAGCAATGAGTATCAAAAGTCCTCTGTTGTCAAATTTAATTAGCAACAGTAGAAGAAGATGAGGGAGGGGCAGAGCAGCAGCAAGCCAGACAGCTGAGGTCTCATTCCAGAATAGCTGAACCCTAACCCCCTAAGTATTGCTTTCCACGTGTGAAATCTTTCTGGGCAAATAATGGGTGTGATAACAAAATTTGTGTTTGATGTTTAGTGAAACTGCACCTGTCAGTTGTAGGATGAGCAATGGGCTGTCGCATGAATTCTTATAAATACGATGCTGTGGCCAGGAGACCATAAAAGAGACTGGAGCATACACAGCGTAGATTTTAGTATTAATCTTTTTCTTGAGTAATATATTTTTAATGATTTGGTACTGTTTTTTTTCCTGGGTTCTTCTGAAAATGAGTCCCAGAGATAGAGCCTTAGTTTTAGAAAGTCATCCGTGGTAGCAATTTAATAGCTTGCCAGTCATAATTATTTAGTACCGCCGAAGACCCCAGTAGTTGCAATTGACAGTTCCTCCAAATAAAATTAACAATTTTTGGGGGTGTCTCATTAGGGCATTAGAATGACCAAACTCTCCTTATTGCTATATGAAAGTTGTAGTCCACTATTTGCAGCATAAGTACTCAAGGTTGAGATGGTATGGTATATGTTCAGAGACGAAAGAAGTTCATGAAATAACCTTTCATATTACAATCTCCATTTTCAGAACAAAAATCTTCGCTGCTCTACTTTTAAGATATGACAGAAACATCCTAGAAGGGCTGATGATACAAGATCCCCTACCTGTAAAACATCTGATGAGAAAGAAGAGGAGAACACTCCCACGTCTATTTTCAATGAGAAGACCATGTCATGGTAAGAGTGAAGCACTCTCCCTTATGATATGATCTCGCTAGATTGGTAGAATCAGCATAGATAAAATGGCCTCATGTGAAACATAAGGAGAGGCAGAGGCCATGAGAGGCAGATGGCATGTCTCATTATAAATTAAGAGGTTTTCTAAAGATGGATGTTAGAGATATTAAAAAGAAGCTGTACGCTCCAGCTCCATTTCCTCTTTAGTTCTTCAAACCCAGATACACATTAGACGCTACTCTTTATTGCGTTGTCGTTTGTAGATTCGGGACAAAACGTTTGACGTGGTGGTGATCTTGGTAATAAAAGATTTTAAGATCTTAAAATGTTGTTTCTTCTCATTGCTGCCCCAGTCCCACATAAACCCTACACATACTTGAAGAATATAATTTTGATCCTGCTGATAACTGCAGTAAGAAGACTAATCTGCAATGTGTGTGTGTGACTCGTAGGGTTGTATCTAGGGCTCCCGGTTTTATGGGATTCATTTTTTTGACATTTCCGTCTGTATCCATATTTATTTTTTGCTAACTTTATCTGTATTCATTTTTATTTGGGGTTTTGTGGAGAAATTAGTATATTTCCATATTTATTTAACCAATAAATATGCACTCATACTTGAATGCCTGTCAGGTTTCAATGCTGTGAACATCCGCAGAAGATAAATCAATGCACTTAAATGAAAATATGCCAATTTTAGTATCAATCTTGTGCATATTTACTGGTGTTAAATCCTCTTTACTAAAATGTAATTCTTTTTTAACCCCCTCACCTATCAAACCACACAGCTAATGGCTTGGCAGTCATGGTAGACAGTATTTAGAATTACTAAAAAAGCAACCCAATTTCCGTTTTTACCCATACTTAAAAATAAATACAAACAAGAAAATAAATGTTTTCTGTCTGGATTTATCTGTAAAAACGGAAAACAGGGAGCCTTAGTTGTATCACACTAGTGATTGTTTTAATTTTCTTTTTCTTACTGTTTATTTTCCCCTATCATTATACCCATTTTGGCATCACTGCTATCCATCTCTTGTGAATCTTATTGCAGACTTTCTCTGGATTTAGAACGAGTTCCTTAAATCAAGCATTTCTGTTTTACCCAGGAAAAGTCAGTTCTCAGAGATGGGTCATTGGTACTTACTAAGAGAAAAGAGCTATACGAGGAAGGCAATTAAATATTTGCCTAAATGAATATCATGGTTTCATGCAATTTCAGCTACATAATGTATCTCCTTGATTGGACTTTCAGGACGCACCTCAGCAAGCACCGGAAGGAACCTGTACAAAAATGGTTAATGGCGTTATGGAAGAAATGGACATATCCGATACACAGTGGGGTTGGTTCTACCTTGCTGAATGTGGAAAATGGCATTTGTATCAGGTATTTATGTAGATGACAACTTTGTGGCAGAGAATAAAATATTGCACCAAATTATTTTTATTTTGGATATTTTCTTTATGGATGATGATAACAATCCTCAAATTGCCATTTGTGTGTTTTGGGTTTTAACTGGTCCTCTCCTGTAGGCGCCTGCGGGTTCTCACTGTGTCAGACGAGGATTGGACCTGATATTCTTATTCTATTTCTTGCTGAAATTTACCACTTCTTTATCTCGCATTTTATTTGCCAAATGTACAATTTCACAATTCCTGCATTACTTTTATAAGGTTAGAGTCCCCCCCCCATCTCTTTGCTCCTCATATCCACTAAGCCCCTTCCCTCTACAGGGTTGACTTGTCAACTAGTGTTTTCTAAGCCTGCACTGGCCTCCTTTCTGCAGTTCTTGTGTATATCTTCAAGTGAGTGACAGCTGGCAACAGCTTCTGACATCATCTGCCAGTTGACCCCACTGTCAGCAGTTTTGCTTTAAAAGTGGCCTTTCTGTTCTTGCCGTACATGTTCAGAGATCTATGTGTACCTTGCCTCATCTGGCTAACTTGGCAAGTTGTTCTATATGAGGGTTGCACTTACGAAACAATTGTTTTACAAGAAGACTTTTTAGTAAGTTTATTTCGATGATTACAAAGATGAAATGACTAGCATTTGACACGTTTTTAGGTGTTTTAAGTGTGGAGGTTTTTTTTTTAACCAAAGGTTTTTAGTTTAATTCTTAAGATCACTGTATACACTCACAGCAAGCTGATATCACATTATTACTGCAGACTTAGTTCAGATACGTCTATTGAGGTCTCAGCCTATGTCATTACACTTGTGCTCATCAAGATCGCACAAAACCTTAGTTTTCCTCCACAGTAGCTGAGATGTCTGTTAGCTCCCCATCAACTGCCTACAAAGATTGTTTCTGATTATTTGACTGTCACATAGATCTCCGTCCAGACTGAGCCAGGGGTATGGAATTTAATAAAACATCTACTTGTCCATGGGGCAGGTTGTTTCATAAATCTACTTGTCCTGTAACAAAATCCACTTGTCCCTTTGATGCCATGTAGTATTAACAAATTATGGTAGCAATCTCATTGTATAAGAGTTCGGATATATCCTCTCTGATTATTTCAGGACTCGTACCATAGTAGTGTTTAAATATTTGCAATCCCCTTATGTGGTCACGTTTCTGCAGATCTAAATACTGGGGCTGAAGGTAGTGGTAAGCAATAGTTCCAGGGTTAGATTGCCCTTTTGAGTCTGTGCAAACCTACTAACTTGCATGTTTTAAGCGTTTTCAACAACTCCTCTGATCTTATCCCATACTGAGAAATGTTGGAAATTTACTCCCAAAAATGGCAGATATAGACCTTCTTCCAGAGTTGGGAAAAAAGTGGTCAGAAGGAAAGTGAACTTGCAAAAAATCTGATTTTTGCATGAGCTAATCTACACATGCAAATTTGCTCATGCTAAAATGCAGTTCACAAATATTTTCTAAGAGTACTATATCTTGTCCTACTTTTGTAAATTCTTGGGAATTCACGAAAGCCGTATAGCTGCACTTAATTCAAGGACATACACCATTAGTGCACTTTTGAGACTTTGTTTAAAAATTGGGCCCATAGTTTTTTTTCTGGTGTGGACCATGGCCCTTTGCATTTATTAAAATTCTGTCTCTCTCTGCATCGGCTGGTTTCACAGTGACCACATTCTGCTCTTTCCCAAGGAGCATATTGGCACACAAAGTAGTTTTATTCAGTGCAAGTAACTACTGTGGCAGTGTGTGCTTTGAAAGACCCAAAACCATTTTTGCTTTTGCCATTGGTTATAATGGTGAGGGCCCGGCAGCTCCCAAACCAATACGGTTTTACAAAAACCATGCCAAAACAATGCACACATTGACAAAACTAAAAAGCTGAATACCAATTTCATACCTTTGGGCTTTGCCAATGCTTGTTTATTTTTGTTTCCCATAATCTTATTGAAAGTGGGTACACTGATTTTCCATTATGAATATGTTTGGGAAATACTAGCATGCATTAACACATGTTCCTAAATGATGCTGCAAACAATTGTACCTGCAATTTTACAGTAGTTTAGCTAAATGGTTTTTTCCTGCTTTCATTTTTTAGGAACATTTTATTTTGAAAGCCAAGTATCATTAATCTTGCTTTCAAGCTTCTGCAAATATTTGCATCAAATCAGAGAGCATTCTGGGGGCATTAAACATAGCCTCATATTGCTAAACTATGAAAACCTGTGTACACTTTTTATACTAGAACCACTGTCAGTAGTGCAGTCAGAGCTTACAACATTTACTTGGAGTGCTCACCTTAATATTAATTAATGAACCATAAATACAAGTTTGAACAGCATTAACATATGGACAAAAATATTACCTTAAATGCAGACAACGCCTGATCCATAATGTGGTACTGCAAACTGGCAGCAAAAGTGTTTGTGCTGCAGGGAGTTGGGCCTACTTGTCCCAAGGACAACATACACATGAAAACTTGTTGCCCTTGACCCCAAACAATATGTCCTGGGAGTCGGGCTATAGGAATTTAACATCCCTGCTGAGCACCTAGTCTCTGGTGCTGCCATGTGAGAGGATCCCCTGCGTTGCTCAGTGGCCCAACTTATTGGTGTCTCCCCACCTAAAACATGTTGACGGCTTTCATCAATAGTGGATATCATATCGATGGGGTCCCCGCAGTCCAATATTTCAAAACCGAGTACCACGTGGATTCAAAGTCACTGTCTATTTCTGACATGCTACAAATCAATTTTTGCATGGCATGATATTACAGAGTCCTGTTGTTGGCGATATCTGGCAGTTCCTTCTTCCATCAGAACACTGCCACCGTAGTTTTGGCTGCTTCCAGGCTGTTCCATATCAGAATGTTAATGCCCTTGTTATGTTATTGGCACTTGGGAAGTGCAAACAACTTAGTTTCAAAGGTCTATTGTAGGTAGACAAGCCACTAGCTTAAATAGTCTGGTTTTAAGCAGGTTTTTAAAAGTAGTATAGATGTAGCAGGGTAACAAAGGCCAACAACAACGAAGAAGAGTGGAGCACTTGGAAGAACTGTTGAACCAACCCATGCCACAGTCTCCACCAGTAATACAGCCAGCTGATATGAAGTTGTCAATCCAGTGCTGTAGACCACCCAAGGAAGAAATAAGTAAAGTCACCAAACATCTGAGAAAGAGGATGGCAGCAGGACCCGACAACATTCCTACAGAGGCACTGCATGCAGACATTGAAAAATCATTAAACATGTCTACCCCATGTTTGTAAGAATCTGGGTAGAGGAAAAGGTGAGGACCGGAGTTTGCCAAGGTTGTTTACTCTCGCCTTTTCTCGTCCTTCCGGCCATAGACTGGATCATGAAGACATCCACAGCAAGGAGAAGAAATGGGATCCAGTGGACACCTTGGACACAGCTTGACGACTTGGACTTTGCAAACCACCTGGCCCTACCCTCCCATACCCTTCTGCAGATGTTAGATAAGACAGGCTAGGTGGCAGCCACATCAGTACAACTTGGCCTTAACATTCACCGTGGAAAAATCTAAATCCTGAGGGCTAACATTGCCAGCACAACTGCAGTCACTCTTGCAGGCGATGCACTGGAAAAGGTTGAGGCCTTCACCTACCTGGTCACTGTAATACAGAAGCAGGGCGGCACAGACGCCGCCGTCAAGGCAAGAATTGGCAAAGCAAGGGCTCCCTTTATTAGGATTAAGAAAACCTTGAGCTACAAGGACCTAATGCTGCAAACCAAGATCGTGCATTTGAACACCAACGTGAAATTGGTCCTTCAGGATGAAAAATAAACTTGGAGGATAGTAGTGACCACCACCAACAAAGTCCAGACCTTCATAAACACCGTCCTAAGGAAAATTCTCCAAATTCACTGGCCAAACACCAACAGCAACATTGACCCCTGGCAGCAAACTTTCCATTTTCCTGCTCATGAGGAAATCGTGGCAAGCCATTGGGGCCGGTATAGTTCATACCCTCTGCACGCCTGCGTTAAACCTCACCAGGCAAACCCTGACCCGGTTCCCTCAAGTGAAAAGAAAAAGAGGAAGGCCAAGAAACAACTAGCACCTAGGCCTCAGGGCTGACTACCAGGAGATCGGTTACACCTGGAGTCAAGTTGAAAGAAAAGCTCAGGACAGAGGTGGCTGGGGAGTCCTGGTTGATGGCCTATACCTCAGGAGGGGTAGTAGGTATAAATAAGTGATAGCTGTGGCAAGAATGGATATTAAAAGACTGCTTATTCCAAAGGTGAGGTGCTAGATAAGAAAAAGAACGTCCCCGCATCAAGTGGTGTGCATACGGGAGGATGGCCAGTGCCATGTCAGATGATTTAAGTTTTCTAGCTCGCTGATATAACCTGATCTTTGTATGTAAGTATACAAGACCCTCACCATACAAGACTGAGTGTAGCAAAGAGATTAAATATACAACACACCTTAACAGGTAGCCAATGAAGGTACTTTAAAACTGGATCTGCAGAAGTCCCCTTTGCAGATGACAAACCAGTCTGGCAGCCATAATCTGAACCACTTGCAAGCACAACAGGAGGGACTTATTTATTGTAACCAGTAGAGTATTATGATAATTGAGGCCAATAGATATAAGAGCCGGTGTAGGAGTCTTCCTATGGTTCAGAGGGATCCAAGAAAAAAACCTTCCTAAGCATATAAAGGAATCCAAGGCAGGCATTACTCACTGCTGCTACTTGATTCGCCATGCTGAGTTAGTCATCAAGCAGGATGCCAATATCTTTTTACAACTATTTTTCGAACAATTAGGATTGCCCAATACTTTAGGCCACTGGTATGCAAACCAGATCTGGGTGGCCTTGCCAAATAGAACAATTTCTGTCTTTACTCCATTTAGTTGAAAGCACTCTGCTTTATCCAAAGCACCACAGCATTCAGTCAGTCACAATCTGATTCTTGTTGCTTCCTTATTGTGTCCGATAGATGCCACCAATTCGGTATCATCAGTATAGGACAGGATCTCCTCTCCAAGCCATAGTCCCCGTTAACCTCCGGTAAAGGGGTCATGTGGATGTTAAAAAGAGTAGGACTCATTGGAGATCTCTGTGCCCCCCTGCAGGTGATGGTGACAGCCCTAACTTTGGAACGGGGGATAAATACATCTTCAGATATAACTTCTAGGAAGCCCCTAAACCAAGCTAGGGCCTGTGAGTGAAGACTGATGTCGTATAACTTCTCAATAAGGGCCATATGACAAACTTTACCAAAAGCTGCAGAAAGGTCTAAAACGAGTGTTGTTTTGTACTGTGAGCTGGCCTAAAACCTGACTGAGAAAAGTCTGGTATACGCTTGGTCTCTAGGTGGTGGGAAAATTGCTTGTTCATTTTCTACAACAGTTTTTATGGGAAAAAGCAGCAGTGAGGTAGGGTGGTAGTACTATTGTTTGGCAGAGTCTGCAGTGGGCTTCTTCAGAATCTTGGAAACTTTGTTTGGTTGTGCAGTCAAAAAGATTAACATTCCCTGGAATGGGTAGACCAGTATTTTCCTTATACTCATAAACACCTCTACCCAAAAGGGAGGAATCTTGGCGCACTTCCACCAGATATGAACTAAATTGCCTCTTAGGTCACAGTCTATCCAGCAGAGTGGGCTAACTGCAGGGTAAAGTTTATGTAGTTTGGTTGGGGCGAGATGCCAATCATACAGTAGTTTGTAATGGGCCTGCTGTCTCAAAATGCTTTGTTTAGCCTTATTTACTCGTCTCCAGGTCAGAGCCCATTGTTTGTCCGTAAGATCTCTGCCAATTAGTTCGTCCCATTTACTGTTAAAAGGGGGATTTGTCTCCAATGTTGCATATTTCCTTTAGTTCCTAGGGTTCTGTGCACAAAATTCTCTATGGGAGATAAATCACTAGAGCTTGCTTCTTTATTGGGGGGGGAGCTGTAAAGCCTAGTGTCAAAGCTTTGCATAGTGGTACCTCTCCCTTTCCTCTACTACAAAGTCTTTCTTGTAATCACAGAGGACTTGATGACTCCCTCCCTCACCATATCACTCAGCATACAATAGTCCCCACATCCCCAAGTGTCACTTGGGCCTTGCCACAGTACTGGAGTGAATGCATGGTTAAAATGTATGAGAGTGTGAGGCAAGGAATAAGTAGTCTTCTTAAAGCGTTTGTTCGCCTCATCACAGATTGTAAGGATAGTCTGTGTAGGTGTATTGAGGTATACATTAGGTGGGCTGTCATGTCTGAGTTTCCAAACTAAGTCCTGCTACTGCTCTATCCGTGTGTGACCAGGTTTTTCTGATTCCCATGAACTCCAGTCTGCCATAACTCTTGGTTTCTGCTGCCCTATAGTAGGGTTGCATGCCTGACAGTGCAAACTCCCTTTTTCTGTTGGTCAACAAAAAGTTCTGTATGCTACTTTGGGTCTCTTCTCCACCCATATGTATTTCAGGAACATACTCTTAAGGGCAGCAAAAACAACTTAGTGGTATCCTGTAGGAAGTTGGCTCTGTATATACAATACCAAAGTGAGGTAATAGTGTGCACAGAGTCCAGTGGAACCCAAAAGGTAGGCAGAGGTAAAGTAGATAGTGCCTCACTCTCTAATTTTGGTAGTGTGGTTGAGCAGTAGAGTGTCCGGGTGCAGAGTGCTGAGGCCCAATGTTATCTATTGGGGGATATGGGGCCTCCGGTTGGTGGCTGCTCACGAGCAGGCCACTGGATTATGAGAGCAAAGCTCCTGGACTTAAGCTCAGGGCAAACTGGGATTTAGGCCAGCACCCTCAGCGGCACCGGGGCGGCCGAGTGCTGTTTTGGCTTCGGAATCCCTGTAGCTTTCAACGGGGAGTCTCCGGTTTGCAAAAGCACTGCAGGCTCGGGGACGAAGGTCTTCTGGGTGCGACCACCACTTGGAGAGGTAAGTTGGGATCTTGGGGGTTGGTTAGGCACTGTTGGTTGGGCCACCCAGGCCGTGGGGTGTCGGATCTAGGGTTGCCTTTTAGGGTCGGATCTTCTTACCAGCTCCTGGTTGCGGTTGGGGGGACCTTCTGGTTTGAGGCTGCAGGCGTCCGCAGGAGGTTTGAGGCAGGTCAGGATCACCGGGGGGGGGGGCATCCTCTTGGTGTTGGGCCACTCGAACTTGGGGGCCGTGGGCGTCAGGTGCAGAGTGGTGCAGACCCGCTGGTAGAACTGGGGGTCTCTGGTTGGCAGAGGTAGGTACCACTGTCCAAATAGGGACCCTTGCTTCTAGTCAGGGTAAGGAGGAACCACTCTTCAGATAACACCTGCTCACCCCCTTGGTAGCTTGGCACGAGCAGTCAGGCTTATCGAAGGCAATGTGTAAAGTATTTGTACCAACACTCACAGTAACACAGTGAAAACACCACAAACTGACCCCACAACAAAAAATCCAACATACACAGCTCAAGATTATGGTTTCAAAAGAGTTCTTAAGGTTGCGTTAAAATAATCCACAGTTGCGTGAAAATAGTTCACAGTTGGCCAACAGTACCTTTAGATGCGACAAAGTTCCAAAACAGAAGCTAGTGCGGTGGAAAACAAGCGACGCGTCACTCCTGAGACCCTGGGGAGACGATGCGACAGCCCCGCTGGACGCAGCGGGCGCGTTGCGACGAATCCGGTTTGTATGGGGAGGGAGGCGATACCTTGTATGCATTCCGGTGCGTAGGTTCTGTAGGAAGCGTCTCGGAAAGGCACGATGCGACGATCTTCGGAACGGCGACGATCTCAGGTGCGGCGGCGATGCGCGGCGCAGCGTCGATCTTCTCCTCTCGTGGCCCCTCGATGCGATGGCTCTACGAAGATACTCGCAGCGACGTGATTCGGTCCGTAAGCAAGCTGTGTGGCGATCTCACCCAGCGATGACAGGCTCTGCAACGATACTCGCAGCGATGGTACTTTTTCCGCGCCAAAGCGATGCGTTCTACAAGTGAAGGATGAGTCAGTTCCTGCAGCGGCAGTAGGCGATGCGACGATCTCGATCTTCGCGGCGGCGGGAATTTCCTCGCACTGACGGGGATGCGCTCCGCAAGCGAGCAATGCATGAACATTTGCAGATAGTCTTAGTTTCTTGATCTCCAGCTTTCCCAACAGCAGGCCACAACTTCCAGATGCCCCTCAGTCCGATTCAGCACTCAGGAAGGCAGAACTCTCTCAGCAGAGTTCAGGGAAAGCTGGTGGTGAAGTCCTTTTGTTCCTGGGACTTCTTAACAGGAGGCCAGCTTACAACAGGCCCTTGGAGATCTCTTCAAGCAAGGGGACAAAGCAACAACAAAGTCCTTCCCCTCTCCTTGGCAGCAAAGCAACAGCAGGACGGTCTTCCTTCTTCAGTCTTCCAGCTTTCTCCTTGGCAGAGGTTTGTTCTTGATTCCAGAATGATCTAAATTTCTGTAGTCAAGGGTCCTGTACTTCTATCCCTAGAATTCTTTGTTCCCTCTGTGCAGGAGGTCTCTGAGCCCGGTCTGAACCAGTTCTGGGTGCACCTTGAGCACTTTGTTTTCCTGGCTTCTCCTTTCCTTTCAGAGTGAGGGGCAGGGTCGTCAGCCGCCCAGCAGGATGTGGAGCCAGCATCGTGGAAGGCAGGCACAGCCCTATTCAGGCCCAGGTGCTATCCCCTCCCACCACTCTAGATGCAGATGGAGCTATTCAGTCCAGGGATGGCCCACTCAGCCTCTGGGAGCGGGAAGATATGCTGGTAACCACTGTAGCCAGCATTCCCCATGATAGCCTATGGGCAAGATAGCCTTACAATAGTGAAAAACGAAAATTGCTGTGATTCACTACCAGAGCATGTCACCTGCACTAGTACACGCTCTACCTTTTACATACACTACACCCTGCCCAAGGGGGTACCTTGGGCCTTCCATAGGGGTGACCGATGTGCACAGAAAGGGACGGGTTAGGCATGGTCAGTGGGGACACTGACCAGGAGGACATGGCAGTTCACCGACTGCACACTGCGGTGGCAGGCCTGAGACACCATTTTAGGGCTACTCATACGTTTTTAATCCAATCTGTAAAAATTAGGAAAAGTATGTGCTTTTAAATTATTGTGTCTGTTATATTATGGTAGTTTTCCTTTATTTTGTAAATAACTGTAATTATCATGCAATGTATGTATCTTTGTGCTTTTATGGTAATTTTTTATGCACCGAATAAAGCTTCATGACTGACTGGCTACCAATATGGGTGGCACAATCAGTGCTGCTGGCCCACTAGTAGCATTTGAATCACCAGCCGTAGCATTCTCAGTGCACTTTACTAGGGACTTCTTGGTAATACAAATATGCCAATCATGGATAACCAATCACAATTACAATGTATACAGGGAGCACTTGTTCTTTGACCCTGATCAGTAGTGGCAAAGGACCCAAAGCATCTAAATCAGCAAAAACTAAATCCAGCACAGCATCAAAAATACAGGAGGTAGAGGCAAAAAGATAGGGGGAAACCACGCCAAGGATGCAAGGTCTAACACGTGTCCCCTCCAGCTGAAAGTGGGGAGAACTACCCACCCTCTTGGGAGTTCTCTTCACTAAGGCGGAAAAACCTGGACAGACCATCAGCATTGGCGTGTTCTGTGCCATGGCGGTGTTCCACCTTAAAGTCATTCCCTGTAGGGAGATGGACCACCTCCACAGTTTTGGGTTCTCATCCCTCATCTGCATTAACCATCTGAGGGGCCTGTGGTCTGTCTGAACATGGAAGTGAGTCCCAAACAGGTAGGGCCTCAGCTTCTTCAGAGCCCAGACCACAGCAAAAGCTTCCCTTTCAATTGCACTCCACCTCTGTTCCCTGGGGAGTAGCCTTCTAATGAAAGCTACAGGATGGTCCCAGCCCTTGTCGTTGATTTGTGCGAGTACTGCTCCTACACCATGCTCTGAGGCGTCTGTCTGCACTACAAACTCACTGGAGAAATCAGGTGCCTTGAGCACAGGTGCTGTCCACATGGCAGTTTTCAGGGCATCAAAAGCAGTTTGACAGGCTTCGGTCCAATTCACTCTCCTGGGCTGCTTCTTTGAAGTCCGCTCTGGCAAGGGGGCAACGATTGTGCCATATCCCTTGAACAACCGTCGGTAATACCCGGTGAGACCTAAAAAGGCTCTCACCTTTGTCTGGGTCTTGGGGGGGCTCCCAAGCCAGAATGGTATCAATCTTTGCTTGTAGGGGCGCCACCTGGCCGCTCCCTACCTGGTGTCCCAAATACACCACAGATCCCTGCCCTATCTGGCACTTGCTGGCCTTGATAGTGAGGCCTGCCCTTTCCAGAGCCTTTAACACTTCACAGAGGAGTTGCAAGTGTTCCTCCCACGTGGAGCTGAACACAGCAATGTCATCCAGGTATGCAGCGCTGAATTCCTCCAGCCCCGTCAGTACCTGGTTAACCAGTTTCTGGAATGTGGCAGGCGCTTTCTTCAACCCGAAGGGCATGACTCGGAGCTGAAAGTGCCCCTTTGGTGTTGAGAACGCAGACCTCTCTTTGGCCCCCTCAGTTAAGGCAATCTGCCAGTACCCAGAAGTTAAAGCAAACGTACTGAGGTACTGGGCAGCTCCCAACCGATCCACGAGCTCATCCGCTCTGGGGATGGGGTGTGCGTCAGTCTTCGTGACCGCATTGAGCCCACGGTAGTTTACACAAAACCGGAGTTCTGGAATGGCACCGGGCGCCGCAGCTTTTGGCACTAAGACCACTGGGCTAGCCCAGGGGCTGCTGGAGGGCTCAATCACCCCTAGCGCCAACATCTTGGAAACCTCTTCCTTGATGCTGGCCCTGACCTTGTCAGCTAACTTGTAACATTTCTGTTTCACAGGTAAACTATCTCCAGTGTCCACATCATGGATGCACCAATTGGTGACACCTGGGGTCAGGGAAAACAGGGAGGCAAACTGACCCAACACTTGGCGACAGTCCCTCTGCTGCTCTGGGGTCAGGGAGGACCACACCATCCACTGAGCCGTTTTGCTCCTTACTGCCAGGAGGTCAGGAAGAGGGTCACTTTCCTCTTCCATTCCAGCATCTGTAGCCAGGAGCATTGTCACTTCAGACCTCTCAAAGTGGGGTTTGAGGCGGTTCACATGCAAGACTCTCAGGGGCTGCCTGGGAGTCTTCAAGTTAAAGAGGTAGGTTACTTCGCTCTTGCGCTCCACCACCTCATTTGGCCCAGTCCACTTGTCTTGAAGCGCGCAAGGCTCCACTGGCGCCATCACCATCACTTTTTGCCCAGGTTGAAATTCGACCAGAGTGGTATTCTGGTTGTACCATCTTTTCATTTCTTCCTGGCTAGCTTCTAGGTTCTCCTGTGCGAGCTTCCTGAAGCGTTGTGTCTGGTTGCGGAAGGCCAGCACGTAGCTGAACACATCCTGGGGTGTCTTCCCACTGGATTTCTCCCACCCCTCCTTTACCAGTGTGAGAGGTCCTCTAACAGGGTGGCCATAGAGGAGTTCAAAGGGACTGAACCATAAGGACTTCTGAGGCACCTCCCTGTAGGCAAACAACAGGCATGGTAGAAAGACATCTCACTTCCGTCTCATTGGCTCCGCTAGGCCTATAATCATACCTTTCAGGGTGCGGTTGAACCTTTCAACCAACCCATTTCCTTGAGGGTGGTAAGGAGTGGTGAACTTAACTGACTTAAGGAAACTACCACTTGAATAATTGTGGACGCATTTCCGACACATCATTTTATCGATAAGTCCTTAGTGATCCTAATAAAATTGTTTTGATACACTACAGACTTTTTTAAACCTCACATCACTCACTTAATATTCTTTGCACATCACTGTCCTTACCCACTACCCGCTCCGCAGTAGATCTGGCGTTGCAGCACACAGAGGGGATGCTAGATCCCCTCTGTGGGGCCCGATGATGAAGCATGTCATCACTAGGTGGTGAGTGAGGGCTTTCTTTCAAAAAAAACGCCTTAAGTGAAGTCGTTCCTTGCTCCATATTGATGGTCTCCTATTTTTCCTTGGAATACTCTTGTTTTGTTTATGAGATTGACACTGGGGTGCGAGAGTATCCCACTACCCTATCTCTCTCCTTGTTGTGATGAACTTATAAGTTACCCCACACTCCTCCCACAGAGATTTCATGTACCTAGAGATGAAATTGGTACCCCGGTCGGAGACCACCTCTCGGGGGAACCCCACATGGGAAAAGATCCCCATCAATGCACGGCCCACCACGGGGGCTGTGATTGTCCTGAGAGGGACAGCTTCCGGGTACCGGGTGGCATGGTCCACCAAGACCAGGATGAACCTGTTGCCCAAGGCTGTCTTGGCGTCCAGGGGCCCCACGATGTTGATGCCCACCTGCTCGAAAGGGGTGCTCACCACAGGAAAGGGTTGGAGGGGTGCCTTGCACATCCCTCCGTTCTTGCCACTGGCCTGACATGTTTGGCAAGATCTACAAAAGGTAGCGACGTGCTTCTTCATTTGGGGCCAGTAGAAGTGGGTGACAAGCCTTTGGAAGGTCTTGTCTTGCTCCAGATGTCCTGCGAGAGGCACGTTATGAGCCAGACCCATTAGGAAGCTCCTGAAGCGCTCGGGTACCACCAGCACACTGGCTGCACCGGGCTCAGCGAACTTTGGCTCACTATACAACAACTCATCTTCCCAGTAAATGAAATGATCCTTGGACGCTTCACCTGCTGCCTGATCTGCAACCTGTTGCCACACACCAATGAGAGAAGGGCACTCCTGCGCCTGGCAGAATTCCTCCCTGGAGGGGCCACCTTCTTGCTGCCAATGGGTCAGCTCAGGTAGGTCCCCCAGTTCGGCCACTTGTTCCCCGGTGGGCTCCAGGGCACACCCTCAGGTTCTGCTACTTCCTGGACAGTGGGAACAGCGGGGGCTGGTTTCCCGCGCCCCCTGACCTTTCTCTCCTTGGCAGTCTCCTGGGCCACTGTTTCAGGCTCCAGGTCTGCTGAATCACCCCTACTGGCTGCCATATCCCGCGTGGTCACACAGATCCATGCACGCATCCCCAACATCTCCAGATGAGCCTGGCGTTCCACCTCCTTTCATTGAGAACTCTCCAGGTTATTACCTAGCAGACAGTCTACAGGCAAGGCTTGACTCACAACAACCTCCAAAAGACCTGAGACCCCCCTCCACTCAAAGGGAACGCGCGCCACTGTGCAGAGGCGCACTGAGCTGTCCGCTGCAACTACTGGGCGGAGTACATTGGGAATGACCTGCTCTTCAGACACCCACTGACACCTCACTGCTGTCACGCTGGTCTCCTATGTCTCTCAGAGCCACCACCCTCTTCCCATTGATGGTCGCCCACTGCCCTTATTGCTTAGTGTTCTGGGGCAGAGGGGTGTTCTGGACCATCTCTTGGTCTCCTTAAGAGACAAGGGTCATTACTACTAGTCCCTCCTCCCCACTGGAAATCAAATCCCCTCCCAAAGCTAAACTCGCTAAACCCGGGGTGGGAGCACCAGTGGGTGCTGGATTTTTCTTGGGACACCTAGAGGAGAAGTGGCCCACCTCATTGCAGTGATAGCAGGTAGGGGGGCCCCTGTTGCCCCTGTTGTCCTGCCTGCCCTTAGGGGGCCAGGTTGGCTTAGGTTTTGGGGGTTGGTACTCCTTTCCCTGGGAACTGTTTTGGGGGCCTTGAGAAAACTCCTTTTGGTTACACTTGCCCCCCCCCCACTCTTTTGCTGGGGACCCTGCCCACCTTTGGCTGTGGTACCCACAATTCCTCTGTGTACCCTGGTACTGGTCCAGCGGTCCGCCTCCTTAGCAAACTCAATGGGGTCTGTCAGCTTGCTGTCTAAAAGATGCTGGTGCAGCTCTGGAACACAAAGACTACTCAAGTGCTCCCAACTAATTAAATGCAACAACCCCCTATAATCAGTTACTGTGTGGGGATTAAGGATAAAGCTTGGGCATGGTTTGAATCCTTTCTGGGGAATAGATCTTTCAGAGTTTTTGATGGCGACCCAGTCTCCTCCAGCAGACCCCTAAAGTGTGGAGTTCCTCAGGGCTCCTCTCTGAGCCCTGCCTTATTCAACCTATACATGAGACCACTGGCCAGCGTCGTCCGCCCATTTGGAGTTAAAATCATCTCATACGCGGACGACACGCAGCTTGTGGTCTCACTGGCGCAGGAGGCATCTCGAACTGCGCCAGGCGGGCTCAGAGAATGCCTGGAGGAAGTGAGGAACTGGATGGCGTCATCATCCCTGAAATTAAACGGAGATAAAACTGAGCTGATGCTCCTAGGACCTTCAGAGCCGACACTTTCCCCCTCCCTATGGCCCTCATGCCTAGGACCGCCTCCAACCCCAAAAAACACCATCAAAAGTCTTGGGGTATGGCTGGACAGTTCACTGTCCTTCAATGTCCAAGCCATAAAACTATCAGCTACATGTTTTGGCATTCTGAGAGTGCTAAATAAAATCTTCCCTCTCCTCCCCTGGAAGCCAAACAGGCTGCTATTCAAGGGCTCATTCACTCCCGTCTTGATTTTAATAACGTTCTTAATCTGGGTGCACCAGAATACACCCTTCGGAGGCTGCAAACTGTACAGAACAGTGCAGCTCGCCTTCTACTGAAAATCCCACACAGACACTCAGTAAGGACCGGACTGACTAGCCTCCATTGGTTACCGATCCGGCAGAGGATTCTGTTCAAAGCGCTATGTATAGCCCATCAAGCTTTCTGGGACATGGGACCTATTATTACCCGTGATCTGATCACTCACTATATCCCAAATCGTAGTCTTCGCTCCAGCCAGACTCTTTTAGCAGTAGTCCCAAGAATAAAAAGATCTATAACCGGCGGAAGGACGTTCATGTACAACGCAGCTAAGGCCTGGAATGCTCTACCATGTCATCTTAGAGCCACCCAGAACCTTACCTCGTTTCGCAAGCATCTGAAGACCCTCCTTTTCACATTTGCCTACTAAACCGCTGTCTTCTCCCCCCCCTGTTCTCTGTAGGTTACGATTATCCTAGCGCTTGGACGCCTTCGGGCAACAACTGCGCTCTATAAATCTCCAAGTTTACAAGTTTACTTTGCTGCCCTTCATCCAACCTTCCAGTGCACGCGAGTACAAATTCACACACTCCATCCAAGTCTCAGACTCTTTCTTTCTGGAGTTCCTAAACTGCAGTCTGTACTGCTCTGGAGTAAGTCCATACCTGAGACATAGGGCCTCCTTCATATTGGAATATGTCATGGTACCTGCTAATTCTAAGGGCTCTAGAGCACTCCTCCCAGAAGCCTCAAAATGTTTCCACAGGCCTGCCTCCAATGCTATTCATCCTCAATGCAATCTCATAAGAGGTAAACCAGGCATAGATATCCTCACTTTTATTGTAATTCTGTACCAAATCCTTGGGGCTATATACTTTACCACCCTGCACTGGCTGTTCGATGCCACCATTTGAACTGGAATCCACCTGCTTGGCCTTGATCTCCAGTTCTCTCAGGCTCAACTCATGAACCAAAAGCAATTTCCTTGCTTCCAGGGCACAAGCATTCTTGCTCTCTTCTGCCTCTTTTTCCATTTTCATTTTCAAAAAGCTCCAACTCATGATTCCTCACTCTTTGATTCTCCTCTAACTCTTCTGGAGTGAAACCCCTATTGGAATGTTTGCTGCCAGGCCTTGAGCCTGGTCTGCTCACAGGCAGATCTTGGGGTTGAAAACCATTTCCTTCTTGTGCCTCCCAGTGGACCTTCAAGATTCTCTGCAGCTCCTCCTTCCGGTAGCCGCTCTTGGTGAGGCAATCAAACTTTTTGCAGAATTGTCTCAGCTGCTCAACTTTGTAAGAATACAAATCCTCAATTTCAAACTCCAATTCTGCCTCCACACTTGGTGCCTTCCCAGTCAGAGACATGATGCTTTGAAGAGTTACTCAAAAATAGAATCAAAAACCAAAAATGTAGTATGCTGTGGCGTAGTGGTCTGCACTCACTAGTGATGTACACCAATCACTGTGGGTCTAGTACAAATACGAGTTCAAAATCCCACCGCTGACCAACAATGTTAGAACTGGGGATATCTAGTTGGCATAGGTAGGTACCACTGTCCGAATAGGGACCCTTGCTTCTAGTCAGGGTAAGGAGGAAACACTCTTCATATAACCCCTGCTCACCCCCTTGGTAGCTTGGCACGAGCAGTCAGACTTATCGAAGGCAATGTGTAAAGTATTTGTACCAACACTCAAAGTAACACAGTGAAAACACCACAAACTGACTCCACAACAGTTTAGAAAAATAAAGGTATTTAATCTAAACTACACAAGACCAAAACGACAAAAAATCGGAAGCTAGTGCGGTGGAAAACAAGCAATGCGTCACTCCTGAGACCCTGGGGAGGCGATGCGACAGCCCCGCTGGACACAGCGGGCGTGTTGCAACGAATCCAGTCTGTATGGGGAGGGAGGCGATACCTTGTATGGATTCCGGTGCGTAGGTTCCGTAGGGAGCGTCTCGCAAATGCACGATACGACGTTCTTCGGGACGGCGATGATCTCAGGTGCGGATGCGATGCGCGGCGCAGCGGCGATCTTCTCCTCTCGCGGCCCCTCGATGTGATGGCTCTGCGACGATACTCGCAGCGACGTGATGCGGTCCGCAAGCAAGCGGTGCAGCGATCTCACCCAGCGATGACAGGCTCTGCGACGATACTCGCAGCGATGGTACTTTTCCCGCACCGTAGCAATGTGTTTCCCAAGTGAAGGATGCGTTGGTTCCTGCAGCGGCAACAGGCGGTGCGACGATCTCGATCTTCGCGGCGGCGGGAATTTCCTCGCACTGACGGCGATGCGCTCCGCAAGCGAGCGATGCGTGAAAATTTGGAGATAGTCTTAGTTTCTTGTTCTCCAGCTTTCCCATAAGCAGGCCACAACTTCCAGATACCCCTCAGTTGGATTCAGCACTCATGAAGACAGAACTCTCTCAGCAGAGTTCAGGGAAAGCTGGGGCTGAAGTTCTTTTGTTCCTGGGACTTCTTAACAGGAGGCCAGCTCACAACAGGCCCTTGGAGATCTCTTGAAGCAGAAAATTGACAAAGCAACAACAAAGTCCTTCCCCTCTCCTTGGCAGCAAAGCAACTGCAGGTCAGTCCAGCAAAGCAACAGCAGGACAGTCTTCCTTCTTCAGTCTTACAGCTTTCTCCTTGGCAGAGGTGCCTTTTTTATTCGAGGATGATCTAACTTTCTGTAGTCAGGGGTCCTGTACTTATACCCCTAAAAGTCTTTGTTCCCTTTGTGCAGGAGGGCTCTGAGCCCGGTCTGAACCAGTTCTGGGTGTTCCTTGAGTACTTTGTTTTCCTGTCTTCTCCTTTCCTTTCAGAGTGAGGGGCAGGGTCGTCAGCCGCCCAGCAGGAGGTAGAGCCAGCATTGTGGAAGGCAGGCGCAGCCCTATTCAGGCCCAGGTGCTATCCCCTCCCACCACTCTAGATGCAGATGGAGCTATTCAGTCAAGGGATGGCCCACTCAGCCTCTGAGAGCCACCCAGCCCCTGTCACTCACAAACCAGACAGTCAATTCACAAACAGGCCAAGTCACACAGAAAGGCCAGACAAGAGAACAGCCAGTTTCTAAAAGTGCTGTTCTCAAACACAGGATTTAAAAACAACCTTTCCTAAAAGATGTTATTAAATTCTGAGTTCAGGGATACCAGACTTTTATGTCCCATCTTGCTCCTATGGGAAGATATGCTGATAGCCACTATAGCCAGCATTCCCCATGATAGCCTATGGGTAAGATAGCCTTACAATTGTGAAAAACGAAAATGGCTGTGATTTACTACCAGAGCATGTCACCTGCACTAGTACATGCTCCACCTTTCACATACAGTGCACCCTGCCCAAGGGGGTACCTTGGGCCTTCCATAGTGGTGACCAATGTGCACAGAAAGAGAAGGGTTAGGCCTGGTCACGGGGGACACTGACCAGGAGGACATGGCATCTCACCGACAGCACACAGGCACTGCGGTGGCAGGCCTGAGACACCATTTTAGGGCTACTCATGTGGGTGGCACAATCAGTGCTGCAGGCCCACTCGTAGCATTTGAATCACCAACCCTGGCACTCTCAGTGCACTTTACTAGGGACTTCTTGGTAATACAAATATGCCAATCATGGATAACAAATCACAATAACAATTTATACAGGGAGCACTTGTACTTTGACACTGATCAGCAGTGGCAAAGGGCCCAAAGCATCTAAACCAGCAAAAACGAAATCCAGCACAGCATCAAAAATACAGGAGGTAGAGGCAAAACGATAGGGGGAAACCACGCCAAGGATGCAAGGTCTAACACCCGTGGATCCTTGCCGAACGGGAGTCTGTTGTTTGAACACGTCCGGTGTGACAGAGTCTTTGGGTTTTGCAGGTTCTTGTCGGACTTCTTGGTTTCGGGCTGCCCCCTAAATACTGTATTTAGGGGGCGTTTTAGGGGTCTCAAGTACAGTAGCCAATGGGCTACTGACCTTAGGGTGACTACAAACTGGGTGTGCTCACCCCGCGTGGGGAAGTGAGCACAATCCCTAATCCTTATTGGGGAGTGCCTGCCATCTGCAAGATGATGGGCACTGAAGAGTGGGCTTCACCTCACCTCCCCCCACCTGAGGGGTGGGGTTGGCAGAGGTAGGCACACCTGGACTGGCTCATTTTTCCCACCTGTCTTCCCGCCCAAAACGTGGGGAGACAGGAAGGGGAACTGCTCCTGATAGCAGGAGAAGGTGGGGTCGCATTACAAAGGCTGCCAGGCCTTTGAAGCTCCCTGTGGCTCTTCCTGGCCTGGGGGAGGTGTGAACACCTCTGCCCAGGAAAGGCTTGGTTTCTGGGCTCAGGGAGCGAAGGCTCCCATCCTAGGGGTCCAAAATATGTCTTGTGGTGGCAGGCTGGTATGTACCAGTCAGAGAACCCACCAGATGCTGGTCGTTTTCCAGGGGACATCTCTAAGATGTCCTCTGAGTGCATTCTTTATTAAATCCCACACTGGCATCAGTGTGGGTTTAATGTGCTGAGAAGTTTGATAACAAAGTTCTCAGTTTTCAGTGTAGCCATTATGGTGCTGTTGATTTCGTAATCATAAACTGCCAGCATCATATACTCTTAATGGCAGCACTGCACTTACAATGTATAAGAATGGACTTAGACACTGTATGGGTATAGGGCTCATGCACCTGTACCCTCGCCACTGGTATAGGGCACCCAACTAGAGGGGTGACTGATCTATGCCAGGGCAGTGGGTTGTAGGCATGGCACTCAGGGATGTGTGCCATGTCGACTCTTAACTTTGTTCTGCACCAAAACACGCAGCCCTCAAAGGCAGTGTGTTAGTGTAAAGGTACAGGACCTCTAAGGGTGGCACAATAAATGCTGAAGCCCTTAGAGGCCTAACCTGGTCACAGTGCCCTGGGTACCTGTGATACCATTTACCAGGGGCTGACCTGTGGCCAGAGAGTGCCAATTGGGTGTACAAGGTTTTGGGGAAAGAACACAGGACCTGGGAAACTGATTGGCAGGGACCCAGGGCACATCAAGTCAAACTGCATCGGTAAACTGGCAAAAAGTGGGGGTGGGAGTGGGAGGGGGGGAACCGCAACAGAAACCCAGCTTCCTACATATCAGTACTGATGGAGCTTGGGATAAGTAAAGCAGTCTGGGCAGGACTTTTATTTTAATGGTATTCTAGCCAACCAAAAGATGAGTAGGTTTGCCATCTTCAAAGATCACCACATATTTCCACCTATAGTAAAAGCAGATTAAGTTTGCATAAGTCCGTGATGTCTAATGTCGGTTTTACCCTCAAGAAAAGTAATTCATCTAGTGGCTGGTGTGGAGTGTTCCTCACTCTCGTCTACCATTTACTGAGAGGGACTGTGTCAAAATTTCAGATTTTGTTGTAATAATCCTAAAACCGGCCTCTTTTTCAAAGAGATTGTGTTGCTGTAGTATGGGGAGTGACCTGACCGGTTTGACTAATGTAAGACGTACATAAGGGTTTTTCTCCTGCTCAAATCATATCTCCCTACCTTCCCCATTATTCCTGATAAATGTGGCCAGAGGTTTAATGCTAACGGAGAATAAAAATGGGGAAGCAGACAACCTCAGTGGGTTCCTATTTCCAAATGGAAAGGTTTAGAAATCCCAAAACCCCATTTAGTATCACCTGGCATCTGTACGAATGATGACCTGCTATGACTATTTTTATAAACGTTTGTCCCATTCCTGTCGCTTTAATCTTTTCCTTAAAAACCTGCAATCCACCTGATCAAATGCTTATTTTGCACCCAGCACTATCCCAATTGCCAACACTGCTTTATTTTTTGCCTTTTCAGTAAGTTTGGTGACCTGACTGATGTTGTCGTACTCCTGTCGTTCTTTCATAAAACCTGATTGCTCAGGGTGTCTTATTTTTGGGAGATATATTGAGGAGAGCTACCTGCCTATAAGAACGGTGCTCCAGGTCCTTCCATTTTTGTGTATTAGAGATTGGGTAGCTACAGCCATTGTAGGAGTGACTACTCCAGACGATGAGAAGCAGTTGCTTAAACGATTCAGTATTAGTATCAATATGCTTGCTGAAGCCTTCTAAAAGCTGCAAGAGAACCCGTCCAGGCTGAGATTGGGCTTTCCAGGTCTACAATCATGTAGCTGTAATTCTGTCAATTCTCCTGCAGTGATTCTAGTGAGTGTTCTGCACTGTACAGTGTTGCATAATTGTAGCCAAAATCCTCAAATTTCTCCACTTCTTTAGTCAGTTTGTCCCCAGTCACTGAGTAAATCTCCTGCACAAACCCTTGTTCTTGTTTAGTGGGGATCTGCAGCACTAGGAGCGTTCCCATCTTATTATCCTTTAAAAAGTAGAGATGTTTGAGGTGCTAAAGCAGTTCTGCCGTATTAGTGTCCAGGATACGTAATTGACCCCTGAGGGAGTTATTCTTTCTTATTGAACAATGCTGGGAGTGTTCCTGTAATGCTGTTTAGTCGCTTTAATTTTTGCTTTTACTTTCTCCCTATATTGGCATCACAGCTTTTCGAGATGAGACCTTACTGATGCAAATCCCCATAAGACAGCCTCAAGTGCATCCCACACGCTTGCCGGAGGGACTATTGTCATTGGTTTTAAAACAGTCCTCTATTTGGGTACATAATTACCCGTGTAGAATCGGATCTGTAAGTAGGTAGGGGTGAAGCATCAACCTGCCAACCGACACAGGCGGTTGCTCCAGATCAGTTCTATATGTAGTGGGTCGTGATCCCAGAGCACTATTGTCCCTATATCTGAGAAGAATATCAAAAAGAGTAATTGGTTATTAACCATAATATAGTTGATCCTGGAGTGTCTGGTGACATGTGAGAAAAAATCTTTGTGCATTACGTTTCCTCCAGATATCACAAAGCAGAGGTTCTCTTAGCTTAGTTTCAAACGTTTCTGAGAAACTACTCTTTGTCTGCATTCGGACCAAAGCTGAATACCAAACTATGTTAAAATCTTCCATCAGGGAAATATCATTTTCTGCAAATTCTGCTAATGTGTCCCCAACTTTGCATTGGAAACTGCCTTAATCTGTGTTTGTGGCATATATTGTATCAAGTGTGTTTCCTCTCCTCAAGTAATCCTCTCATAAAGCGATATCTGCTCTCCTTATCTCCCTTAATATTTGCCATTATGATATGAAGGGGTCTATGAAGGAAGACTGCCACCCTGTTATGTCCCGATGCAAAAGTATCTGTGGATAATGTTTCTTTGAGTCTGTAGTCCTCCTGTTCAAGTGGGTATCCAGCAGGGCAACTATGTCATATTTACCTCCTCTAATATATTGCCATGTTTTTGTACTCTTGCTTGGGTAGTTCAGGCCTTTAATATTTAACATATTATTCTTTACCATTCAGTCTGGTGTACTTTGAGTATATTTCCTACTGGACTGCATTAGTCTCTGTGCATGTGGCTGCACTGAAGATCCTTTGGCTTTCCTGTTAGTCCCTCCCTGGCATCTTAGTTCCCTCCCTCCCTCAACAAAATAATTTAACTTGCAACTGCAACAAAAAAGATATTATAAAAACAAAGTTTCATGATGCTGTGGGTGCCCCAGCCAAGCCGTGGTGGCCTATTTGTCCACATCTAATCGACATTATGCGCACTGGAGTTATGGGGCAGTCCTTGGGATCTAGTTACTGTGGAGCCCACCTCGAATCTAGCAGATTCTATTAAGTGGATGAAATCTACATTTGTGGTTGTCGCCTCAGATTTTCCCCTTTCTATTTTTGAGTTAACTTTGATATGGGGACATACTTCTCAGTAAGGGCACCTGGGTCATGATCCTTCTCTAGTGTTTAGGGTTGCTTTCATCTCTTGTCATTATGAGTGTGGTCTTCGCAGTCCAGGGTCTGAAGAAGTTTCTCTCATCGGGCTTATTGCCATGGGTACTGCTGCAGCATGTTCATCTTCTATTAGCTGCAGGACTAGCATTCTTGCTGCAGCCTGCCTATTTGATGATTGATGGGATTTATTGTTTAGCTATACCAAATGGAAAGAGCCATGTGAAACATATTTTGTTGTCTTTGAGGTAGTAAGTAATAGGTCAAAACTGCTGTCTAATAAGCATGGGAGATGCAATGCCTTGAAAAAGGGTATATTCTTAGTCCTCGAATCAGATGTGATGTCATTCTCTTGCCACCCATTAGCCTCGAATTTGGCTGGAAGTTGTGGGACTTTGCTACAATGTCTCAGGTGCAACTCGCTCCAGCCAAGGGCCTGAGTCCCACTCTGTTCTCTCTATCTAAAAGAATACTATTTGACTCTGTCCTCAACAAAATGGCGAAAAGACCCTTTCCAAAAGTGTCTGTACTTGCTCCTTCCACCTGTTCTCGGAGTCCTTGTATGAAAATGCTGTCATTCCTGGCGTGATTTTCAAGGTCTTCCAACTGTTGAGTGATCTCATCATTTTGTGTGGATAGGGCATTGCATCTAACCTTCAGAGCTCCTTAACCATATCAATGTGACCCTTTGTTTCCACTAGTATGGCTCCAGCTGAATCAGGGTATTTACTCAAAGTAACCATTTTTTCCTCCCAGATCTGTTTGCAGGACAGAATTCCACAGGGATATTGTTCTTTAGTTCCTCTCTGAGCTCAGCCTTAAAGGATTGCTTTATGGTCAGTAGGTCATGGTTAGAGCCATGATGTGTTTGTCAACTTCTCATCCTGTTTCTCATCCTGTGCTCACAGCAGCCATAGTGTTGGCAGGGATCGCGTGATGGTGGTGTGCTGAATCGAAGAATTTTATGTTCCCTTGAGAATGCTTCTTACAGGGTATGGCTGACTATTACAGTTGTGCTTGAGATTAGATATTCTGCTTCTCCTCACGCTTGAGCTTTAATAAAGAGTGTTTGTTCATTTAGGCACACTAAATCGTATCCGGGCTTAACGACAACCGCTGTAGCTGTCTTACACTCTGCACGAGTGGTTGTATGTTTGTCCTGGAAAGAGCATGCTGTGTATCAATGTAGTTTATTTTATCTTTTATTCATTTTCCTTTGTCTCGTGCCATAGTTCCCTGTTAAGAAACACTGTGAAAAAAGATTTCAGTCCTTCTGAATTTTAAATAATTTGGAATGTCTGGGTTAGATGCTTTAGTCCCTCCTGCTGACAGAGGCCCCTGACACTCATGAAAAGGGAGCCCTGGTCTGAAGTATGAAAACCATTAAATAGTGGGAGTGCACTCTCCATCTGCTTCAGGCCTCCACAGTGTAGCCAGCCTTCCTCTCATCCACATAAAATCTCTCTTTCGCATCAGAGAGTCTCATAATGGGACACAGTACACCCCTGATTCAATCCTGTGGCCTATCACTCCCCCATCCATCTCAGGTGAGAAGCAGTGCTCTAGGCAGCAAGAGACGACTTCTTCCAACAATTGTCGGATGGGCCACACCCTTGCTGCAGCGCAATCCTCTGATCGCTTCTCACCTCACTTATCATGGGTTTGGAGGACATGTCCCCACCACCTCACTAGCATACCCTGAGCTCCCTGTGGATTCCACTGACTCGTTCTGGGTGACACCACGGTTTCATTCTCCACAGGCCCAGGGAGTCTTTTCATGTTGCCTCTTGACACTCCATAGGTCGCGATCTCCATCTTTCCTCACTCACTGTCTTGGGGATTGATGCATATATCTCAGCAGCAACATACTTCTGGGACCACATTATGTGCGCGGAGTTGATACAAGTCTCTTCCATTCCCCTGTGTCGTCTTCTCCACTGAATTCTCTCAGCTCAGGAAAGCCAGCCTCGGACCAGTCTTAAAAAGCCACCATCTTGTTCCATGACCAGGTTTCACCCCCTTAATGTGCAAAACTTTTGATATAACTATTGTATGTGTTTTAACATATTAAAGAGATCAGGTGGCACAGTAGGTGCATCAGTATTAGGAGTTTGTTGTGACCAACTATAGCCTGATCTTTGATACAAGGATTGGAAAGAAAGATGTCTAACTGAAATGATGAACATGTTTCAATAAGATTTTTATGAAAACCAAACTAAGTGCCCCTACATGTGTTTCATAGAAAGGCACAGTTTCAGCACAAATGCTATAAATGGAACTGGAGGGAGCTTTTAGTCTTCTTAATGCAGGGATGAGGGATTCAGGAGCGAAGAGCTCCGTACAGTTGTTAATTCAAAAACCACACCTCGAGTCTTTTGTACCTGGTAGTAACTTTCAGGTTGATTTGATTTGATTATTGGATTTGTAGAGCGCTCGAATGCCAGGGGGCGTCTTGGCGCTAGGTTGGAGAAACGTGATTGCAGTTGATAAAATGAGCATAGTTCGAGGTGTCATGAAGTACCCATGGACTTTAGGTACTCTAGGGAGGATTGAAATGGGGCTTACTTGTGATGTTAAACCCTAATTTTGTCCATTTTGACAAGGTGAATAAAAACGCTACAATAACACCTGCTAAAGGACGAGGGACCATCAGGCCTTGAAAGAGCATAAAAATGTTACTAGTGCGCAGATCAAGTTACTTGAGTAATCTACTCAACTTAACTGTAAAGTACTTGACCCGTAAATTGGTCCCAAATTGTGTGATCATTGGCAAATATTTTATTTTACAGTCTCCTTTTTCTTCATTCTCTCATATGAGTACACATTCAAATATGTGTATTTCTGTTGTAGAAAACAAAACTGTTTTGTTTTATTAAATAGATTAAATGTTTGCTTCATTTGTAATTAGAATGTAGCCCACATATAGGGTACGCATGATCCCTGACTTGCTTCTTAGTATAGTAATAGCATTGCCACCAGGGCAGGAGTGTTTCTCAGTTCATATTTAAACATTCACTTTTAACAATGATATTACTTAAGCATGATGTGGTGGCGAACAGTCATTTGCAGACAATAAATGTCCAAGAAATGGGCAAAAACCTTCTCACTACCTTGCAGTTTACTGATAGACCTAGTTAGTGTGTTAACAATAATCTATGAAAACTGGTTTTCAGATAAACATGTTTATCATTTGTACATCAGCAAGTAAAGTATTTTGATTTGTTTTTTATTCTATTAAAATATATTTTTCACCATACAAGTATAAAAAATGGGCTTTCACAACTACTGAAATATATTTTGAAATGTTTGTACAGTTGATGTACTAGCTATTTAAATGTGTGTTAAAAAACCTAATACCCTACAGCCTTTCATTTCACATTTCTAAGCAGTTCAGACAGTTCACTTTGCAAAATCCTGGAACTCTGCAGGAAGAGAAAGAAAATAATTTGTAAACTGACTTCTGACCTCTATCTCTTAACACAGAGAAAATGTGACAAGATAAACACAAGATTTAAAGTCATCTTTATTGTTCCTTCACTTTCTGACTGAACAGAATACCTGTTCTTTGTCAACTCGCCAGAAAGGGCGAGTAGGTCCTAAATATAGCTCGACCTGATAAAATCTGACTCACCATAGCGAGTGGGCAAGTAGATGTTTCGAGGTCTGACCCTTTGTTTAGCAAATCTGCATTTTCTTCAGGGTCATCCCAGATTTTTTGCCCTTTGCTGAATCTTATATTTTTGCTGTGTTTAGAACTATATGCACTTTACTTCTAATAACCATTAGTTAAGTGTCTGTGCTCCCCTTTAAACATGGGCGAATTGACATACGTCTGATAGGATAATTTAACATACCTATAAGGTCCTAGTATATCGTACTAAATGTACCACAGGGCGTGGAAGTTAAATGTCACTACTGAACTGCAGGACATTTGTCATCCACTACAGTGACAGTATAAACATGGCTTCAGGGCTGCCTCTATAACCTGACTGTAACAGTGCAAAGCGTGCAATGCTACCTATCTAAATAAACACTTTTGACAGATAAATATCTCGCTTTTAAATATTATTAAGTCACCTCTATGTAAGCCTTGTATGCCACAAGGTAGGGTGCATGTTTTTTTTAATGTAGAATATTTATGTTAACATGTCTTCACAGTGGCAAGGCCCTAAAAACTATTGTCCTATATTAAAAACAAAGTACAGATTAAAATAGTAATACTCATACTCACGAATGGTCCCTGCTAGAAAAATAATGAAACTACTTTTCTTAATAGTTATTAAAAATCCAATCCAATGGCAAGGTTGGATTTTTAATAAATATTAAAGAAATGTAAATTATAGATTGTTACCCTTCACCTGCCTGAACTATCAGAACACTAATTAGCAGAGTTCTCTTCCAGCTCCCTGCCTGTGCTCAGCCTTGAATAGATGTGAAATGCCTCCCAGGAGCAAACAATAGACTGATTTCAAAGGCAGAGATGACTTCTCTGAGCTCTACAGAATATGCAGTGAGGTGGGTAGGATTGGGCACAAATGTTCAAGAGAAAAGCATGCCAAGACAATTCTTGTATATCCTCTGTGTGTTTGCTGGAGGACCCTGCTTTTTTTTTAACATATGTAAGTCTCTGGGTTTTTATGTAGGTACGGTGCCTGCCTTAAACTGGATTTTAGTGTTAGATGTGGGAGGACACTAGGATTACCATAGTACACTTCTCACACACCCTTAGCCCTCAGAGCATAAGTTGAGTGTGGCAAAAGAATTTTGTCATCTTGAAAATGCCCTGAAGCATGGCATTTTGGGCCTGCTTGCAGTAAGTCAAAGGGAACAACTTAATAAGTGTGTAGCGGGCCTCGAAAAACCATAAAAATTTTACTAGACCTGCAGGTCTAGTGACTTAAATGATCTACTTGACCTATTTGTAATGCCCTTGACCCATAAACTGGTTACCAAGAGGTGGTCATGGGTAAATAATGTAATTCATCTTTCTTTCCATATATAATACAAATCTAGCCACATATAGGATACACATTACCCCTGACTTGCCTCTTAGTTCATTAATAGCATTTTCATCAGGGCGGGGGCTGGAATGTTTCTCAAATCCGGTTTAAAAACTATCACTTTTAATAAAGCATAAAATGGTAGCACACTGTCATTTGCTATCAGCAGATTTTACATTGAAATGACCACAAACTTTCCCACTGACATGCAGCTTTACTGATAAAACTATATAGTGTTCAATCAATAATGTTTGTAAATAGAGTTTATGCTAATATGTATCATTTGCACATCACCAACTAAAATGTTCTGGTTTGTTTTGCTCCTATTTAACTCTTTGTTTGCATTACACTTCTTAATTACAAACACATGTGCTTTTGTAATTTCTGATATATTTTGAAATATTTGTAATGTTATTTTACAGGCTATTTATTTAAATGTTATGTGAGAGAGACAGACAGCTCACTTGACAAAAACCTCTAACTCTAGTAAAGGAGAAAAAAATAAACATTGATTCCAAGCAGCAATTAGTTAAAAAACAAACTGACATTTGACCTCTTTCCTTGAAAAGAAAGCAAATGTGTCAAGATAAAAACAAGATTTAATGGCATCTTTATTACTCATTCACTTTCTCAATGAACAGAACACCTGTTAATTTCCAGCCTAAGTTTACTCGCCAGAAGGGACCTAGTAGGTGCTAAAAATATCTTCACCTGATCAAATTCTACTTACAATTGCGAGTGGGCGAGTGGAAAGCTTGGGTAGGCTTGGCCACAGGAACATTAACCTTATTGGTTAAAGTGTGTCCAGTAGTCCCTCCCCTCCACAAGCTGGTTCCAGGCATAAATGTGGCACCTACAGGCACCCACTTCAGAACTCTTGATGGACCTGTGGAAGATCAGAATAGGACTGGATCTGCTGTCTGTGACCTGAGAAGAGCCCTGAAGGACTGTCCTGCTCTCTCTCTTGTACCCGGAATAAAGAAGTGGACCGCAGGGGTCAGCTTGACAGGCCCCCTGTGTGGCCAGTCAAGCTGGCCACACAGGGGGCCAGCTTGACTGCCCCCAGTCAAGCTGGCCAGTGGCAACTGGAATTTTGCTGGACCCTGCTGTTCACCTGTGACTCTCTTAGTGCCTCCCCTGAGGTCCTGGGGGAAGGGGGCTTTAAAACTGTACTCCTGTGGGGGAGTGGAACTTAAGAGTGTCAGAAGATAAAAATTTTGCCCAGGATGAACCTGGTGGGTGTAGGCTGCCCGCACTCCATCTCAGTCAGCCTTGAATTGCTCCTAGGTTCGGGTCTACCAGGACCAATCACTATGTTTGGCGCTTTGGTGATATTTCTGTGTAAAATATAAAAAATTCACATCTCCGGCTCCCCTTATTGGGTTTTTGTCATTTGTTTATTACATTTTACACAGTTGGGATTTTTAGCATTTCTTTTTGGGACTAACCTCATGAACGACTTACTGTTAAAGTAGCGTATATGTCATGTGAAAAAACCGAAGAGTGAATGATATTACTTAGTGAAAAGAAAAAAGGAAAGTGTCCATATACTGAACCAGAACAATTTGGGTCTCTGATTAGGCATTTAGCAAAAGCTGTTAAGACCCTATCATAATTCTTCTTCTTGGGACAGGGGGAGGGGGCCATCAGGCTGACACCTACTCAAATTTTTGCGGACCCTTCCTGTGCACGTACATGTCACAGACAGACTCCAAAATAACTGCTACTGCACTGGATATGTAAACTTAACCTTGAGTTGTGGATTTATACTAGTATGGGTTTGACTTCTCATTATTTATTTATTTATTTATTTATGAAATTTGTAGAGCGCGAACTTATGCCCGAGGGCCTCTTGGCGCTATTAAGGAACCTTCTTTGAGTGAGGGTATCTGGCAACGTCCCTAGAGCAGTTCAGTTGAGGCTATGTCAGTTAGGCAAGTGAGCTATGTAAATAGGCCACCCAGAGCAAAGAGGCCCATATAATTAATTACTTGTTTCTGAGCAGCAACAAATAATAAAGCTTAAGCATATGTGGCCTATATATGACATCTATATCGAGGTATTCATTTGTTCTTGTCAAGAGCTATCCTTGTATTGTAGTAAACCCAATGGATGGTGTTTGCTGGAAGTTAGCCTGGAAGGCATCATTGTATTCTGGCTCTTCCAACTGTGTTTTTTCTCCCATACGACAAATAGGAGGCATAATAAGAATTTTTGATACCTGCTGCTTTAATACCTTATTGGAAAAGAAAAGGAGAACGAATGAATACATACTTCAGCATTATGTAGCAAGAGGTACTGCAAATAATAATTTGTTGACTGATTCTATATACACCAAGCTTTGCATCTGCATGTGGCTTGGCCCTTTCATTTACAACAATTAAATCAATCATTTCAGATGACATTCTTGCATTGGGTATTGCTGATATGGGTCTGACTCTTGAATAGCTGCATTAGATAAGTACACATTTGAAACAACTTGTAAAATGATAGAGACACAGATAATGACATTTGGGTGACTTATTAAATTCAACCTTGTTTATCATAATCACTATCTGAGGCTAGCTGGCTTTTAGGAAAGTGTATCATGGCAGAATTTTACTTTTGATAACCTACATTGAAAATGAAATCTGATCAGAAATTATAACTTGGATGGATGAGTCTTGATAATATCGAGGAATTCGCCCCTTTTTGAAACTGACCTTTATTTGATAGAATTTTGTGATGTTGCAGAGGATATCTTTCTAATTTTTGTTTTGTTTCGTCTGAAGACAGATACAACTGTACAGTGCTCGATTAGCAGTGAAGAGATTGAATACTGGTACAAACTGCAACCTCTGGGCACTCTTAATTTTACTACAGTGAAATTTAACTATGTAATCAACTTTGCAGGTACTGTATGTTTTACTTGTAATTGTGGCAACATCTATCCCTTAGTGCTGCCTAATATGCATTTACTGTGTGTTTGTATGTTTCCCAGTTATTTGTTCCAAGGCACATAACTCCTGTACTAGCTAAGATTATCCATAATGCTACTATTTGTTGATATTATTGCTAGTTAATTTGTGTAATCTTCTTTATTTATATATACTTAAGTTGAAGTAGTACAATTTTCCTAAATATGATATACTCAATCCTACAACATACACATTTCGTGAAAGATTGCTTTCTCAAGCATATGATCAACATTGCCAACAACTTTATCCAAGAAGTTTCACATAGCCTATAGGTCTCGCCCTTGGGACCTTATAAGTATTTAGCCATGCCAGCACATTAGCCTGGGTGCTGCAACATCTACTGTTACTTCACATGCCACTGGCGAATGGCCACTCACTGAAGGTTGGGCTTCGGTGCTATTTAATGAACACTGGAAAGGCTATTTATGCCTAGATAGGGCAAATCTGCAACCTAAGGGAATTTGAACGATGTATAAAATTAATGTTATTCAAATAATGCCTTCACTAACTGCACCTGTCGGTGATGCAATCAAAACAAACCGATATTGTTGTTGATATGCTTTATTTCGATACATAAATATCTTAAAAGCAATACATACATATGATAGAAAATACGTTTATAAGGCCAAATAAAATACATTTGTAATTTAAAAAGGATAAAACAATCAGACTTTTACAATAAATAGTTAAAAAAGAATTAAATTGAGATGGAGAGCCTTTTTAAACGAATCAACCAGGTACATTTTAAAAATTTTGAGACACCACAGACAATAGGGGAGGATGTCAGTAAAATACGGAGGGCCACCAAGTGCTGGCGTGTACCTAAAAGTCTACACAATGGTGTGAGCCAGCGCCTCCTTGGTGCACAATAGTCCGGGCATTCAAAAAGAATGTGTGCCACCGTCTCCACCCGTGTCGAACACAAAGCACAAAAGGGGGAGGACTGGGAAGATGATTTCCACCTGGACACCAGGTTGCCTAGAGGTAAAATGCCCACTCTGAACTTAAAGTAGAGAGCCCTGTCCATTGGAATAGTGATGAGGTCCAGATAGGGCTCATATGCCACCACGTCTTTCATTTTTAAGAATGCAGCGGTCGAATTGCAGTGTCGTGGGTTGCTAATAAGTTTAGAAGATACCCAGTCCCAATAAAGCTTCTTCAGGGTGGCCTTGGGGGGGGCAGATCGAGTTACCCAAGAATCATCCAGACCCAGCTCCCCTAGGAGACTCTTGACATCCCTCAACCATTTTATTTTGTGCCATCCCTCCATTGCAATCACCTCAGACAGACCTGCTGCATATGAGGCTAGCTCAGGGACCCTCCACAAGCGAGCCCACAAGAGCAAGGGCCGGAGTCGCGCCTGGTCCATGATTGGTCTACAGCCCAAATCGAGAAGCACCGGTACTGTGGGTGTACTCATTGGAAGAGCCATAAGTTCTTTCAGGAATTTACTTTCCGCTTTAGCTAATACCTCAAGGTTAGAGGTGCCCCACAACTCCGCCCCATACAGGGCGGCAGTAACCCCTCTAGCTTTGTAAATGTCTATGACCGGGGAAATGCAATGTTTAGAAGATGAGCGATGTTCCCTGAGTATGACGCCAGCCACCCTTTTGTGGCTGAGCAGCATCTTGTGAATGTGTGGGGTCCAACTCATAGAATTGCTAAGGCGGATCCCCAAATAATCAAACTCACAGACCCTCTCCAGGGGGACAGTATTCAAAACCGGGGGGCGCCCTAGTTTTTTGGGAGGATTCATGGTCAGGTATTTGGTCTTATCTACATTGATCGTCAAGCCCCTGAGAGAGCAGAACTCCTGGAAACGGTTGAGGAGCTTTTGGAGACCCTGGGGTGTCTTTGCGATGAGAATGGTATCATCGGCGTAGAGCAGGGTGGGGATCCGAATGTCCGCCAGGGAAGGAGCATCTGCTGGTTCTTTGAGCAGGTGCTCTACCACACCATTTACATACAGGGAGAATAGTGTGGGAGCTAACATGCATGTCTGGCGGACACCCCTGCACACCGGGATCCTATTGGTTTTCTCCCCATTAGTACCCCACCGCACCTGTGCATAATTGTCTGTATGAAGTTTAATCAAGAGCGACAGGATATAAGGGGGCAGCCCCAACCCCTGCAGAACCCTCCACAGCTCCTCCCTTGGTACCAGGTCAAAGGCAGTCTTCAGGTCAATGAAGGCCAAATAAAGACTGCCCTTGCCCAGCACCACAACCTTTTAATACAGGAGCATCAGCCTAAAGGCCTGTTCGATCGTCCCAGTACCTGAACGGAATCCCGCCTGAAAGTCAGACAGTATCTTATTGTCATCAGCCCATTGAAGGACCCTCCCCAAAATCACCTTCCCGACCACCTTTCTGGGAAGAGTCAATGAGGCTAATGGGCCTATAATTAGCGGGGTTGTCCCGACACCCCTTTTTGAATATCGGGACAACCTCTGCCCCCTTCCAGGAATCAGGTACTAGTGCGCCCCTCCATGATTGCATTTAATAGGGTAGCGACCAGATGCCCCCATTCCTTGGGATCGGCTCGTAACAAGTCACCTGGTATCCCATCCGGCCCAGCTGCTTTTAATGGAACCAGGGACTTAATTACGGCTTCCACCTCCCTCGCGGTAAAACCATCTATGACACTAACATTTGCATCATCCCCAAGGAAAAAGACTCACTAAGGTCCCCTTCGGGTCGAGAGTACAGGGCCTCAAAGTGATTGTACCAATTCTGAGCAGGGATATTACACGTGACCAGCGATGCATCTGGCCTTATCCTAGTTCTAACCAAACTCCAGAAACCCCTTGCATCCTTTCCCTTACTTGCTACCAAAAGGTCTTCCCAAAACTTCTCCTCCCACTCCTTTTTCACGGCCCTTAAGGTGAGGGAGTAGTCCTTCCTTGCTGTCATAATTGCTAGTTGGGACTTAAATTTGACTACCCCTATCAAAGCTTTTTTCATGGTCTTGCATTTTGTCGTAAACCATCCCTGTCTATTCATGGGTTTATCCCTGATAAACGCACCAGAAGGACTACTAGGGGAAATGAAGAACTTACTTAGGGCCCTAATAAGATCACAAAAAATCTGCGTGGCCTCCTCAGGCACATGAGTCAATGAGCCTAAATTGCTCTGGGCTGTAGCCAGCAATGCCCCTATGGCTGCAACTTTCTCAACAGATAAGACGAGCTTGGCCCACTTCAGTCGTCTCCCTCAGTTAGATACACTGACCATCTGAGAGTTGGATGCCGACGGTGATTGTGACTCAACCTTGCCCTTGAGCCACTCAGGAGATAGGACTAGAGAGAGAAGATTATGGTCACTCTCAATGGTCGGAATAATCTCCATGTCGCTCAGGGTGCTCCATAAACATACGTCCAGAAGAATGTAGTCTATTCTAGACGTATGATTGGGCCTATTATAAGTGTGTGCACCTATTAAGTCAGATTTGGACCTCCCATTAACCGCCCTCAGACCAAATTCCATATTAAGTGCATTAATCTGCAACGCCACTTGTGACCACCTTTTAATGGGGGGCAGAGCCAGGGCCGGAATCCCCTTTCTCGAATCCTCCTCTACTATGCCTAGCATATCATCAAGGCCTAGGGGCTCAAACGTACAGTTTAGGTCGCCCGCCACCAAAATACACGATTATCTTCCAAAAGAGCAATGGTGGGCGATTGTACGCCTCCCCTAGTACCTCTAGCATAAATATTAAAGATGTCTAGGAGCAGGCATCCCCGCGAATCCTTTAGCGTGATGTTAAGGAGATCAGGTGAGTTTGTGGGATGCTCCTCCACCCTGCAATCTAGGGCGACAGCAACCCAAATGAGGAGACTGCCCGCGGGGCGTCCCCTCCCTGACAAAGGGGGGACAGCTGGAACAAAGTGGGATGAATATCCCACCTTATGACAGGGCTCCCTACCCCACGTCTCCTGGAATATACAGATGGAATAACCCTCAACAAGAGCGTTCCAGTGAGGCAAACCCAACTTCCTATCAATTCCTGCGATGTTCCAGCTGAAAATCCTAAGTACTGGATCCGCCACAGCTGGATCACCGTCAGAATCGAGGCCTCCTCCGCCCTCCAACAGGTCGTGAGACTTTAGGCTGCCAGCCCCACCTTGCCTCCCGGGGAGCTGATTACACTCCTGTGTAGGAGTGGAGACTACTGTACTAAGGGGGAATGTGCCGTGATCAATGGCCAGCCCACTCGGCTCTATAACTTCACATGAGTTGCGGACCCAGAGGAAGTCCCCAACGCTAACGTCGGTTCAGTATCCCGGTGGTCTCCAACCAGGTGAAGGCCAGACTGCCTGAGGGTAAAATTGTGGATTTGCAGAAAACTCGGAATAGGCAGAGCTATTGCTCCAAACCATGCCGAGATCTCGGCCAATCGGGGTAGTAACTAATCTTGGGTAAAAAAAGGTTAGGTCCACTATACCTATTCCCGGCCCCCCGGAGTTCGGTTTATAATTGCAAATGGTTTGTGCTACTCTGCTATCCCTAAAATTAACCACCACGCAGTCTCCTTCCAAGTACTTGTGACCATAACCCACCCATCCCACCCTTCTAACTCCTAGAATTGTTCCATCAAGGCCTGGTCACCCCCACGCTCCTGTGCCTGCTGCCGCAGCCTCCCGAGGGCCGCCGAGCCCACACCAGCTTTTACCGCCGCCCCAGCCTCCCGAGGGCCGCCGAGCCCACACCAGCTTTTCCCGCCGCCCCAGCCCGTGGCCCCGCCCCCCGACAGCCGATTGGCTCGCGCTCCCGCCTCCCCACAGACCCTCCCGACAGGCTCCCTTCTTAAGGGGAGCCAGAGCAAGATCCAGGGAGTGACCACTGCGCCTTCGGCCTGGTCACCCCCACGCTCCTGTGCCTGCTGCCGCTGCCGCAGCCCCAGCCTCCCGAGGGCCGCCGAGCCCACACCAGCTTTTACCGCCGCCCCAGGGCTGCCGAGCCCACACCAGCTTTTACCGCCGCCCCAGCCTCCCGAGGGCCGCCGAGCCCACACCAGCTTTTCCCGCCGCCCCAGCCCGTGGCCCCGCCCCCCCGACAGCCGATTGGCTCGCGCTCCCGCCTCCCCGCAGACCCTCCCGACCGGCTCCCTTCTTATGACGTCCCCAGAGCGACCGCGCAGCGGACGCGCGCAGCGGGAGCACCGCATGAGCGCCGAAGGTGCGCCAAAGGTAAGCCCGTCTACGCCCGTCCGCGCCTGGACCGCGCCCAGCGCCAGGACCCCTGGCCCCCGCAGACCCCAGCCCACCCGCCGGACGTACGACGCCGCCACCCTCAACGCCGGCCGAACCCCTGGATGCTACCGAGCCACCCCGAGACGCACCCACGGACCCTTCATCTGCCAGTCCTGCAAGTTCTCCTGCACCCGGACCTGCTCTGCACCAGCACCCACCAAGCCGAACTCCAGCATCACCCACCTGAAGTGCATCCTGCTCAACACCCGCTCCGTCCACAGACACGCCGTCGAGCTCTGGAACCTGCTCGACACCACAGCCCCAGACGTCGCCTTCCTCACGGAAACCTGGATGAACGCCTCCTCAGCGCCCGACATCGCCATCGCCATCCCGGACGGCTACAAGATCATCCGGAGAGACCGCGTCAACCAGACAGGAGGAGGCATCGCCATCATTCACAGGAACACCATCCGCATCACGACCAACACCGACGACACCATCGCACCCGCCGAACAGCTGCACTTCCAGATCCACGTCAACCCCAAGACCACCCTCAGAGGCACCCTCATCTACAGACCCCCGGGACCACGCACACAATTCAGCGAGGACATCGCCGACTTCATCAGCCCGCTCGCCCTCCCCTCAGCCGACTACATCCTCCTCGGGGACCTCAACTTCCACCTGGAGAACAACGACGACCGCAACACCACCACCCTGCTGGAAAACCTCGCAAACCTGGGACTCAAGCAGCTGGTGACCACCCCCACCCACCTCGCCGGACACACACTCGACGCCGTCCTCTCATCCAGCAAAGACATCGCCTTCAGCCACGCCACAGGACTCCACTGGACGGACCACAGCTGCATCCACTTCACCTTCAGAAGAACGACGACCCACCACCACCAGCAACAGGTGGCCCGAAGAAGCTGGAACAAGATCACAGCCGACCAGCTCGCCGCTTCCCTGAGTCAGCACCCTCCCGCCAGCTCAGCAAACCCCAGCCAGGCCGCCGACAACCTCACGAAGTGGATCAGCAACTGCGCGGACGAACTCGCCCCTCTGAGGACCCCACCCAGCAGACCCGGCAGCAAGAACGCACCATGGTTCACCGACGAACTCAAGAGCTCCAAGAAGAACTGCCGAGCCCTCGAGAAAGTCTGGAGAAGGGAACCAACACCGGACAACATGACCACCCTCAAGCTTGCCACCCGGAAGCACCACCAACTGATCCGCGCCACCAAGAAAACTGCATTCAAGGACCGATTGGACAACAACGCACACAACTGCAAGGAACTCTTCAACATCGTGAAAGAGCTCTCCAACCCCAACGCCGGAAACAACGACATCACCCCATCGCAAGACCTCTGCAACTCCCTCGCCTCCTACTTCCACAACAAGATCGCGGACATACACAACAGCTTCAGCATTCAACCATCGCACACAACGACCGCAGCAACGCCGCCCACCACCACCCTCCGCGCCTGGACTCCGATCAGCACCGATGACACCGTCCGCATGATGAACTCCATCCACTCCGGATCTCCGACCGACCCCTGCCCTCACCACGTCTTCAACAAGGCCGACGCTGTCATCGCACCCCACCTGCGGGACATCATCAACACCTCCTTCAACACCGCCACCTTCCCGGAGAGCTGGAAGCACGCCGAACTCAGCGCTCTACTAAAGAAACCAACAGCGGACCCCACCGAACTCAAGAACTACCGCCCCATCTCGCTCCTCCCGTTTCCAGCCAAAGTCATCGAGAAGACCGTCAACAAACAGCTGGCCGCCTTCCTCGAGACGAATGGATCCCTCGACCCCTCACAGTCTGGCTTCCGAGCCAACCACAGCACCGAGACCGCCCTCATCGCTGCCACCGATGACATCCGAGCCCTGATGGACAACGGAGAAACAGCGGCCCTCATCCTCCTAGACCTCTCCGCGGCATTCGACACTGTCTGCCACCGCACCCTAGTGCAGCGCCTCAGCAACGTCGGAATTCAGGAGAAGGCACTGGAATGGATCGTCTCCTTCCTCGACGGAAGAACACAGAGAGTCCGTCTACCACCGTACAAGTCAGAGGCCACCGAAGTCATCTGCGGCGTCCCTCAAGGATCCTCGCTGAGCCCCACCCTCTTCTTCAACGTCTACATGAGCCCCCTCGCGCCCATCGCACGCCAACACAACCTGAACATCATCTCCTACGCCGATGACACCCAGCTGATCCTCTCCCTGACCAACGACCCCGCGGCTTCCAGAGCCAACCTTCACGAAGGGATGAAAGATGTAGCCGAGTGGATGACGACCAGCCGCCTGAAACTGAACTCAGACAAGACGGAAGTCCTCATCCTGGGCTCCTCGCCCTCCGCCTGGGACGACTCCTGGTGGCCCCCCGCCCTGGGCACCGCACCCACACCGACAGACCACGCACGCAACCTGGGCTTCATCCTGGACTCCTCCCTCTCCATGACCAGACAAGTCAACGCCGTCTCCTCGTCATGCTTCAACATCCTGCGCATGCTACGGAAGATCTTCCGGTGGATCCCCACCGAGACCAGGAAGACGGTCACCCAGGCCCTCGTCACCAGCCGACTGGACTACGGCAACGCCCTCTACGCCGGAACCACCGCCAAGCTCCAGAAGAGACTCCAGCGGATCCAGAACGCCTCAGCCAGACTCATCCTCGACATCCCCCGACGCAGCCACATCTCCGGACATCTGAGAGACCTGCACTGGCTCCCCGTCAACAAGAGAATCACCTTCCGTCTCCTCACCCATGCACACAAAGCCCTACACGATCAAGGCCCGAGCTACCTCAACAACCGCATCAACTTCTACGCTCCCAAACGCCACCTCCGATCAGCCAGTCACGCCCTCGCCGCCGTCCCCCGCATCCGAAGAACGAAAACAGGAGGAAGGTCCTTCTCCCACCTGGCCGCCAAGACCTGGAACTCCCTCCCGACCGACCTGCGCCTGACCCAAGACCACCTCTCCTTCAGGAAGAAACTCAAGACCTGGCTGTTCGAGCAGTAGCAGCACCCCCCCCCCCAAGCGCCTTGAGACCCTCCGGGTAAGTAGTGCGCTCTATAAATGTCCTTGATTGATAGGAAGGGGTCTGTTGGACTCTAACCAGTGCAGAGTTTTCTTTTTTAAGGCTTGAGGGGATTCGTTTTGATCAGCCTTCAGGGGGGGTACATTTGTAAGGACGGCAACATACGGATGACAATCAGGGGGCAAGTTCACAGGTGGGGATGTTGGAACAGCTTTGGGAGATAAAACTTTTGGGACAGCTTTTGGTAATAGTGTTTGTGGGTGGGTAAGAGCAGTATAATTATTCGTGATTTTGGCTGGACAAGCCTGACTAATTGCTTTACCTTTGCCCGTCCCCTTTGGTGTTTCCTTGGATTTGGCAGGACCACTCCCTCCCGGCAACTCTTCGGCTTCGTACCCCGGGCTTTGGGGGGCTTGGGGATGCTTGAGAGGACTTGCGCTTTTTGGCCAGTGCTCCCCTAAGTAGCCACAGGGGACACTAAGGGAACATTGTCAGTCAACTGTGGAGTTACCAGAATAGCCACAGTGGATACATCTGGCAAAGCCTGCTGAGGTTCAGTAGTTTGCCTATTTTCTGTAGGCCCTCTTTGTCCCTCCTCCCATAGTCTAGAGTGCAGTTTAATGAGTGCTTTCAATGAGAAAAAGCTATCTAGGGTTGATTGTTCAAACCTGTCTAGCCTATCGCCCAGCCCTATTACTCTGTCAACAATCGGGGACAACAGGGTTTTCATCAACTCTTCAATTTGGGCAGTAGTAACAGGGACACAAAAAGCTGGTGGCTGATGGCTAGGGAAGGGAACTGCACCTACTTTTTCCAAGATAGAACCACTCCCCTCGATAGAAGAAGAGGAATTTGTCGTACCCAGGCCCTCGCCCATTTTGGTAGCTATGCCCTTGGTCCCCTGTTTCCTTGGTTTCTTAAAAAGTTTCAGGGAGCTTCCTTTGCGCGGGCTAGTAATCCTTTTCCTTTTAGTAATTAGTGGGATCTTAGGAGCCGATTGCGGAATGCCCAGTGTCTTGGGATTTTCCACTATGGGAGGGGGATAGGCAGGGCCAGCTATGGATACAAGAGGTACAATAGGAGACAAGCCCGTATTAAAACCATCCTCAGAAGTAGAAATAGATGATGTAGCCAGGCTCTCCAATCTATCAATACTAGCCCTCAAAGATACAACCTGCGGTTCGTCAAGCACAAGAGGTGTGGCTAAAAGGGCAGCGGGGTTACATACTGGTGACACTGCCTGAGCTAAGAGGCCCAGGGATGATCTTTTAGACGGGGGATGATCATGCGAAAGGCGCCGCTCCGTCATTACAATCTCCTTCTCTATGACGGCTGCAACCCGTGTAATAAATTGGTCCATAGTGCCAATGACACTACTAGGACCTGCCTCGCCCCCTCCCCTCAAGATCTTCCCAGAGCAGGTAGACATTAGCACAGACTGCAGAGAAAAGAGCTAATAACCTTACTGGTGTTAGTTTGTCCACCGGACCTGGAGTATCAGATATCAATGACAGAGGGATGGCCCAGCCCAGCCTTAAACAGCCCCTGACTGCCACAGACTGCCCGCCCTTTGCCCGGGCTTCGCTCGGCGTCCCGCTATGCGTCGTACGTACAGTTAAGTAGAGGGCGTTTCGGGTGGGGGGCGTGGTTTCAAGGGGGCGCGGCCAAGATCTCCGGGGCTTTGCAGGGACTCCTGGACAAGCGAGTCCCTGTCTCGCACCGCCCTTGAAGTTGACGATAGATGCTCCTCCTCTCCCCCGTGGTCCAACACAGGAGTAACACAAGCAGCCCCTCGCTTCAGCCCGCGAAGCGGCACCCGCGAAGCGGGTGCGGCGAGAATTTGCGGGAGCAGCGGTATCCCTCTGGGGTGAGGGATAAAGGGCAGCCCAAGTCTCCAGCCAGCACACAATCCGCACGAGTCCACACTAGGTAAGCTGTCCCACCTGTGTCCTGGCGCAACGGCCTTTAACTCTCAGCCGGGCGGGGGGCGTGGTTTCAAGGGGGCGCGGCCAAAATCTCCGGGGCTTTGCAGGGACTCCTGGACAAGCGAGTCCCTGTCTCGCACTGCCCTTGAAGTTGACGATAGATGCTCCTCCTCTCCCCCGTGGTCCAACACAGGAGTAACACAAGCAGCCCCTCGCTTCAGCCCGCGAAGCGGCACCCGCGAAGCGGGTGCGGCGAGAATTTGCGGGAGCAGCGGTATCCCTCTGGGGTGAGGGATAAAGGGCAGCCCAAGTCTCCAGCCAGCACACAATCCGCATGAGTCCACACTAGGTAAGCTGTCCCAATATTGATTAATGGCATGAGTGACTTGATGCATGTTACTTGATTTATTTTTACAGCTTCTTTCTGAAATGTGCAAGTAAACGTGGGATGAATTTGTCTTATTGTTTGTTGTATCAACACGCTTACTATAATTTTGCATTGTATTTAATAGTTATTAATCAGATTTTACCATGTGCAGTGCCAAGACGGAACCTAAATGCGCTCTTTTCAACGGATATGCACACTGGTGAGAGCACTGACACACACCAGAACAAATTTTCGCACAAAGATGTATGTTTTCTTTTCTTTTGCTATCCACGCAATATGAAATTTCTCTCAAAAAGTAGCTCAATCATAAGGAGCAAAAGGCATCAGGGTGCAGGTGTACCGTGCTTTACATGGTATGATATATATGAGGCAACAGCAATGCCTCTAATTCCTTAAGATAATTTGTTGTATAATCAGTGTACAGTGCCAAGTTAATTTATTGAGGAAACAATACAGCAGGTATACAATTGTATCTGATTAACAAATCTAATGAACAGAGGACCACAAGATCGAGTGTAAATAAAAAACAATTTGTGTTACTAACTGTTCAGTGCTCGCACGTGACACACAGAGTGGATAATCATGAATAAATTGTCCAAGCAAACAAAACAACTCAATAACGGCCACACCAAAACTCATTAAAAAAAATTCTGTGTTTCCACTATACACATGGTCAGTGTAAAAGGCCCATAGGGCAGGAGTCAACAGCTGTGCATGCAAGTGCTTTAGGACCTAGTGCCGTGAACATTTCAACTAATCACTTTAATCTACAGACGGCGACCCTGTAGTTGTGACATCAGGTGCAGAAGCCCCCTCTCCCCATGCAGCACGCTCACCTGCAGAAGCACCACTAGCAGGAAGCACAGGTACCAGTAGTATCCACCCATCTTACCTACCAGCTTCAGAGCCTTCTCCACGTCCATGGTCCAGAAGAAAGGATTTACACATGTGCTCTAATGGTAGGCACTACTGGGCAGCAGTCCATCACTTATACCTTAGTGGACGTTAGCTACCTGTATTCGCAACAAGGCACAATGGAAGATGGAGGACCATTGCTATCCACCCTTGAGAAATTGTTCAACGCCATATGGGGAAGTTGGCAGCCCTAGGCAGTATAGAAACTCAGATGTCCAATGTCAGCCTAGGAAGCAGGAGCTGTCTGCCCTGGATAAGGTTACATTCACTTCGACAGTGCATAAACACCGTTGGGGCACCTTTGGAAACCAAGCCCCTGGAAAGAGTCTGGTACTCCAGAGGCACCATCGGAGTATGCACAAACAGGACCTAGCTAGTGGTATATATGAGGTGCAGTAGGATGGTGGCAACTGGGCTGACGCTGTGAAGTTCTGAATGACCCTGTAGCCTGGCCAGTGATGAGGGGCTCTGGCTCTGCCCGAATGGCCCTGCAGTCAGTATGGTAAGGCTGGGAAGCAACTCCTGAGGACTAAAAGCTTTAATGGGGCGGTAGTGATGTGGAGGCAGGAGGCTCAGCGCCTAAGTGGCACCAGCGAACCTCAAGTGGGGATAGAATGAGCCTTTAGTAATTATAAATCCCTTCCCTGATTTGCAGTATGCAGGTATGAGCCATCAGTATCTGTAACTGCCCAGTAGGGGCCTTGAGTGGGGCTGGGGATGCAGGAGCAGCAGGACCAGGACACTGGTGGTCTGAATAGCCTTGCAGATGGGATAGGATGAACTTGAAGTATGTGGCAATGCCCCTCACTGCCCTGCAGAGGGCAGGTATGAGGCAGTATCCTCTATCACTGCCCTGTAAAGACCTGCAGTGAGGCGAGCTGGTGACGCAGAGGCAGCAGTAGGGGGCTTCATATATCCCTATGCCCTGGACACTGTTCTCCCACCTGGTGTGTAATGTTATAAAGCACTGGCCTATCTCTGCTCATCTGTCAAGGGCTTTCCGTCTGTTAGCTCAGCTGCCCCACCCTCTCCTCTGACATGGAAGCTCCTCCCTTCTGCTCCCCTTAATACTGCTGTAGCTCTCTGTGACGTCATGTGCAGTTAACAGGCCTTGCAGTTAGGGACGTGACACAAAGGAAGGACTAAGAACATCCTTGTCGTCATGTTGGAACAGGAAGCGAAGGAAAGAGGCAGACAATTTGCGGAGGCCTAGTGTTCAGCTGAGGGACGAAGTTTCCTGAGTTAGATTTGATGCTAAATTACAGCGTCAACACCACCAGGTCTCAGCAGAGACTGACCCCGCAACCACTGCTGTCCTGTTCATACACAGCTCCCTCTACACCGAGATGGCGGCTAACGTTGCAGCGATGTCTGCTTTCTAGCTCCATTGCACTGGGTTATTCATCTACAGACTTAACCGCTTTAAAACAAGTATGTCCTTTTAACATGAACAAATAAATTTTTCCAGTAAATGCGGAATGAACAAGTAACAAAGGGCCAGATTATGATGATGGTGGGACCGCCACCAACTGCCCTTCGGTGGCGGTCCCACTGCCATTATTATACTGATTACTGCATGCCACATTAGGATGGCGGGCGTAGGGTTGGGGACTGACCACCACGGATCCGACGGGCTCAAGGAGTCCATCGGAGCGACTTGTATCCCTATAAAAGTGGCGTTGCCTGCCAGGCACCCCAGTATAGATTACAGTGTCCCCTCCCGCCGGCCGTTTTTTCATGGCAGTTTACCCACCACAAAAAGACTGGCAGAAAGGGACATTGAGGGCCTATAGTGGCCCCTCCATCCTCCCTGGCCCTTCAACATGGCCCCTGGGGGGGCACCTATGGTGCCCCCAACATATCCCTGCACTATAATAGTGCAGAAATATGCACGGGGTGCATATTTTGTACTGCGGCTTGTGCTGCAGGCCGCAGCACCCGCCACAATACAAAATATACACTTGCCGACCACCTTGAAGGGGGTCTCATCATGATTCAGGGTGCGGGACCACCAACAGCTTGTCGTCGGGTCTCGTTTCCCAACATGATCCAACCGCCATCCTAATCGGGCCTCAAGTTACTGCCAGACTACCAATCACTTAGATTTCAATTATTCACGCAGGACATATTTTTACTAGAGGACATTCCCTCAAGTGGGTACGAATGCCGTAATTCACTCAGGGTTCACAACTCAGCAAAGAGGTATGCAAATGATGCAGGGGAGATAGGGAGGTGTGGGCTGCAACATTTTGTAATTCTGGGCAAGGCACTTATCTGTCTCTGGCTAAAAAAACTACTCTGTTTACAGAACTCACAGCCACTGAAAACATGGACCACTCGCGTCAAATGCTCTTAGAGAAAGGGAAAAGTAGTCCCTTAAAAATGCTACAAAAGGAAAAATGGAAGGGTACAAGTACTGGGGCGCTGCTCTGTGGGAGTAAACCGTCACCGAAAAGGAGGGACAAATAGGAATGATTAACCACTTGGGAGCAAGGATTTTTAAAGGACACAAAAACAAACAAATGAAAAGCATTGTGCGGGCTGTAAGCCCACAAAGTATATACAAAGTATGTACAACAAGTCTTGAAGTTCGACCTAAAAACTGGTAAAAAGCAAAGTTTATCTAATGTGAATTACTTATCTCTTAATAATTATTTTGTGATTTTCAAATCTTAATAAATCATCTTGAAGTTCTTCCCAAATGTAATTGTTTATTGTAATCATCAGCTAACTCCTCCTCTATTTAAGTGAAGGGGAAATTGGTGACAAAGGCACAAGATGAAATTACATTTCATACCAACCCCATTTAATTCTCAGTGTTAACCCTGAGAGCTATAAATCCTATGCTGTTTCACAGGATAAATTGAAACGTGTTGTATTATCATGCATTTAACCTCACCTTCATGTTATCATCATGTATGTCCTCTTAAATTCGCATTAAGAAAAAGGTGATAGCAGAGGTGAAAGGTAATAGTTACATATGTAGGAAAGTGGATTAATAGTTGGGGTAGATGGTAGTCCTCCACAAGTAATAACGTCACTATTCTTGTTAGGTCTAGTACCTGGCATATTAAGGTCTTACCTGCCAACTAGTTGGATCTTTCAACTAGCAGCTTGTTCATTAAAGTCTGTTTACTGCTTTTACCAAATGTATTCCTGCGTAATTCTTTTGTATTATTTATTACTGAAAAACAGCTTAAATGTGGGTTGCCTGGGTGCCCAAGCTGCTATAAATAGTTGAACATTGATCAGCTAAATCAAAGTGAAACACACTTATTTCATACACGTGTATATGGTATGAGCTAATGAACTACTCCATAGGAATGTGTACACTACTTTTAAACAGAAACATCAAGGGGTTTAACCGACATACTCAAAACATATTACTGCGGGAAGATGCTGGAGCTACAGTAAAAGAAAACAATTAACTTTAAATAGTTGAAATGCATAGTTCAACTCTCTTTTCAACAGGAATGCGAGTGAAATAGTGGCAGCAGAACACAGGACAATCAATATCATCATCAATGAGCCCTTGACCATTTTGTCAGTCAGGAAAGAGAATTCAAATTGAAGTGAGCTTTAGGCTGCTGAATGGCAAGATGGCGTAAGCAAGTTATAGAACTGACCAAGTAAACAAATATGACAGTTTGAACTATGTGAAAATATCCTGATTAGTTGTAAATGAACTAGCCTTCATACTCAAAATAGTAAATTTCTGTACTTGGATAGAGAACATGCCTAGTTAGCCATGCACTCTCACCTGCAGAAACGTACTCTAACTCTAACTGAATTCAGACTCAATTTGACTTTAAAAATAATCTCCACAGCCTTCTCGACACCAATCCAAAAGGAACCCAAGATAGGACAGTCATAAAAAACATGAATGTCATCTGCTTCGACTAGTCCACATCTTGGACACATAGGGGACGGGCTCACGAATTTCGCTACCTTTTTTGTTGTATAGTATAACCTATTAATGGTGAAAAAGTGTTTTTTCTTAAGAGAGGCTGATCTGATATACTTTTACAAGACATGGAGAGATGTGTCATAGAGAGCAGCTGAGGAATCTTCCAGTCCAGAGGAGTTCCAGACTTGATTCATAGGGGGGGTCTGTATTTCCTCCTCCTCCAGCATTTTTCTGTACCAGAATCCCACTTCCTTCTTCCTGGGACTGGGAGACTGGAGAGCAAGCTCAATATCCCAGTTCTCACCGATGTTCTCTCTCTCTCAGCGGCGAACCAGGAAGTTGAATGTATTTAAATCTGGAGAGGGAGTCCCCTATCTTAAGTCTCAAAACCTTCCAGGGGAGAAACCCCTCTGATGTTACTAGGTCAGACCATATTTATATGTTATCCCTGCTCTCCTAATGGGAAGAGACAGACTGTCCCCCAGACATAACGGCAAACCCGGAGACTCCCAGATTGGGGCATAATCCGAGTAGTACTTTATGCCCCATCTCTCCTTAACTCTAGTCCATACTGAAAGTGCGTGTTTTAATACCTTGAGGCGTACCTTTTTGTAAAATCTTGGCGCCCCAAATTTATACAGAAAACCAGGCCCGCCCCCCTCTTGATTCACCATTATTTTCAATAACTGCCTCCAGTTGGAATCATCAGGGCTAGTAAGGAGGCTTCGGACATTTTTCAACTGGAAGGAGAAAGCGTACCAAAGAACATCTGGAAGCGCTAAACCTCCTCTTTGCAGCAGCTTTCTTTTTAATTTTTTCCAGGATAACCTAGAATTTTCGTTTGCCCAAATGAAGCTACCTATTTTCCCCTGGATTTTACCCAACATTTTGGAAGAGAAGGTTAGAGGTAACATGTTGAACAAATATGTTTATTTAGGCAAAATTACCATTTTGACCAGATTAACACAGCCATAAATTGTCAACTGGAGGTTCTGCCATCTTAAAAAAAGAAGATCGATATCCTTAGCCACCTTTTTTATGTTGGTCTGCGCTATACTATTAAGGTCAGGTGTTATTATTATACCCAAATACCTAAACTGACTACTTTGAACTCCCACCCAGTTATCCACCCTCCAGCACATTATTTCGATTTTAGAGTTATTGATCCTATACCCAGAATACTGGCCAAAATTGGTCATTACTTCTTCCACTCTAGGGAGCACCTCAGCCGGGTTGCTGGTATAAATCCGCAAATCATCGGCGTAGAGCGCCAACTTGCAACTGTAGTCTCCAACTCTGAAAGGTGTGACCCGGTCGTCCATCCGCAGCGCCTGTGCCAGAGGCTCAATGTATAGATCAAACAGAAGGGGCGAAATGGGGTACCCCTGTCTAGTTCCCCTCTTTATGTTAAAGCGCGGTGTCAATAGGCCATTTAATAATATCGCAGCAGAGGCGCCCTCGTAACATCCCCTCAATGTTTGGATAAAGGTTGCACCAAAGCCCATAGTGCTCAGTACATCCCACAAAAAACCCCAATTGACACGGTCGAAGGCATTTGCAGCGTCATATGCAGCCACCGCCAAGGGCTCCGACCGTGCCTCCGCTAGGTCTATACTACCAATCAATTGGAGAGTGAGATCATGGATATATCTTCCAGGCACAAAGCCTTTCTGATCAGAGTTAATGAGTTGTGGGGCCAATTTAGCCAATCTCCCTGCCAAAACGCTGGTAAAGATCTTCTAATTCGCGTTTAGCAGGGAGATGGGCCTGAAAGAATCTGCCTTAAGAGGGTCCTTGCCTGGTTTTAATATAAGCACAATTGTGGACTCTTTCCACGAGGGCGGAGCCCTACCCTCAAGGCTGTAAACTTAATTAAATAGTTCACATAACCTTGGCACCAACTCATCCTGAAACACTTTATATACCTCCCCAGGGAGAGCATCAGGCCCGGCCGCTTTGTTGTTTTTTATTTTTTTGATGCAAGATCTAATTTCTTCCTCTGTGAAGGGACTATTAAGAATATCTCAGCCTTCCTCTCTTAACCTGGGTAACGCCTTACTCTCCAACCACCGTAAAGTGCTGACAGAGCCTGGCGATGACTCCTCCTCATCATAAAGTTTAGATAACCTGGAAAGCAAATGTTTTTCCATATCCTCCTGATGACATGATATAGTTCACTGATCGTCAATAATTAGTCTGTTTATGTTATTCCTAACCCGATCCGCTCTAATCTTGCTAGCTAAAATTGCCCCGGCCCTTTCTCCATATTCATAATTCTCCGTAGCATGTACTGCCCATTGTGCCTTGACTTTTATACCTTACATTCCCCGATATTCCAGGCGGAGGCGTTCCAAATCGGCTAAGATCTGTGACAGACTGTATCCATGGGCACTCAGTCTTTTGGTCTCCAGAGAGGAAATTTTGCCTTCTAGGTTTTTAAATTTCATAGCTTCCTCCCTGTTGCTTGAACTGGTCAAGCTATGAAGCTGGCCTCGGACATGGGCTTTATATGCATCCCAGACAAATTCGGGTGGAGCAGAGCCAATATTGTCTAAAAAGTAGTTGTTAATAGATATGCTTACTGCAATGACTATGTCCTGATTGTGATAAACAGCCCTTTTTAGAGTCCATCTTGATGTTGTAATACGTCTTGCCCTCCCAATCAGAAGTGTAAACATAATAGGAGCGTGCTCCGATAAGATGCTAGGGAGTATCTTTATGTCAACCAAAGCCTCTAGGGCTGACCTATCCACCAGGACATAGTCTAATCTTGACGCATGCCCGTGTTTTTTGCTGAAATAAGTGAAGCCGGATGCCCCCCCCTCTCTTAGTCTTCCAGGCATCAATAAGGCCTAACTTGTGCATCATATTGACCATAGTTCTCCTGGAACGCGGGGCAGCGGCATGCAGACTATAATTGGATCGATCCTGTCGAGGATCAAGAAAACCATTAACCCCTTCGCTGCTAGGCCTTTATCCCTCCTGTGCTAAGCCTTTTTTTGGCGATTTGGGGTAGTGCGCGCTTAGGCCCCTGTAACTTTTTGACCACATAAGGTATCCACGCCAAATTTGCGTCCTTTTCTTCCAACATCATGTGGATTCTAAAGGTGCCCAGGGTTTGTGGATTCCCTTGGAGGGGTCCCAGAAATGAACCAAAATACAGTGAAATTTGTTTTTTTCAAAAAAAATGGGAAAAACGTGCTGCAAATGAAAGCCTCTGGGTTTTTTCACTGCAAATGTTATCAAAAAATGGTTTGAGGGGCTGAAATCTCCATTTTCTCAGCTTTTAGGGAATGACAGTCTTTTGTCAGAGAACCAACATTTGTCACACAGTTTTGGCATTTTTCCCAGACATGGCCTATTTTTGCTATTTTTTGAGCTTTCAACCTCCTTCCAGTTAATGGTAGAAATGAGTTTGAAAGCAATAGTGGATCCTGGAAAGCTATACATTTTCGGAAAGTAGACAAAATTCTCAATTCAGAAAGGGGTTATTTGTCTAAATCCATAAAGGTTTCTTTATAGAAACTAACAGTTAAATATTGGAGTAATTGAAAATTTGTTGAAAAAAACAGCCTTTTGTCTCAACGTTTTTACCTATAACTTCTTGTAATTTTGACAGCTCTTGGAAAGCAATATACCGTTACATCCGTTAGACCTTCCTGGTTGTGGGGATATATAGGACTTGTAGTTTCACCTAGAACCCGACGAACCCATTCCAAAAACTGAGCAGCAACTTGCAATGGTATTATTTTATTTACTGGGTATAGAGCCCTTATTCTTGGAAATTGTGTACATGGAAAATCTGTATGAAAGACACCTATGTATTTCTGAATTGGGTACAAAAATAGAGTTTAGAAACAGTATATATTTGCACATTTTCAAAATTGGGAATACTCATAATAGCATGAGAATTATTGGTCATTTTTCAAAAAGATTTTTTTTTACACTGTCTTTCATTGGGAAGGGAGAAATGCATGAAAACTCAATAGGTAATAACAGTTGATTTACAAATCTGAATTACCCTAAGTCTCCCGATAAAAACGGTACCTCACTTGTGTGAGTCGGCCTTGTGCCCGCGACAGGAAACGGCGCAAAATGCAACGCGGTCACACCTCAATCTCACAGTGAAAAATGACCCTTTTCTGGCAGATTGCCTAGCTGTAGTTTTTGTACTCTAGCTCTGCCGGCACCTAGGAAAACCTAGCAAACCTATACATTTTTGAAAACTAGACACCCAGGGAAATTCAGGATGGGGTGACTCGACTGCCTACCACCAGGTTCTGTTACCCAGAATCCCTTGCAAAGCTAAGAAATTGACCAAAAAAACGCATTTTCCTCGCATTTCTGTGGTGGAAAGTTCTGGAATCTGCGTGGATCAACAAATTTCCACCCACCCAGCGTTCCCCCGGGTCTCCCAAAAAAAATGGTACCTCACTTGCCTGGGTCTGCCTAGTGCCTGCGACAGGGAACAGCGCAAAACGCAACGTGGTCGCACCTCAATTTCGCAGTGAAATCGTGCCCTTTTTGGGCAAAGAGACTACCTTTTGTTTTTGAACCCTAGCTCTGCCGGCACCTAGGGAAACCTAGCAAACCTATACATTTTTGAAAACTAGACACCCAGGGAAATTCAGGATGGGGTGACTCGACTGCCTACCACCAGGTTCTGTTACCCAGAATTCCTTGCAAAGCTAAGAAATTAACCAAAAAAGCGCATTTTCCTCACATTTCTGTGGTGGAAAGTTCTGGAATCTGCATGGATCAACAAATTTCCACCCACCCAGCGTTCCCCCGGGTCTTCCGAAAAAAATGGTACCTCACTTGCCTGGGTCTGCCTAGTGCCTGCGACAGGAAACAGCGCAAAACGCAATGTGGTCGCACCTCAATTTCGCAGTGAAATCATGCCCTTATTGGGCAAAGAGACTACCTTTTGTTTTTGAACTCTGCCGGCACCTAGGGAAACCTAGCAAACCTATACATTTTTGAAAACTAGACACCCAGGGGAATTCAGGATGGGGTGACTCGACTGCCTACCACCAGGTTCTGTTACCCAGAATCCCTTGCAAAACTAAGAAATTGACAAAAAAAATCATTTTCCTCACATTTCTGTGGTGGAAAGTTTTGGAGTCTGCGTGGATCAACAAATTTCCACCCACCCAGCGTTCCCTCGGGTCTCCCGAAAAAAATGGTACCTCACTTGCCTGGGTCTGCCTAGTGCCTGAGACAGGAAACGACGCAAAACGCAATGTGGTCGCACCTCAATTTCGCAGTGAAATCGCGCCCTTTTTGGGCAAAGAGACTACCTTTTTGTTTTTTAACCCTAGCTCTGCCGGCACCTAGGGAAACCTAGCAAACCTATACATTATTGAAAACTAGACACCCAGGGGAGTTCAGGATGGGGTGACTCGACTGCCTACCATCAGTTTCTGTTACCCAGAATACCTTGCAAAGCTAAGAAATTGACCAAAAAAACGCATTTTCCTCACATTTCTGTGGTGGAAAGTTCTGGAATACTCATGGATCAACAAATTTCCACCCACCCAGCGTTTCCCCGAGTCTCCCGAAAAAAATGGTACCTCACTTGCGTGCGTGGCTCAAGGACCCGCGATAGGCAAGGTCACCAAACCTAAGGAGGCGACATCAAATTAACCTATCACTAAAAAAACGGGTTTTGCAAGGGGGTTATGGTCATGTCTTTCTGGTGAATTCTATTGTTTTTTTTTATCCACAATCTCCTGCAAACTTGAAATTGTCTGTCACAATTTCCATGCAATATTGTCCCAAGAATCGCACGCTCTCAAATTGAAAACTTAATTCATTCAAAACATTTTGGTTTTGCAAGGGGGTTGTGTTAGCAATAAAGAGGGACAACCAAGGACAATGTTTACCGGGGTCCAGTGTAAGTGTCCTACAAGTAGAAAACAATTTGTATACAAAGTTCCCCCAGGATGAATTAAATTACTCTCTCAGGAAGAATAGATAGTGTAGCAGGGGATCAAAGAAACCCTTGACGGAATTAAGGATGCCTCACACAATTACGAGGTTGGACAACGGTTGCCATCCTCCCCTGTGATTGTATCGTGTCATCATTGGCCTCCTGCTCCAACGGCGGGCTGGCGGTGCAATGCCTGCCGGGTAGCACGTAGTGCTACTCTTTGGTGGAGTTCTTTTATTCCTGGCCAATAGATGCATGTGTGTGAGGTACCAAAACAGTGCAGTAGTGAGCGTGAGTGAAGGTTTTAAAATAGGTCAGTAGAGTCCATTAAGAATACTTTAATGAGATGGCTCACTGCCTAATTAAAAGGTGAAGGGAGGGGTAGCGAGGCACAAGGAGTTAGGTAAATTGCCCTCGTTCAACCCTCACCTCAAGTGCGGTCAACATGTTTCTTGCCAAAGAGGCAATTCATCAGGACCTATACATGCTCATCAGCACATAAAATGTCACCCTGGTTGAAATAATTTCTAATACAACCTGTGTGTGAGTGCAGGTGATGATCCTGCAGGGGTTCCCAACCCTTAAGCCCTGGTGGAAGACCCCCACGGTCTGTCCTTGGGGAGCCCGAGCAGTAAAGAATTTCCTAGATTACTCGGGGCGCTGGACTTGTAGACACCTACCCTTCCCCAGACTGCCTAATGTAAAATGATACCTCATTTGTGTGGGTGCCCCAAAGCAGAACAGGCTAAAAATGAATTTTAAAAAATTGTAGTGTTTAGGATTGACAAATTAAGCACCTCACCTTAGTCACAGGCCTTTGGCCCACCCACACAAGTGAGGTATCATTTTACTCGGGAGATCAAGGGGAACGCTGGGTGGTAGGACATTGTGCCAGCACGGAGAACCCACGCAAAAATGTAAGGAAAAGTGTTTTTTTTTAACCTAAATTTAAGCTTTGCAATGATTTCTAGGTAGGAAAACATTGGGGGACCCACACATGCCATACCTCCCTGAACTCCCCCGGGTGTCTAGTTTTCAGAACTGTTTGGGTTTGGTAGTTTCCAAAGATGCCCGCCGAGCCCCGGGCCAAAAACTCATGGGAACCCCCTTGCAAAACCAAAATGTTTTGAATGAATTAAGTTTTCAATTTGAGAGCTTGCGATTCTTGGGACAATATTGCATGGAAATTGTGACAGACAATTTCAAGTTTGCAGGAGATTGTGGATAAAAAAAAACAATAGAATTCACCAGAAAGACATGACCATATACTCCCATGGTTTAACAATAATATCTAAATTTAGTAAGTTATTTATAGCTATATTGTACACCTTAACAGAGTCAAAAGTCAAACATTCAAGCACGGCTATCTATTCCTCAAAGACACACACATACAGGTTGGATTTGGCACGAGGGCGAGTGATGGTTCAGTACATAAAATTTTATTAACAAGATATTTCAACAAAATGAAATGCTCTGTCAATAAATAAATGCATAAAAACCGAACCAGTCACTCGCAACTCGTGAGCTGTAAAGCCACGACAAGGCACCAACCATTTTACAGGCCATTCACGCACCTTTCATACCTGATACACACCAGACCATTGACACCATCCTGAAGGAAAAGCAACACATTACAATATTCACAATAAGGGACAAGGTAAACCCTACTTCAGAAAGAGAAAAAAGACAAATATTACTGCACAGCCATCTAATTCGCAAGCACACACACACATACTGGTTGGATTTGGCACAAGGGTGAGTGATGATTCAGTACATACAATTGTATTCGCAAGTAATTTCACAAAAATGAAATACACTGCGTATAATTGAAAGTATGATAAACTGAACCACTGACTCACAGCTCGTGAGCTGTAAAGCCACGTCAAGGCACCAACCTCTTTACAGGCCATTCATACACCTTTCGTACGTTTGACAGATACAAAACATTCACACCGCCAGCCGCGGGACCCATCACATTACAACACTCACACCAGCAGACAGCGCCATTCAAGGGCCCATCACTTTCACACACCCACATTTCTGACACTGCAACTACACAAAATGATAGACTGCGTGGAGTGTCACTCAACTAGCGGTGTGTGTACTGACCACCAGAAAGTAACTACTCACACACCGCCAGCCGAGCGCCAGTCCACCCACACCACCATCCAAGCACCAGACCATGCACACCGCCAGCCAAACACCACTCAGCGCACACCGACAGCCAAGTAGCACTCCACACACACCACCAGCCAAGCACCACTCCACGCACACCGCAAGCCAAGCTCCACTCCACACACACCGCCAGCCAAGCACCACTCCGTGCACAGACAGCCAAGTACCACTCCACGCACACCACCAGCCAAGCGCCACTCCACACACACCACCAGCCAAGCGCCACTCCACGCACACCACCAGCCAAGGACAAATCCAAACACAACACCAGGCAAGCGCAAGACCACGCACACCGCCAAGCAAACACCAGTCCACGCACACCGCCAGCCAAGCACCAGTCCACGCACACCGCCAGCCAAGCACCAGTCCACAGACACCACCAGACAAGCACCAGTCCACAGACACCGCCAGACAAGCACCAGTCCACACACACCACCAGCCAAGCACCACTCCACGCACACCGCCAGCCAAGCGCCACTCCGTGCAGACAGCCAAGTACCACTCCACGCACACCACCAGCCAAACGCCACTCCACACACACCACCAGCCAAGCACCACTCCACACACACACCACCAGCCAAGCACCACTCCACACACACCACCAGCCAAGCGCCACTCCACACACACCACCAGCCAAGCACCACTCCGTGAACAGACAGCCAAGTACCACTCCACACACACCGCCAGCCAAGCGCCACTCCACGCACCAGACCATGCACACCGCCAGCCAAGCACCACTCCGTGCACAGACAGCCAAGTACCACTCCACGCACACCACCAGCCAAGCGCCACTCCACACACACCACCAGCCAAGCGCCACTCCACTAACACAACACCAGCCAAGCACCACTCCGTGCACAGACAGCCAAGTACCACTCCACGCACACCATCCAGCCAAGCGCCACTCCACACACACCGCCAGCCAAGCACCACTCCGTGCACAGACAGCCAAGTACCACTCCACGCACACCATCCAGCCAAGCACCACTCCACGCACACCATCCAGCCAAGCACCACTCCACACACACCGCCAGCCAAGCACCACTCCACACACACCGCCAGCCAAGCACCACTCCGTGCACAGACAGCCAAGTATCACTCCACGCACACCACCATCCAAGCGCCACTCCACACACACCACCAGCCAAGCGCCACTCCACGCACACCACCAGCCAAGGACAAATCCAAACACAACACCAGGCAAGCGCAAGAGCAAGCACACCGCCAAGCAAACACCAGACCACGTACACCGCCAGCCAAGCACCAGTCCACAGACACCGCCAGACAAGCACCAGTCCACAGACACCGGCAGCCAAGCGCCAAACCATGCACACCGTCAGACAATGGACACTACACGCAAACCAACATCATACTTTAGTTTTTTTTTTAAATAAAACAAAAACAAATTGCAAATTGATACAAATCTACTAACTCAACAACTAAATCTAAAAAGACTACACAAATGCCAACTTTGAAACTGAACAATAAGTTTTAAAGAATAAAGACCAACCAGTTCACTTTACCACTCATGGATGCTCCCAAAAATTCTTTTGCGTGTGGTACAATCTAAAACAAGCAGGTACACACAGCCCGGGGTTTGAAAGGCAGTCGGGGCAATACATACGAACCTCCTTCCGCAAACCTCTTCGCCAACAGACTCTACATCTCCGACTGGGAAAGTCTTTTGTGGTTGTAGGAGGAATATGATCAGGAAAGTGGCGATCTTTCAATCTTGCAACATCCTCCACCACTCCAACTCTAGGAACACTTGCATGTTCCACTAAAACAAGGCTGCCTATTACAGACTCCTGAAACTTTACAAAAGTCATCTTTGACTGGGGACAAGATTTCTGGAACACAACAAAAGCATTAAAGGTTGCCAAGTGGAAAAGATGGATAGCCAACTTCTTGTACCAAATGTAAGCCTTACGAAGAGCAGCATACGGTTCCAACCTCTGATCTACTCTGTCAATACCACCCATGTACTTATTGTAGTGCATTATGCACACAGGTTTGCGCGCTTCTGCAACCTGACCCCAAACAGTCACCGGTTCAGTGCTTTCATCATGTATTGTAGTCAACATGTAGACATCTCTCCTGTCTGAAAACTTCACAGCTAGAAGCTCCTCACAACGCAATGCACTGCACTGTCCCCGAGCAAGCTTTCGACAAACAAGTTCTTTTGGGAAACCTTTACGGTTTGAGCGGATTGTGCCACAAGCAACAGTGTCCACTTTGGCCAATTCCCTGAACAACCGCACACCAGTGTAAAAGTTATCGGCATACAAATGATGGCCTTTGTTAAAAAATCCACGACCAAGTTCCCACACAATTTTCTCAGTCACTCCAAAAGTCGACGGACAACCACGGGGGTTAATCCTGGATTCCTTACCAGTGTACACCCTGAAATTAGAGACATATCCAGAAACACTGTCACACAGCATATAAAGCTTAATTCCATAGCGTGCCCTCTTACTAGGAATGTATTGCCGAAAAACCAAGCGGGCCTTGCACAACAGCAAAGACTCATCTACTGCAATTTCTTTCCCAGGATAAAAGATCTCAGGAAATCGATCAACAAAATGATCAATGACAGGCCGAATCTTGAAAAGACGGTCACAATCAGGGTGATCTCGTGCCAAAGCAGAACTATTGTCAACAAAATGCATCATCCGAAGCAAAAGCAAATACCTATCACGACTCATGACTGCCGGAAATATAGCTGTTGCCATCAAGGCACTAGTAGACCAATATGGAGCCATTGATGGTTTCCTAAGCAAGCCCATCAAAAAAGTTAAACCCAAAAACTTTTTCATCTCCTCCAAATTTGTGGGAGTCCATCGGGTAGCTCTAGCGTGGGGCTTAAGGCTGGCACTGTTCACCCTCAAAACATTTTCAGCATACAAATTAGTCTGCTCTACATTCTCTGCCAAAAACACATCATCCATAAACAACTTGAAAAAATCAATAGGCAAAAAGTTTTCAGTGTTCACCCTACACCCTGGAACACCAGTAAATTCAGGCAATGCCGGCTGCACCATGCCTGGTGCAACCCAGTGGTCAGAACTTTCAACGTCAAGTCTTGCAGCCGCAGGCTGCCGCCCAGCTGCCTCTTGTCTCACTACACCAACTGGAAGTCTAGCAGCCCCAGGCTGCAGCCCAGATGTCTCTTGTCTCACTATTGGCACAGCAATGTCCTCCGCAACCACAGGCACTTCATCCACACCAAAAGTAGCTTCATCAGCACTCAGAGTGTCTTCATCATCAGATGAAGCCATGTGTAGAGAAAACTCACTACCTGAATCTTCACCTTCCACCTCTGGCTCAGAATCAGAGTCAGTCGCTGGACCATGGTCAGAGGAAGAATCAAAAAGCATTCCAACAACTTGCTGAGCAGTAATCCAGCGGCTAGCCATTATCCTTACAAATAAAGGAGTCTGCACAAACAACTCAACAACCCCAACACTGTGCAAAGTAAGATAAAAAATGTAAGCCTTTATCACAAATATCTATATTTAGAAAAAATATACAATTCACTTACAAGAAACAACTACACTCACCAGCACCTACTCTGCAAAGACACAGCAAATAGGCAACGATATCCCACTAGACAGAAGAAAAAAAAAACTTACATCTACAGAAGTACACATCAAAAACAAATGCAAAACATGTTTTACAATCACAAAAAACAGAAACCAAACATACTCTTATTACTACACACTTTGCAAAATAAACAATTACATTACAATTGAACAAAAAAAGGTCTCTTACCAAACACATGCAACTACAGAAACAGCAGAACAACAGAACCACCAGTTACGGAACCGCACACTGCAACAATCTAAAGAGAAAATAAAACAATACACATTAGAAGAAACAAAAACAACACACATTACAACAGGCTATGTCACAGATTATGTCACAAATGGGGTGTCTGTCCCCATGGGGTACAATTGTCACACAGTGTCCTGAAAGGTAAAAGTCAGTAGACAGTTATAAATGGCATGCACATAGCATTGCTGCAGTGGACAAGAAAGAGATGACTCATTTTTTTTAATCAAAAGATAGTTATTCATCTTTATGTAATAACATTCATTTCATGGTTGGAAGTACACAGTTAAGAACAGCACTGCATAGAATGTAATGACAACCACATGAAACTTGGTGCAACAAACGTGAATAAATAGTGCAAGTGGCGACGCAAGTGAAAGGAGAACAGAGAACAGCGTAGTCGGCGCACTGTGTTTAAGGTGTAAATTATCTACAGTGAGTGGCTAAAAGCGGCGCGTGTGACATAGTGATATCACAAAGGGCACAGTTAATTTAATAGATTTGGAGCCACTAAGAAGAAGTGCGCCTATTAATTAGGCTGCTGGGTCGACGGCGTTTCGATCCGGACCATTTCGGATCATCATCAGGACTGGTTGTCTGAATTGAATGGTGCTGTGAAGAAAGGAAGGGATTCTTAAGGCGGGGAATAAGGGAGTGTGTGTGGATGGGGAGCACTGGGGAGGGCTAATGGTTACCTTGAAGAATCCTTGCAAATTGGAGTACTTGTAACCAACAGGGAGGTACGACTTGAAAAACCAGAGGATCACTAAGGATCGGGTCGCTGGAAGAGGCGGGATGAGGCTGGGGAGAGAGGAGGGGGGAAAAGTGACTGACTGAACAATGAGAACGCGAAAACCAATTAAGCAAAGTTTAAATAAGGTAACGCCACGTTGGAAAAGGGGAGAGGGTCACATACCTCGCTGTCGCTTTCAATGCGTGGACCATGCCTGTAACTGAGCCGAGTTTGATGAGGTTGTACTGAAACCCCTCAGTGTTCTAGCCGGCCGCGTTAGTCAGCCATGCCTGGTGAGCGCTGAGGAATAAAGCGAGGGAGGTTTTTAGAGTGAGCCCGTATGCGTAGCCACAAGGCATATAGTTAGAGGGATGACAAGCGTTACTAACTAGTGATTGTGTGGCGGGCGCTGGTCGGGAAGGGAAGTTTTTCATTTCCGCGTAAATGAAAAACTTCCCTTCCCGACCAGCGCCCGCCACACAATCACTCCCTCCGATAACAAGACGGACACGCTGATTCATGCAGGTAACGCTTGTCATCCCTCTAACTATATGCCTTGTGGCTACGCATACGGGCTCACTCTAAAAACCTCCCTCGCTTTATTCCTCAGCGCTCACCAGGCATGGCTGACTAACGCGGCCGGCTAGAACACTGAGGGGTTTCAGTACAACCTCATCAAACTCGACTCAGTTACAGGCACGGTCCACGCATTGAAATCGACAGCGAGGTATGTGACCCTCTCCCCTTTTCCAACGTGGCGTTACCTTATTTAAACTTTGCTTAATTGGTTTTCACGTTCTCATTGTTCAGTCAGTCACTTTTCCCCCCTCCTCTCTCCCCAGCCTCATCCCGCCTCTTCCAGCGACCCGATCCTTAGTGATCCTCTGGTTTTTCAAGTCGTACCTCCCTGTTGGTTACAAGTACTCCAATTTGCAAGGATTCTTCAAGGTAACCATTAGCCCTCCCCTGTGCTCCCCATCCACACACACTCCCTTATTCCCCGCCTTAACAATCCCTCCCTTTCTTCACAGCACCGTTCAATTCAGACAACCAGTCCTGATGATGATCCGAAATGGTCCGGATCGAAACGCCGTCGACCCAGCAGCCTAATTAATAGGCGCACTTCTTCTTAGTGGCTCCGAATCTATTAAATTAACTGTGCCCTTTGTGATATCACTATGTCACACGCGCCGCTTTTAGCCACTCACTGTAGATAATTTACACCTTAAACACAGTGCGCCGACTACGCTGTTCTCTGTTCTCCTTTCACTTGCGTCACCACTTGCACTATTTATTCACGTTTGTTGCACCAAGTTTCATGTGGTTGTCATTACATTCTATGCAGTGCTGTTCTTAACTGTGTACTTCCAACCATGAAATTAATGTTATTACATAAAGATGAATAACTATCTTTTGATTCAAAAAAATGAGTAATCTCTTTCTTGTCCACTGCAGCAATGCTATGTGCATGCCATTTATAACTGTCTACTGACTTTTACCTTTCAGGACACTGTGTGACAATTGTACCTTACCTACCCAGTCCTGACTTGGTCTATGGGTTATACTCCTGTCTTTATCTATAAGATTGTCCCCATGGGGGGCAGAATATAAATCATTATAAACGTGGGCCCCCTGGAAGCAATCCTACGGAGGGCAGAGAGGCCAAATAAAGACACGACAGAACATACTTTTGAAAACAAATGGGTCCAAGGAAGCAACCCTTGGCCATGGGGTCGCTCCCTATAAAAAAAAACAATCCCTGGAGTCTAGTGGGCTTTTCTATCTCCCCCTGGGTCCAGAAACGGTAAAAAAAACAGCCGATCTGCCCCCAGGTGGGGCAGAACAGTCTACAATATTTATATTGCCCCCTGGAAGCGACCCTTGCCCAAGGGGTCGCTTCCTTTATAATTATAATCAAATCCCTGGTGTCTAGTGGGCTTTTCTGCCCCCCCCCCTGGGTCCAGATGCGGCCCAAAAAACGGCCGATCTGCTCCCAGGGGGGCAGAAAAGTCTAAAAGTCTAAAAAAAATTATGGGCCACTAGGAAGCGACCCTTCCCCAAGGGGTCGCTTCCTTTATAATTATAATCAAAACCCTGGTGTCTAGTGGGCTTTTCTGCCCCCCCCATCCTCCCGGGTGCAGATCGGCCCAAAAAACGGCCGATCTGCCCCAGGGGGGCAGAAAAGTCTGAAAAATAATTTGTCCCCCCAAGGAAGCGACCCTTGCCCAAGGGGTCGCTTCCTTTATAAATATAATTAAATCCCTGGAGTCTAGTGGGCTTTTCTGCCCCCCCCTGGGTGCAGATGCGGAGCAAAAAACGGCAGATGTCTAAAAAAAAATATGGGCCACTAGGAAGCGACCCTTCCCCAAGGGGTCACTTCCTTTCTGATTACAATCAAATCCCTGGAGTCTAGTGGGCTTTTCTGCCAAAAAAAACGGCCGATCTGCCCCCCGGGGGGGGGGGGGCTGATATATAATTAGTCCCCAAAAGGAAGCGACCCTTGCCCAAGGGGTCGCTTCCTGCACAGTATAAAATCACGGAAACAGAATCCCTGGTGTCTAGTGGGGCATTCCTGGTGCACAATCGCGACGCTGTGTGCTATCGTGCACCAGGAATGTCGTGCATTGGGACATCAGGGGAGAGGAAACACTGTTTCCTCCCCCCCGATGCCTCAAGGCACCAAGAAACTGCCCCCCCGCCCCACCGGAGCACAAAGACTCACCCTAGCTGCTGGACATGCTGGAAACAAATGGCTTCCAGCGCGTCCAGCGCTTCCTGATGACGTGGCGCGCGCTGTGCGCACTGATGTCACCAGGAAGCGTGGGGGGGCCAGGGGGTGGCAGCGGAAACCCCAGGTTACAGCACCACGATCGATGCCCCAGGGGGGAGCGCCAGCGCTCCCCCCCAGGGCTATACTGATGACGGAGCGGTTCCGTCATCAGCACAGCCCAACCGACGCTGATGACGGAACCGCTCCGTCATCAGCGTCGAAGGGGTTAAAATCCCCCCCTATGACCACAGGTGAAGTAACCCCCACCACATTGGACTGAACTCTGAGTAAACTGGCGGGGTCATCTGTATTTGGCCCATAATAGGAAACAATTGTCTGTTCGCTTCCACTAAAGTCAGCCAGCGCCATGACCCATCTTCCTGACTGATCCGTTAAAAATGACTTTATGGATCCCCCAATCCCAGCCTTAATCAGAATTGCGAAAAAAAGTAAAAAAAAACAAAGGTGGTGATGGACGGAGCGTTGACAATACAAACACTCACCCCCAGTCAACTGATCTGGGTTTAATCCATCACCATTCTTTAGCTCACTCCGCCACCCCAGTTCAGACATGGCCATATGCAAATCAGTCTGACCCTGTGCCTCATGGGAACAGTCCAGCCCGAACTGCCAAGCCATGTCTTCCCTGGACCGGAATCAAGCTTCCCAGGACCGGTTTCTGGCATTTCAGCCGTCTTCAGCCGGGCTTGCTTGACTCCAGTGGCAAAGTGAGCAAGGGACTCACGTCTGAGCATACCCTGCCAACTTAGGGCGAACAAAGAAAAACCAAAGGTGGTGATGGACGGAGCGTTGACAATACAAACACTCACCCCCAGTCAACTGATCTGGGTTTAATCCATCACCATTCTTTAGCTCACTCCGCCACCCCAGTTCAGACATGGCCATATGCAAATCAGTCTGACCCTGTGCCTCATGGGAACAGTCCAGCCCGAACTGCCAAGCCATGTCTTCCCTGGACCGGAATCAAGCTTCCCAGGACCGGTTTCTGGCATTTCAGCCGTCTTCAGCCGGGCTTGCTTGACTCCAGTGGCAAAGTGAGCAAGGGACTCACGTCTGAGCATACCCTGCCAAGGTATTGGCAGTTCGGGCTGGACTGTTCCCATGAGGCACAGGGTCAGACTGATTTGCATATAGCCATGTCTGAACTGGGGTGGCTGAGTGAACTAAAGAATGGTGATGGATTAAACCCAGATCAGTTGACTGGGGGTGAGTGTTTGATTTGTTCAAGCGCTCCGTCCATCATCCCCTTTTGTATCGCTTTGTTCGCCCTAAGTATGGCAGGGTATGCTCAGACGTGAGTCCCTTGTTCACTTGGCCACTGGATTCAAGATAGCCTGACTGATGAGGATTATGAATCCGAAACCGGTCCCAGGATGCTTGTTTCCGGTCCAGGGAAGACATGGCTTGGCAGTTCGGGCTGGACTGTTCCCATGAGGCACAGGGTCAGACTGATTTGCATATAGCCATGTCTGAACTGGGGTGGCTGAGTGAACTAAAGAATGGTGATGGATTAAACCCAGATCAGTTGACTGGGGGTGAGTGTTTGATTTGTTCAAGCGCTCCGTCCATCATCCCCTTTTGTATCGCTTTGTTCGCCCTAAGTATGGCAGGGTATGCTCAGACGTGAGTCCCTTGTTCACTTGGCCACTGGATTCAAGATAGCCTGACTGATGAGGATTATGAATCCGAAACCGGTCCCAGGATGCTTGTTTCCGGTCCAGGGAAGACATGGCTTGGCAGTTCGGGCTGGACTGTTCCCATGAGGCACAGGGTCAGACTGATTTGCATATAGCCATGTCTGAACTGGGGTGGCTGAGTGAACTAAAGAATGGTGATGGATTAAACCCAGATCAGTTGACTGGGGGTGAGTGTTTGATTTGTTCAAGCGCTCCGTCCATCATCCCCTTTTGTATCGCTTTGTTCGCCCTAAGTATGGCAGGGTATGCTCAGACGTGAGTCCCTTGTTCACTTGGCCACTGGATTCAAGATAGCCTGACTGATGAGGATTATGAATCCGAAACCGGTCCCAGGATGCTTGTTTCCGGTCCAGGGAAGACATGGCTTGGCAGTTCGGGCTGGACTGTTCCCATGAGGCACAGGGTCAGACTGATTTGCATATAGCCATGTCTGAACTGGGGTGGCTGAGTGAACTAAAGAATGGTGATGGATTAAACCCAGATCAGTTGACTGGGGGTGAGTGTTTGATTTGTTCAAGCGCTCCGTCCATCATCCCCTTTTGTATCGCTTTGTTCGCCCTAAGTATGGCAGGGTATGCTCAGACGTGAGTCCCTTGTTCACTTGGCCACTGGATTCAAGATAGCCTGACTGATGAGGATTATGAATCCGAAACCGGTCCCAGGATGCTTGTTTCCGGTCCAGGGAAGACATGGCTTGGCAGTTCGGGCTGGACTGTTCCCATGAGGCACAGGGTCAGACTGATTTGCATATAGCCATGTCTGAACTGGGGTGGCTGAGTGAACTAAAGAATGGTGATGGATTAAACCCAGATCAGTTGACTGGGGGTGAGTGTTTGATTTGTTCAAGCGCTCCGTCCCTCATCCCCTTTTGTATCGCTTTGTTCGCCCTAAGTATGGCAGGGTATGCTCAGACGTGAGTCCCTTGTTCACTTGGCCACTGGATTCAAGATAGCCTGACTGATGAGGATTATGAATCCGAAACCGGTCCCAGGATGCTTGTTTCCGGTCCAGGGAAGACATGGCTTGGCAGTTCGGGCTGGACTGTTCCCATGAGGCACAGGGTCAGACTGATTTGCATATAGCCATGTCTGAACTGGGGTGGCTGAGTGAACTAAAGAATGGTGATGGATTAAACCCAGATCAGTTGACTGGGGGTGAGTGTTTGATTTGTTCAAGCGCTCCGTCCATCATCCCCTTTTGTATCGCTTTGTTCGCCCTAAGTATGGCAGGGTATGCTCAGACGTGAGTCCCTTGTTCACTTGGCCACTGGATTCAAGATAGCCTGACTGATGAGGATTATGAATCCGAAACCGGTCCCAGGATGCTTGTTTCCGGTCTAGGGAAGACATGGCTTGGCATTTCGGGCTGGACTGTTCCCATGAGGCACAGGGTCAGACTGATTTGCATATAGCCATGTCTGAACTGGGGTGGCTGAGTGAACTAAAGAATGGTGATGGATTAAACCCAGATCAGTTGACTGGGGGTGAGTGTTTGATTTGTTCAAGCGCTCCGTCCATCATCCCCTTTTGTATCGCTTTGTTCGCCCTAAGTATGGCAGGGTATGCTCAGACGTGAGTCCCTTGTTCACTTGGCCACTGGATTCAAGATAGCCTGACTGATGAGGATTATGAATCCGAAACCGGTCCCAGGATGCTTGTTTCCGGTCCAGGGAAGACATGGCTTGGCAGTTCGGGCTGGACTGTTCCCATGAGGCACAGGGTCAGACTGATTTGCATATAGCCATGTCTGAACTGGGGTGGCTGAGTGAACTAAAGAATGGTGATGGATTAAACCCAGATCAGTTGACTGGGGGTGAGTGTTTGATTTGTTCAAGCGCTCCGTCCATCATCCCCTTTTGTATCGCTTTAATCAGAATTGCAACACCCTTATTTGTCAACGTCTGCGCAGAGCAGCAAAAAGAACATATCCATCTATATTTCCCAAAAATCTCTTTACTTTCACTGGAACTGAGGTGAGTTTCCTGGAGGAGAATAACTTTGGCCATAGATCGTTCCAAAAAGCTCAATATCAGTCTCCATCTCCGGGGACACCGAAGCCCATTCACATTCCAAGAGATAAATGGTATCTTGTTACAGGTCATTTGTGATCTCAATCTCCCATGCCTTAAGCGATCGCCCATACGCCCATCTGCTTAGTAAAAGACTCATATGAATTAAGATGAAATGAGGACTCAATTTTTTCTTTTTACCCCCTACTACCCCACCCGTGCCCCCTTCCCACCCCCACCCTCTCCCCGTGGCCCCTGACTCCCCCATCCTCCCCGGGGAACCCTCCCTTTCTTCCTGAACATATGCTCTTCGGCGATACCCTCCCCCCCCGCCCTCCCCTCTGTGTATGGTCAGGTGTGATGCATGATTAGTACATCGCTAGATTGTGCTAGATTGCCTTTTGGCAGTGATAGGTACTCACAGGCAAAACGTATGATGATAAAAAAAATCTCGGAATATTAATCCTGCTATTCTCTCTTAAACAACTACAGAACCTAACTCTACTGCCCAGCCCCCTGCGCCGCCTCTCCAACTCCACCCTTACTACCTGCCCTGATCTTTTCAATAAGACTATCTGCCTATTCAATCTGGTGTATGTTCTACATATGGTTATTCCACATTATGCGGAGTGTTGCAGAAAATTTAAACTGGGCTCGGGCCCCTAAAGAATTAAATATTGCGAGTCTCTTGCCCATCTCCCATTGTCTTGTGGCAGTGATATGTGAGATATCCTAACGGATTGTAAAGGAAAATGGGCTAGTAAAGGAAGTTGACTTTATAGACCCTGTTTTAAGGGCAATGGACAAAATCCTTTCTTTGGTGGAGTATGTGAGGAAGTTCACCAAAATCTTCCTCGGGCGCTCCTTCACGGGGTTCCGCCTATATGGGTCCCGATGAACCCTCTGAATATCGGATAGTAGATCTAAATCGGCAACCGGGGAGTCCTTCAGGATTGTTGTTTTAAGTAATGCAACCCCAAATACCTTAATGTCACCACCTTCAGTGTCCTCGGGGACGTTCAAAAATGTTAAATTATTCTTCCTAGAGTGGTTTGCAACCCCAAATACCTTAATGTCACCACCTTCAGTGTCCTCGGGGACGTTCAAAAATGTTAAATTATTCTTCCTAGAGTGGTTTTCAAGCCTCTCGATGTCGTCTCTCATCTCCCGATTCTGCTGCACCAACTTATCCATGGCAACTGTGGAGGTACTTAAGGCTTCCTTAATCTTCGGTAGCTCTACTTCTAGGGCGTCCGTCCTCAGCGAAACCTCGTCAACTTTTCTGGCCTACGCCTCGCAAGATGCATGAATGGCAGTCTGATTGGTCTCTGATATTGTGAATCTCTTCCCAATATCCTCCTTTAATCCCAGCAGAATATCTGCCAGAGTACCCGGGATAGACATACAGCCAGATTCATGAAGCCAGAATCGACTCGCAAAGGGCCAGATTCTGTGAATCTGGCCCTTTGCGAGCGCTTTTTTTGCATTTGGGATTCATCATCCCAAATGCAAAAATCGCAAATTTTGAGATCGCTAAATTGCGAAGAATTGCATTTAAGGAATCTCTAGTTGAGATTCCTTAAATGCAATTCATGAACCCTTTTAGAATTGCGAATTCGCAATCTGGGGCCGCTATGTACCGCGAAGTCTGACTTCGTGGTAAATAGCGGAAACTTAGAAAAAAGCACTTTGGTGCATTTTTCTAAGTTGGATGTTACACACACACACATGTCCTTTGGACATGTGTGTGCGCAACACCAGTGTAAATCACCATTTCAGGGGTGCTACAGGGTGTCCTTGGGACACCCTTGAAATCGCTTCCTTATTTGCGATTCGCTATTTGCTAATCACAAATAAGGAATGACTCCCCATTCATTCCTATGGGCCTTTGGCTCATAGGAATGAATGGGGAGTCATTCCTTATTTGCGATTAGCAATTAGCGAATCGCAAATAAGGAAGCAGTAGAAATCGCAATAAATTTTGCGATTTCTACATGCATCCCGTTTTGAGAGTCTTTAATAGCGATTCCTTAATAATGGCTATTAAGGACTCGCAAAAGAGGAGCATGATGAATCTGGGGGATAGTCGGTAGAGTTCTGCCTGTATGTACGCCATCCCCACTTAGCTGGGGCGCTTCTTCTCTTGGACCATTTGTTTCGTCCTTCAGACACTCAGAATCCCCCTGCTCATTGTCTTGTATTTTCAAAGCGGAAAAACTGTTAGAGAGTTCTATTGCTGGGTGTATCATATCTTGTACTGGAGATGAAGAAGACTGAGATAATGGGCTAGGCTGGGGGGGGGGCATGGAAATACTACCAGAAGGAGCCGTGACCAATGTATTATCGACTGCACCCACACTGGTTGCGGATCTATTTGTGGCCATCTTTTTAGCTCTATCCGTAGTAGATAGGGAAAGAACCTTATAGAAGGACTTGAGTGACGGGGTGACTCTAGGTATAACCGATACCGCACCCTTTGCCTTTTTCCTGCCTCTCCCTTTCCCTGGAGGGGTATCTCTGCCACTATGATTCCCCTTTCCCTTCCGGGTAATAGCTTTAATTTGAATTACTGGTAGGGAGATAGATGGTTTCTGGGGTGCAGGCGCTATTCTAGCCGTGCGATTTCATAGTATGTAGCGGGTGACCCCCACCTCAGAAGTGGACACTATCGCGTGACACCTTGAGTTACTTAAATGGGCGTTGGGGTGTAGACTAGCAGCGTCACAACCGCTTTCCTCCATGCAGGGCTCCCACTCCTTGTTACCGAAACCCAATGTGGCGTAGATTAGGGCCGGCGTTGGAAAAACTTCGCTGTCCGAATGTCTCCCTGAGTTTGCACTCTCCCTGTTTCCTTCTACAGGGCTATCCCCCCCTCAGGTGCTTGGAATTGAAATTATTCTGTGCGTTAGCCAGGGACTCCCTGTCACCCCCCCTGCAGTGAAAAAACATTGCAAGTAGGGTCTCTCCCTAGCTGCACCGTGTTCCCGGAACCACGTCGGCTTTAATGGCTCTCCAACCATCCGTGTAGCGCCCAGCTCCCGGGACCGCGCCGGCCATGTTGGTTCGCGTTGCTCACTCGAATGTGGGAACCACGTGAAAACTGCCGATTCTGCCGCAGGATCCTGGAGACACGGCGAAACAGGAAGAAAAACCTGGGAGCAGTATCACCGCAATATCACCACAGCTTCTGCATACCGCTTGCGGTGTTCGTGTGCCATACACAGGAGGAGGAGCTCCGTCACAGCCGTTCGCTTCCGGCCGTCATGCTCCCCCTCTTTGCTAACCAGTCAATCGCCGTTCTAGAACACATTTTAAAGTGTTTTTTTCTTCTTATATTTACTTTTTAAACTAAGTACTGATAAGGGGGAAAAATACCAACTTTTGATGATTTTTCTAATCTTTGCACCTCCCAGTACATTAAAATTCTGATCAAGCCGGTAACAAAATTTAGGGTTTGCACAATGATCACAATACCTTTTGGATGCATTACAGTGCTTACATAGGTTAAAAAAAACTGAGGGCAGGGAGAGGAGGTGCATACTCTAGCCTAAACATGAATTGACACAGTTTAAGTTCTAGGCCAGACCTGTTGAATTTGCCAGTGAAGTTTAGTACATGCCATCCTTCCTCCATAGTGATGTTAAGATGCTGTATTTTGCATTTAATTGAATTACACATTGAGTGTTGTTGATAGGAATATGTTGTGTACTGGAATGCTCTGAATACAAAGTCATATGCACTGGTGTTCAGTTAAGGTCAAGATGTAGATGTTTGGTTCTACATTTATTGGTAAATGCATGTATCTGGATTTTCAACCATATTAAAATACCCTCACCATATGATACAAACCCCAAATATGATCATTTCAATTATAGTTAAGTGTAATGGATCCAAAAGATATTGTATCCTTTAGCTAGACTTAAGAGAAAAAGTATAGTAAGCGATACTTATTTAACCTTTTATATAACTAGATGCAAAGTACTTTGGTCATATGGCAATATTGGATTACCTAATTTGTATTGTAAGTGGCGTGCATTCTAAGGCAGAAATTAATTCTGTTATGTAATGTATGTTAATGTGCCTTTATATTTTCAATTCAATTCAAAATATCTTTATTTCGGCCAATCTGGCCATAAAAGTATATAAAAAAATGCAACACATTTCATACAGTTTTGTTATACAGAATGAAGTAAAATGCTGGATAGTGCGATATTAAAAGGTCTCAATAAGACTTTCAAAACTACTCCGTTCATATGATAAGAAAGGATAAAAATTGCTTTAAAGTTTAAAAAGATCCGATTAGGCCAGACTAGTTTTTAGTACAGTCGAACGAACACACCACATAGAGAATAAATATCGGGAAACTGAATACACAACAGGGAGCCTGGTATCATATTTTAATATCCTGTATGCCTTCCCACAGTAAGTTGTCCTGAGATTCCGGCAGAACTGTTGCAGCCATTGGTGCCTGATCTTCTTGTATGCCGGACAAACAAACAGTACATGTTGGTCCGATTCAGAGATGCTCTCAAATACGGGACCCACCCTCCCTCCAGTTATTTGTAAAGGCACGGAGTGGTAGTACCCCGTGCCTAAATTTGCAAATAAAGTTTTTTGGCTAGGGGTGGCTGAATAACGTCAAGAACAGGTTCTAACCTGCATTGGTCCTTGACTTCTAAAAATTGTGCAGTCAGTATACCAGTGGTGGAATTCCCCTTAATCTGGTTTATCTTAAACTCTCTAAAAAGCTTTGAAAGAGCCTTCCTAGGAATTTTCGGGCAAGATACTACTGCGTTGGTCCATAGATCACCCATCCTTGGAGCCGCTGATGTGTTTTTGATATAGGCTAACCATGGGATTTTGCCCGCCCCCTGCAGATTCATGACTTCCTTCATTTCATCCTTAAAAGCCACTAGTTCTGGTGTGCACCATAAATGTCTCCAGTGAAGAAGGGGCCTGAGGGCAACATCCTCAGCAACTGGACCGACCCCAAGGTCCATACGGAGTGGCGTCTATGGTGTACTTTTCGGGAGGCCTAATATTTGTCTAATAAAGACATTTTCGTTCTTAGAGAGGGAATCAGGTGATTAATGGCCCCATATTTCTGCCCCATATAGGGCCGCCCCCCCCTTGCTTGTATCTTATAAATTTCCATAACCAGGCTGACCATATTATGGGTATTTTTCTTGAACATCTTAGCCAGTCTCCCTGAGGTTTGGGCTAATCTTAAGCTAGCCTTCCTGATTTGTGCGTGCGTGCCACTGCATTTTATCAGTGAGGGTTAATCCTAGATAATCAAAAACTGTAACTTTTCCCAGTGGTTTCCCATCTAAGCAGGGATTAGGACGTGTGGAGTCGCCTGCATTAAAAACCATGTATTTGGTCTTTAAAGAGTTTATCTCCAAGCCCCTGCTTTTGCAAAATGACTAGAAAATATCTAGGGCCCGCTGAATTCCACTCGTGGATTTGGATAGAAGCAAAGTGTCATCGGCGAACATCAGGGCCTGGACCCTAAGATTCGCCAACCTGGGGGCATCTACATCCCTCCCACCAATCGAGTCATCCACAAGACCGTTAATAAATAGACAGAAGAGGGTTGGGGCCAAAACACAGCCCTGCCTTACTCCTCTGTCTATAACTATAGAATCTGTGAGCTCACCATTTTTCCCATATCTGACTTGTGCATAGTTAAATTCAGTGTTAGAAGGGGGCGGGAACGGAAGGCCACGGCGTGCCCCTACTTTTAAAAATTATGTTAGTCCGTTCCCCTACTTCTTGGTTTTGAAAAAGCGTACCGGGGCTGTAGGGTTTAAAATGACACATGTGTGGCGCAACGTGAATATTGAGGAAGGCCTCTGCAGTGCGCCCGACCTCCTCACCTTCCCCTCTGTGTCTTGGGGCCTGCAAAGGGACAGTGAAATGGCCATCAGTGTAGCACAGTGTGAAAACGGCTATCTCTGATGGCCCTGCTGCTGCCGTGAGCCCGTGATTCACACCTCATTTGTGAGGAGGCTGCCTGCCTGCCCCCACTGTGACCTGTGACAATGGTCACATCAGGATACAAGCAGACCGACGGACGCAACCTGGGGGACTTTGTGTCAGGCGTCCGCAGGGAGGGGCAAGGGGGGGGCACTTGCCCCCCCCTGGATCGCCGGTCCGTCCAGTGCGGGGTGCACTGGTGGTGACGTGGACAGTGTTGCCAGATTGGCCTGTTTGCCGCCCAAGGAATTATTCGAATCGAAGGGTGGCGGTGGAATTGCTGAAAATGTAATCATGTTCTCTGTGCAAAGCAGCAAGATCTAATGGCCTGTAGTAATGCTAATAAGTGACGTTTAATCTGCTCGGGTCCGTTTAGTAAACTTAATTTGAAGAAAAGTAATTTTAATAAAGGGGGGCATACAGAAGTAGCCGCTTCTGTATGCCCGGGGTCTGTTACTGACACTGCCACAGCTGGCTGAGCCTGCTGCCAGTTCCCAGGTGTGCTGTCCTGGCACGGGCTTTGAACATGTAGTCTGTGAGTTCAAGCGCCGGTCATGTACTCCACTATTTGTGTGATCTTGGACAACTTAACGTCTCACTGGGCCCGGCTGACGCTACACTCTTAGCAAATAACACTGATATTTCTTCGTTTTTTCCTCGTCCACACCGTGTGTAACATAAGAAAAACACAATATAAGTGTTTGCAGTTAGAGTGTTCGATTTTGGTTTAAACGTCTGTCATCATCATTGTGTGTGTTATACCTCGCTTGTTTTATATGACTGGTTTAATTTAATTACATTTTTAAGGGAAAATAAGCATTTTGCTAAAATAAGCTGTATCTTTCAATCGTAGATTTTGCAATGCGCATGAGTTAAAACTGGAAATGGAAATGGAGGTACATTTATAGAGCGCGAATTGCTTCCCGGAGGCGTCCAAGCGCTGGTAATAACAGAGGGGACCTCGTAGAGTGGCTAGCGGAGGATCAATGAGGAAGATTGAATAAGAATGTTTTTAACTGCTTGCGGAATGAGGAAAGGTTGGGGTTGATTCTAAGCAGAAGGGGAAGAGTGTTCCAGGTCTTGGAGGCATTGTAGGAGAACGTCCTGCCGCCAGACCTAGACTTTTTTATTCTTGGGACCGTGGCCATAAAGGTCTGGCTTGAGCGGAGGTTTCTGCTAGGTTGGTAGTGGGTGACTAAAACCCGGGTAATCATGGGACCTGTGTCCCAAAAGGCCTGATGGGCAAAGCACATGGCCTTGAAAAGAATTCTCTGGCGCACTGGTAACCAGTGAAGGCTGACCAGGCCGGCTCTCACTGATTGCCTGCGAGGAAGCTCAAGCAGTGTGCGAGCTGCACAGTTCTGCACTGTCTGGAGTCTGCGTAAAGTGTAATCAGGGGCACCAAAGTAGAGCACGTTGTTAAAGTCTAGGCGGGACTGCATTAAGCCCTGGATGGCGACCTGCTTAGCTTCCATAGGTAGAAGGGGGAGGATTTTCTTTAACATCCTGAGGAGGCCAAAACAAGTAGCCGAGAGTTTTGTGGCCTGGGTATTGAATGAGAGGGATCTGTCCAGCCACACTCCCAGACTCTTGATGTTATCCTTGGGTGCTGGAGGGGTGCCTAGACAGGAGGGGCCACAGGGAGTTGAAGAAGCTGGGATCGGAGGGGCCCAGGAGCATCAGCTCCGTTTTGTCGCCATTTAATTTAAGGGATGAAGAAGACATCCAGCTCTTTACTTCCTGTAGGCACTCTCTAAGTCCGCCATTCATTGGCGTGTTGGCCTCCTGCGCCAGTGAGACCACCAGCTGGGTGTCGTCCGCGTAGGAAATGATCTTAACCCCAAACGGATGGACGACCTCAGCCAGTGGCCTCATATAGACGTTGAAAAGGGCAGGGCTTAGAGAGGAGCCTTGAGGGACTCCGCACCTTAGTGGTCTACTGGTGGACACAGACTCATCATCGAAAACTCGAAAGGATCTGTCCTCCAGGAAGGATTTGAACCAAAGCCAGGCTTTGTCCTTGATTCCGACACTTGCCAGACGGTGCAGCAAGGTGTTGAATGCCGCGCTGAGGTCAAGGAGGATCACTGCCACTGATCCTCCCTGATCCAGGATTTTTCTGGATTCCTCAGTGACCATGAGGAGGGCGGACTCGGTTCCGTGTTTGGGTCTAAAACCCGTCTGGGTAGGGTCTAACAGTTGGTGGTTTTCTAGGAAATTCACCAATTGCAAATTAATATATCTTTCCAGAATTTTACTTATCCACGGGAGCAAGGAGATAGGCCGGTAGTTGCTAAAATCTGAGGGGTCCAGATTGGGTTTCTTTAATAATGCACGGACCATGGCCCGTTTCCTGACAGGAGGGACAGTACCGGAGGTAATGGATGCGTTCAGGACATCCTTGATGGTTGGCAGAGTGATCTGGGATGCTGATATTAAGATTTCAGGTGGGGCTGGATCGTCAGGGGAACCGGATTTTACTTTCCGAGCCACAGATTCTAGGGATGCACGATCAAGGAAGGGGAAGTGATCCAGAATTGGTTGAGGCTGAATGGGGGGGGTAGCCATGGTTATATTGGTCCGGGCTAAGGGAGTGGTAATTATGGGAGGGAAGGATGAATAGATTGTGTTAACTTTTTGGTGAAAAAATTCTGCTACGTTATTGCAGTGGGTTGTGGATTTTGTTTCGTGCAGGCTAGATGGGGGTTTAGTGAGTTTTTTTACAATTTGGAAGATTTCTTTTGATTTTGATTTTGCTAGGATGATTCGGTTCGAAAAATATGTAGCTTGGGCAGCTTTGACTTCTGCTTTGTAGTTATTGATTGACTCTCGGTAGCGAATTTTATTTCCTGGAGAATAGTCTGTACGCCATCGTCTTTCGATTTTCCTACATTGACGTTTCTTTTCCCTGAGAGTCTCTGAGTACCGGGGGCGGTTTTATGGGAGCGTTTCAGCGTAGTTTTACTGTTTGGGAGGGTGTCCTCAAGAGATTGTGTGAACCAGTCTTCATAAGCCTGGTTGGCTAAACATGGATCCTCATTGTAGATGGGTTGGTTGCTGGCAAGCTTGATGGACCATTCGTCGACTGGGAGGCGCGACCAGGCTCTGGTGACTCTTGTCGTGGGTCCTATCGTATGAGGCTTAAGTGTGGTCCAAGTGAAGGGGATCAATAGATGGTCCGTCCATGGGAAAGGGGATGGAAGTCCGACTTCAAGGTCTACACAGTTGCTGAACACAGGGTCCAATAAATGGCCCTTAACATGAGTTGGCATCTTAACATGTTGGGTTAGTTGCAAAGCAGCTAAGTCATCTACGAGCGTAGTGACTATATGGTCCGATGCAGCATCGAAATGAAGGTTGAGGTCACCCAACAGAGTAAAATTAGATGTGGTACTGATACGTTCCGCCACGATTGAAGGGAGCTGATTGTGGAACTGCTTGGGAGGACCTGGAGGGCGGTAAATAAGTGTTCCTGAGAAGCAGTTATTGGGGGAAAGTTCGAAACTGAAGGCTAGGCTCTCGCAGTCAGGAACAGTTTCAGAAATAACTCGGCAGAGAAACTGTTCTTTATAAATGATTGCTAGGCCGCCTCCTTTTCCCTCAGATCGGTCCTGCCGAGTGATTTGGAAGCCTGGAGGGAGAGCAGTTACTAATGCAGGGTCAGAGTCTGTGGTGAGCCATGTTTCCGTCAGGAATACTATGTCCGGCATGTGTTCTTCTAATAGTAAGGCAATTTCCACTCTGTGTTTCGGCAGAGATCTGCAGTTTAGCATAAACATGCGGTAGTTATGTATCGAGTCTGGGGTCGGCTTAGGTTTGAGAGTAGATTTGCATTTTGGACAGGTTTGCGGAATATCTTCAGCATGATGGGGATGCAATAGGCAGTTCGTGTCAGGGGGCCTAAAGCTGTGAACGGTTTCGGCACTGTAATACCTAGGCTCTTGTAACTGGGATATAGGGGGAATGGCCCTTGGCCCGGACTCGGCGCGGACGAGTGCAGACGAGCTTGCCTTAAGCGCGCCTTCGTCGCGCATTCGTCGCACCCGCTGCGCCTCCGGTAGATGCACATGTTTATGGGCAGGGGAAGGGTACGGGGGGCGTGGCCTCACAAGTGGTCGTGTCCCGTGGCTGGGCGTGGGAAATGGCGGCAGAAGTTTGAAAGAGATTCTCCCTCTACAGCGCTAATTCCGCTGTGTGGGGGGTGCCTGCACCAAGTAGATTGGGTGCCAGGAAGCTAGGTGAGTAATTTTAAACACGAAATTTCTGCACAAGTTTTAAAAGGTGATACGAGCGAAAAATGACTACTCCCGGCTGAGCCTCAGGAGGTTCCAAGTTAAATGCGACGCTTGTGTTTCAGCGCGCTTTAAGTACTTGTTGCGGGGGGCGTGGCCTCACAAGTGGGCGTGTCCCGTGGCTGGGCGTGGGAAATGGCGGCAGAAGTTTGAAAGAGATTCTTCCTCTACAGCGCTAATTCCGCTGTGTGGGGGGTGCCTGCACCAAGTAGATCGGGTGCCAGGAAGCTAGGTGAGTGATTTTAAAAACGAAATTTCTGCACAAGTTTTAAAAGGTGATACGAGCGAAAAATGACTACTCCCGGCTGAGCCTCAGGAGGTTCCAAGTTAAATTCCAAGTTAAGTTAAACTTGTCCCATGTCAGATCTTTTATTTCAGAATCATTTTGTACTGCTTCTGCGGTGCACTTTTATCAAGGTTGCTGCAGAGCAAAGCACAACTTTGCCAATGTGCCTCATCCCTGTCCTGCCCTTTCATTGTAGTTGCCAGGTCGTCTGCTGTGGCGCCTCACAAGATTGTTCTCTTCCCCCATGGGTTTCTTTGTTTATTTAAACTCTTTGTTTTATTAGATTTTTTATGTTTTATTTATTTAATATTTGTACTCAATCATGTAGGAGGATGGCGATGAAGTTAAAATGTTGCCCCCCCGGAAAGATTTCTGCGGACGCCTATAAATCTGCTCTTTAAAATTCATACTTGTTAATAGGTCCGATTCAGGCGGGAGACGCCCAATCTTTAAAGCCAAAACCGGCTTTATTTCAGCTGCCTGCCGCCTCTGCTTCAACTAAAGTCAATGGGGAAAATCCATTCTTCCGGTTATTTTAAACAAATCTCCCGCTTTACTCTTCTAAAATGTTGGCATGTATGAAAATACCACAAAGCTCCACCGAAGGGCATCTATCCCGATCTGCCACTGCTCTCTGTGCTGCTGGTAGTAGGGGCCCGACATTGCTGTCCCTGCCTATCTCAATCCAGACATGCAGCTTAACCTGCAATTACAGTACCGAGGCTCTGCTGATGCGCCTCAAGTCTTATTATTAGGTTCTTTTATCGCTGATGTACCGCAGTTCTGACCCCCAGTCAGCCTTGCTGCTCTCACATTTGAGCCCTCCCGCCTCCTCCAGTGCACCCCTGTGGTGACCTATTATTCCACTCCCAGGGCCCATACACCGCTTCACCCGTGTGATTCAGCCCTGGCTTGAAGCGTCCATCATGTGTTTCTGTACACTGCTCTGCCAATGCACCTCCGTCCTGACCCACAGTACTGGGACCCACGGGCAGCAAGGACAAGCATGCTCGGTGCGAGGCCTACCCACAGCTCTACGAGTGCTCCTCAGTAGTAGTCAGCTAGTTGCCAACAGGTGCAACAACAATGTCGCGTCTCGTTAATTATAAATATATGTGCAAACGCGATGCTTTCACTTTCGCTCGCGCGCACCACTTTCGAAGCCGGGCTCGTATTAAATGCAGCTTATGATTATGTTAATGTATATAGTGTGCCTCGTTATAAGCTGTAACTGGTCAGTGAAATGCCAAATGCACTAAAAATTGGTATATTTTGCTATTTTTAGCCACACCACTGACTCCGCCCACAAATCAAATCCTCTGCTTATTCCTTTCCCCTGAGTCTCCGCCCACAGTTCCCCTACTTTTTTGTCCCCACTTCGACCACTGGTTAAATTCGTGGAGCTGCTTCATCTAATGACAGAGGTACGGAGGGACCCCCATACTTAATAAAATGGACCATAATTTATCCCTGGGTGTTAGAATTGGGGGTCTCTGGTTGGCGCAAGTATTCACTTGTGACAAGCAGGGACCCTCTCCTCTAAGTCAGGGCGATGGATGACCCCTTAGAATTACCCTTGCTCACCCTCTAGGTGCGTGGCGTGAGCAGCCAAGGCTATTCTTCAGGCGTTATTCAGTTAAGCATTTGTAATAACACACACAGTAAAATGTACCAATCCCCCCCATAAATGGACACCAGGCTGTGAATATATAAAAATACGTTCCTTTATGTAAAAATATATATATATGAGCAGTTCAGACTTATTACAAGACCAATAACGTTTTCATATGCCAACAGGTTGTAAAAATAGGCAAGTTTTTCTTAGGTATAGTTCAAAAAGGATTTCCTTCTCAGTTCTCTTCCAACACAGTTCTCTTATGCTCCCTTAGGGACCCACGGCCAGTCTCTGGTCGTCTGAGCGCTTCGCAGCGCTTCTGTGTCCTCAGCGCGGTTAAAAGCGGAACACCCTACCACGGCTCATGCATCCGGCGTGAGCACTCGTACGTAGCGTGCACTTTACTCACGGTTTGGCAGGAGTGGAAGCGGCTGGTCCGAGAAAGGGGAAAACAAACGTTCCGGGCCCCTAGCCCGGTGTAGAACTTGGCGAAGGCTCCTTTTCTTTTACGGTAGGTCGAGTCGGGCACGGCAGTGCGGCTCGGCCCGTTCAGGGATGCCTTCGGATCCTGACATCAGCGGGTGCGGGCACACAAGCAGGCGCGGCCCTCGACTCATAGTACAACGGTACTGGGGTCTTCACGAGGGGGGCGGCGAGGCTTGCAGACACTCGGGGATAACGAAGCGGGGACGGCAGGGCAGGGTCCGTGCGGGCTGCGGGTCCCGGCGTAGATCACTATCGCCACTGGAATTCCGGCGGGAGGGGCGAGGGCGCTCTCAGCGCGCTCCTATTGACAGGCGAGGGGCAGAGGAGCAGGCAGCCTAGCCCGGGGTCAGAGGGCGACTCCGATCGGAGCGAGGCTCTCACGGGGACAAAGGCAGGCAAGCTCCCGAGTGCCACAGCCCTAGGAGGGGGCGATGAGGGGCGCAGTCTTCCTCCGGCGGGAGGCACACACGGCTCGAAGTTGAAGGACGAGCAAAGGCACCAAGAACCCACTAGTCCTGGGGTTCAGATCAGGGGGCAAGCTCAATTAAGCCCTTGGAGAATGTTTCAAAGCACAAGTCAGCAAAGTCTTTTCAAAAGTCTTCTCCTCTCCTTCCTCAGCAAGGCAAGCAGCAGGCCAGTCCTTCCAGCGTCTTCTTCTCCTTCTAGTTGGGCAGAGGTTCTTTGTGGGGAAACAGGATTCTGATTTACTAGGAGCAGGGCTCCTACTTTTATACAGCATTTCTTTTGTCTTCTCAGGCCAGGGGGGCCTTTGCATAACTGCTTCAGTCTCTGAGTACTTGTTGGGTGTACTTCTGGCTTCTGCTTTCAGTGTGAGGGGCAGGCACATCAGACGCTCCACAGGAGGTGGAGCCAGCAATGTGTGGACAGGGGCAGCCAGGAGTACCTTGATGACAGTGCTTCACCCTTCCTGGGCCAGGTGCAGGCTGAGTCGTCAGTCGCTCCCCAGGGGGCGGAGCCAGCATTGTGGTGGCAGAGCACAGCCTGATTAAGAGTCCAGGGGCACTCCTACCTCCCACTAAGGTGTAATCTTTGCATTCACCACCTGTCATCCCCCAGCCCTGTCACTCACACATCCCACACAGTCAGATACACATACTAGCAGGGGCGTGCTGAAATGGTTAGGCAAGCAAATGCTAACTTTCTAAAAGTAGCATTTGCAAACACAGGATATTAAAATAAACTTTACTAAAAGAAGTATTTTATTATTCTGAGTTCAGGCATACTAAACTTTATTTTCTACCATGTTGCCTGAGCCTGCTGGGATTATAGAGTGTAATAATTCCAGCAGCCCATCTGGCCTAAAGGGAACAGGTAGCCTTACAATAGTGAAAAACGAATTTGACAGTAATTCACTATTAGGACATGCCACACTCATCAGAGCATGTCCTACCTTACAATTACAATGCACCCTGCCCTTGGGCCTACCATAGGGGTGACTAATATGAAGTTAAGGGAAGGTTTAGGGGCTGGCAAGTGTGTGCACTTGCCCAGCCAGCATGACAGTACCAGACTGCACGCAGGTTCTGCTATGGCAGACCCTAGACACATTTTAAGGCTGCTTCTGTGGGTGGCCCAACCAGCGCTGCAGGCCCACTAGCAGTATTGGCATTCACAAGCCCTGGCACTCCTGGTGCACTTTACTGGGGACTGACAGTAAATCCAATGAACCAATCAGGAATATCAATCACAGTTACACTTTTCATAGGGAGCACTTGCACTGCGGCACGGGATGGCCGTGGCGCAATGCCCTGAGCAGCGGACACCAGCAAAAACATCTGAGGCACATCAGCAAAAAGTGGAAGGGAAACTCACGCCAAGGTGCCAGGTCTAACACGTGTCCCCTCCAGCTGAAATGTGGGGGGAACTACCCTTCCCCAGGGAGTTCCTCATCACTAAGGCGGAAAAACCTGGACAGACCGTCAGCATTGGCGGATCTGTGCCCGGGCGATGTTCCACCGTGAAGTCCATACCCTGTAGGGAGATGGACCACCTCAACAGTTTTGGGTTCTCACCCCTCATCTGCATCAACCATCTGAGGGGCCTGTGGTCTGTCTGAACCCGGAAGTGAGACCCAAACAAGTAGGGTCTTAGCTTCTTCAGCGCCCAGACCACAGCATATGCTTCTCGCTCTATTGCACTCCACCTACGTTCCCGTGGAAGTAACCTACTACTGATGAAGGCTACAGGTTGGTCCCAGCCCTCCTCAGTCATCTGTGATAGAACAGCCCCTACACCATGTTCTGAAGCGTCTGTTTGCACTAGAAATTCCTTGAAGAAATCAGGGGCCAAGAGCACGGGCGCCGTGCACATGGCAGTCTTCAGGGTGTCAAAAGCCTTCTGACAGGTGTCAGTCCAAATCACATTCCTGGGCTGCTTCTTCGAAGTCAGCTCTATCAAGGGGGGTCACAATAGTGCCATAGCCCTTGACAAACCTCCTGTAGTACCCAGTGAGCCCCAGGAAGGTTCTCACTGCAGTCTGGGTCTTGGGGGTTCCCAAGCCAGGATGGTCTCAATTTTGGGTTGCAAGGGTTCCACCTTGCCACTCCCCACTTGGTGTCCCAAGTACACCACTGAACCCTGCCCAATCTGGCACTTGCTTGCCTTGATTGTGAGCCTGCTTTGCGCAGCGCCATCAACACTTCCCAGAGGTGTCGCAGGTGTTCTGGCCAGGTGCCACTGAACACTGCGATGTCATCCAGGTAGGCGGCACTGAACTCATCCAGCCCAACCAACACCTGGATGACCAACCTCTGAAAGGTGGCAGGGGCATTCTTCATTCCAAATGGCATAACCCGGAACTGGAAATGCCCATCTGGTGTAGAGAATGCTGACCTCTCTTTTGCCCCATCGGTCAAGGCGATCTGCCAGTACCCAGACGTTAAATCAAACGTGCTGAGGAACCGGGCAGCCCCTAGCCGATCAATGAGCTGATCAGCTCTGGGGATAGGGTGCGAGTCAGTCTTGGTGACTGAATTGAGTCTTCTGTAGTCCACACAGAACCGGAGTTCAGGTGTGGCTCCCGGCGCAGCAGCCTTTGGGACCAAGACCATGGGGCTGGACCAAGGACTGCTGGAGGACTCAACCACCCTAAGAGCAAGCATCTTAGAGACCTCCTCCTTGATGCAGGCCCTGACACTGTCAGTTACTCTGTAGGCCTTATGCCTCACAGGTAAGCTGTCTCCTGTGTCCACATCATGGACGCACCAATCTGTGACACCAGGAACCAGGGAGAACAGATCTGGAAACTGCCCCAGCAATTGGCAGCAGTCTTCCTGTTGCTCAGGCGTCAGGGTGGGTGAGAGGTTAACTCCATCCACTGACCCATCTTTCTCAGAGGCTACCAAGAGGTGAGGAAGAGGCTCAGACTCCTCCTCCATTCCATCATCAGTTGCCAACAACATGCCCACATCGGACCTCTCCAAGTGGGGCTTAAGGCGGTTAACATGTAGGACCCTCAAAGGGTTCCTGGGAGACTGCATGTCCACCAAGTAGGTTACCGGACTCTTGCGCTCCACAACCTCAAATGGACCTGTCCACTTATCCTGAAGTGCACAAGGCTCCACTGGGGCCAGGACCCACACCTTTTGCCCAGGCTGAAGCTCTACCAGAGTGGCATTCTGGTCGTACCACCGCTTCATCTCTTCCTGGCTGGCTTCCAGATTTGCCTCAGCAAGTTGCCTGAAGCGCCTGGTCTGGTTTCTGAAGGCCAGCATGTAACTGTATCCATTCCGGGGAGGTTTCCTGGGAGATTGCTCCCAGCCTTCCTTTACCAAACTCAGAGGTCCTCTCACTGGGTGACCATACAGCAGTTCAAAGGGGCTGAACCCTAGGGACTTCTGTGGCACTTCACGGTATGCAAAGAGAAGGCATGGCAAGTGGTCGTCCCACTTACGCCTCATTGGACCTTCCAGGCCCATGATCATGCCTTTCAGGGTTCGGTTGAATCTCTCAACCAACCCATTTCCTGGGAATGGTAAGGGGTGGTGAACTTGTAGGTTACACCATACTCTTGCCAAAGGGATTTCATATACTTGGATATGAAATTGGTGCCCCTGTCGCTCACCACCTCTAGAGGGAATCCTACTCGTGAGAAGATTCTTATCAGTGCACGTCCCACCACGGGGGCCGTCACTGTCCTCAGAGGGATGGCTTCAGGGTACCAGGTGGCATGGTCCACCAAGACCAGGATGAACCTGTTGCCCATGGCTGTCTTGGGGTCCAGAGGCCCAACAATGTCAATACCCACTCGCTGGAATAGCCTACCGCCCACTGGGAAGGGTTGCAGAGGAGCCTTGTGCCTCCCTCCGCTCTTACCACTTGCCTGGCAAGTCTGACAGGATCTACAATGAGCATCTGAGCTCTTGTGCATTTGGGGCCAATAAAAGTGGGTGACAAGCCTGTCATAGGTCTTGTCCATCCCCAAATGTCCTGCTAACGGCACATCATGAGCCAACCCCAGTAGGAAGGCTCTGAACTTCTGGGGTACCACCAGCACACGGGCTGACCCAGGTTCAGCAGCCTTAGGCTCTGAATACAGGAGGTCATTCTCCCAGTACACATAATGTGTCTTGGCCTGAACACCATTGGCCTGGTCTGCAGCCTGCTGCCGCATACCCACGAGAGAAGGGCATTCTTTCTGCTCCCTGCAGAATTCCTCCCTGGAGGGGCCTCCTTCTTGCTGCCAATGGGTCAGCTCAGGCAGGTCCCCCAGTTCAGCAATCTGTTCCCCAGTAGGCTCCAGGGCATCCCCCTCAAGGTCTGCTTCCTCCTGGACCGTGGGAACAACAGGGGCCGGTTTCCCGCGCCCCCTGCGCCTTCTCTCTAAGGCCGGTTCCTGGGCCTCTCCTTCAGGCCCCAGGATCTCTTGAGCACCCCTACTGGCTGCCATTGACCGGGTGGTCACGCACGCCCAGTCAGGCAGACCCACCATCCTCAGGTGAGTCATCTTCTCCACCTTTTCCCAAGGGGAGTCCTCCAAGTCATTCCCTAGCAAACAGTCTACAGGCATGGCTTTCCTCACACAGACCTGCAGAGTACCAGAGATCCCCCCCCCCCACTCGAAGGGAACTTGAGCCATCGGACACTGACTCTCTGAATTATCAGCATTGATAACCCTACAGTAGGCATGGGGTACAACCTGCTCTTGAGACACCAGGTGCTGCCTCACTGCAGTCACGCTGGCACCTGTATCTCTAAAAGCCTCAGCTTTTTTTTTTTTTTTTTTTTTTTTTTTGGTTTTAAAATGTTTATTAACTTAGTTTTAGAAAATATAGGCTCGTAAGTCAGGACATACATTTTACATAATCTAACAAGGAGAGGGGAAAACAGATTCCAAAATAATGCTGGTGCATCATCGTGCATCAAAAACGACCAATCTCTTTGTTTGTTTCTTGTACATTATTCTGTAGCCACATTCTCTGCATCGTATGGGGTCTCTGGCTTTAATTTCATTTTCGGTGTGACACTCGCCAAAGATATAAATCATTGGTTGCTGCTTTGGGGGCGGTGCATCCTTCGGGGGCTCCATATCATGCCCTTAAAAGTCACGAGACACGTCTTTTTCCAGCGCCGAGCACTGCTTGTTTTCAGCCTCAGCTTTCTTACCATTGATGGTCACCACCTGCCCATATTTCTTAGTGTTAGAGGGCAGGTAGTTCTTAGGGACCATCTCACTGTCTCCTAGTGAGACTAGGGTCATCTGGACAGGATCTCCACCCCCGGGGACTACTACTTCTTCCCCCAAATTAACACTAGTTACTTGCCGGGGTGGAGCACCAGTGGGTGCTTTTTTACCAAACAGGAGACACTTGGGGTCACTGGCAATGTGCCCCGGGTCACCACATCTGAAACAATTGAAGGGCCCCTTTGGAACAGGCCTACCTGTCTGGGCCCCATTCTGCTTTGGGGGTGGGGGAGGCTGAGAACCTCGCTGCTGGTTCCCTTGGGGATTACTTTAGGGGCCTCGCTGGAACCCTCTTTGTTTACCCCTGTCCCCCCCACTCTTCTGCTGGAGACCCTGCCCACCCTTGGCGGAGTCTCCCACTGGACCCTTGTGGGCCCTGGTGCTGAGCCAGCGGTCTGCCTCCTCAGCAAGATTCCTCGGGTTGTACAGCTTGCTATCAATCAGGTGCTGGCGTAGCTCAGGAAAACAGTGATCAGACAAGTGCTCCCATGCAATTAAATTAAGAAGCCCCTGAAAATCATTTACCTTACTACCCTTCACCCATCCATCCAGTGCTCTGCAAAAACCAGTCACATACTCCACATACGTATTCCCAGGACGCTTTACACTCTCCCTGAACTTCTGTCTGTACATTTCAGGGGTAAGCCCATACCTGGTCATTAAGGCCTCTTTCATGCGGGGGTAGGAACTCTGTTCTTCAAGGGGCAAATCTAGGAGGGTGTCCCGCCCTTCACTAAGGATCCTTCCCCACAACCCCGCTCCCCAAGCCTTGTCAGGGAACCGGTGGGAGGACATGGCTACTTCATAAGCCCTAAACCACTGTCCTATGTCATCCCCCCTAAAGAACTCCTTAACTACATCTTTGGGTAGGTACACCCTGGACTCTACCTGCACTGGCGTTGTGCTGCCACCAGAAGGAGTTGTTCCCAAACCTCTCAGCTCCAACTCCTTCAATCTCAGGTCATGGTCCAGCTGGCGTTGCTGCGCCTCCATGGCCATTCTTTGCTTGTCCATCTCCATTTGTCCAGCTAACTTTGCCATTTCCATTGCATGTGCCCTGTCTGCTGCCCTGTCTGCCAGCTCCTCTGGTGACAGGCCTCTGCTGGGCTCCACAATGCCATCTGGTGGTATGATATCCACCGCATTCTGTGGTTCTCTAGACTCTTTCCAGGCTCTCAGTCCCTTGATGTATTGGCCTTTCTTTTTGCATCCAGTGTGTGCAACTCTAAACTTTACACAGAAGCCTCTCAATTGCTCTACTTTGTAGCCCTCCAGACCTCCGTGTTCCCAATCTACATCTTCAATTCCAGAGATCTCAGAGGGTGCTCTTCCAGCAGGGAGTGAGCCAGGCATGGCTTCAACAATGGCAGATGTCTCAACAAAATTATTTAAAAAAATGGAATCTGTGGCTGCTTTATCGGTCTGCTCTCACTATGTGGTGATCAGCAATTCACTGTATGTCAACTACAAATACAAATTCGCAAATCCTCACCGCTGCGTCCAATGTTAGAATTGGGGGTCTCTGGTTGGCGCAAGTATTCACTTGTGACAAGCAGGGACCCTCTCCTCTAAGTCAGGGTGGAGGATGACCCCTTAGAATTACCCTTGCTCACCCTCTAGGTGCGTCGCGTGAGCAGCCAAGGCTATTCTTCAGGCGTTATTCAGTTAAGCATTTGTAATAACACACACAGTAAAATGTACCAATCCCCCCACAAATGGACACCAGGCTGTGAATATATAAAAATACGTTCCTTTATGTAAAAATATATATATATTAGCAGTTCACACTTATTACAAGACCAATAACATTTTCATATGCCAACAGGTTGTAAAAATAGGCAAGTTTTTCTTAGGTATAGTTCAAAAAGGATTTCCTTCTCAGTTCTCTTCCAACACAGTTCTCTTATGCTCCCTTAGGGACTCACGGCCAGTCTCTGGTCGTCTGAGCGCTTCGCAGCGCTTCTGTATCCTCAGCGCGGTTAAAAGCGGAACACCCTACCACGGCTCATGCATCCGGCGTGAGCACTCGTACGTAGCGTACACTTTACTCACGGTTTGGCAGGAGTGGAAGCGGCTGGTCCGAGAAAGGTGAAAACAAACGTTGCGGGCCCCTAGCCCGGTGTAGAACTTGGCGAAGGCTTCTTTTACGGTAGGTCGAGTCGGGCACGGCAGTGCGGCTCGGCCCGTTCAGGGATGCCTTCGGATCCTGATGTCAGCGGGTGTGGGCACACAAGCAGGCGCGGCCCTCGACTCCTAGTACAACGGTACTGGGGTCTCCACGAGGGGGGCGGCGCGGCTTGCAGACACTCGGGGATAACGAAGCGGGGACGGCAGGGGCATGGTCCGTGCGGGCTGCGGGTCCCGGCGTAGATGACTATTGCCACTGGAATTCCGGCAGGAGTGGCGAGGGTGCTCTTAGCGCGCCCCTTTTGACAGGCGAGGGGCAGAGGAGCAGGCAGCCTAGCCCGGGGGCAGAGAGCGACTCCGATTGGAGCGAGGCTCTCACGGGGACAAAGGCAGGCAAGCTCCCGAGTTCCACAGCCCTAGGAGGGGGTGATGAGGGGCGCAGTCTTCCTCCGGCGGGAGGCACACACGGCTCGAAGTTGAAGGACGAGCAAAGGCACCAAGAACCCACTAGTCCTGGGGTTCAGATCAGGGGGCAAGCTCAATCAAGCCCTTGGAGAATGTTTCAAAGCACAAGTCAGCAAAGTCTTTTCGAAAGTCTTCTCCTCTCCTTCCTCAGCAAGGCAAGCAGCAGGCCAGTCCTCCCAGCGTCTTCTTCTCCTTCTAGTTGGGCAGAGGTTCTTTGTGGGGAAACAGGATTCTGATTTACAAGGAGCAGGGCTCCTACTTTTATACAGCATTTCTTTTGTCTTCTCAGGCCAGGGGGGCCTTTGCATAACTGCTTTCAGTCTCTGAGTACTTGTTGGGTGTACTTCTGGCTTCTGCTTTCAGTGTGAGGGGCAGGTACATCAGACGCTCCACAGGAGGTGGAGCCAGCATTGTGTTGACAGGGGTAGCCAGGAGTACCTTGATGACAGTGCTTCGCCCTTCCTGGGCCAGGTGCAGGCTGAGTCATCAGTCGCTCCCCAGGGGGCGGAGCCAGCATTGTGGTGGCAGAGCACAGCCTGATTAAGAGTCCAGGGGCACTCCTACCTCCCACTAAGGTGTAATCTTTGCATTCACCACCTGTCATCCCCCAGCTCTGTCACTCACACATCCCAGACAGTCAGATACACATACTAGCAGAGGCGGGCTGAAATGGTTAGGCAAGCAAATGCTAACTTTCTAAAAGTAGCATTTGCAAACACAGGATATTAAAATAAACTTTACTAAAAGAAGTATTTTATTATTCTGAGTTCAGGCATACTAAACTTTATTTTCTACCATGTTCCCTGAGCCTGCTGGGATTATAGAGTGTAATAATTCCAGCAGCCCATCTGGCCTAAAGGGAACAGGTAGCCTTACAATAGTGAAAAACGAATTTGGCAGTAATTCATTATTATGACATGCCACACTCATCAGAGCATGTCCTACCTTACACTTACAATGCACCCTGCCCTTGGGCCTACCATAGGGGTGACTAATATGAAGTTAAGGGAAGGTTTAGGGGCTGGCAAGTGTGTGCACTTGCCCAGCCAGCATGACAGTACCAGACTGCACGCAGGTTCTGCTATGGCAGACCCTAGACACATTTTAAGGCTGCTTCTGTGGGTGGCCCAACCAGCGCTGCAGGCCCACTAGCAGTATTGGCATTCACAAGCCCTGGCACTCCTGGTGCACTTTACTGGGGACTGACAGTAAATCCAATGAACCAATCAGTAATATCAATCACAGTTACACTTTTCATAGGGAGCACTTGCACTGCGGCACGGGTTGGCCGTGGCGCAGTGCCCTGCGCAGCGGACACCAGCAAAAACATCTGAGGCACATCAGCAAAAAGTGGAAGGGAAACTCACGCCAAGGTGCCAGGTCTAACACTGGGGACCTGGTCGAATGCTGATTTTAGGTCCACAAAGATCAGATAAAGGCTGTCGCCCTCCAGAAGCACTGTCTTCAAATAGAGGATTTGCAGCCTTAAAATCTGATCTATTGTGGACATCCTTGCTCTAAAGCCGGCTTGATAAGGACTAAGTATGGAATGCTCCTCCATCCACCTCGCTAATCGATCCAAAAGTACTCTTGCATATATTTTTTGCGAAACATCTATGAGACTAATTGGACGATAGTTGGCGGGGAGAAGTGGAGAGCCCTTCTTGAAAATCGGAATAATCTCTGCCCCCAACCAGGTCGTTGGAATTGGCATCCCTTGAAGAATAGCACTAAATAGGCTCCGGAAGTATGGGGCCCAAATAATAGGTTTGTTCCTAAAAACATTGCCTGGGATCTTGTCTAAGCCTGGCACTTTTGCGGGAGCCACTCTGTTCAATGCGGCCATTATCTCTTTTAAAGAGATTTCTGGGGCATTGGGGGAAGAATGCTGAAAGCAGGTTGGTATGCCCATAACTTGGCCTACTTCTTCCTCTCCCCTTGCATATAACTATTTGAACTGGGAACTCCAGATTTCTGTCCCAGGATTTGGCTCTATTGCCGATTTGCCCTCTTTGCAACCGGTGTTTACTAGGTTCCAAAAGGTTTGCATGTCCCTTGAACATAAAATCCACCCTCATGCTTTCCCATTTGCCACCCTCCCATTGTTTTTTTTGCAGCATTGATTGTGTTTCTATGGGCTATTCGTTAACATTAATTTGTCCTTTGCTTTGATAGCTAGGATCAGTGATTGCTTAGCCCTTCGACAGTCGCCATTATACCAGGAGTGGTCCATAGACACCTTTTGTTCGAATTTTACAACAGGAAAAAAGACGCTTGCCCGGTCACACATTAGGTTTTTGTGGTTTCTCCCAATTTCTGCTATAGCTGTATTAGGGACTGTTGCATAACTAAATTGATTGGCAACCTCAAGGTATGGAGTGACAATTTTATAAAGAGAGGCCAACTAATCCTGGGAATAACAAATGGCCCCCCATTTCAATTGCATCCTACAACCAGTCAAGGTTACCCTGGGACCGTTTAAATGATGGTTACCTACTTGGACACCCTTAGAACAAGGTGATATCAGCTCTAAGACCAGGGCATTGTGGTCGCTTTCATGTCTAGGTATAACCTTAAAATTGATCACCCAACACCAAGATTTAGTATCCATCAGGATGTAATCTAAAATGGAAGAACTTCCGGGTCTATTATAAGTGTGGTTTGATGGGAAATCGGATTTAATTCGGCCATTACAAGCCCTAAAAGAATGGGTCAATGTGAGAGGGTTTATTTGAAGCACCAAGGGGGTCCAGGCTCGGGTCTGTCGGGCATTCAAATCTGGGATTGACCAGTGCTGGTCTTCCTCATCAATGTCACCGCTAATTAAGTCCTACAGTGGCTCATACTGACAATTAAAACGCCGACAAGTACCACCAGAGTGCCATCAGTTATAGTGTGTAAGAAGCTTGACAAATGCTCAAGAGTTGATGACTTCTGGCCATAGGTAACCGGACGGGAGTAAACATTGATTAAGGCCATTCTAGTCTCGGTGGGGAAGCTCAGGATTACACAGAGTATGTTGTGTGAGAATGTGTCAATCTATTTTGCAGGGCATCCCAAATGCACAGCAACCCAGACACAAACCCCTCCTGCAGGTCTTCCCCTCCCCCCACTCGTGGCTGCCAAACAAAAAGTCGCGTAACCCAGTCTATGAGTGTCCTCTCTAGCCCAGGTCTCCTGAAACATGCAGATGTTTGGAAATCAAACCCGCAGTGTTCCAGGATAAAACAAGGAACTTGGGTTTGTTGCCAGTGTTAATAGTTGTAAAAACTGGAATCAGCTGCTGGTGGCCCATGGAGGTTTTGGAGGTTAGTGCTATCGATGGAGGTGTGCCTGATGCAATGTGATTAGTGGGGGCCCTCTCCATTTTCTCACTAAATGTAGCTTCTACTCCCTCAGCCCTCCTTGCTATCTGTTTTATTTCCCTTGATTCCGAATTTAATTGCTGTGTTGGTTCTAGTCAGTCAACGGAATCCAAGGGTGCGTATCTATTTGCAAGTGGAAGGTTAAAAAGTGGTTGATTCATATGCCCTTACCTCCTGGTTTAATTTTGCTCATATTGGCGTCTGGGCCCTTCTTCACTGACTGTCCATCGATTATTGACTGGAGCCAGTCTTGGGGGGTAAAAGTACCCTGATGGAAGGGGCCTAATGTACCCTTTGTACCTGTAATGACTTCGTATTAGGAGTGACCTGACAGCCTGTGGGTTTCTAAAATTGATCACCATCTAAATCTTTTGCTCTTTGGCCCACCCACCTCACCCTGCGCGTGAATAAAATCTCACTCGCATCCTTATAGGAAAAATGAAGTGGTTTAGACAGCCAAAAAATACAATCGTTTTTTAGCTCATAATGCGATTCCCTTTGCCCCTTTTTGAGTTCTGGCACATTTGTTAGAATTATAACATATGGTGTAGAGTCCGGGGGGAGGTTGATGCATGGTAAGTCTGAACTTCCCTCTGCGGACACATTTCGCAGATCTTGCCCCACTCTAGTTCTGCACTTTGAACCCAAGTTTTGCAAATTTGGGTTCAAAGTGCAGGGGATCTTTGCTGTCTAACAGTCTCCCAACTCCAACTTGGTTCCTGGCTTTCCAGGCTAGTGATACTATTAGTTGGTTTTAGATGTATTTAAGTGACTACTTCTTCCCTAATGCCCTGGGCTTGTGGAGTCGAATTACAGGTGGTTACTAATGCATGGTCATTTCTTAGATGGGCTTGGTGGGCTAGGGGCTAGGTCTGGTGGTGGGGGTCTTTCTCCCTAGGACCTGCCTTACTAATGTAGTCATCTAGTATGGATGCAAGATTATCTACCTTGGTGGTCAGAGTGGTCAATTCCTCCTTGATTATATTTCTTATTTCCAAATGCAGGTCCCTGACCAAATTTGACACCAACTGTGGTTTTGCTGTGCTTTCATTCACATGCCCCCCCAGCCCTACATTTCCTGGTACCCCATCTTATGAGGGATCCGTGGCCCCCCTCTTCTGAGTTTTCCCAGCTTTTGAGGCAGTTTTAACATTCCCTCTTTTTCGAGAGTCCAGAGAGGTATCCCCAGTGAGCAAGTCCTGTGTTTGCACGTCGTGTACTATTGCACGTGTTCTAACTTGGGACCTTGGGGGTCTGGATTGATGACTGGCGGAACAGATTGCAATTCAGTATTAAAGGTGGGTTTGGCTAAATTTGGTGTAATCGCTAAGCGTCTTTCAGTCAGTTCAATCTCATTTGAAACCACCCCTATGGCCCTCTGAAGCATCTTGTTGATTGAGGTAGGCTGGTGGCTTGTTGTTGATTGCGTGGATACTGACGCTTTTTTCCCTGAGCAGATACTTCTCCCCATTTTAGTTGGCCAGCGGGGGCTTCCTTGTGGGTCAATTTGGAGAGGGGACAAGAATTCAGTCACAATATAATATATTCTGCTTTGGGGGTTTCACAAGGGGCGAAATTAAAACAAATTGTAAAACTCTGTCGTTGAGTAGTTTGTTCTGGCAATATGTGGATCAATTGTACGATGGGGACACCCACCTTATAGAGCAGTTCCTACACGAGTCCCAAAACGGCAGGGTGATCTTACTACAAGGCCAAAGGGAATGGCCCAACCTGGTCTCCTTCGGGCTCTGACAGGCGCAGACGGGCCCGCCCTTGGCCTGGGCTTCGCCCGTGCGCCGCCCATGCTGCGGGAGGCGCTCTGTGCTTTTGTAGCACCTCTGGGCACTAGTGCAATGTCAGCGTCCAGGCTGCTGGGCGCAGTAGTTCTCCTAGCCTATCCCCTCACGGTTTGTGGCGTGGAGTAACAGCCGTTCCCCTCACGGCATCTGGTGAAATGACAGGCAGCTGTTCCCCTCACTGCAATCGGGTATCCCGCGCTGCAGGAGGCTCTCTGTGATTTTGTAGCGCCTCCGGGCGCTAGTGCAGTGTCAGCGCCCAGGCTGCTGGGGGCTGCTGGGCGCTGTAGTTCTCCTAGCCGTTCCCCTCACGGTGCGTGGCGTGGAGTAACAGCCGTTCCCCTCACGGTGTTTGGTGAAATGACAGGCAGCCGTTCCCCTCACGGCAAACAGGTATCCCGCGGTGCGGGAGGCGCTCTGTGCTTTTGTAGCACCTCCGAGCGCTAATGCAACATCAGCGTCCAGGCTGCTGGGTGCTGTAGTTCTCCCAGCCGTTCCCCTCACGGCGTCTGGTGAAATGACAGGCAGCCGTTCCCCTCACGGCAATCGGGTATCCTTTATATTTAGAAACATCAAAGGTGAGATTCCCTATTGACTGTGCAACTGTTTTTCCAGTTCAAACAAGGAAATTATCTATAGTCCATGATACCCAAGTTAAGCTTTTCAGGTGGAATTCAACTTGAAGCAACTGTGATCCACCTGTGTAGATACTTCCATGTACTAGGATTTTTGCAGTGCAAACAATGTCCTTTTGGTTATGGACAATAAGTGAAGTCCAAGTTGACCATCACCGTTCACACGTATTGCACTGAGCTTGTATTTTGGTTAAAAAATGAGAGTCCTTTGGGAATTTTTCAGTCATTGATTTCAGAAATTGACTTATTTTTTCAATGTAAGTAATTCTGGGAATGTAACCTAATGGTAGGGATACCATTTACGTTAGGATACACTGCATATGATGATGCAGATGGGTTCCTACTAAATCCCCCTTTACCCTGCATGATGTTCTATTTATCAACAAAGATTCTATTAACTAAGGCTCTATTCCAGAGGCCACTGAACAGGCCCTTGTTACTCCACTCCTTTAAAAAAAAAAAAAAAAACAGCTGATCATTCTAAGCTCACTGGTATTCATCCCATTTCCCTTCTTCTTTTCTCCATCAAACAGCTGTAGAAAGCTGTCAATAAGCAGCTCTTGGCATTTCTTGAGTCTAAGCAAACACAAGGAGATGATGGACGGAGCCTGAAACTTTTCAGACACTCACCCCCAGTCACAGATGTGGGTTGAATCAATCATCATTCTTTAGCTCACTTCGTCACCCCCGCTCAGAACAAGCTATATGCAAATCAGTCTTGACCCTCTTTCCTATGGAACAGTCAAGCCCGAACAGCCAAGCCAGTTCTTCCCTGAACTGGAAACCAGCATCATTTCTTGAGTCTAATCAATCCTGGACTCTACTCATTCTGAGTTTCAGCCCTATCATAGCACCAAGACAACTTTGGTCTTGGTGCTTGAGGACCTATGAATGCTGACAAACCAGGGCTGTTCTTCAGCCTTGATGGGTTTGCCCACTACATTCAACACAGTCTCTCACTTCCAACTATTAGACCATCCTTTGGCATCAGTTCAGGGCTATAGTTTTGCCTGGGTAAAAAACTATCTGTTCGAGGCATGAGTGCTGTAGCTACACATGCTTTGCATACTCTTGCCATCTATTGTTGAGTCCAGATGTTTGCAAGTTGTTTTTCTTCGAAGAAGTCTTTGCTAGTTACGGCAATAGCACTCAAAATAATTATTTGGCCCCCAAAAGCTTTGAATTCAAATGCTTCCTTTATTTTCCTTTGTGGTTTCCCAGGGCTCTTCCTAGAGCCACACTCTATGTAATCTGTATGTCTGTCCTCTTACTCAATTCATTCACTCTATTTGAAGTTCAGGAGTTAAGCTGAGTACACTCAAATTCTTCTTTCTGTAGACAATGAGAACTTCTCTACTTTTCAAACTTGTGTCTCTGTGACAGTTTGGATGAGGCAAAGCACACCCACTTTAAGTAACGAAAAAGACAGAGATCATTGTATTCTCGTCCTACAACTCTGCAATGTCACTATCCAAATTTGCCACTGTCCCTCCGCCTTCTCTGTTCGCAATTTAAGCTTCCATCTGGACCATATGTTTTCTTTCTGAAAACTCTCTTCTACATGCCTTGTTACTGAAGCTGCTTTGCTAGATTCTTCATTTTTCCATCTCGCACCCATCAGGCCACCATACTACGTAGGTTAGATTGCTTTAATACTCTCTTTTCAGGGTCTCCTTTTGCCATCTTACAAAGGCTTCAAATGATCCAAAATGCTACAACTTGCATGGCTCTGCAGTCACACAAACAAAGCCTCTATTACAGCAGCACACGGAAATTAGCTTGGCTACCTTTTTAATAAACAGGTTATCATGAAATTGGTGTCCATCATCTACCATGCCTTCCTTCATTTTGGTCTAAAATGCCTTCAAGGAAAATGTCTGTATTACTGCACTCCACTCTTGCTTCGTTCTTCCGAGGTACATCTCAATAGTCTTAGGGTAATGTCACTATTCGAAATTAGTATTAGGGACATATTTACTGCTTAAGGTGTGATGCTTAAAGATCACTTCACTGAACTGATCAACCTTACTGCCTGATTGTATAACTGTTTAAGTCTCCACTTAGAGGAAAACAATGTTAAAATGTTTTTTTTGTTGGGCTTAAAGAATGCATTTGTCTTGATACACTTGTATTTTCTACACAGAGATGAAACAAACGAATGTGACGACTGGAAAATCACGTCCAGTAAAACGAGCACCGTTTTCTATTAGTGCATTCAGGTAAGTGCAAGGAAAGCTATGCAGTTTTAGTGCATCGCTGATAAGATACCTGCAAATTTGTTTTCTGTTCCGGTAATTTAATCACCACACACTGGCTCAGTTGCTCTGATACTCCATCCTCAATAGCTCAGAAGGGGACAGAGACATGGTGTTGAGCTGGTGTCTAGCAGATATTGGGATAGAAATTACTAGAGAGACTTTGGACCATTCCTTGCAACCCAGTAATAGATTACTCCTAATCGAGAGTTGGAAAGCCGTATTGGATGCAAGCTAAATTGAAATCTAGAAGCTTTAATACATTTTTGTATAAACTAATATTCCCGGTATCATAAATGAACTCTGAATAGTTGCACACATTTTATTGTAAAGTGTTCATGAGCCTTCTTATAAGGTTGTAGTTTTTTAACATCACTAACACCACCTCTTTTGTAGAGTAGTTTTGTTGCTCCTTTAATTTTAATACTTTTAACTGCCATGCTTATGAAATCTAGAGGAACTCTTAGATTAAAAGTCTAGAACATGGGTACTCACAAACTTTGTCTCGGGGGCCAAATTTACAGTGTGGTTTGTGACCGAGGGCCGCACCGGTAGGGGCGGGGTCAGTGGGGAAGGGGGCAGGGCTAGAGCAACAAAAACTGTGACCATGAGGTTGATCACGGGTCCCTGTAGCGGACGCCTTCTTCCACTGAGCCACCAGACCCGGCATACACACATCTCTCTCTCTCACTCTCTCTCTCTCTCTCTCTCTCTCTCTCTCTCTCTCTCTCTCTCTCTCTCTCCCCCTCTCCCTCCCTACCTTTCTCCCTCCCTCTCTCTCTCCCTCTCCCTCCCTCCCGCTCTCTCCCTCTGTCTCTCTGTCTCCCTCACTCTGACTCTCTCACTCCCTCTCTCCATCTCTCCCTCTGTCTTATTCACTCTGACTGTCTCACTCCCTCTTCTCCTCTGTCTCACTCACCCTGACTGTCTCACTCTCTCTCTGTTTCCTTCTCCCTCACTCTATTTCCCTCTCCCTCACTCTATTTCCCTCTCCCTCACTCTATTTCCCTCTCCCTCACTCTATTTCCCTCTCCCTCACCTCTATTTCCCTCTCTCTCCTTCCCTCTCCCTCCTTCCCTCTGCCTCCTTCCCTCTGCCTCCTTCGATCTGCCTCCTTCCCTCTGCCTCCCTCTCTCTCCTTCCCTCTCCCTCACTTTGAGGTCTCCCTCACTCTGAGGTCCTCCTCACTCTGAGGTCTCCCTCTCTCTCATTCCCTCCCCCTCACTCTGAGGTCTCCCTCTCTCTCCTTCTGTCTCCCTCTCTCTGTCTCCCTCGCTCTGTCTCCCTCGCTCTGTCTCCCTCGCTCTGTCTCCCTCGCCCTTCCTCCCTCCTTCGCTCTCCCTCCCTCGCTCGCTCGCTCTCCCTCCCTCCCTCTCCCTCCCTCGCTTTCCCTCCCTCCCTCCCTCTCTCGCTCTCCCTCCCTCGCTCTCCCTCGCTCCCTCTCTCCCTCGCCTGCTCTCCCTCCCTTCTCCCTCGCTCTCCCTCCCTCCCTCTCCCTACCTCGCGCTCCTCTCCCTCTCTCTCTCTCCCTCGCTCTCCCTCCCTCTCTCTCGCTCCCTCTCCCTCACTTGCTCTCCCTCGCTCTCCCTCCCTCGTGCTCCCTCTCCCTCCCGCTCTCCCTCCCTCCCTCGCTCTCCCTCTCCCTCCCTCCCTCTCCCTCCCTTGCTCTTCCCTTGATCCCTCGCTCTCCCTCCCTCACTCTCCCTTGCTCCCTCTCTCTCGCTCTCCCTCACTTTGCTCTCCCTTCCTCTCCCTCCCTCGCTCTCCCTCCCTCACGCTCCCTCTCCCTCCCTCGCTCTCCCTCCCTCGCTCTCCCTCCCTCGCTCTCCCTCGCTCTCCCTCGCTTGCTCTCCCTCGCTCTCCCTCGCTTGCTCTCCCTCGCTCTCCCTCGCTTACTCTCCCTCGCTTGATCTCCCTCCCTGGGCTCCCTCTCTCGCTCTCCCTCGCTCTCCCTCGCTTGCTCTCCCTCCCTCGCTCTCCCTCGCTCCCTCTCCCTCGCTCCCTCTCCCTCCCTCTCCCTCGCTCTCCCTCCCTCTCTCGCTCCCTCGCTTGCTCCTTCGCTTGCTCTCCACTCGCTTGCTCTCCCTCGCTCTCCCTCCCTCGCTCCCTCGCTTGCTCTCCCTCCCTCACTCTCCCTCCCTCATTCTCCCTCGCTCTCCCTCCCTCGCTCTCCCTCCCTTGCTCTTCCTCCCTCCCTCGCTCGCCCTCCCTCGCTCTCCCTCCCTCTCCTTCGCTTGCTCTCCCTCCCTCCCTCTCCCTCACTCTCCCTCCCTTGCTCTCCCTCGCTTCCTTGCTTGCTCTCCCTCCCTCCCTCGCTCTCCCTCCCTCCCTCTCCCTACCTCGCGCTCCCTCTCCCTCTCTCTCTCTCCCTCGCTCTCCCTCCCGCTCCCTCTCCCTCCCTCTCTCTCCCTCTCTCTCGCTCCCTCTCCCTCACTTGCTCTCCCTCCCTCGCTCTCCCTCCCTCGTGCTCCCTCTCCCTCCCTCGCTCTCCCTCTCCCTCCCTCCCTCCCTCGCTCTCCCTCTCCCTCCCTCTCCCTCCCTTGCTCTCCCTTGATCCCTCGCTCTCCCTCCCTCACTCTCCCTTGCTCCCTCTCTCTCGCTCTCCCTCACTTGCTCTCCCTTCCTCTCCCTCCCTCGCTCTCCCTCCCTCACGCTCCCTCTCCCTCCCTCGCTCTCCCTCCCTCGCTCTCCCTCCCTCGCTCTCCCTCGCTCTCCCTCGCTCTCCCTCGCTTGCTCTCCCTCGCTTGCTCTCCCTCGCTTGCTCTCCCTCGCTTGCTCTCCCTCGCTTGCTCTCCCTCGCTTGCTCTCCCTCCCTGGCGCTCCCTCTCTCTCGCGCCCCTGCAGCCCCACTCTGACTATGGCGGGAATCACCCGGCCCCCACAGAGCAGCAGAGTCTGAGTCGCGCTCTGGTTGCAGACACTTGTTATGTCTTAGCCCTTTTTCTCTTTTCCTTACCCTCCCCTGCGCAAGCTATTCCTCTGCGCGTCATTGGTTCTGCATCAGCTGGAATGTTGACAGCTGAAAGTTCGATATGACAGTTACACACACTATTGTCAGTTGGCTCATGGTTTTCCTGAGGACACATGCATACGGTGTGTTGTCTGTTCAATAAACTTATACTTGGAATCTACACCTGGCTCCGGGGTGATAACTTTTTCTTTCGCGAAAGAAAAAGAAAAAAAAGACACGGAAGGAAGGAAAATTTCCTGTAAGAAAATTAATGAAAAGAGAATAAAGGGAAAAAAAGTATAAGAAGATGCTTGAGAAATATAAAAGAGTGGAAAGCTAAATAAAAGGAAGCCTAAAGTATATCTAAGAATAAAGTATTAAACAAGGAAAACTTAAGTGAGAATCGAAAAAGTGAATGAATGGAAAATTGCTCACCGGATGTTAAGCGGGACAACACAAGATTTGCTAGTTGTGACTGTGATTGGGGCCAGAGGAGCATCGACAGATGGCGTTCGCTGGTGTGAGGCCCCGTGAAGGCGTGTGAGGAAAAAGATATATAACAATTCATTGTAGAGCCTGTGCAATTTGAACGGAAAACGGCCTGAGCGAACCTCATTCACTGGATAGTGAGCGTGGTCGTGTTGGAATTGAAGGGAAAGTTATTGTGAGTGGAAAAGGTGACGAGCCCTGAGAGAGCGAGGAGGCGCTTCTGTGAGGAACATCGCCTCAGAAGTGTGGCGCAGTCGCTAGCGTGACGCAAAGCTGACGCGCGAGACGCCATATTGGAAGTAGGAAGTCAGCGTTATAGACGCATTAATGAACACGCACTGGTAACGTGCGTGCAACGTAAACAGCGCTATTCCGAATCGGGAAACTTAAATATCGTTGGAATAAGGAAGGAATAAATTATAAAGAACAACAGTTACTGAATTATATAGTAAACTCTTGGAAGAAAAAAAACGGCTGGAACAAAGGAATACTGATTGTGAAATAGTATTTAACCATTCTTTAAACAAAGTGGAAAAAAAGCATGTGATCTTAAGTTATAAAAAAAAAGAAGAAAGCAGAATACATAAGAAAGTGACATCAATAAAGGAAAAAAATACAATTGAATATGGCTAATAGCAACAATTACAATTTACAGCCACCAGAACCATTTTTAAAAGGAACAGGTGTACCACCAATCAAATGGGAAGTATGGAAAGAGTACTTTAGTAACTACATATCTACATTTGAGAAAGATAATAAACCAATTAAACCAGAAGAAAAGAAAAAAGTTCTATTACACTGTTTGGGTGCAGGTGGTTTAGAAGTGTATAAGAATATTACAAAGAAAGTGTGCAGGGGTGAAGAAACAAATGTATACAATGAAGCAATGGAAGATTTAGATGGTTACTATAAACCTACTGTATGCGTAGCGGTCCACAGATATAAGTTCTACAGGAGGAAACAAGGAAAAGATGAAAGTGTAGATGATTATGTGGCTGCATTGAAGAACTTGGCACTAATATGCAAATTTGAAAATATGCACGATGACTTAATAAGAGACCAAGTTGTTATGTGTGCTGCCAATCCTAACATACAAGATGCACTGTGGGCTAAAGGTGAGAAACCACTACAACAGGTCATTGATATTGTAAAAAAAGCAGAAGTAACTGGACGGTGTGCTAAGGACGTCATAAATGATAATAAAAATAAAAATGAGGAATCTAATGTTGTAGCAAAAGTAAGTGGAACTAAGAAAAAGGTTATTAATTACAGGAGCCAAGGAGCAGTGCGAGCTGAGCGCTGGTGGTGAGAGGCTTCTTGCAGGATAAAGAAGGAGCTGGTTGACTGAAAAACCCGCTTTTTTAAATACTGTGTCATATCTTTTTAATCATTTTTACTGTGTGTGGTAATTGCTGGCAGAACTTTGCACATCCCCCTGCATTTACCTTGTTCTCTGTCGGTCCCCGTTCCGTCACGGCTGTTGGTGCCGCTTGAACGGAGGGATGCGACTCCTCCCCCTCATTGCTATTAAAGCGCGAGTGTGATCGGCTGCGCTGGTGTGAGCAGCGCGAGCTGTGCGCTGGTGGTGAGAGGCTTCTTGCAGGATAAAGAAGGTGCTGGTTGACTGAAAAACCGCTTGTTTAAATACTGTGTCATATCTTTTTTATCATTTTTACTGTGTGTGATTATTGCTGGCAGAACTTTGCACATCCCCCTGCATTTACCTTGTTTTCTGTCGGTCCCCGTTCCGTCACGGCTGTTGGTGCCGCTTGAACGGAGGGACGCGACTCCTCCCCCTTATTCACTCCACTTCAGTGCTTCCTCCATTTAAGGCTAATGGGTGCGCGGACGTGCGCAGCGGGCGCACCAAAGGCAAGCCCGCCTGCACCCGTCCGCGACTGGAATGTGGCCAACGCCAGGAACGCTGCTTGTGAGGCCATTGATAGCAATAGGATTGTCTGGTCCAGGGGGGATCTACTTACGCTGAACACAGAGAAGCACTGCAGGGCACAAAGGGTTGATCTAGGAAACACGGATCTCCCTCAGGGGTGTCGGCATTGTGGCAAAGTGTTACGTGAGGTTGACTTAGTAACAATCTCGACTGGTAAACAAAAACCGAAATCGACACCCATTCCCGCCGAACTAAGCTTTAGGGCGTGCCTATTAAATTGCAGGTCCCTCGCTAGGCTCATGCTGGTGGACTCAGGGTGGGATGCCCTGTTTCTGACAGAAACGTGGCTGAATGAAGACAATTTGACTACTATTGCCTTAGCTGTCCACCAGGGTTTTAAAATGTGCTTTTCAAATCGGGAATGCGACAGAAGGGGTGGGGGGGTGGCGCTTATCTTTAAAGATAAATTCACGCTTACATCCTCCCTACCGACCACCATCATAGGTATGGAAGGGTTACATTTCTGCCTGCAAGTTAACCCCCAACTGTCCCTGGCCGGGATAATTATATATAGACCACCTGATTATATTGGGACCAGCACTAGTGAACTAATGGATATTATTGTCCAAAGCTCTCTTTTTCATCCCCACTTCATAGTAGTGGGAGATTTTAATGTACATGTAGATGGGTCTAGCTGCCCTTTGGCGGCTCAGTTAATATCTACCTTGAGCGCTGCAAATTTAATACAAATTATCACCGGCCCCACGCATAAAGCATGTCCTACCCTTGATCTGATCTTTTCCAACATTCAGGAAACCATAGCAGAGGCGCCGCAACCACTACTCTGGTCGGACCACTTTTTGATTTCCTTTGCAGTTACACTGCCTTTTGGCTGCCAGGCTGTGGGCAAACATTCCTTTCTGCATAGGAATTGGAAAAACCTTCGGCCTGACACTATTGGACCTGTCCTGGCTACCAACCCCCCCGTACTTACTGCTGACTCTAATACTGATGCAGTTGCATTGAATCAACGGATAGGCGATATGGTGGAGATTATTGCTCCAGCCAAACGCACTCTGTCGCGTAGAGATTCCCCATCAGCCCCGTGGTTCTCAACGGAGTTGAGGGCTGAAAAGTCGGCTTGTAAGAAACTGGAGTGCGCGTGGTGGGCAAACTACTGTGAATCAGCCAAGGATTGCTATAAAATAGCCATCCGGAAGATGCAAAAATCTATAAGAATAGCAAAAAAATCTTTTTTTGCCACCTCTATCCATCAAGCGGAACGATCTAGTAAAGAAGTTTTTAAAATAGTGCAGTCTTTTTTTAAGCCCAGAAGTATTGAAACAGAAATCACTCCATCTGAGACCCTGTGTGAAGATATTTCCAATTTTTTTATGATAAAATTAAGAAAGTGTATGGTGCTTTCTCCCATTCTAGTCCCACTGAAATGGCAGACACCGATGTAATCGGCACCCCCCCTCCCCCACGGCCCTAAGCCAATTCCATCTGATTTCCTTTACGGAGGCACTACAGGAAATAAAGAGGTGTAAATCCGGGGCGCCGGACGATCCCTGCCCCCCAAAGTTCTGGAATACGATGTCTGAGTCAATTGTGACCACTCTTCAGCATATATGGAACACCTCCATTACACCTGGGGTGTTTCCGGACTGCTGGAAGCATGCTACGCTCCTCCCTCTGGAAAGAAAACCCAACGGGGACCCGGAGGATCTTAGCAATCTCCGTCCTATTTCTCTACTCCAGGAAAAATTATGGAAAAATTGATACAGCGCCAACTGAATAGTTTTACGGAGAAGAGTAAGATCTTGCATGAAACACAATCAGGTTTTAGGGCGGGCTTTAGTACCGAGACCGCCCTGATTGAGGTAGCAGAGTCAGTCAGGGGGTCTTTAGATTCAGGGGCATCAGCCATGCTGGTGCTCCTGGATCTATCGGCCGCTTTTGATACGGTGGACCATGTCAGACTGCTGCAGAGTTTGGGGGATATTGGGCTTCAGGATAAAGCACTTGGGTGGCTTTAGTCTTATCTGACTAATCGCTCACAGAAAGTGGCACTGGGCCCCTATTGCTCCAAACCAAAGCTGCTGGGGTGTGGGGTCCCGCAGGGATCGGCACTCAGTCCGCTACTTTTTAATATTTATTTAGCTCCGCTCTTCACCTTGATTGCCAAATGGGGGGTCACAGCAATTTCTTATGCTGACGACACCAAACTTGTATTCCCCTATTCGGAAGTGTCGGAGGCAGGTTTTGCCAGATTCAAAGGATGTCTCCGCGATGTGGCCAGGTGGATGAACACTAATAAATTAAAATTGAACGCGGGGAAGACGGAGGTGATCTTCTTTGGGAAAGGCAGTCACCCCTCTCCTGAACTGTGGTGGCCATCTGAGATGGGCCCCGCACCAGTCCCCAGTACAAAGGCTAAAAACCGGGGGGTGAGGTGGGATGATAGCCTTTCCTTCTCCTCCCACATCCAGCAGGTTGTAGCGGGATGTTTAAGTAAATTGAGGAATCTGCGTAAGTTCCTTCTGCTTCTACCGGTTGAGTGTCGCAAAATGGTAATTCATGCGACGGTTACCTCAAGGCTGGATTACGCAAATGGCCTGTACTTGGGCCTTCCTAAATATCTGATCCAGAAATTGCAGACAGTGCAAAATGCGGCTGCGAGGCTGTTAAAACACATTCCCTTTAAACAACATGTCTCTCCGCATTTACGCGATCTGCACTGGCTCCCAGTAGCAAGCAGAATTAAATTTCAAGCCTTATCCTTGGCTTTTAGAGCGCCCCATGGAACCTGTCCCAACTATCTTAAAGCTAGACTCCCCAGGTATGCACAAGCGAGATCCTTGAGGTCGAATGCCTATTGCCAGTTGCGCGCCCCGCGAGTTAGAAAAGCGCGTCTTGGAGGTAGGACTTTCTCGGCCAGCACGGTGAGGTTGTGGAATGCCCTCCCACCTGCCATTCAGTCGGCTACATCAGAAACTAGATTTAGGAAGCTATTAAAAACATGGCTCTTTATTCACAAGATCTGAGCCATTGCTGCTTCTTTAGTACCGCTTGTAGTGCTCACATAGCGCCGGGACACCTCCGGTTGAGGTAACTGTTCGCGCTCAATAAAATTCTGTATTATTATTATTATTATTATTAAGGAAAAGATAGACCTAAGCCAAGCGGATACAGTAAACAGTATGAAGAGTTGAAGTGTTATCGGTGCGGTAGTGTAGCGATCTCGTGGTCAAGGGGGCGCATGCCATACCATCCTAGGGTACCCCGTTGTTTGTGTGTCCAACATGGTGTGAGAAACAATGGCCGGAAGCACTACGACTACCAGCATGCGAAGGGGCAGGCACACGGAGTCACAGGGCGGATCCTACAAAAGCACCTCCCTCACAAGGGGAAGGTGCTTGTCAAACAACCTGGATAGTGTGGATATGGCGGATGGTGATCCCCGCCGGATCTCAGCTTGAAGATAGAAGCCTGCTGTTTCTGGACAGCGTTTTGGACCTTGTTTCCTGGATTTCTGGTGCAGTTCGTGGATTGCGCTAAGTACAGTAGCGGAAGGAGCGCGGGCTCGCCTCCTCCGCGTTTCTTTCTATTCCTTGTTTACTCAGTCAATATAAAAGCCCGGTGTCTTTTAAACGTGCGGTTTGCGTTTACATGGCATTGGCGAGTAAAGAAAGGTCATTATTAGAGAACGCGTCTGATTTCCAAGACGCGCTCTCTGAAATACCTTTCAGCTGTAGCTTGGTGTCAAGTTCACCAGTGAACTCTGTATAGCGTTTTCTTGTGTTTGGGGAAGCTTTATCTGGATGGCTGCTGTTTCGTTTATATTTCAAAGAGGAGCATTACTAAAAGACATTTTCTTGAACTCGTGTTGTGCCATCAACAACAAAGACCTTATTCCTTGGTGAACTTCGTTTCTAGTGCTCTCCCGTCATTCTGTTCTCTGGCAGCATATGTAGACTGTCCTCTAGGGTGAAATTACAATCCAGCACTTCTCCTTTGGGTTGAAAGACACTTCCCCTGTTTGTCTTGTCTGCAGTTATGCAAAGAGCCGGAATTTCATGGTTTGGTTGTGCGACCTTCTGGTGAGTAAAGGGAGAAGGCTTCTTGACTTTATTATAGCTCACAAGAGGATTGGTGTTAATCCTTCTGTCTTGTCGTCCCCCCTTGCAGTGTGGACATTCCTTCTGGTATCGCGCAGTCCTTTTGCCCAACCCTTGAGGGACCCACAGAAGACCACCACAGCCTGTTTATTATTTTATCCACTTCCCTTTTTCCCCCCTTGGCACAAATTCACGCAGAGGGTTAGTATTTCCTCTATTGTGATCGTGTCTAGGCGGGACTGGGGGGGGACTTATCTTCAAATATCGTCTCTGCTGGTCACCAGAACAAGGTTAGTGGCGTTTATCTATTCTTGCGCTGCTGCCAATCCCGACAGGTAGCAACAAACACTTGGCTAACGATTGGAATTGTCCAGCAAGGAATAACAAATGTGGTAGGTGTGGTCTCATTGGTCACTTCCAAAAAGCATGCAACAGAAGAGAAAAAGCGAAGGTAAAGTATGTCCATGAAGAGGAAGAAGAGGAAACTAACTCATCTGACGACTCAGAATACAATTTGTGTGTACTAAATGTGACAGAGGAAACAGAAAATAAGGAGGATAATATCAACAATAAAAAGAAACCTTTGTGCAGAGTGAAGATAGGGGGTGGCGAGATGGAAATAATAGCAGATTCTGGTTCTCCATGCACAATTGTCAACCATGAAGTGTGGGAAAATAAGTTTCAAGGAGTACTAGGTAACAAAATGGAGAAACCGGATACAACATTAAAAACCTTCACGGGCGAACCCATCGAACTGGTGGGTTACAGGAAACTTAATTTTGTATTTAAAGAGAGAGAAATTAACAGCAAACTGTACGTCGCAGCCACAGGTCAATCCGTTTTAGGGTGGAAGGACCAAGGGAAACTGGGCATTACTCTTAACCCTAACAGCTCTGAACCCGTTCTTGTTATGCAACAGGACACCTTAACGAGTGGAGACCTCATAAACCAATTCCCTAAGGTTTTTAATGGAAAGATTGGTAAACTAAAAGGTTTCCAACACATAATTAGGCTAAAAGAAAACCCTACTCCCTGTGTACATAAAGTCAGACATGTACCCTTAACACTAAGAGAGGAGGTCAGAAAAGAAATAAATAAATTACTGGCAGCAGACATAATCGAACCTACAGAATCTGCAGAGTGGGTTGCACCCTTAGTTGTCGCAAGAAGACCTAATGGCAAACTAAGACTATGCATGGACTTGCGAGACCTTAATAAAAATATAATCATAGACCAGTACCCCCTACCAAGAATTGGAGAAATGTTATCCCTCACCAAAGGTATGAGCGTGTTCTCTACAATTGATCTGGCTGCAGCATACCATCAGGTACCATTGCACCGGAAAGCAAACACCTCACCACCTTCATCTCACCATTCGGGTGTTTTAGATTCAAGAGAGTACCTTTTGGTATAGCGTCTGCGGCAGCGTTATTTCAAAGACTTATGCATGACATTTTTAAGGGTGTCAGAAACATACTCATCTTCCAGGATGACATCTTGATCATAGGTAAAGATCAAATGGGAATGCGTAATCAAGAGAGAGAGAGAGGACCAGATAGCTAGTCCTTATCCCCGGGGTTATATATGATTTAATCAAAAAGAGACTAGCTCACAATTACGAAAATTACAAGGAGTAAAAGACTCGAGTATGTTTCGTCATGGGGTGGGAACACCTGGTGAGTGTGAACCTGCTAAAACTAGCGTAAGAACGAGTTCTTGCGCCGCTTCACACATATGCACTGTGTATGTGATATTCGTGTTTTAGCCACTCCACTCCCGAACTATATGTGCGATTTTTCACTTAATGGTACCACCAATACCATTACACCATAGCCGCCTATAGCCTACACCCCACCCGCTTTAGTGACGGCAACCAGATGTGTTTAATGCCATACATCCGAGTGACTCTCTTTTTCCCTGTATGTTTTGTCTCTGTCCATATAGGTTACATGTACAGGTTTTTTGAGAAGGGAATCCCCCTCTCACACATAGATAAACACTTTAGGGCGTGTAGACACATAGTCTGAATTACACACCCACTAGTTTAATTACACTCACCTTTTTATCTAGGTCCTGAAGAAAGCCAGCATATACATAAGGCACTGGCTGAAACATGTTGACCCACCGGATGTGGGAGGTCGTAACTCACCTCTAACATCCAACAGCCTTATTTTTAACCGCTGACGGAGGCCCAGGTATTAAAGTCTAATTCACCCTCGGGTACTGGGACCCCCGCCAAGCCGTTTTAAACATCACTTTCATAACACCCTTCACTGCACACTCAGCAATATACCTGCTCCGCTGCAATCAGGCGTCGAAGCTCACCCGGGACACGCTAGGTGTCAATGGGTGGGCCCGATGATGAAGCATGCCACCAACTAGGTTGGTGGGTGAGGGCTTTATGAACACACTCACCAGGTGTTCCGACCCCATGACGAAACATACTCGAGTCTTTTACTCCTTGTAATTTTCGTAATCGTGAGCTAGTCTCTTTTTGATTAAATCATAAAGATCAAATGGAACATGACAGCAAACTTATACAAGCGCTTAAAAAATTAGACAAATGTGGAATGACAGCAGAATACAATAAATGCAAATTCAGTAAAAATTGCGTAAACTACCTGGGACATGAAATCTTAAGCGATGGAATAAAATCAAAAAAAGAACTTGTAAAGGCAATCAAGGATGCACCAGCACCTGCAAACAAGGAAGAACTCAGAGCATTCTTAGGGCTTGTAGAGTACTATTCTAAATTTGTAAAAGACTTTTCAGCTAAAACGTACAACATTAGAACACTTTTGAAAACAAAAATATATTTGAATGGACACAAGGTTGCGAGGAGAGTTTTAAACAACTAAAAAAAGAAATTTGTGAGGCACCACCTCTGCAGAGATTTGATGGTAATCTAGATTGTGTAATCAGCACGGATGCAAGCGGAAAAGGGATAGGCGCAGTACTCACACAGATTGAAAGCACAGGCAAGGAAGTCACCATCGCTTTTGCGTCTTGCTCATTAACAGCAACAGAGGAAAGGTGCTTAGTAATTGAAAGAGAGGCACTGGCTTGTGTGTGGGGAATGGAGCACTTCCGTCAATATATTTGGGGAAATGAGATCATTCTGAGATGTGATCACAAACCTTTGACGAAAGTACTAACTGTGAAAGGGTTGTACAACGCATCACCAAGGTTGGCTCGCCTATCCATAAGACTATTAGATTACAATTACGAAGTACAGTAACTGCCTGGAGCTAAAAATGTGGTGGCTGATTTTCTAAGCAGGTTACCATTACATAATGTTGAGAAAGAGGCACAGGAAGAAGAATTGTGCGTTGCAAGCATCAGCGAAGAATTTCCGACTATACAAAAAGATGAGTGGATAAAGGAATGTTTAAGTGATAAACAATTACAAAAGATCCATGAACACATTATAAAAGGCTGGCCAAGGAAAAAGTGTATGGAGACCGAGTTAAGAGCATTTTGGGAACTGAGAAACGAGTTATCAGTTGAAGACAAACTCATATTGAGGCAAGGAAAAGTTGTACCACGAAGACTCTTAAGGAAAGGATAATAAAAATATGCCACGAAGGACATTTGGGAATAAACAAAACAAAACAGAGAATAAAATGTTGGTATTGGTGGCCTGGCTGTGACATAGAAATTGAAAGGGCTATAAGAAACTGCGTAGAATGTGAAAACTCAGATAAAACACAAACAACTCTCCGACCCACGCTGAAGCCTTTGGAATGCCGGACAATGCCATGGGAAAGGATAGGTATTGATATAATGGGACCCATGAAATGGCATGACGAAGTGGTGTATGTACTAGTATTGGTAGACCACTTTTCTAAGTGGCCAGAAGTAAAGGTATGTGGAAAAGTGGACGCTAATGACTTGTTGGTGTTCATGGATGAAGTATTCATCAGAGAAGGAATCCCAAAAATGTTTGTGAGCGATAACGGAAGCCAATTCACTTCAGATGCGTTTAAAAAGTCTATTGAAAGGAACGGAATCACCCACAAAACTACTTCAGTATACCACCCGGCTGGCAATGGGGCCGTAGAAAGATTTAATAGGGTGATAAAAGGAACCATCCAATTAGCGAACAACAATGGAAAATGTTGGAGGAAGGAGGTCAACAAAATGGTTTGGGGATACAGAATTACTCCAGGCGAGAAAACGTTGATGAGCCCCTTTGAAATCATGAGAGGTAGGACTCCTATTTCTAAAGACAATATTGGATGGATCAAGTCGGCAAAGGAAAAGGAATGGTCTGTGGAAACTATCAGGGAAAGGATCAAGGAGGCATAAATTGCGTACAAAGAAAAATACGACAAGAGTAGGAATTGTAAAGAGATGAGTATCAAAGTAGGAGACAAAGTAAGTGTAAAGAAAAGTGGACACATTGCCAAAGGAGAAAACAGGTTTACTGCACCTTTGGAAGTGGTGAAGGTTTGTTTGTAATTCTGCCTTACTCAGTGATGGTAGAGTGTTGCATGCTTCAGCTATTTCAGTTTGTCACGGAGTGGATATAAAACGATGGAAAAGCACAGTACAAAGACCCGAGCAAGAGGGAACCTACTACAAGTGGTCACAACATGAGGAAGATGAATCAGAACCAGAGAACGATTGCGATGGCAGACCATCAGGAACTCAAGATAACCAGGTTGGACAGGACCGACGGGTCATTGAATCTATTGGTGAATACAGGGATCCTAGCATGGATGCCTCCGTAGCATCCCAGGACACTTGTGACATCTGGACTTCAGAAAATTAACAAGATAAACCTGAGTGTGGAGACGTGGAGAGCAATCTAAACCAAAGAGAGACAAGAAACTCCTTACCATCTGGAGGTGGACCAAGGGTAGTACCAGGAAATGCCCCTATTAGTGACACTGGCGAAGTAAGGGCTAGCACTAGTAGCTTTGGCCGGGTTCTGAGTAAACCCAGCAAATACAAAGACTTTGTTTGAGTTTAAAACCCTGTTTTTATACTGTACATTCTGCAGTGTGTTTCTATTACTTTGTCCCTTAGGGAAGGAGATGTGTTATGTCTTAGCCCTTTTTCTCTTTTCCTTACCCTCCCCTGCGCGTCATTGGTTCTGCATCAGCTGGAATGTTGACAGCTGAAAGTTCGATAAGACAGTTACACACACTATTGTCAGTTGGCTCCTGGTTTTCTCCCCTCAATAAACTTATACTTGGAATCTACACCTGGTTCCGGGCTGATTACTTTACAACACTCTTAAAAAAAATAATAATAATAATTCGGGTACCATGTCTGCAAGGTCCGCGGGCCGCCAGGGAAGGCTTACCGGGCCACCATACGCCCGCGGGCCGTACTATGTGTACCCCTGGTCTAGATAATCATTCTAGAGCACCATTTTTCTAAATATTTAAATGAGTAGTGCAGCTGTTTAATAATTTGAGTTTCTTTGCTGTTGCATACACTTTTACCTCACTTTAATTTTCTATGCTATACAGTAGAATATCATATTTCATGGTTACATTAGCATATTATTGACTTTGCCATTTACATTCAAAGAATTAAAGCATTTGTGTCCTTGGTCTTGCCTCACATCAACAGTGCAAATGGATTCTTTTGTTTGCCTCACTGTTTATTTCCTTGCTTGCCTTTAATGTCTTGAAATAGACTGTTTTAAACCTATTATTTATTTTTAAAAGAGACCGTATCCCAGCAACGTAGCACAATTTACAGTGGTCGAGGGGGAAGTGCAGAGCCAACTCTAAATGTTTTGCATTGTTCATTAGTTTTTGTATCTCAAAAGATCCTACTCGTGTTTCAAAATTGGATCTGATGGTTCCTGGTAGACCTTAAAGACAGCTGCGTCCTTCTGTTAATTCTCAAATAATATCAAACCCATTCTGATGGTTGCTCTGTTTTCTGGCCATGGCTTTGGAACTCTCTGCCTTTACAGCCCAGCTACTTGGAGAACCAGATACTCTTTTGGAAGTAGCTACAGACCAAGCAGTTGAGCAACTATTTCAAGCTGCTCCTCTAATGTTTGTTAGTGAAACATTGAGCGAGAGCCAAGAGTTTGGTTTAGTTTAGTTTAGTTTCTTATATCGCGCCAGAATCGACCCCAATGGGGTATCTCCGCGCTTTGCACGCCAGGATGAAAGAGTTCGTACCTATGTGGATGAGCTTAAGGCCATTAGTCTTCCAGGAACAGAGTTGTTTTAAGCATTTTCTTGAAGGATATGTGGTTGGTATTTTGTCTGAGGCTAAGGGGCAGATTGTTCCACAAGGTCGGCCCCACAAGAGAGAGGGCACGGCCACCTTGTCTGGTCTTTTTAATGAACGGAAATTTTAGTAACAGTTGGTTGCTTGATCGAAGAAGGCGATCCGGTTTATAGAACTGGAATTTTTGGGCCAGGTATTTGGGGCCACCTCCAAAAAGGCATTTATGAACAGTGCACCAGATTTTAAACTTGATACGTTGCCGTATCGGTAGCCAGTGGAGTTTTCTCAGTAGGGGCTTGGATGGGGTTCTTGCGGGAGCATTCAGGATTAGTCTTGCCGCCGTATTTTGGACTACCTGTAGCCGGTTTAAAGCATCCTCGTTAGCTAATATCAGGAGCCTGTTACAATAATCCAACCGGCTTATCACCAGGGCTTGTACAAGGGTCTTGCTGTACGTGTCGAGCAGGAGGGGAAAAACTCGCCTTAGCAGGCCAATGGTGCGGAAACATGCTCCCGAGATTACATTTGCATGCTCCTTTAAGGTTAGATTTTGATCTAACTTCACACCCAGGTTTTTCACGGTCAACTTTGGGCAGGGTACTGGTCCCAAGTCCTGAGGCCACCAGTCGGGAGACCAGAGTATGGTGGCTTTCCCAAAGAGCATTACCTTCGTCTTCCCGACATTGCATTGGAGGCAGTTGGAAGCCATCCAATTTGACACTGCCCTCATGCCCTCAGCAAAATTTTCCCTAACATTCAAGTTAAAAGAATGGAAAGGGTAGAGAAGTTGGGTGTCGTCAGCGTAAGACACCGGTGTGAATCCGTACTTCCTTACAATCTCAGCAAGGGGGGCCACGTACACATTAAACAATGTGGGGCTTAGGCATGAGCCCTGTGGCACCCCCTTCGTGAGCACCCTTGAGGTGGAACGATAGGGGCCCAAGCTGTCAGATTGTGATCGCCCGGTGAGGAAACTCTCCAGCCAGGACAGAGCCTGTCCTCCAATGCCCACTCCCTGCAAACGCCTTAGAAGTATTTTATGAGACACAGTATCAAAAGCGGCCGACAGGTCTAACAGCACCAGAATCATTGAGCCTCCTCTATCCTGTGACATCTTGATGTTGTCGGTCACGGAGAGGAGTGCTGATTCGGTGCTGTAGTTGGGCCTGATCCCAGATTGTGAGTGGTCCAGGCCCCCTGTCGCCTCTATGAAACTGGAGACATGGATGTTGACATGTTTCTCCGCCAGTTTGCTCAGGAGGGGTAATAAAGAGATGGGACGGAGGTTAGAGAGTTCCGTCCAAGGTGAAGCTGAGTTTTTCCGTATAGGATTCACTACTGCCTCTTTCCATTGCTGAGGGAGTTGCCCTTCTTTGAAGGAGAGGTTCAACATTTTATAAATGTTTGGGCATAGTGTCTTGCTCAAAGTGGTCGCCACTCTAGCAGGAAGCAGATCAAGGTGGGAGCCAGTTTTCATGTTGTTTAAAAGTGACATAATGTCACTCTCAGTGGATTCAGGTATGTCAATAAAAGTGTCTCTTTGAGTCTCCAAGTGAAGAGTACTGGGGGCCTCAGTGTCCATGGGGTATTTGGCCAAGATGATTTTATTGTAAATGGTTTCAATTTTATCCTCAAAGTATAGAGAGATATTGTTACACAGCTCTTGGGAGAATGTGTCGGGGCTTTCACATACCAAAGGGTTAGTGAAGGTCTGCAAGATTTTGTATAGTTCCCTGGTGGAATTGCCAGCTTCGGCTAGCTGTGATGTTAAGCAGGTCTTTCTAGCTTTTTAAATATTTTTATAATAGGTGGACATTGCCTGCAAGTAATGTTCTTTACTAGCACTAGTGTGGGTTTTCCTCCAGAGTTTTTCCAACTTTCTACATCCTTGTTTTTCTAGTTTTAATGCTTCCGTGTACCATATCTCTTTTTTGGCAGTGGAGCGTTGTTTAATTAATTTTTGAGGGGCCAAAGAGTTGATAACATCCAGGAGTGCATTATTAAGCTTAGATAGAGCCGACTCAGTATTATCAGAGTCTGAAATTATTGGCTCCTTCCAGACGTGTTCAAATGTGTCCGGGGTGACTTTATGCAAAGGTCTCCGCTTGATAGTCAGAGTGGCAGGGGGGTCCGTAGATTTGGCTAAATGCATGAAGGAGAATTCCAACATACTGTGGTCTGACCAGTTTATAAATTTGGGGGGGTGACCGTGTACGGTAGGATAATTAGTGAAAATTAAATCCAGAGTATGTCCTCCCTTATGAGTGGGGCCACAGTTTCGCAGGTGAAGACCTAAAAGGGCGAGGTCAGCTAAAAGGAACTTTGTGTCAGAGTGTTCCGGAACATCAGCATGAAAATTAAAATCTCCAAGTAAAATAACATTTTCTTTGGCCTTCATGTGCGGAGCTAATATTTCGGTTAGGGCTAGTGTAAAGCCAGCATTGGGTCCAGGGGGCCAGTACACTAAAGCACCTTTCCAGTGATCCTTGGGTCCTGTTTTTATTTTAAAAAACATTATTTCCATGGAAGGTTGTATGATTTGTTCTATCACTGAAATATGGAGCTTTTCTTTATGTATAATTGCGATCCCGCCACCAATTTTGTCCAGTCGGTCCTGTCTTAGGATTTTGTATCCTAGGGGAATCCCCAAAGTAATGGACGGTATGGTATGTGGTTTTAACCAAGTTTCCGTGAGGAAACAAACCTCCGCTTTGAGGCTCTGGATAGTGTCCCATATCTCGGAGTGGTGTCTCGGTAGTGATCGAACATTTAATAGGAAGCTTTTCCAGCCTTTCATTTCTGGTTTAGTCTCCTTGGCATACCCGCTAATAATAGTGGTGGATGTGGCTTGGAATCTGCATAACCGGCAGGAGAAAGGCCCTTCGGGACATGGCCAATTATCACGGGCACACCTTTGCCACCCCTGAGGTCGAAGAGCTAATAAGGATTGAGAAGTGTACCTGAGACGTGTGTCTTCTAAAAGGGCCATGGTGATGAGTAGGAAAATGGACAGAGTGAGTGGCCCCTGGCCCCGTCCTGTCGCGGACGGGCGCAGACGGGCTACTCTTTGGCTACTCTTCGGCTCCCCTGCGCGCGATCGCCACTAGTGGTTGAAAGAGCACTTCAGAAAAAACAAATGTACACATATAAACTGCTTTTGGGAGTAGCAAATACCTTAATTTTAAATTATTTGAAGGTAATGCTTGATTAATAACCCTAGAAGGAGAAAATGTATCATTTCCGATAATAGCTTTTAACTATAATTCTGAGAAGTTATTTGCTGGTGTGTATGTGATTGTCATGATATCAGTTCTGTTGCCTTATAAGTGACCAGATCCTTTTTAGCAGAGTCAGTGGAAATAATACATGCTACAGAAATTAGCAGCTCGAAATGCCTGTTTTTCATTTTCCTTCATCAGATTTGTTTTTTCTAATTGTCTAAAGAATATTTCTAATTCTTTCTATTTTGTTTTCTTTACTGAAGTTACGTCTGTGGAAATGAATCAATTCCTATACCTTCCCACTGGGAAAATGTAACTAAAGAAGAACCTTCCCAAGTAAGAATCTGCATGGCTTGCATTTCTGTACTTGACTTTAACTTGTGGTTTCCAGTTGGCTAAAAAAACGTTGTCTCTCCTGTTCTTTTTGCTTATAAGTGAGGTTTACCAATGCTTTTTGAATAGCTGTAATTTGTTGGAATTAGACCTTCACAGGGTTCATATGTCTTGCTTGGGAATTCATCAACTGGTGAATGTTATTTTATTTATTTATTTTGAAAGTTTGTATATTGCGAACAAGACCCTTGTGGGTATCAGAGCTCTTTACAGGGCAAATATATGTGATAGACATATACATAAAAATACAATGACTTACGTGAATAAAGTGGTGATAACTATTACAGACTGACACATATCTACAAATTGTATAAAATAGTTCAGGTGAATTTGGATAAGAGAATAGCTACATCTAGGAGTCATCGGAGAAGGCTCAGGTCACCGACTCGTCCTCCCTCTTCTACCCAATCTTCAAAGAGGGACTACTCTCCGACTACTCGCAGACGGTCCTCCTTTGGGGATCTCCCCGGTAGACGACATCAGTACTTCTCAGGACGTCCTGGTCAGAGGGGCAGCGAAGTTGAACATCGCTATGCCTACCGCTCAGAGTTCATCCTCAGTGATTTTTAAGACTCTACATCAAAGATCAGCAGCCAGGCCATTGCTACCCTTGGTACCGGGTCTCCTCCAGCCGGTTATGGAAACTTTTCTTACACCGACAACACTCAAACCGCACCAGCGAGGATCTTGAAAAAGTATAGACCTCCAGAAGAGGATCCATTATTTCTTCAGTCCGACCCACCTCCTGACTCTGTATTAATTGCGGTTGCGAAAAAGACACACGCAGTAGCATCATCATCATCAACAGTTTCTCCCGATAAGGAGAGCAGAGCGCAGGACTCGTGGGGAAGGAAAGTCTGCGGCACGTCGGCCTCCATGTTGAAGGTCTCCAGCCTCTCGGGGCTATAAGGGCGTTAGGATAGGTCTTTGTGGGGCTCTCTTCAAAAGTTCACAGAAAAATGACCCAAAGAAGACCGCAGGAACTTTGAGGAGGTATTGCAGGATGGAAGCTTGGTGGCAAATCAAGTTATGAGCGCCGCAGCTGATGGAGCGGCATTGTCTGCGCACGCTTATGCTCACGGAATCTGTGCCAGATGATTATCCTGGCTCTGACTAACTGTGCTTAAACCTGATGCTCAGTCACAAATTCTCAACCTCCCTTTCTCTGGATCCTTCTTGTTTGGCACTCACACAGATGAGATGTCGAGAATAAAGACTGAACTACATACCCTAATGGCAGTTGGGCTTGAGAAAAAGGAGTTCAGGCGCCGATACAGGCCATACGATCGGCAGCCCTTCCATCAGAGGGTTCAAACCCCCTCAGTGGCAGAGGCACCAACATCAGCAGCGCGAATCAAGATCCCACTATCAGGTATGTCGTGGTCCCAGAGGGAGAGGAGCCCCTCGTCAATCTGCTTGCTCAGCATAAACTCCTTCAAATCAATGAATGCTCACTTCCCCCACCGCCGTTTCCCACTCCATTGGGGGAAGTATAGCCAACCATCTGCAAGAGTGGCAAAATATCACAAGAGACCAATGGGTATTAAGTACGCTGCAGAGTGGGTACTCTCTACGTTTCCGGCATCAGCCTCCCTCGGTCCCTCTTGTGAAAACTACGTGTCCACAGATGCAGGCACTGCAGAAGGAAGTATCCACCCTCCTGTGAAAATCAACCATCGAGGAAGTTCCCATTTCGCAGCAAGGTCGTGGGATATACTCAAGGTTCTTCCTTGTGAAGAAGAAAGCTCGGAAATCAGAGTACAGACCTATCCTAGATCTTCGTTTTGTCAACAAATCTATCGGGAAAGAGAAGTTTTGCATGTTGGATCTCCATCAAATATATCCCCATCTCCAGCAAGGAGATTCGAGGTATTCGCTGGATCTGCAGGATGCATACTTTCACGTCCCAGTCAATCCACATCCCAGAAAGTTCCTGTGTTTTCTGGTCGGATCGATCCATTATCAGTTCAAGGTACTACCCTTCGGGCTGAAGTCAACTCCTCAAGTATTTACAAAGTGCATGGCGGTAGTAGTAGCTGCTCTGCGGCGCAAAGGTATCTTTGTTTACCCTTATCTCAACGACTGGCTTCTGAAAGGTCCTTCTCCCCAGAGCGCAAGGGCCCACTATCAGCAATATCTAGACATTGGCCAAAGGTTGGGTCTCCACGTCAACTTTGAGAAATCGACTCGGCACCACACACAGAAAATCCACTATCTGGGTGCAACAATAGGCTCCTCAATAGGAAAAGTGTATCCTTTAGAGAAGAGACTGTCATCTATCACTCTGAAAGTCAAGCAGATTCTCCTTCAGTCCGTCGGGCTTCCTCTCTCCTGGGGTCGATGGCATCCTGCATATTTCTTGTACCCAACACCAGGTTAAGGGTGCGTCCTTTACAGCAGGATATGGAGGATAAGTGGGACCAACGAACGACTCAATGGGAAGTTAGGATACATCTGTCAAAAGCAGCCAGAGTATCAATTCCTTGGTGGATTCAACAGGAGAATCTGTTGGTGGGAGTCCCGTTCCATCAACCTCCTCCGACACAATCGCTAATCACAGATGCTTCCTCCAGACTCCAGGTCAATGGTCGAAAAAAGAACGATTGTACCACAACATCATGCCGGATCTATGAGCGGTACATTTAGCCCTCAAGGCTTTTCTCCCATCCATTCAGACCAACTCCATTCTAGTTAAGACAGACAACACGACCACCATGTACTTTTTGAACAAACAGGGAGGGACTCGATCAAGGTCTCTATCTCTGACAGCCCAAGCTTTCTGGCATTGGCTCCTGGAAAGGAATCTGTCAATTACAGCAATACACCTTCCGGGGGTAGAAGAACACACAAGCAGACGCTCTCAGTCGTCACTTCGTGACCCAGCAGGACTGGGTTCTAAGCAATGAAGTCTTCGAAGAAATCTTCTGAGAATGGGGTAGGCCAAGCGTCGACCTTTTCGTGGACGAAACAAACAAAAAATGCAGCGACTTCGCCTCAAAGTTCCATTGACCAGGGTCGAGAGGGAATGCCCTTTTGGTCAACTGGTCAGGAAGCTTTGTGTACGCTTTTCCTCCCCTTCCTCTCATCCCGAAGGTTGTGACCAAGCTCTCCCATTCTAAGGCGAGGATAATTCTGATCGCTCTGGTCTGGCCACGGCAGTGGTGGTACCCGGACCTTCTACACCTATAACAACGCCCACACAAGAGATTGCTGTGCAGATCGGACGTACTGTCTAAGATTAACGGGAGTATTCATCACCCCAACCTTCCGTCACTGAATTTGGCAGCACGGCTCCTGAGGTCCTCCAATATGGTCATTTACGACTCCCTCAGAACTGCATGACCATCTTGAAAGAAGCAAGAAGTCCTTCCACAAGACACTCTTATGCTTGTAAATGGAAGCATTTCTATATGTGGTGTGTGCAAAATAATTACCACCCTACCAAGGGGCAGGAGGAAGTGATTCTACCGTACCTACTTCACTTAGCCAGGGCAGGTCTAAAATTCTCTTCTATAAAAGTGCACCTGGCTGCCATTACAGCATACTGGCGGTCCCCTTCTCAGCCTTCTTTCTTTCAGATGCAGGTAGTGAAGGATTTCTTACAAGAGTTAAAGAAGGTCTATCCTCCTATTCAACCTCCTTCACCTCCCTGGGAGCTGAATCTGGTTCTATCTAAACTGATGGGTCCCCCATTTGAACCTATCCACAAGGCAACACTCCAGCATCTAACTTGGAAGGCAGCCTTTTGGTGTCGATTTCTTCAGCTCGCTGGGTGTGCGAGATCCAGGATCTCTGCTCGAAAGAACCTTACACAGTCTCTCATCTCAATAGAGTTGTTTTGAGAACCCACCCCTCCTTCCTTCTGAAGGTGGTGTTGGATTTCCATGTCAACCAATCCATCTTGTTACCTACTTTTTTCCTTATCCCTCTACACCGGCTAAAACGTGCCTTCATTCTTTAGACCTGAAAAGGTTGTTGAAATTCTACTTAAGACAGTTCTAAGCCAATTAGGAAATCTGATCAACTGTTCATTAATTACAGGTCGATCAGGTCGGGCTTTCCAGCCTCCAACCGTTCCATCTCCAGGTGGATAGTTTCATGTATCAAACTGGCTTATCAGTTAGCACAAAAGCCTCTTTGGTCTAGGCCCAAGGCTCATTCCACTAGAGGAAAGGCAGCTACAGCAGCTTTTCTCAACAATGTACCGATCTTTGAGATCTGCAATACAGCCATTTGGAGATTGATACATACATTTTCAAGACACTATTGTCTTGATTCAGACACCAGAGCGGACACTCAAGTGGGCCAGGCCTCCTTGAGAAATTTGGTCCAAAGCTGAATGGAATTGATTTGTTTATTTGGTCATTTCTTCTCATTTACCCAGAGGCGGAGGATGGGCTTCGATTCAGTGTTTATGACTATTGATGAGGAGCTCCTGGAAGAGAATGATAAGTTACTTACCTATAATCCTAGTTCTCTTCCAGGGATATCCTCATCAAGTCATGCACAACCCACCAGCCTCTGCAGGCAAATGACTTATGTTCTTTAAATTTTTGTACCCTACTCTTCTGGTCTTCGAAAAGAACCACTGACCTAACTGTCACTCCTGAGGCATGATGGGAAGCTGGGGGTCATGACTGCCTTAAATGCACTGTGCCAGTTTTTGTGTTGCCATTGCTTTGATTTTCTGTGATACTGGTTTTCAATGCAGCCTGTAGGCTAACATTGCAGGCACTTTTGCAGTTTGGTGTTAATTCTACTCATTAAAAGAGTTCAAGTAATGCTTGTCCTCCTGTGGTCTATACTTTCCGCTGCAATCTCTCCAGGAGGGAAATCGTACGAGTGCCAAAATGGTGGCCGAGGCTCAGCTATAGCGGGGTCAGGCCCAGCCCATGGGAGGTGCGGTGCGGCAACTGGCCCAAAGCGGAAACACCAGTGACCTGAAAACAGCGACGATAAGACCGTTGAGGGATTTATGAACGCGGAAGACTTTGCGGCAGAGGACCCTGCGGCGCGTAGTATCTTACATGCCTGACTTTAAAATGGTGCCCGCGTTGCCCCCAAACGGCGGTTAACGCTAGGGATGGATTCCCTCTCACAACTGAGATTTGATGACCATTCTACTGAACATGGGGGAAGGGGGATCCCGGATGTCCAGATCCCAAACTCCTCCATTTTGCAGCAAAGAGCACTCTGCTTCATGGTGAGGACCCTGCAAGAATAGACACTGAAAAAGGACTCAACAAACACAGGAAAAGCATCGGCCATCTTGGAATGGAGTAAAACTACAGTAAGAAACAAATATACACCAATTCTACGCTGTTATGTGCCACGAGATGCTGCTAATGCAGCAGGGTATATCAAAGTAACTTAAATTAACCTTAAACAGGGAGCAACGTATATTAAAGTATAGCAAACTCACCTTAAACAGGGCATTATGGGTCCTACTAAGTCGGCGGCCAACTCACTAGGGCTGGCACAAGTGTCACTATAAACAGCGCCCCTCTTCTTATTTGGCCTACAATCCAATTCAACTGACTTTTTATTAAAGCTAATCCTGACCCATCACTCAATGACTGTCGAGCAACCTACTTCAGCCGCTCGAGTTCCATCCCCGCCATGGTACCTGGAAACATATTTTCTCTACTGCCTACTAGTCCCTCCCCTACCCAACCATGTCGAGTCCTGACCTATCCGTGTCTGGGGAAAACTCCTATACTATTATCTACCCCCCAAAGCTTTTCAAAACCGCCACTAAATCATTCAAGCACGCTGCCCTAAAAAGACCCCCTGAGACGCTGATATCCGACATGCGCTACTGCGCGGACATCGGCACAGTCATTAATGACCTCATCTTCTATTCCAGAAGAACCGCCTCCTGGCGAAAAACTCTTGCACACCTTCTCAATATTCGTTTAACCAGGAACATTCCACACGGCACTAAGCTCAAAATAGCACCCTCCTCAACCTTGCGAGCTGACCTCACCATCACCCTCTACAAAAACGGCATTGTTCTAATCCAAGCCTCAACCTACAACCTCAACAAATATTCAGACCTCTTCCCCCTTCTCAAAAATCACGTGCACAACTCCGACTGGATAACCAATACCCGTACCACTTCGGCTCACCTAATCCTAGCATTAGCATTTCCCCAACACCTGCGATCTCCTCCCACCTAGTGCCCCCCTCTGTCGAGGAGACTGATACTCTCCCAATGTCCCCTGCCCCTGAGAGAGCCAGACCTCTTATGGCCCCCTCCACTGGTCGCCCCGACCAAGGCACCTATAACAGAACCACCCCTAGACCTCAGAGCTCCTCCCCGCCAGTCATCCACCAAAATCGCGAGCTAGATACTCCTCCTCCAAAGACCCCGGAGCCTGCTCCAGCCAATTCCCTGCCACTGTCACATGCCCCTTTGACTGATCTGGAAAAGTCGAACCCTCACGTACCCCTTGTTTATACTAATCTTGAAACTTTGCACTCCAGAGCGACCAAACTCACCCAGAGCATTCACAGCTCCATTCTGGACCTTATGAACCTCCTTCACCTTGCTGAGATCTCACTGGCTAACCTCAAGTCACTGCATACTTCCCCCCACCGAACACCGAGCCTCCCAAGCAACCACTCCCGCTACCTCTGAGACATCTTCTCCAGCGCAAACAACCCTGCTTCCTCTCTGAGGAGGAATCCCAGGCTCTCGCACTCACATACAACGCTCCCACCGCCTTCTCTAATTCCCTAGACCTCACGGGAAACAAAATCCTAGCCATCCTCCAAGACTACAACTCTACCCCAGCCTTCCCCCGTCTGCGAAATCCGAGTCTCGAACACCCCATCAGCACGGTCACCATTAACCCAAACAGGCCAGCTACCCTCCACAACAGAAGTGTGGTAAAAAGAAATCTGGCGCCTGTAGTTCTATCTGTCCAGACTCCTGACTCTCCGTCCGACACCCCTTTATCTGGTCTTTTAAGTAACTGCAAATCAGCAGTCAAACATGCCGCTGACATTGCTGACCTCGTCCTGGACAAAAACCTAGACCTAGCCATACTAACTGAATCCTGGCTAAAGGAATACTCTTCCCCGTGCCTGGATATATTAGTCCCGCCCAACTACAACATCGCCAGAATGGATAGACACTCCAATAAGAAAGGAGGAGGCATAGCCTGCGTCTACCGATCCTCCTTGCTTGTCACAGACCTCGTAACGGACACCTCAGACTCCTGCGAATACCTCGCACTCTCCGTCTGCAGCAACTCATTACACCTCTGTAACTTGCACATCTTCTACCACCCTCCAGGTCCAAACGACGCTTTCACTGATCTCCTTCTGGAAATCATGACAACAAAGATTTCCTTCAATGCCACAGAGGTCTTCCTGGGTGATTTCAACCTTCATTGGAATGATGCTAAAGATCCCTACGTCAATGCCATCAAAGACCTTCTAACTGACCAAGCCCTGACCCAAGCCTGCTCTATGCCAACCCACTCAAAAGGAGCCATCCTTGACTGGATCATTTCTAAGGAGTCCGCTGTCAAGCTTATCTCCATAGACCCCTGTGACTGGTCTGACCATCACTCCATATCCTTCATTTTACCCGGGACCCGCAAGACAAATCGTCTCAACCGGTGATTCCCAAACGCTGGACCAGAGACACTAAGAATCTAGACTTTATGAAACTTGAGGCTTGCTGCAGATCTGACCTACCCCCCCTTGCACATAACCAAGGTTAGCGATCTCAATGAGCACTACTCATCATCGATTTCAAACATTCTGGACGACCTTGCCCCTCTAAAACTAAAAAGAACACAACTCAAAGACAGAAACCCTTGGTTCACTAGCTCCCTCAAGTAGGCATGGAGAGGAGATCCCTACCACAGTCTGAAAGAAATTGGAGACAACACCCGTCCGCAGAGCATCTAAAACTTCTGTGCCAGGCGAGAAATACCTACAACAAGCACATCATCAATTGCAAAAAAGAATACTTCAGATCGGAATTGGGGAACGCCAAGAATAGACCCCAAAAGCTCTTTGAACTGGGCAAATTCCAATCTAATAAACTGGCTAAAACACCGAAAGAATCCCCCAAATCGCTAATATCGTCAGATGAATTCTCCTCCTCCGCTGATAAAATCACGGCATTAGGAATTGAACTCAGTACCACCACCTGCTTCCAACCCCCTCCTGCGTTGCCATACTCTTCCGCTCCTACCATTCTGGCATCTCCTAAAAACAAAGCCTGCTGTACTGACTTCGAATACTATAATGAAGACTCCATCTCAAAAATCCTCTCTACCTTAAAACCAAACAACCACTTCAATGACCCGCTACCTTCCAACTGCCTCGCCGCTGCCTCCCAATCCATCGTTCCTTTGCTGGACTACAATTATCAACGCTTCTCTCCAGCAGGGCTTGATCCCGGACCCTTTGAAAGCCGGCCAAGTCCTCCCCATCTTGAAAAAACCTTTACTGGACCCAGCCTCCCCTGACAATTTCAGACCTATCTCCAATATCCCGCTACTAGCCAAAGTATTGCAGAAGTGTATTCAACAGCAACTAAGCCAGCACATCAACAACTTCCACCTACTAGATGACTTCCAATCTGGATTCAGACCAGGGCACAGCACCAAAACTGCTATTCTCCATATCGTGGACGATGCCCTCCAAGCCCTAGACCAAGGCAAAACCTGCCTTCTAATCCTCCTTGATCTATCCTCCGACTTCGATACGGTCAACCATGAAAAACTACTTGAACGCCTCAAACTCAGGATGGGTCTGGATGGCGTGGTACTAGAATGGTTCAGATCCTTCCTCCACAACCACTCTAAGAGATTCCTCATCAACGGCAAACTATCAGCCCCCACCCCGGTCTCTGTCGGAGTCCCCCAAGGTTCAAACCTCTCCCCCACCCTCTTTAACCTTTACCTAGAGCCACTTTCGGAAGTTCTCCGCTCCGCCAACATCTCCCACCATATGTATGCGGACGACACCCAAATATACATCAACATCTCCTCGCTCAATGAGATCCTCTCCCTGAACGAGATTCTGAAATTAACTGTCCAATCGCTAGCCAATAACCAACTCAAACTGAATGCAAAGAAAACTGAAATTCTCCTTATCTCCCCATCAAAAGCCAAACCGGAGATTCAGATGTGGATTAAGGTCATCACAGCCCTGAACTGCCCACCGATCATTGTGGACTCTGCCAAATCCCTGGGCATAATCCTGAACAGTAACCTCAATATGAGAGACCACATTAACTCGATGGCCAAAGCAGCCATATTCCACCTGAGCTACCTCTGGAAGCTGAAACCTTTCATCGATGCACTGGACTTAAAAATGGCAGTTCAAGCACTTGTCATCTCCAGACTGGAATACGGCTGTTCCACCCTCACAGGATTACCTAAGACGTCATTTGCGCTTCTAAAAGCCTGCCTCAACGGGTCTGCCAGACTACTCACAGGTACCAGGAAGTTTGACCACATCTCTCCACCCATGAAATCACTGAACTGGCTCCCCCTGGAGGCCAGAATCCATCTGAAATTGGCTTGCACTATACTCAAGGCTCTATACACAAACTCCCCTGATTATCTGGCACAGAAATTAGTGAAATCCGGAGGAAGCAGGAACTCCAGGTCCGCCAGAAACCTCCTGCTACAATCTGCCTCCTTTAAAAAAAGGAACCTACAACGGGGCGTTCACCGGAGCAGCACCAAGAATTTGAAACTCTCTCCCACCTTCCGTCAGGAAAATCCCTCATCTAGCACGCTTCAAAAATGAGACCAAAACCTTCCTCTTGGGTAAATTCCTCACCTAAGGCCTGCCCGTAATCACCTCATTGAGCGGGACTAATCTATGACTACCGCCTTCCCATATCACAAACTGCCCACGACGAGAACATTTGGAACCTTGTTTTTGCTTCTGACTGACGATGATTGTAACCATACATGTTGATCTTGTTTGTCCCTGCACCTTAATCATTTTGTTTATTCTACAATGTATACCGTGTAAAGTGCTCTGATACCCTCACGGGTCATGTTCGCACTCTATAAAACACAAAATTAAAATAAAATAATAAAATAGAGCTGTATATATATATGTTTTCATATATATTTGTTATTATTTCCGGGGTCCCGCGCATGGGCGGGAATATTCAGTGGTTATGACTTTGATGAGGATACCCCAGGAAGAGAACTTGGATTACAGGTAAGTAACTTATCCCTCAGGCCATAAAAGTTCATATCTACAGTACTACTTATTGGATTTTTGTCGTTTTGGTGCATTTATGTGTTTAAATGTTGTCTATTTTTCTGAATTGGTTTGGAATTTTATATGCTGTGGTTTCACTTTATTATGATTTGAGTGGTTCATAATGACTTTAAACACACTAAAGATGGTGGGAGAATACTTGAAATAAGTCTAACTACTGGCAGTCACTTAGGCTAGCATTCCAACCCATTGTTCTATTTCCCTCCATGCCACCTCGGATCACACCCAGACATATGCAAATCAGTCTGGACCCTGCTCCAATAGCGTAGTCCGGCCCGAACTGTCAAACCAGGTCCTTTCTGAACCGGAACACAAGCATACCAAGATTAATTTCACCAGGTTTGGTGCTCTTCCTTTGGGTGTAGCTTGGTTCCAGTGACACAGTGAGTAAGGGACATACCCTTGGCTACTTTAGGCTTTACATCAAACACACAAAAGGTGATGGGAGGAATTCTTGTAATTTATCTAACTACTGGCAATCGCTGAAGTTATCATTCCAACCCATTGTTCTTTTGCCGACTATGGGCCCAGCCATATGCAAATTAGTCTTGACCCTGCTCCTATACGATCAGTCCAGGCCCTCCCTGAACCAGAACACAAACAACCCATTTGGGCAAAATAATGGGGCGTTGGAAATCTACCCCGAGTGATTGCCAGAGGTGAAAATGATTGCAAGTGTCCTCCCATCTCCTTTTGTGTGTTTAACGAAACGCCCTAGGTGGTAAATTGTATGCCTAGACCTTTGCTTACTGTGCCACTGGAACCAAGCTTCACATGACTGAAGAGCCCCAATTGGGGCCGAGCCAGTCTTGGGTTGCTTGTGTTCCAATTCAAGAGGACCCAGCTTGGCAGTTTGGCTGGACTGTTCCTGTTGGAACAGAGCGAAGACCGATTTGCATACGACTGGGTCTAATATGAGGCCGGTGGGCAAAATAACAATGGGTGGGAATGCTACCCTGAATGATTGCCAATGGGTAGATTTATTGCCAGCTGACGCCCATCACCTTGTGTGTGTTTGTTGGCATAAATAATTTACACATTGCCTCTAATCTAAGCCTGACTGCTTTGTACCAAGCTACCACAGGATTGGGCCTAGGTTTATTTAGTTACTTTAGTGGTTCACCCTGACAAGGATTTTGATTATTATAGGTGAGTACTCACCCCCCTCAGCTAATACTTCAGTTTCTTACATTTCTAAAACTTTGAATAAACCGTTCAATACTGTTCACTATTTACACTTCGGTTTAGTAACTTAAATTATTCTAATTGTATTTTGCAGCTTATTATTTTGGACAAAAACTCCAATGAATATAAAGAAGTAGAAGGCCTCTTCGGAAAAACTCTGAATAGTGACCGCATTTTAAATATTCGGCGAATACAAAACCTTGATTTGTGGGAATTTTTTTGCAGGTAATATTTCAAAAATTGTCAGAAAATAGAACATTTACTTTTTATTCGAAAAATAATTATACACCCAGGGTTAAAATCAAGTGAAACATGCTTTGAATTACAATATTAGGAGTAACAGTCTGTGCAATCTAAGTGTTTTTTTATCTACTATATGAATCAAAGCCAATGTACTACTAATGAAAATAAAAGTTGCATAAATGATTTTATGATGCTGGGTGTATGTGGTTTTGTCCTTTGCAGGTTTTTCCCTTTGGTACTTAGTAGTGTTTGTTTTTTGTGTGGGGGCGTCAATGATTTCACAGTTATATGTAATTCTTTCTCTGTTGACTGTCTTCTGTTTTTTAAAGCCTCCTTAAACAGACATCCAAAACGACAGTTAATTGGGAGATTAGAATGGATATGCAGGATATGTGCTTAGCCATCTATTGAAATATGTCATAACTTATTTGTAATTGTGGGTGGTCGAGATGTAAACTTTGGTCAGAATTCATGAGAAGATCTCTTGCCATCAAGGACCCCTTTCTTCTCATCAAACTCTTGCCTTTCAGGAAGGCCAGGCACTCAAAATGTAAGGTTCCTGCTGAACCTGGCAGGCGCCCTGCTAAAGCGATAATTATATGCAGCTCTTACTCAATATTGATGGAACCTGTGGCCTGGAGAATGCATTTGGCATAGGCTAATCAACATTGTCGGCAGATTTGAGAGCCCTAAGCGTTTTTAGTGCAGTCCTGCCCTCTGAATAATCCGGTGTCCCTCAGCACTCCATTGTTTCTACTCTGCTAAGCCTGGCTTTTTTCTTTAAGTTCCATTCATTTAGGAAGTTTGTATGGAGGAATTCTGGACACACGCCATAGGTCTTAGCTCAAGAAGTAAAGTGCTAGCTTCAGCTTACTGCGTATGATCACTATCTGTGTCCAGCTGATGGTTACAAGCTACTGAATGCACTGTAGCCCACCTTTTTTATTTGGAATTTTGTACAAAATATCTCAAAAACATCACATTCATGATAATTCAGTGATTTAGTACATAGTTGAATAATTTATCTTGGTGTAATAGATATATACAGTTTTAATTGGTTATTATATGTTCACATGTTAATTACATAATAAGAAAAAGGTGCAATTTTAGGCCATCTTAAAAAAGAAAGAAATCAGCTCAGTTTCTAAAGGGATATAAATGCTCTTAATTATAAACATTACTAATTGTATTCTTCCATTCAGCAAGTAGAGGCGAACTGTTCATTTTCAGTGGTAAGTTTAGATAGAGCAAGCAATGAAAATGGATATAAAAATGAATTGGCTTCAAAGTAACCTAGGCCAGGGATCTGCTTGGACTAATCCAAAAGATGGTGGTACATTCATTCATCCACCACCCCCACAAATAGTGACACAAAATACTCACCAGTGTGTTCCCCATTATGATCAGGCCCAGGCCATGTGATACCAATTCCATATATTTTTATTTTGACACCTGGGCATGTACCCAGATTAAGTGTTAACTTTGTGTAACGGCGGATGTGTAGTAAAGCATCTTTCTGGAGTAAAGTTGCTCTTGACTCAAATTAGCTCCTCTTACACAAACTCTCCAAACTTGCCCCGCTATACCATATTTTCGTATTGACTGCAATACAAGCACATTTTCCCCATTTTTTAAGATTGGGCATACTGCAGGAAAAAGTATACCAGTAAAATATCTATACAATTTATTTATTTACGGGTTTATGAAGCAAAAACAAGGACTGGGTGTTTTAGAACGCCTTGTATTACACACAAATAAATAGAATAAACCGGGTGGCAGACATTAGTGATTAATATAGGCAATTAGCTTAAAAAAGGAAGAAGAAATCGTGTAAGTCTTCACCAAGCATTGACTATAAAAAGAGGGTAGTTTACTACTGACACACTTTAAAAACCAGTCACTTAAAGGTCTTGAATGAAAGATCCATGCCTACTTCTAGGGTGGTCAAGTTACATATACCGGAGTCCCATCAGGAGAAGGACTTGGAAACTCTTTGTTTGCAGTTTTTTCTGTGTTTAACCTGGGTGTACCTATGAAAACGGTTTATCATGTTCTGAGAGAACTGAAGAGTTTCTGAGCTAGGTATTTTTGGAGTGTCACGATGCAGTGCTTTATGTGTGATGCAACCACTTAGAAATGCTTCTGGCTTCTATCTGGGGCCAGTTGAGAGTAATCAGAACAGTAGTGATCAATCAATCAATCGACCAGGACACATGTAAGGCGCTGGGAGTGGGGCGTGCTGCTACTGATCGAAGAGCCAGGTCTTGAGTAGTCTTCTGAAGACCAGTAGGTCTTGGGTCTGCCGTATGTTGGTTTGGAGGGAGTTCCTGGTCTTGACGGTGATGTGAAAAAGGATCTGCCTCCGACGGTCGTTCTTCGGATGTGGGGGACAGCGGTAAGGGCGAGGTCGAGGTCGGCGGAGCTTGCGGGTGGGGGTGTGGAAGCTGAGTCGTCTGTTGAGGTACGCTGGGCCGGTGTTGTGGAGGGCTTTGTGTGCATGGATGAAGAGCTTGAAAGTTATCCTCTTGTTGACGGGGAGCTAGTGTAGGTCTCTCAGGTGGGATGTGATGTGGCTGCGCCGGGGGATGTCGAGGAGCAGACATGCAGAGACGTTATGAATGCATTGCAGCCGTCTCAGGAGCTTGGCCCTCGTTCCTGCATAGAGGGTGTTACCGTAGTCCAGTCTGCTGGTGACGGGGGCTTGGGTGACTGTTATTCTCATCTCAGTGGGGATCCACTTGAAGATCCTGCGAAGCATTCGAAGGGTGATAAAGCAGGATGAGGAGACAGCGTTGACCTGCTTAGTCATGGTGAGGGTGGAGTCGAGGATGATCGCCAGGTTGCGTGTGTGGTCTGTGGGTGTCGGAACTGTTCCCAGTGAGGACAGCCACAAGGAGTCGTCCCAGGCTGAGGGGGTTGGATCCGAGGATGAGGACCTCCGTCTTGTCGGAGTTTAGCTTGAGTCGGCTGTTTCTCATCCAGTCGGCGATGGCCTTCGTTCCTTCGTGGAGGTTGGTTATGGCTGTATGCAGGTCTTTAGTGAGGGAGATGATCAGTTGGGTGTCGTCGGTGTAGGAGCTGATGTTGAGGTCGTGTTGACGGGCGACGTGGGCCAGGGGTGCCACGTAGATGTTGAACAGTGTAGGCTGAGGGATGAGCCCTCTGGGATGCCGCAGATGATCTTGGTGGTCTTGGAGCGGAAGGGGGGGGCGGCGGATGCTCTGAGTTCTGCCTGAGAGGAAGGATGTGGTCCAGTCCAGGGCCTTCCCCTGGATCCCGCCATCATGTAGGCGTGCTCGTAGCGTGCGGTGGCAGACTGTGTCGAAGGCGGCTGACAGGTCCAGGAGGATGAGGGCTGCTGTCTCTCCGTTGTCAAGCAAAGTCCTGATGTCATCGGTGGCGGCAATGAGGGCGGTTTTGGTGCTGTGGTTACTGCGGAAGCCGGACTGGGATGGGTCGAGGATGTTGTTTTCTTCGAGGTAGCGGGTCAGTTGTGTGTTGACGAATTTCTATGTGACTTTTGCCTGGAACGGGAGCAGGGAGATGGGGCGGAAGTTCTTGAGGTCCGTAGGGTCCGCCTTGGGCTTCTTGAGCAGAGCGTTGATCTCGGCGTGCTTCCAGTTTTCCGGGAAGGTTGCAGTCTCGAAGGAGATGTTGATGGTTTTGCTGAGGTGGGGCGCGATGATTGTGCTGGATTTGTTGAAGATGTTGTGGGGGCATGGGTCTAGCGGTGAGCCGGAGTGGATGGTGTTAATGGTGTCGTTGGTGTCTTTGTCGTTGATGCGGGTCCAGGAGAGCAGAGGGTTGGTGCATGTGGTGGTGCGGGAGGCAGTGATTGTTGGGGCGGTTGTGGCATTGAAGCTGGCGATGGATGTCGATGATCTTGCAGTGGAAGAAGGTGGCCAGTGAGTCGCACAGTTCTGATAGATACATCTGCCGTGTGGATTCCTCACCTTGTGAATATCCCCCTGCGTCAGCAACATTCGGAAATTCTTTTTGTAGGTTCGCGCCGACGTGGACCCGGACGTCATAGAGGCACAGCATCGCTCGCGACTCCGCTGACGTCGCCGACGCCTACAATAAGCCCACGCCGGCGTGATGACATCAGTTCCCTTTTTTCCGCATCGTTGACGCTAACGGTTTTCTGGGATCGTCTGTAGCCTTTGCTGTAACTTTGTTACTTGCTATTCTTTCTAGTCTCTTTGTCTTCTCTCTTTCGACATGACCTCGAAAAAGACCGGATTTAAAGCCTGCGGAGAATGTAACAAGATAATGTCCATCACAGATCCACATGAATGCTGTTTGTGGTGTCTGAGCTCCGACCACGACGTCGAAGAATGCCAATCCTGCAGGAAGATGACACCAAAAGCCCTACGGGGAAGAGAGGCAAAACTTCTTGTTGCCAAGTTTAAAGAAGGAAAAGAGAAGAAGAAATCAAGATCGCGAACTCAACGCTCGAAGTCAAGGTCTCGATCGAGGTCGCGATCGGATTCGTCTTCGGCCCATGCTTCAAGATCTTCAAAGAGGAAGCATAAAAAGAGAACCCATGAATCCCGACATCGATCAAGGAAGGAATCGGGTTCCAAGCCGAAGTCGCAGGTGAAACTGGTCGAGAAGGTGACAGTATCTTCGGCTTCGGACGAACAGGATGCCGAAGTTGAGGCCTCGCTTGCGAATTCACCGAGTTCACCGAAGCAGAAAGCTGTTCCCTCTCCGGACCCATCCCATCCTTCAGGTCGGGAGGATGAAGGTGAGAAGGAGGTGGTTGGAGAGGGAGAGGCTCAGATGCCCGAAGGTCGTACGACTCCGGTGCACCAGCCCCAAGAGGAGGTCAACGTCGTTTCGACTCCACGCCCTCAAGATCAGCCTGGGGGTTCATACCCTGCCTTCCCGGCTCCAGGTCAGGATCCTACGCATTTCCTGAATGCGATTTTCGGGATTTATTCAAGGGCTATGCACCCCTCTGGGGCTCCTACTGGTCCTATGGGTCCGTTGGCATATGGTCTGGGTGTTCCTCAATCCTATGCACCTGCGCCCATTATGCCTTTTATGCCGGCTCCAGCGCCGCATTGGCATTATCCGACTCCGGCGAGGCCTTCGACTCCGAAGCCATCGACGCCGAGATCGATGACTCCGATTCCATCTACGCCAGTTCCGTCAACTTTGATGCGAACCCTGACCGACGTCGTGGATCTCTTCCTCGTCCGACGTCGAGTTCGACACCGGCTCCGGCTCCGGCTCCATCGGAGTCGATGGTGGATAGAACGGCTTCGAATGTGAAGCAAAGATCAAGGCGTGAAGCCCAGAGGTTGATGGAGGAGGAAAGATATCGAGAGGAGTATCTAGAAGAAAGTGAACTACAAGAGTCTGAGGATCCTTTTGAGGACCTGTCTGTGGCTAGTGGCCTAGAACTGTCACCTGAATGGGACCTTGTTTCGGTTTCTGATGAGCCTTCAAGGGACGTGACACCTTATCATGTAGGGATAAAAAAGGCTGCAAATTTATTGAATATTGCTCTACCAACTGCAGAATTTAAATCTAATCTGCTCACAGAGGTTCGTCACTCTCCCTCATCAGTAACTGAACCGTTCTTACCTTTTAATGATGCCTTAAAAGATCCAATTTTGGAGATTTGGAAAAATCCTGTATCAGCTCCTGCTGTATCTAGGGCTGTAGCTAGGAGGTATAGAGCGGCTCCTGAAGACCCGGAATTTTTAACCTCTCATCCTCTACCGGAGAGTTTGGTGGTGCAGGCGGCCTGTTCAAAAGATCTACAGGTGCATTTCCACAGGTCCCAGCAGAAAAGGAGTCGAGAAAACAGGATCAGGCTGCTAAGAAAGTTTTCTCTTCTGCCAGTATGGCTTTGAAGTCCACAAACGCAACCTGTTTGATGGGGCGTTATATCCACGCTCTTATGGACACTGTGAAACAGTTGGTACCCAAGATACCTGAGAATGATAGAAAAGACTTCCAAGAGGTAATCTCTGATACTCAAGCTGCAGCAAGGCAGGTAATTCAGAGTGGATTGGATACAGCAGATTCTGTGGCGAGGGTCATGGGCTCTTCCATAGCGACAAGAAGAGCTGCGTGGCTGAAGTCTAGTGAATTTTCCACAGATGTCCAGGCGGCATTAATGGATCTTCCATTCGATGGGTCTGGATTGTTTGGAAAAAAAGCAGACACTGCTTTGGAACGCTTTAAAGATAGCAGGGCGACAGCAAAGTCGTTGGGTCTCCAATCCAGGGGCACTTTTGGAAGACGTTCAAGAGGGTTTAGCAGATCTTCTTTTCGAACCTATAAGTCAACCCAGCAGCAGCCACAGCAACAGCAAAACACATTATATAGATCTTATAGAGGCAGGCAAAGGGCCAGAGCTCGGGGCCGTAACGCTTCCTCTTCTTCCTCCTCTTCCCCATCCCAGCCCCCAACCACCGCAGCAAAGCAGCCCTAGATCCGCCATTCCGGATCATGTGGGCCCAGTGGGGGGCCGTCTTACCCATTTTTTACAAGATTGGGAATTGATAACATCGGATTGTGGGTTCTCAATCTTGTAGAGAATGGGTATGCTCTTCCCTTTTGGGAATTTCCCCCAAATTACCCTCCTTGCCAGGGTTATTGTTCGGAGGACCACCTGCTTCTCTTGCAGGAAGAAGTCCTGGCATTGTTTCGAAAAGGTGCGATAGAGGTGGTTCCAGAGCAGGAATGGGGTCAGGGATGCTACTCCCGGTATTTCCTGATCCCCAAAAAGGATGGCAGACTTCGGCCAATTCTAGATCTCAGGATCTTGAACCTTTACCTGAAACAGGAAAAGTTCAAGATGCTCACTATTGCACAGGTTCTTCAAGCGCTGCTGGAAGAAGACTGGATGGTGTTGATCGACTTGCAGGATGCGTATTTTTATATTCCCATCTTGAAGTCGCACAGAAAGTATCTCCGTTTAACGGTTGGGTCGCAACACTACCAGTTTGCAGTCCTTCCGTTTGGCCTTACTACTGCACCTCGAGTCTTCACCAAGGTGATGGCAGTGGTGGCAGCTCATCTCAGGAGGTCGGGGATTCCTGTATCTGGACGACTGGCTGATCAAAGCGGAGTCGCCGGAGAAGGTGCTCCATCATCTGCAAGAGACAACTCAGTTGTTGCACAGGTTGGGTTTTTCGATAAATGTACCCAAGTCTCACCTGGTGCCCTCACAGCGCAACCTGTTCATAGGTGCGGTACGGGCCTTACTACTGCACCCCGAGTCTTCACCAAGGTGATGGCAGTGGTGGCAGCTCATCTCAGGAGGTCGGGGATTCCTGTATCTGGACGACTGGCTGATCAAAGCGGAGTCGCCGGAGAAGGTGCTCCATCATCTGCAAGAGACAACTCAGTTGTTGCACAGGTTGGGTTTTTCGATAAATGTACCCAAGTCTCACCTGGTGCCCTCACAGCGCAACCTGTTCATAGGTACGGTACTGGACACTACTGTGTGTCGTGCATTCCCTCCTCCTCAAAGGATTCGCGACATACAGGAAATGATTCCTTTGTTCTACAATGGAGCGGTAGTTCCAGTCCTAAAGGTTCTTCGCCTGCTCGGTCTGATGGCTTCTTGCATTCTGTTGGTCAATCATGCACGCTGGCACATGAGGCCACTCCAGTGGTGCCTCCGCAGGCAGTGGTATCAGCACAATGGAGATCTCAGGGAGTCAGTGAGGATCTCCAGAGAAGCTGCAGTGGATCTGTCTAGGTGGAGCGTGGAAGGCAATCTGTCACAAGGAAAGCCTTTTCAACTTCCTCCATCGGTGGCCACAGTAATAACGATACATCCACTCTCGGGTGGGGTGCTCATCTGGGAGACCTGGAGGTCAAGGGTCTTTGGTCTCCAGAGGAAAGGTTGCTTCACATCAACCTTCTGGAATTGCGGGCGATTCGTTTGGCACTCAAGGCCTTCCTCCCTTCCCTTCGCGGTGTATCAGTGCAGGATCTGACGGACAACACGACCGCGATGTGGTACATCAACAAGCAGGGAGGAGTGGGGTCGCAGTGTCTCTGCAGAGAGGCTCTGCATCTCTGGTCCTGGGTTCAGGACCATCAGATTTGTCTGATGGCAAATCATCTGGCCGGAGTTCAGAACGTTCGTGCAGACAGTCTCAGTCGGCAGTTCTCTGCCGACCACGAGTGGAGGCTTCACCCGGAGGTTGTTTACGACATCTTTCAGATGTGGGGGACTCCTCGGGTGGACCTGTTCGCCACTTGCGAGAATGCTCACTGCCTGTCATTCTGCAGTCTCCAGTATCCAATGCAAGGAGCTTTGGGGGACGCGTTTCAGTTGAGTTGGATCTCACAACTCCTTTACGCGTTTCCTCCCATACCTTTGATTCCTCGAGTTCTGAGGAAGATTCGCCAAGACCAGGCCCAAGTTATATTGATCGCTCCGGATTGGCCAAGAAGGGTGTGGTACTCAGACCTTCTCCACCTCTCCTCTCACCCGCCGCTCGGTCTCCCTCACAGGGCAGATCTCCTCTCCCAGATGGAGGGGCAGGTTCTACACCCCCACCTCCAGACATTACACCTTCATGCCTGGAGATTGAACGGGGCAACCTGAGTTCTTTTTCTCTCCCGCTTGACGTGGTGGATGTCATCTTGTCAGCCAGGCGTGACTCCACTAAGTCCATCTATTCTTATAGGTGGTCAAAATTTGTCACTTGGTGTGGAGAGAAATCTATAGACCCTTTGAGAGCCCATTTGTCTGATGTTCTCCAGTTTGCCCTTTCTCTGGCGCAACAGGGTCTTGCTGTTGTCACAGTTAAGGGCTATCTTTCAGCGCTGTCGGCATTTCTCTGCTTGCTTGACCAGCCATCTCTTTTTAAATCTCCTGTGGTTTTAAGGTTTTTGAAGGGCCTCATGAATAAGTTCCCTCCTACTCCTTTTATTGTGCCTCAGTGGGACTTAAATCTTGTTTTGACCTTTCTGATGGGCGCTCCCTTTGAGCCTCTTCACAAATGTCCTATGAGGCTTTTGACTCTTAAGACAGTTTTCCTCGTTGCAATAACCTCGGCAAGGAGGGTAAGTGAGCTTCAAGCTCTTAGTTCCAAGCCCCCTTTCTTGTCCATTCATGCTGATCGAATGGTTCTTAGGACCAGGGCTGCTTTTCTGCCTAAGGTGGTGACTCCTTTCCACCTTGGTCAATCTGTTACCCTTCCTACCTTTTATCCTCCCCCACACCCTTCCAAGGAGGAGGAGAAGTTGCACCGTCTGGACCCCAAGAGGGCGGTGTCTTTTTACTTGGACAGGACTAAAGACTGTCTGTTGGATGACCAGCTCTTCATTGGCTTTGCTGGCTGCAAGAAAGGAAGAGCGGTCCATAAAAGAACTTTATCAAGATGGATCGTCCTCTGTATAAAGATCTGCTACTCTTTGGCCGGTAAGGAACCTCCAGAGGGTATAAGGGCTCATTCTACAAGAGCTAAGTCGTCAACCTCTGCATTGGCTAGAGGTGTTCCTGTAGAGGATATTTGTAGAGCGGCAACTTGGTCTTCCCTCCACACTTTCGCGAAGCAGTACTGCTTGGATTCCGAGGTGAGGAGGGACGGTCACTTTGCACGCTCTGTCCTCCAGGATTTCCTGGTCTAGAAGAGTGGACACCCTCCTCCGGGAGTGGGGACTGCTGTGGGACTCTATTCACAAGGTGAGGAATCCACACGGCAGATGTATCTATCAGAAGAACAAGTTACTTACCTTCGGTAACGCTTTTTCTGGTAGATACAATATCTGCCTGTGGATTCCTCACTGACCCACCCGCCTCCCCGTTGTCCACTCTTCTATGCCAGTGTTTCTATTATATATTTATTTTATTGTCAAATGTTTTATTGCATTTACTTCACACTGTGTGTGTTACCTTGTTATTTTTATTGCGTATACTGTGTATATGTCTACTGTCATTGGTCCGTCCGTGTGCCTCGAAGGCACGGAAAAAAGGGCGGAAGTGATGTCATCACGCCGGCGTGGGCCTATTGTAGGCGTCGGTGACGTCAGCGGAGTCGCAAGCGATGCCGTGCCTCTATGACGTCCGGGTCCATGTCGGCTCGAAGCTACAAAAATAATTTCCGAATGTTGCTGACGCAGGGGGATATTCACAAGGTGAGGAATCCACAGGCAGATATTGTATCTACCAGAAAAAGCGGTACCAAAGGTAAGTAACTTGTTCATCTTGTCTTGTCATTGGTGTTTGAGCTGGGGTTGGAGAGTTCCTTCACGATGCTGAAGAGCTCTTTGCTGTTATGTGCGTTGTTATCCAGGCGGTCCTTGAATGAGGCCCTCTTGGCGGCTCTGCTGAGCTGGTGGTGTCTGTGGGTGGCGATCTTGAGGGCTGTGTGGTTGTCCGCTGATCGTTCATGGAGCCAGGTCTTCTCCAGTTTCCGGCATGTTCGTTTGGAGGCCTGGAGTCTTCGGTGAACTAAGAGGCTTTCTTGCTGGTGTGGCTGTTGGCGGGTGTTTTGAGCGGGGCGAGCGTGTTGCGATCTGATCAAAGCGTCTTACTCCTGATACCAGTCTTGTTTCTGTACTGAGGTTAGCTTTCAACTAAACTAGATGCGCTTTAGGAATTCTGTGTATCTGGAATGGAAGGTATAATATCTCTGAAGTTTGAGATAATGTTGCCTGCTTTTCGCAGATGTGTGTATATGGAACTGCAGGTTCAAAATTTTGTTAAGCGTGATCCGAATTAGTTAAACCCATTGAACTCAGACATTGGTACAAGAATTGCTAGACCATCTTATTGTTCACGGTGTGCATGGACACTTTAAATTCAAACCTGTCCATATAACCGTGTCCATATGAAATGATGCACTCTTCAGATATTTATCCAAAGCAATGTTTTTTCTGACTGTAAAATGCTAAAAAAAATAATGCCCATTTAAAACTACATTGCAGAATTTGAGATGTGTAAATATTGACTGTCATTTAAGGAAAAATACGCCTGTTCAACTTCAATTATAAGGCTGTGAAGAAATACTGTTGAACCTTTAACAATCCAGGAACTTCCTCTGCCCATGATTCACCTCACTGGCGGTTGTCTTTTTCAACTCTTTGTGAGAAAAAGATCTTAGAACACCTGGAGTGTTTTGCACCTGTTCTTCTGAAGCTTTTCCTTCTTTTTTTATTTTAAACTTCTTTTTATTAAGAACAAAAATGAAAATAAGAACAAATGGTCAGCATTACGGTCAAAGCAAGGGTTAGCTTTCATGTGCAATGCAGGAGATCACAATACATACAGAATATCAATATTGCAGAAAGCATTAAGGGCATTTGTACGCAGTTTGGTCAGGTTACAAGAGTTTCATCTCTAAGGACAACCTGAGGGGGGTTCACAGATATTGCCTCTGTAGTCGTTCCAGTTGGACCAAATTGCAATCCACTTACGCGGGCATCCCCACGCTATATACACTGTTTTTTCTTGGAGCATGCACCAGTCCATGTCGGTTTTCCAGAGGCCCACCTTAGGGGCTCCAACAGCCCCCCACAACCTGGCAATGTTCCTCTTGGCAACAGCGTAACCCAGGGTGACCCACAATCTCCCACGGGGTGGCAAGTCCGTGGGTTCCCAAATGTTTAACAGGCACCTCTTCGCCTCCGGTCTAAGGACCACTCCCCACACCTCCTGCATACATCGTGTCACCCGGACCCAGTAGTTCCTGAGCATAGGACATTCCCACAAAATATGAAAGTAGGTCCCCAATTCGCCATGTCCCCGCCTACAGCAACCGTCTTCACTTCGACCCATTCGTTGCAGTCTGGTCCCTGATAGATAGGTTCGGTGGAGGATTTTAAGCTGAATGGCCACCTCCTTAGGGGAGGCGAGTGCTATTCTCCACTCCTCCTCATCTATCTCCAGACCGTCGGCCTCCCATTTCCCCTTAAGGGGATGCAACAGGTCCGGGGAGTTGTTGATGATCTTTTTATATGTGAGTGATATAGCATGTTCAGCAAGGTGGCCATCAAGGAGCCTGTCCTCAAGTGGGGAGGAATCAGGGGGTTTTGTTCCTGCGGGGATGTTAGCCTGAAGGGACTGTCTAACCTGCAGGTATCTAAAGTGTTCCGAGGCTGCAAGTTCATAGGTGTGCTGGAGCGTGGCAAAGGGGACTACCCCGTCGGAACCCCACAAGTCCCGAATATGGGAGATGCCGATGAGGTCCCACTTGCGGAACCCCTTGGTACGACCGAGTGTTCCTAGTCTCCCCGAGACCCATAGGGGTGTGGCCATCGTTAAGGTGTCAGACCATCCTAGCTTCCGTTGCACTACGTGCCACAGTTTCACCGAATGGTGCGTGGGACCAGTGAGTGGGTACCTACCCGGCCTAGAGTAAAGTGCTGCTTCGAAGTTTCCTCCCGGGAGCTGCCAGCGATCCATTCCGTATCCAGGGTCATTCCCATCACTGTATGTGCCCTGATTAATGGCTGAGAGGTGTGCCGCCCAGTAGTATTTGCGGATGTCTGGGAGCGCTATACCACCCATCCCATAGTCAGTTTTTGGAGAGATATACGAGGCATTCCCGAGCACAGCAGTTCCCTCTGCGTGGCTTCGATGGATGCAAAATAAGAGTGCGGGACTAAGTTTATGTTTGTTTGTTTATGTTTAAGGATTTTTAGAGCGCATGGCTGCCCATAAGCGTCCCAGCGCTAATGATAGAAACAAGCGAAAGCATAAGGGTTAGAGTTACGGGAACAGCCAGGTCTTCAGAAGTTTACGGAAAGGAAGGAGATTGGGTTGAGCACGCAAGTCCAGTGGGATTGAATTCCACAGTTTGGAGGCGTTATACGATAAACGCCGACCTCCTGATCGAGCCCTCTTGATCCTGAGCGTCAGGGTCAGATGGAGGTTCGTGGATCTGAGGGTTCTGTTAGTAGTATAGGGGACAATGAGATCTTTGAGGATAGGTGGGGCCTTACCAAGAAGGATTTTGTGTGTTAGACACAGGGCCTTGAAATGCACTCTTTCCAGTACTGGCAGCCAATGCAGTGCTCTAAGAGCCGGTTTGGCCGAACAACGATTGTTGGTATCTGTAAGGATCTGGGCGGAAGTGTTTTGCACTACTTGGAGTTTGACCGTCACTTTCTTGGGCGCACCGAGGTAGAGGGCATTTCCATTGTCCAATCTGGACAATATTAGGCCCTGGACTAGGAGCTTCCTAGACTGAAAGGGGAGCAAATGAAGGATTTTACGGGAGATGCGGAGGAGACCATAGCAGGCTCCGGCCGTTTTCCTTGCTTGGGTGTTCAGAGTGAGATCCTGGTCCAGCCAGATCCTAAGGCTTTTGATATCAGATTTATAATCTCTCTTCCTGTTAGGATCTATGGGGCACATGCATCATTCATAGATTTTGCGATTCTTAATTTGCGAAAATTACCGATTCGCAAATTAAGAATTGCAAAATGCTATGCATCATTTTTTTGGCTATTGATTTGGGATTCGGTAAAAATCGCAATTTTTACCGAATCCCAAATCAATAGCGAATTCCTAAGTGCATTTTCGCAAATCCCATTGATTCCTATGGGCCAAAAGGCCCATAGGAGTCAATGGGAAGGCATTTACAAATTTGCAATTTGTTGATGCATTCCAAGGGTGCAGGGGGGGTCCAAAGGACCCCCCCTGCACCCCTGAAATGCATTTGAAAGTGCATGTTTCACACACACGTCCTAAGGACATGTGTGTCTGTAACATGACAGTTTAAAAAATGCATTTTTTTGCTTTTTGACAGATTTTCGCAAATTAACACGAGGGTCAACCTCGTGTTAATTTGCACTTCCTATTTCATAATTCGCATTTTTTTTTAAATGATACATTGCATTTAAGGAATCGCACAAATGCGATTCCTTAAATGCATTTGCATTTTTAAGAAATGCAAAAAAATGCGAATTCTGAAAAAGTGTTTGATGCATCCCAAAAACGTATTTAGGAAGGGCAAACGGCCGAATTTACCGATTCGCACCATTTGCACTTCCTAAATAGGTTGATGCATGTGCCCCATAGTCCTTCCTCCACAATCTTTCAGACTTTTTGCAAAGTTTTTTCAGGAGGCGGACCTCCTGAGTAAACCAGGGCCGGGTGTTTTTTTCCCGTGGTTTTAAGATGTTTTTTTGGGGGGAGGACGGTGTTAAGGGAGTTTTCGATCCACGAGGAAAACTTAACATCCGCAACTGCGAGGTCTGCCTCGTAATTTGGCGAGGAGAGCTCCAGGGCATTTTTCCATTTGACAGTGTCTAATTTAGACCAAGGGCGTGAGGGTCTACCGGGAGCTTGCCTGGGAAGCGGGGTGGTCGGGATCCACCAGCTAAACGGAATAAGCAGGTGGTCAGTCCACGGTATCGGGATTGGTACTCTCACTTTAAGGTCCAGGATGTTCGAAAAAATGGGGTCCAACAGGTGCCCCAGTGTGTGCGTGGGTTGGTCGTTCCCCAAGTAGAGCTGGTGTGTTGCTAGATCTAGTAGCAGTCCGAGGCAGTGCTGTCGTTACTATTGTCAAAGTGAATATTTAGGTCTCCTAGAACCATAAAATTGGGCAGGGTTCTGGCCAGGGCCATGGAAGTTTCCAAGAGAGAGCTACAGAAATGTCCCATGGGGCCTGGGGGACGGTAAATGAGAACTCCCGAGAGGGATTTACATGGGGACACTTGGATGGTGAAGTGAACATTTTCGCAGTCGGAGAGGGGGCTACCGTGGAGCCGACACGAAAGGTGGTCTCTATGGATTATGGCTATCCCTCCTCCCCTTCCCTTCACTCGATCCAAGTGTTGTATGAGGAAGCCTTGAGGCAGCGCCTGAACAATCTCCGGATCGGAGTCTGATGAGAGCCATGTCTCTGTTAAAAACAAAATCTCTAGTTGTTGCTCCTCTAAGAGCATATGGATTTCCTCCGCGTGTTTAGGCAGGGATCCGCAGTTTATCATGGCCATATTAATGACAGTCTGGGCAGAATGGCTGGTCTTTGGAGAGGAAAGTTTGTATGTGCAGTGGAGACAATGGTTACGCGGGCCATCGACTCTAATAGAGTGGGCATGGGGGTAGGTTCATTTGGCAGAGGAGTTCCCTGCAGTATGTTACAGTCTTACTGAGGCGTGGGTCCGAGGTACTGGGCCCTAGGCACAGCGTGGTGTGGTAAATAAATAAATAATACCTCTCTTTTTGACTAGACATATATCATAACAGATAGCTCAATAAATAAGAGTCAAGATTCGAGGTAGTAGGAGTTTTGCAGGTTTAATACAGCATAAGGACAGGAACAGGACAACCTGCATAGGAATAGGATGGCAGGGCCCAGCAGCTGCTGGGGCTGGATCTGGGATGAGCGCGCTGGCTTTTAATAACAATACATGAGCATATATACATAACGCAAACACATAGCATTACATTGCAGTAGGCGTAGCAGTGGGTGGAACAGAAGGCGTGACGCGTAGCAGTCGCGAAAGATAAGGGGGAAAAGAGGTGTAACTGGGCGTATACATAGACATGTGGTGCAGACGTAACAGGATATGTCATGAATGGGGCGGAAACCATGGAGGGGGCTACCTAAGGAGCCGGGACCTCTAACCTGGTGGTGCGCGCAAACTAGCAATGACGTATCACTAGGAGAAGCTGGGGGCTATGAACTCTGTGCTAGGAGCAGAGACTGAAGTCTGGAGAGTCAGGGCGACATGTACCTAAACAGTATCTAGTATCTGATGTTTAGAGAACATGTTGATAGGAACTAGAAGTCAGGAGGGGAAAGGCTAACTTGATTCTGAGACTGGACCATGCATTATTCTACATGTAGTGCGTGATGAAGAATATTAAATGACCATTAAATGCAGTATTTCTCTAACGTGGAGACGTGAAGGCTAGACAATGACGGAAACTATTGATGCAGTTCAGTAGCTTAGGAATGCAGAGAAGGAGGGCTGAACTGATAACTGGAACTATAACATATTCTTGGCAGACTCAGAGACTGAGCCAGGCTGGACCGGGCACTGCGAGGCAGGAAGTAAGTGAAGGGTCGAGGATACAGGTGGGGGCTGTATCGCTCCTCAGCGAGGCTTCAGGAGACAGGAGCTGAATCTAGTGTCCAGGCCCTTTTTAGGCCTAGAAACGGGGACTTTATAATAGAATAACGTGCACACTGAGAAACGTGGCAACGTAACTTTACATAGGCCTGATATTCGTAGTATTCACGAGGACTGGAAACTGGCATACTAGAGGTGGACACAACTGTAATTGCGTCATTAATCGGACATGGGGAATACATATGCATATTTAATCATGCACACATAACATATGATGGACGACACGTAGGGACACAGAACATGGCAAAATTTACTTTTCCACAGTGGCGCGGACGGGCTTACCTCCGGCGCGCCATCGTCGCGCCCGCTGCGCTCGTCCACTGCGCGTACGAGAAGTAGAAGGCATTTTGTAGTGGGAGGGCCAAATCGCCCGCACCACTAGAGCGCCGGGTAATTTTGTAAGGCATACAGGAACCGCGGCAGCGCCATCATTTTGAAGAGTGCCGCCCGCCCTAGGAGAGATAGTGGGAGCTTCCGCCAGTTGGCTACGTCTCTTTTGAGCCGCTGCAACGGCGGGAGAAGATTTTTCTCATAACGAGTCTTTGCTTCCTTAGAGATAAAGATCCCCAGGTAACCGAACCCCTCAGTGGCCGTGGCAATCGGGCAGTTTTGGGGAGGTGTAGGGGCTTCACCCCTCAGGACATAAAGGATAGACTTGTCCCAATTGATGCTGTATCCAGAATTCTTCCCGAAGCTGGTAAAAATATCCATTGCGACTATAAGGGTCTTGCGGGGTCTCGTTAAATAAAGGAGGATGTCGTCAGCATAAAGTGATATTCTGTCCTCCCAGCCGTCGGCCCATCGGATCCCTTTCAGGTACAGGTCCTGCCTGATCCAGGCGGCAAGGGGTCAAGGGAAAGGGCAAAGAGGAGGGGCGAAAGAGGACATCCCTGACGCGTTCCCCGTCCCAGCTCGAAGACTTCAGAGACTTTGTTATTGACAGAGACCTGGGCCAGGGGTGTCGAATAAAGGAGGCGCACCCAGCCTATAAAATTGGGGCCAAAGCCCAGTTTGCGGAGAACCGCCATCATGTAGAGCCATTCGAGTGTGTCAAATGCCATCGCCGCATCCAGGGATACCACTATCGCGTCTTCCCGGATGGTATGGCTTCTTCCCAACACCCCGTGGAGTCTCCGGAGGTTGAGCGCAGTGTTGCGATGGGGCATGAAGCCAGATTGATCCGGGTGTACCAGGAGGGACAAAACAGGCTTAAGTCTGTTGGCAAGGGCCTTGGCTAGGATTTTGGGCTCTGCATTTAAGAGAGATATAGGCCTGTAGGAGGCACAGGAGTCCCGTGGTTTCCCTTCCTTAGAGATGGCCACTATCGTGGCACTGCATTGATCGTGGGGCAAAATGCCCCGCTCCTTGCTCTCCTCAACATTCGTTTGAGGTAGGGGCTGAGGCCGTCGGGCGCGAGTTTGTATACTTCTATTGGTAGGCAATTCGGCCCAAGTGCCTTCCCCGGTCGGAGGTCTCGGTTTCCCTGAGCCAGTTCCTCCGCGGCAAGTGGCTCCTCTAGGGCGTCCCTCTCCGAATCGGAGAGTGTTGGCAGTCGGATATCGGTTAACAAGGACACTGAGTCTTCCTCCGGCCTGTCAGAGCCTCTACTATATACTGTATGGTAGTGTGCAGCGAATTCATTAACTATGTCTCTGGGTTCCATAATAATGGCTCCGGAGTCTGTCTTAATCTCTGCCACAACTCTCTGAGCCTGTTGCTTCCTATCCAACCACGTGATGAGCTTGCCTGCCTTGTCCCCCTGATCATAGAGCATACCCTTTTTGTCCCTTGCCATGACCCTGGCAGCGTTGGTGGCCAGAGCCCTATATTCTGCCGCCTGGAGTTCCATCAGGTGGACTGCTGCCGCCCCACCCTCGGCCTGAGCCGCCGACTCCAGGTCAAGGAGGTCCCTTTCCATGTTAACCATTTGTTCTTCCCTTTCCTTGCGGCGACCAGCAATCGTAGAAAGGTCCTCCCCTCTCAGTACGGTCTTGAACGCCTCCCACAGGGTCATTGATGAGACCACCGTTCCCTCGTTGTCCTCAAAGTAACGGTCTATCGAGAGGGTGAGTTTCCTCCTTATGTCTTCACTACGCAGATACCACACGCTTATCGGTGCAATGCAACCCTCCCGCTTCCTTCCCATTGTGAGGTGTGCTAGTATGGGTGAGTGGTCTGAAATCCCTCTCGCTAGATGTATAACCTCCTGAATAGTCGTGTCTGGATACAGAGGCGCCAGTATGTGGTCGATTCGTGAAAAGGAGCGATGTGGGCCAGAGAAGAAAGTGTACTGCTTGTCCCTTGGGTGGCAGGTACGCCACAGGTCTAGGAGACCGAAGGCCTCAATGAAGTCCGTAAGCCACCTGTGACCTGGCGGCAGATCCCTGGGCGGGTGTCTGTCCTGAGTACCTGATAATACAGCATTGAAGTCGCCCCCTACCAGGAGTCGTCCCTCCTGGAGCGAAAGGAGCAGCTTTCCTAGTTCCTGGTATGATTGGGTTTGTAGACCTGGCGGGATATATGTTGTGACTAAATTCAACCTGTGGCTCTCCCATCTACCTGAAACTGTGGCGAAACGCCCCAGGGGGTCAGAGTGTGTGCGATCAATTACTAAAGGGAAGTTACGATGGATCGGGACCCAGAGGTGAAGCCGGCATGAGCCGCTAGGGTATATCCCCACCGGTTAAGTGCATGGCATGTATTTCCCAGCAAGTGTGTGTCCTGTAGGAGCACCACATCGGGCAGGTGTCTTTTGATAACTTGCAGCACAATGGTCCGTTTGAGCTTGTCCCCCAGCCCGTTGACATTACAGCTCATAGTCTTTATACTTTTATCCCACTTCATGTTGGTACGTAACTCCTCTCGACCCATCCTCCCTGTTACTTTTAGGTAAGTGTTCCTGACGTAGTGTCCTGCTCAGTTTTGCACAATGCGAAGAAGCAATAGATTGTCCCTTTCTTGACCGTACCATAGTTCCGTGGCTGACCCCAACTGCCCGCCCCACCGCCAACACCCCCAGTTCCCACCCTGCTCCCCTGCTCCGTAGGTTTGAAACTACCCACATCCCCCAATTAGCAGAGTGCCTTTCGCCCTGAACTCACCCCGGAAGAGGAAGGAACTACAACTTCAAATAACTTGTCTTCCCTTCCTAGTGGACCTTTTGTCAGGGGTGCGCAGTGGCCCCGGCCCTGCCCGCCGCCCGGGTTCCCCCTCCCCCCCCCCCCAACATAGCAGTTAATCTGTGCCTTGTTCAAGTTCTGCATTAAGTGTGTCCGTTACTTGCCCGACATATCTTTATTCGGTAGATACGGTCCCCCCCCGGCCCACAAACATATACGGACATGACCTTGTTCTCTATTCTATGATTTACCACACAGCAGTCCTGAGTGCCTCTCAGTCTCCCCGACCATCCATCGTTTCTGGGGTGTCCCATCGAGGGCTGGCGGATCTGGACACCCAGGAGTGCTGGCTCTGGCGATCCAGTTCTGACCTCCCAGCCGCAGAGCCCGGAGATGCCACCTGTGTGTCCCTCCAGTTATGATCCTCCGCTCCCTTCCCAGTGGCAGGCAAGTCCTTATCTAGCCAGTCCTGCACCTCCGAGGGTGAAGTAAAAAAGAAGGATTTGCCTCCGGCAAGGACCTTGAGTTTGGCAGGGAAGAACATCATGTATTTGAGGCCCTTTTCTCTGAGTGCCGCCTTCACACCTACAAAGGATCTCCTCTCCCGCTGGACCTGTAGGGTAAAGTCAGGAAAGAAACGGATCGTGGCGTTCTCAAAGTGCAGGTCTCCGGCCTGTCTTGCCGCTGGAAGGATGAGTAGTTGAGGACTTTTGCGATGATCGTCCTAGGCGCGCTCCTGGTTTCGGCTTCGGGATGGGCCCCCTGATGTGCGCGTTCAATAGTGAAGATTTTCGACAGACGCTTGGGTTTAAGGTGGTTGAGAATCAAGTCCTCCACGAAGAGTTCCATACTGGGCCCCTCGAGGCCCTCCGGCACGCCTACTAGGCGAAGGTTACTCCGTCGGGCCCTTCCTTCCTGGTCATCAAGACGGAGCGCCATATGCCGGTGTTGTTGGACCAGGTCACTCACCCGCTGCTCCAGCCGTTTCGTCGTCCACTTCAGCTCTGCGATGTCTGCCTCGTTTGCCTTGGCCTCTTCGGATGTCTTGTTAAGGTCCGTGCGGAGAAGATTCATCTCAATGGACACCTTGTCTATTTTAGTCTCCAGTGTCGCCCCCAATGAGTGGATGGCATCCATGATGTTAGCTAAGGACGGCTCCTTTTGGTTCTGCTGTGCGTCCGCCGGTGTCTCCTTCTGTTGTGTGCTTTTCTGCACCGTATATTTTTATCCAGCTTGTTGGTTTGCGTGGAAGTGCCAGTTTTGGGTCTCATGGTTGCACTGATTTTCCCCCCTGTCTGGTCCGCAGAGGCCAGCGGCATCAGCTTCCAGCAACAAGAACAGGCGAGTAACACCTCTCCTCGGGGGCTCTGAAAGTCCAGAGAGATCTGTTGTCCCCCCAGCGCCCTCTCCAATAGCCCGGTCGCTGTGTTGCAGCTGTGAGCTCCCCACGTGGCAGCAACAAGATGGCGTCCCGTCCCCAGTCCAAGTCGCAATACTCACTGCCGGGGAGTAGGTCCGCACCTACAGACGGCACTGCCCTAACGATGGACCAAGGGCCAGCTCTCCGCTCCCTCCTTGTGTGGCTCTCGATGGTCAGCGGGCCGGTCTCCACAGCACCCCAGGCCCAGATGCGTCCACCAATGGCGTCAAGGACTCCGCGAGGGTCCCCTGACCCCCCTCGAACCAAAGTCGGGCCAAGCTGCCGGGTATACCCTGGACTGCACCCGCCCTGACACTTCCCAGGGCAAGATTCGTTGTCGATCAGGGCCCCGGGAACTCGGGGCCCAGCCCGCGTCCGCTACGTAGCGCCGTATTTCAGGGCTCCGGCCCACTCAAAAGATGGTCGGGTCACACCGCCTCGCCATCGGCGGCAGACCCCTGGCGCTGTGGTGGGGCTATAGCGCCCCCCGGGTGTCCGCAGCCAAGGGTGTGTCGATGGGCCTCGGGGCTCCCGCAGGGTCCGGCGGTTAGGCCCCAAAGCCGGGGCCTCGCCTGACAATGGAGGCCGCGCGATCCCGCTCCAGGCCCCGGTCCGGGCAACAGTTTCCCGAGTCACCGCATGGCGGCTGAGGATCGCAGAGGGCCCGGAGTCGGACTGGAGGGTGCCGCAGTCTCTGGGGGTTTCTTGCACCACAGACAGTTAGCAGAACGTGTCGTATTATGTCCGGATTTTCGTTGTTGGAGGCTCGGTTACCTGGAGCTCTCTGCTTAAGCGGCCATGTCTGCCGGCGCCTAGCCACGCCCCCAAGCTTTTCCTTCTTAAATCAATTATTTTCTGTTTTACTCCATCCCTTCACATAGCATCTACACAGTAAACCTGTTGTTCGCTAGATGGATATTTAGATCCATTTTGACCTATTATCACACAGCCAAAAGAGCCCTCCCTGTTACACCCAGGGCACACTTTACATGAGAGAAGGTTGCAATTATGAGCTTTCTAAAGAACATTCCTCTAGCTGATATATGAAAGCAGCCACCTTGTGAACCAGGCCATCGTTCACCATACACTACTGTATGGATGTCCTTGCTAGGCAATAGGCTAGGGTTGGCTAGATTGTCATAAGGCATCTGCATCATCCACATGCTAGATATCGCTTATAGAAGGGTACTGCTTTACAGTCCATGCAGAGCATGAGTATCTACTGCAACGCATGCTAAGAACGGAAAATGTTACTTACCTTTTAAGTCTCTGTATTATGTAGTGCTAAAGATTCACATTCAGCTCCCCTCCTCCCCAGAATTGCTTGGCCCTGATCTCAGAACTCTTCTGTTTACTACTTAAGCTCCTTTTGCAATACATATGTTCGCCACACTCTTTCTCCTCACTACTTCATGATACTCTCCCCACCGTGCGAAACTAAAATCTAATATGGAGTTGGTACTCATGCAGATTGCACATTGGGTGGGGGTCAGGGAAGTGTATGTGAAGGGTTTTAGACCTCAGGGCAAGGGAAGAGGAATGGATAGTTCGGGTCACTTTTAGGGCTGGGGTGTCGGAGTAGGTCTCAGGGCAGTGGAAGCTGGATCTACTACTCTGATCTAGCTCCTTACCTCTAAGCTGGTGGTCTATCATCCTTTTCTCTTCCATTGCCTGTTTGAGCCTCTCCTGCTCCATTGCATCTCTCCTTGCTTCCTGCCTATCCCTCCGCCTCCACTACAAGACCTCCTGATCGCTCACTAGCATGATGACTGCTACCCAGGCCCTCATCACTGTTTGTAGCTCCTCTTTTCTGGTGAGGCCTCTGATTGGACTATAAGGTTTTTGCAAATAGCCTTCAACTCCTTTATGTTGTAGGTTTCTAACATCTCCTCCTCAAAGACGACTACCAGGGATGCAACTGATAATGCTATTGACTCGGGTATGATGCAATAGAAAGTTCAAGTTTCCAACAAATGGCAAGATCAAAAACAGACCAAAACAGAAACAGTGAGAACACCCAGGATATTGCGGCATAGATATGCAAATTTAGCGGCACAAAAATAGAAATTTTGCTGCATTATTGCGGCACTTTATTTTGATTTTCAGCCGCAAATCAATGCAAACTAATTTAGTAGAGTATTTAACTTTGAAATATGCATTATAAACTCAGAGAGATTTTCTGCTATATTCTCCTTTGTGGGAACATTCCAGGAGCATAGGTTCAGTCAAGCACAATAGCACAGGGAGACCCCAGAGGCACCCCAGACCATAGAGACGTCATCTCCTCACCCTCTCTTCTAAAAACAATGCTGTTCGAGGAAACAGTTAAAAACTACAGTGCTATTAACTTGGCCTCTCTGTAAAGTGTTGCTAATGTTTTTGAATGTGTGACCGAAAACACTCTGGTCACTTTGCAACCACTTTGTTTAGTTGTGTGCAGTTATTGTCCATATATTATATATTCTTTAAATGTATTTACCCCTTCCTTCTTGAGCCTGCAGCTCGAACAAAAAATGCCAGAGAAAGAAAACATTTGCTACAAAATGTCCTTTTTTGGATACACTTCACAGGGGAACGAATGAAGGAGAGGAAAGAGAGGTAAGAACCGCTTGCTGAACCTACCACTTCCATTCCGAGGCTGCAGCTCTAACAGAGAAAGATGACCTTTCCAACAAAATGTTCTTTTCACATTTTATAGTCCATTTAATGTGGTAACGAATGAAGGAGAGGAAAGAGCTGGGTAGAACCGCGTGCTGAAGTCACGATTTTCCTTCAGCAAACTTGGACGAGGGTGGTGCAAAGTGTTGCAGAGAGCTGGATGGCGGGTGGGTGGGAGGGAGAAGCCCCTGCACCTCCACAGAACTTTAAAGCGCTCGGCTTCCAGGGGGAGGAAGAGTTGTCCATCACATACCGAGCCCTGCGCTCTCCGTCATAGTTCCAAAATGTGGCTTTATTTATACATCAGGAAAGAGCGCTTCCAGAAGCTGAAACGCAAACACTGCTCGGCTTTCTCGGAGACTCGCCTCTTCTTCTTCCAAAGTGCACGACACAGTTACCTTAATGCAGTGCAGCAGGAGTAAACAGGCAGCTACTACAGCTGTACAGCACCACGTAATGACGTGTGCGCTCACAACAAATAAGATGTCACCATCTTTTTTTGCTGCCTGCCAGAGACCTTTTTCTCGGCCAAAAAGTGCAATATCTCGTTCATCGCGCTCCTAGGCTGATTGCACAATTATTTTGCGAATCCTAAAATGCTAGAGTGTCTGTACAGTGTGTACGACATAATGGTATGCGAAATGGTAGTTATGCACACCAATCACTGTAGGTCAAGTGCAAATGCAAGTCCTATCCTCACTGCACTCTGTGGGAGATTTAATCAGCAAGGTAGCTCGTCTGCGCAGCTTCAGCATACTTAAAGGTGATTTCTAAGTACTTGGATGATCTTACCTGCATTGTTATTATGGCTACAGCATACCTCTTTTGCTTGATTTCCTTGTAGCACTGACATGCATATTGGGATGTAGCTGGCTCCAGTTACCCTGCCACAGCCCACTTCGATTTTCTTCTAGGCACAGATGTGCCATTTTTGTAGATGCCTGGCTCCGGTTAGGATAGGCACCATCTTGTAGTGGGTTTTAACCCACTTTTTAATCATTTTATGTGTTTAAATGTTCTCAAGTTTATTTTAGTTTGATATTCTTTACTAGTATTAACCCTCAGCAGGGTAACCTGCTGTAGGACTATGGTTGCTGGACCCAAGTTAGTATTTTACTTTCTTGCCTTTGTTTTCATGCTTACTCAAAGTCTTTGGTGAACCCACGACCCCCGCATTAGGGAAACCTGCACAGCGGACAGGCCGATGGCGTGCCAAAGGCAAGCCCATCTATGCTCAGCACCAGCCTCCTGTGGGTTTTATGCCGCAACCCATTAAAAAAAAAAAACAGCAACCTCCTCGAGCTAAATACTTTAAATGATTCAAGAAGACGTTGCTCTGGCCCAGTGTTAAGCTGTTATAATAACAAGGCACTACGGAGTTGCCCAGAATGCAATCTTACATTAACAGACATCAAGGTGAGTACCAACAACACTGTCGGCACCCCCCACACCCCTTGGTTGAGGAAAAAAAAGTTACACTACCCTTGCATTGTACATTAATAAATACTCGGTCACTGATAAAACATAAGCACAAATTAGCAACATTTTTAGAGGCACATGCTCTTTACTTAGCAGTTGTTATTGAAACCTGGGCGGATGCATCTGGCCCCGACTTGATTGACGCCACTCTTTCGGGCTTCTCCAATGCTAGGACAGATCGGGAGGGAAAAGCGGGAGGGGGCTTAGCTGTAGGCTACCGAGATCATTTGAGGCCAATCTTCACTGATATTCTGTGCAAACACGATTGTGAGGTGCTCTCTTTGAAAATTGAATTTAGCTACACCTTTACCTTCAATGGGCTCCTCACCTATTGTCCGCCGGGTCCTAGAGCTGACTGTATACAAACTCTTGGCCAGCTATTAGAGTATAAGGTAAACTCTCAGGGCTGCACTATATTAGGCGATTTCAACTTCCATTTGGATAATTTGCAGGATAAAGAGTCTAGTGACATTATTGATTTGATGACTGTATTATTGGGGGCCCTAGTCATAAGGCAGGGAATCTGCTCAATTATGTCTTTACGGACAGCCAGTTTCTAGAACCCAGATGTGTACTTCATTTACCCTGGTTGGATCACTCTGCTGTTCTGTTTTCTTTATCCATACCCATTGCCTCGGGCAATACATGCATTTCAACCAGAAAATACAAGCCGCGCCACTGGCACAGTTTAGACGCCACTGAATTCAATGCCCTACTGGAAAATAGCAGACCCGCTATTTCCGTTGATTCAGAGACTATACCTTGGACTATCACTCATGGATTGGCTCAACAGTACAGTCCCTAGTGCCATCAAAAACTGTTAAGGTAAACTGAGCTACCCCTACTGAGCCCTGGTTCTCACTGGAATTGAGGCTTTTAAAAAGGTGATGCCGCTCGCAAGATCGGCGGTGGAGACAAAATTATGCCACCACAAGAAAGAAATTTATAGGGAGATAATCGTACAGTACAAAGAACTGATTTACAAGTAAAAAAAATCTATTTTTTCTGATAAAATTTGCAAACAACCGTAATAAATAATTATTTGCCTTGGTTAAAAAATTAAGTAGAATCCCAGAGACCAGAAATTGGGCCATTGACCAGACATTTTGTAACACTCTACCGTCTTTTTTCCATGAAACAATTATCAGTATCTATGACACATTCCCCTTGAATCACTCTCTGGAAATGTGCAGTCCTTCGGATGAGAGCAGAGGGGATGTTTTTAATCAAACAGACCAAAATGGCCCATCAGTAGCTAATATTGCTCGGCTATTTAACTTCTCGCCCGTCTCTTTTGATCAGGTTCTCAACCTATTTCGCACAGCTAAAGCTAGCTCCCCCGCGGATCCTTGTGCCACTAGAATAGCACAATTAGCTTTGTATCTTATTGCACAGCAACTCACTGACATTTTTAATCCTGTCCTCAAAATAGGAATATTTCCCAAAATTTGGAAAAAGGCTTCCTTTCTGCCTCTGTAAAAAAAAAAAAATCCAACCTGGATTCTCTGGACCCCAGTAATTAACGCTCGATCTCCCGGTTGTCCTTGCCGGCAAAAATCTTGGAAAATGTATTAATCAAGAGTTGACTACTCTTATCAACAATAATCATGTATTGGATTCTACCCAGTACGCGTTCAGGAGTGAGCACAGCACGGAGCTCGCCTTGATTATTGTTACGGAGGAGGTTAGACGCACGATCGACCATGGAGGAAATGCCGCTTTGATCTTTTTGGACCTCTCGGCGGCCTTAGATACGGTGGACCATGGCTTACTGATAAGTCATCTCCAAATGATTGGCATAGTCGGTGTAGCTCTTTCTCTTGTTAAATCTTTTTTTATCTGACCATGAGCAATTTGTGGAAATTGACAGCTATGCATCACACGCCTTTCAACTCCCATGTGGGTTTCCACAGGTATCTTCACTTAGCCCTTCTCCTTTTAATCTATATGTCCCCCTTCTAGCCAGGCTTATTAAATCATTTGGCTTTGCCATGGTGTCGTACGCCAATGGCACTCAGATTATTGTTTCTGTCACAAACAATATCCAGGTCACATCTTCTAAGTTCCAAAGTTGTATGCAATAGGTTAGCAAGTGGATGTTGGAAATTGCCTGAAGTTAAAATCCAATAAAACTGAAATATTGCTCTTTGGAAGTAATACCTCCTTTTGGTCTCCCGACTGCTGGCCTCAAGAACTCAGCCCGCTCTCTATTCCAGCGACACAGCCTTGTCTTTTAAACATCAGGCAAACACCATTACCTTATCTACTTTCTTAACATTAAAAATTCTAAGGATATGTTTTCTATACCTCCTGACCTACACAAAACGATTTGTCTCTGCACTCAACTTATCTAAGTTAAACTACTGTAATGCTCTCTTTGTTGGTCACAGCAGGGTCTACTTAACAAACTACAGGTTCTTCAGAATGCGGCGGCTCGACTACTACTAGGGATCCCTGGACATCATTCAGCTAAATACGCTCTTAAATCCCTCCACTTGCTCCCTGTGGAAAAAAGGATCGACTTAAAAGTCCTGTGTATTGCTTTTAAAGCACTCCACAATCATGAACCCAAATAACTAAAGCACCAGTTCCACTGGTATTTTCAGCTGAGAAATCTCCTGTCACAGTCTCTAAAGCTGGCGTAGGTTCCCAGATTTCGACTTGTAAATTGTGGGGGGAGTGGGATGGGCAAAAGTTTTGTTACTGTGCTGCTCCTTTTCTGGGTGCTGTGTGGGGTTGGCCAGCAGTTTCTGCAGAGGAAAGGACAAAGATTGGAACTTTGCTGTGAACATGCATGAAGCAGTATCACCAAGGGCCTGTGTGTGCTGGCCTTCTGTTCTGAAGTCTCAGGGACACAATGACTTCGCCCCAAGTTCCCCTGATCCCTGCTGCTGAGAGTTCTGACCTCTCAGGAGGTGTCTGTTCCAGTTTTGGGCCTCTGGAGGTTGTTCCTGCTGTTGAGAGCTGGAAGAAACCTGAAGAACTGAGAAAATCGACGCATCGCCCTTCTTGCGGCTGTTTTTCCCCGTTGCAGCACTGCTGTGCGAGAAGAATCTCCATGCGCCACTGCAGAGACGATGCAGCACTTGTCATGGCTGCAAGAACTGATGCTTCGTGGGATCACGGCTGAAGAAACCGATGCAGCGCCACTTGCTGTCACGGCATTGACCGTCGACGCCTCCTGAATTTCCACGAACCACACCTTTGCGGCAAGTTTTCCCGATGCAATACCCACGGACCAGAATCGTTTTTGAGTCGGCGCAGTCTGGATTCAACGCATCACTTCTCCTGCGTGTAGCAGAACTGTTGCATCGCCTCCTCAAGAACTCAGGAACTGACGCATGCCTTTGTTCCTTGATGCTTCTCTTCTCTGACTGTTTGACCTTTGAAAAGTCATATTCTTATTACATGTATGTTAGATTTTTGTTGTTTTGGTCTTGTTGAATTTAGATAAAGATAAGTTATTTATCTAAATTGGTGTGGTGTCCATTTGAGGTTTGAGTACAAATACTTTACACATTCCCTTTAGGATAAGCCTGTCTTCTTTTGCCAAGCTACCCAAGAGGTGAGCAGGGGTTAGCTGAAGTGTGTATTCCCCTTACCCTGACTAGCTAGAAGCAAGAGTCCCTATTTGGACAAGGATACCTACCTCTGCCAACTGGAACCCCCATTTCTAACAAGGTCTAACTGTAGACAACCTTACTCCAGTCTTGGTGGAGGAGGAGCTAGCCTCAGAACCAGTTTGATGTGGTTGAGGAGGAGGGGGATTCTTCATTTCCATAAACACCCTTGGCTTGGCCACCAGCCTCCTCCAAGGACAGAAGTGTTCTACCACATCAAATGGTGCCTCATATATGGGTGCGAGTGGCAATGTGGTATCCAAATACAATTTTCAGAGACGTCCAACAGGAGTAATACGCACACTTTGCCTAGGTGAGTGCAAAAAGGCAGCAAACCCTGATGCGTTTCAACAACACTCGTCTTGATCAGGGATCTAGGAGCAGTAGAAAAAAATGTATTTACATGTTTGTGACATAAACCAAGGACACCACAACATTAGAGCTGGTATTCTTTTTTTTGCAGAATTCTCCTCATTCTGAGGAACGCAAGAAACCAGCCTCTACCAGCACCCCTCTTACCCAAATCCCTGCCATTACGGCTACTGAGCTGATTCAACTTTGCAAGAAAGTGAAATCTGGCTCCCCGACGGATCCCATGAGCCCTTCTCACTTTCTGGATTCGATTGACTTTTTCCTACCCCCCATGATGGATATTCTCAACCTCTCCTTCACTTCCGCTTCCGTACCCATAGCTTGGAAGCAAGCCTGGGTATCACCTATAATCAAAAAACCCACCCTGGACTCTTCAAAGCCGGAAAATTTCCGACCAATATCCCTCCTCCCCTGGATATCTAAAATAGCAGAAGCCCATGTCAATGGCATTCTCTCTAAACATGTGCACCTAAATGGAATCTTGGACCCATCCCAAAATGGCTTTAGAGCAGGTCACAGTACCGAATCTGCCCTATTGGCCACGACCGAACATCTCCGGACGATTCTAGACTCCGGTCAAAGTGCTGCGCTGATCCTCTTAGATCTCAGCGCAGCCTTTGACACGGTATCTCATGACATCCTTCTGAATCGGCTGGAGATGGCCGGTGTGTCTGGCCTCGCGCTCGCCTGGTTCCACTCCTTTCTTAAGGACAGATCCTTAAGGTATCAGCCCCCCTTTCCTCTCAAAATCCCATCTTATAGCACAAGGAGTTCCCCAGGGCTCAGCGTTGAGCCCCTCCCTCTTCAACCTGTATGTCCAGCCACTCGCGGAGGTGGCCAAAGAGTGGGGGCTCACGCTGGTGTCGTACGCCGACGACACCCAGCTGGTTGTCTCTCTCACGGAAAGCCCGTCCTCCGCGGCATCCAGGTTCAGAGAGGGCATGGCAGCAGTGGCACAATGGATGACGGATAACCACCTTCAACTCAACGCCGGAAAAACCGAGGTGCTCCTCCTTGGCAGAAACACCAGCCTATGGAATGAGCAATGGTGGCCGTCATCCCTTGGCACCACCCTACTCCCCAAAAACTGTGTAAAAAACTTGGGAGTTTGGATGGATGCCAACCTCAGCTTCCAGTCACACACTAAAAAGGTGGCAGCCACCTGTATAGGTCTTCTAAGAAACCTCAGACCTATACTCGGATTATTTGATCCTAAGGTTCGACAGATAATTGTCCAGGCAACCATTCTGTCACGCCTAGACTATGCGAACGTCCTCCTCCTGGGAGCAAACAAAGCAGAAACGGCTAGGTTCCAACGAGTCCAGAATGCGGCAGCTAGAATGTTGGTCGGTCTCCCACGGAGATGTTCAGCCAGAGCCACTATCCGCAAACTCCACTGGCTGCCCGTAGAACACAGAATCAAATTTAAAGCTCTCATTACGATCTTTAAAATTGCCAAACAGGGAAACCCCCCTCTGCTGCGATACCTGGCTTGCCCTTATGTCCCTGGCCGTGAACTACGCTCCTCCAACCAGCTTCTCCTGAAAGTACCCAGAACAAAGCGCTGTCGTACGGGAGGCCGATCCTGTGGCGTTCTCGGTCCCAAACTTTGGAACGATCTTCCTCTCAGTATACGCTCCATAGATACTCTCTCGGTCTTTCGTAAGGCAATCAAAACTTTCCTTTTCCCTGCCCCCTAGGGTATCTCTCCTTTCCCCTCTTCCCCCGTCCAGTAAAGTGTGTGCTTGTCTCTCAGCGCCGGGACGCCCCATTGCTGGGGTAGCTGTTGCGCTTCACCAAACATAGAATAGAATAGAATTCATCATGCTTTTTTTAGCACTTTTAAAAAATGTCTGGCCATCTAATGTTAGACTTACCAACCTATGTAGTGAGTTTCTCACCTCTTCTGGTCTCAAAGAAACAACATACAGCCCTATGGACAAAAGTGTAAAACATTATATTATCATGCACTGAAACACATATCAGAATGTCAGCAATATGTACTTTTCAAGGAAAGCTGCATTCAGATTCAATGGGGGGATTCCAAAGTCCAGCATCTTGCCCAGGTGGGTTAATTATACTACACTTTTTGCAAATTAAAATTTTTCTCCGATGTCTGTAAGTGCATGCACAAATAAACAAAAACCTCTGACTCTAAGTTGAAGTCATGAATATTATTTGTTTTCTACGCCAAAATTGGGTTTTACATATGGCTCAACATAACAAATGGCAAAAAACCAAAATTCTTAGCTTTGGTGCCTGCTCCAAAACAGGAATCGCCTCTGGGGCTCCTGTAAAAATATATTTTAAATAGTGCTGTTAGAACCAGAGGAGAAGCACTGCTTCTCTTGAATCCACAGATGGGCTGGCAGAGCACGTTAAGGTTCACACCCAATGGTCCAGGACTGGGGTGGCACTACCTGGGAGGGTAGGACTCACAGCTGGCAGAGTCCAGGTGCTGGGTTCAAGGTTGTTGTAAGCCTATTCTGTCCCTGAGGCTTCTGATCAGGAGGCCCTGAGTGTAGAAATGCTGGTCCAATCCTTCTTACACAGGCAAGTGGGCAACTGGTCAGTACAGTTGGGCAGCAGTCCATCAGAGTGGCAGTCCTTTCAGCAGCACATAATTCCTTATTCCTTATATCTGATGCCCACTTTAATTTAGAGGAAACTTCTAGAGGGTTCCACCCCCCACCCGAGCTGTCAAACATGTGAGAGTGCTCAAGCATAGCCTTTTTGATCTGCAATTATGATTGGTGACAGATTCACCCCTCCTCAAAGTGGCGTATCCTGCCAACACCTATCTTCACTTTGCCTTACTATCATCTGGGAGCACTATACTAAGACCAGGTGCTAGCCACACCCATGCGACCACGAGCTGGCTGCAGGCACCAATTGGTTCGGACAGGAAAAATGCCAACTTTCTAAAAGTGGCATTTTCAGAATTGTGATTAGAAATCTGACTTTATCATTAAAGAGGCTTGAGCTGTTTACCAGCTCCCAATTGAAAGTCATCACATATAAAATGTAATAAGATGCAATATATGGAAGTGGTAGGCCTTGCAGTAGTGAAAAATGAATTTAGGCATTTTTCACTACCAGGACATGTAAAACTAAAATGTACATGTCCTGCTTTATAAATACACTGCACCCTGCTGCCTGGGCTGTTCAGGGCTTGCCCTACAGGTGCCGTATGTATTAAACAGGAAGGTTTGGCCCCTGCAAACGTTTTGTTTTGCCAGGTCGAAATGGCAGTTTAAAACTACTCACATTGGTTTCAATGGCAGGCCTGAGATATGTTTAAAGGGATATTGAAGTGGGTGGCACAATTAGTGCTTCAGGCCCACTGGTAGCATGTGTTTTACAGGCCCTGGACACATGTAGCACCACTTTACTAGGGACGTACAAGGAAATTAAATAGACTAGTTGGGTGTACGCCAATTCTACCATGTTGTAAGGTGAGAGCACAATAGACTAGTTGGGTGTACGCCAATTCTACCATGTTGTAAGGTGAGAGCACAAGTGCTTCGTCATAAAGTCAACAAAAACAGTTTAACAAAATAGGAGGTTGAAAGCAAAAGGTTTAGAGATGACCCTGCTGAAGTTACCAAGTCCAACATAGAGCAACTCCACACCATGTTCAGTGAAGGCCATTATGCTGCCATGATCCTGCTTGATGTTTAAGTGGCCTTTGACACCATAGTTTATAATGCGTTGCTGACCAGACTTATACTGGATTGAGATCACTGCGAATGCTGTAACCACTATCAAATATATATTTTTTTAAATAATGTTATATAGCGTGAACTAGACCCGAAGATATCCGGTATCAGTGCGCTTTACATAGCACCAGTGTCGTTACATGAGTACACATTCATTTTTGTTAGGCACAGGGAGATTAAGTGAGTTGCCAAGAATCACAGGATGTTGAGCGTGGTTGTCGAAACTCGAACAAGGTTCCCCAGCTTCAACGTCGACCGATCTAGCCGTAAGGCTACATCCTCTCCCATCAATAAGCACAGCCAGCAAGTACCCATTGATTATACAGAATCATCTTCCTGCAAATCACTTTGTTGACCATCAAGGATCATTCCTCCACCCAATTGCAGTATTCCTTCCAACTGTTACATCAATGCAGTCAGCTTCCAAATATACACCAATGATACCCAAGTTTAGATTTGTATGTGAAAACACTCAATGGGACTTTTCGCATTGTCCTCTGTCTACATAACGTTTAGTACAGGATGGAAGAAAGCTTTCTTTGGCCAAATGGACCAAAACCAAAGGACCTAATCTAACTCTTCAGCTCGACGATTAGTCTGCCCCCTTACTCTAGGCCAGGGGTACTCATAGTACGGGCCGCTGGTGGCCCGGCAAGCCTTCCCTGGCGGCCCGCGGACCTTGCAGACATCATCCCCGAGATTTTTATTATTATTATTTTTTTTAAAGAGTGTCTTCTGCAACCAGAGCGCGACTCAGAGACTCTGCTGCTCTGTGGGGGCCGAGCGATTCCCGCCATAGTCAAAGTGGGACTGCAGGGGTGCTAAGAGGTGAACAAAGCCTCCTTAACATGTCAATGGTCTTTTAAAGACCTGTGAAGTGCTCGGGTGTGGCTGTGTGTGTGTGTGCCTGGAAGCTGTCACAGCCCGGGCACACACAGGCAGGGTGAGGTGTCAGAGGGAGGTAGAGGGAGGGAGACTGACGGAGGGAGGGAAAGGGAGGGAGAGGGAGGGAGGGAGAGCGAGGGAGGGAGGGAAAGCAGGAGAGGGAGGGAGGGAAAGGGAGGCAGACAGAGGGAGGGAGACAGGGGAAAGGGAGGGAGAGGGAGGGAGGGAGAGAAAGCGAGGGAGAGCGAGGGAAGGACAGAAAGCGAAGGAGGGAGGGAAAGGGAGGCAGACAGAGGGAGGTAGAGCGAGGGAGAGCGAGAGGGAGGGAAAGGGAGGGAGAGGGAGGGAGGGTGAGGGAAGGAGAGCGAGGGAGGGAAAGCGAGGCAGACAGAGGGAGGGAGGGAAAGGGAGGGAGAGAGCGAGGGAGGGAGGGAGAGAAAACGAGGGAGGGAGGGAAAGGGAGGTAGAGGGAGGGAAAGGGAGGCAGAAAGAGGGAGGGAGAGGGAGACAGGGAGGGAGAGAGGGAGGGAAAGGGAGGGAGAGGAAGGGGAGGGAGAGGGAGGGAGAGCGAGGGCGGGAGGGGGAGGGAGGGATTTAGGGAGAGGGAGTGAGGGAAAGGGAGGCAGACAGAGGGAGGGAGAGTGAGAGGGAGGGGGAGGGAGAGGGAGGTAGAGGGAGGGAAAGGGAGGGAGAGGGAGGGAGGGAGGGAAAGGGAGGGAGAGCGAGGGAGGGAGGGAAAGGTAGGGAGGTTGAAGGAGGGGGAGGGAGGGTAAGGGAGGGAGACAGAGGGAGAGGGAGGGAGACAGAGAGAGGGAAAGGGAGGGAGAGGGAGGGAAAGGAGGCAGACAGAGGGAGGGAGACAAAGGGAGGGAAAGGGAGGAAGAGAGAGAAGGAGGGAGGGAAAGGGATGGAGACAGAGGGAGGGGAAGGGAGGGAGAGGTAGGGAGGGAAAGCGAGGGAGGGAGAGTGAGAAGGAGGAAGGGAAATGCAGGGAGGGGGATGGAGAGCAAGGGTGTGAGGGAGGGAGACCGAGGGAGGGAAAGGGAGGGAGACAGAGGGAGGGAGACGGAGGTAGGGAGTGGGAGGTAAAGGGAGGGAGGGGGAGGGAGAGAGAGGGAGACAGAGTGAGGGAGAGCGAGGAAGGGAAAGGGAGGGAGGGAAAGGGAGGCAGACAGATGGAGGGAGACAAAGGGAGGGAGAGAGGGGTGGAAAGGCAGGGAGACAGAGGGAGCGCGAGGGAGGGAGGGGGGGGGAAAGGGAGGGAGAGCAAGGGTGGGAGGGAGAAGGAGACCGAGGGAGGGAAAGGGTGGGAGAGGGAGACAGAGGGAGGGAGACAGAGAGAGGGAGACAGAGTGAGGGAGAGGGAAGGAGAGAGAGGGAGACCTCAGAGTGAGGGAGAGGGAAGGAGAGAGAGGGAGACCTCAGAATGAGAGAGAAGGAAGGAGAGAGAGGGAGACCTCAGAGTGAGGGAGAGGGAAGGAGAGAGAGGGAGACAGAGGGAATGAGGGAGAGGGAAGGAGAGAGAGGGAGACAGAGGGAGGGAGAGGGAAATAGAGTCAGGGAGAGAGAGAAAGAGAGGGAGGGAGACAGAGAGAGATGTGTGTATGCCGGGTCTGGTGGCTTAGTGGACGAAGGCGTCCGCTGCAGAGACCTGTGATCAACCTCATGGTCACAGGTTTTTTTGTTGCTCTAGCCCCGCCCCTTCCCCACTGACCCCGCCCCCACCGGTGCGGCCCCCGGACACAAACCACACTGTATATTTGGCCCCTGAGAGAAAGTTTGTGAGTACCCATGATCTAGGCACTGCCCAACCCTGTGCAGGATGTAATAAATCTGGCAATCCTCTCCACCCTAGATTTCTCATTCACCTGTCAAATTAGTACACATGTCTAAAAGTGTCAATATGCAACATTTACTGGTTCAAATTATTCTTTGCCTTTTGCAACCATATTAAAATGAAGATATGTGCTTTTTCATGTGAATCTAGGCTAAATATTGGAATCCTGATAAACTCTAACAACTTCAAAATCACACGTCAACCATAAATGACCAAATCTTTGGAGATATGACTATTTTAAACTAGCACTGCCTTCCCTGTGGAGTCGAAGATCAAATTCAGTTCATGGCAGTATCATAAGGCCATTTTTTTAATGAACTATTCAATCCTTGCCAGGAACCTTCATTCAGCCTCCTTACATTTGATCCCTTGGTGAAGCAAGGTGAATAACACATCCAAAGCCCTAAAATGTGAAACACCCTTGTCCCCATCTCAGAGTAGAATGCTATTACCTCTGAACCAGGAAACCACTTAAGCAGCACTTTTTTTTGTTCAATTGCCTGAAACGGTCTTTTGGCCTGTCCTAGTGGAATGCTGGAATGGGACATTCGCGTTATGCTTCTGGGCTCCAGTGGCTACAGATACTCTGATCTAACCCTTTGTTGATTTGCTTCCTATAGGAAGGAGCACAGTAAGGAAACCACAGTTAATATAATTGTTAGATCTGGGGGTCTCTAGTTGGCAGAGGTAGGTACCACTGTCCAAATAGGGACCCTTGCTTCTAGTCAGGGCAAGGAGATAACCCTCTGAGATAACCCCTGCTCACCCTCTAGGTAGCTTGGCACGAGCAGTCTAGGCTAACCAGAGGCAATGCGTAAAGTATTTGTACCAACACTCACAGTAACACAGTGAAAACACCACAAACTGACTCCACAACAGTTTAGAAAAATAAAAGTATTTTAATCTAAACTACACAAGACCAAAACGACAAAAATCCAACATACACAGTTCAAGAATATGGTTTCAAAAAGAGTTCTTAAGTTTGCGTTAGAATTCTCTACGTTGCGATAGAATTCTCTACTGATGCGTGAAAAGTTCACAGTTGCGTCACGTTTACTCACAGTACCTTTTAGTTGCAACAAAGTTCCAAAAGCAGAAGCTGGTGCGGTGGAAAACAAGCGATACGTTGTTCCTGAGACCCTGGGGAGGCGATGCGACAGCCCCGCTGCAGCAGCGGGCGTGTTGCGACGAATCCGGTCTGTATGGGGAAGAAGGCCACTTGTATGGATTCCGGTGCGTAGGTTCTGTAGGAAGTCTGTTCTCGCAAAGGCACGATGCGTCGATCTCCTAGGGGCTGCAACGATCTCCGGGGCGACGATGCGCGGTCCAGCGGGGATCCTCTCTCTCGCAGCTCCTCGATGCGTTGATTCTGCGACGATGCTCGCAGCGACGTGATGCGGTCCGCAAGCAAGCGGTGCAGCGATCTCACCCAGCGACGACAGGCTCTGCGACGATACTCGCAGCGATGTTCGATTCTCCCGCACCGGTCTGGTGCGTCCCGCAAACGAAGGATGCGACGTCTCTGGCAGCGGCGTCAGGCGCTGCGACAATCTCGACCTCCGTAGCGGCGGGAAACTTCTCGCACTGTCGGGGATGCGCTCCGCAAGCGAGCGATGTGACACTTTTCAAGTTCAAAAGTCACTCTAACTTAGTTTCAAGCTTCCCAGCTCAGGTACAACTTCCAGAGGCCCCACAACTGGATCAAGCACTCTAGGAAGGACAGAACTCTCTCAGCAGAGTTCAGGGAAGCTGGGAGTGAAGTCCTTTTGTTCCTGGGACTTCAAAACAGGGAGCCAGCTCTACTCAGGCCCTTGGAGATTCCTTCAAGACAGGGGACACAGCTCAGCAGCAAAGTCCTTCCCCTCTCCTTGGCAGCAAAGCAACAGGTCAGTCCAGCAGAGCAACAGCAGGACAATCTTCCTTCTTCAGTTTCAGCTTTCTCCTTGGCAGAGGTTCCTTCTTGATTTCCAGGATGATCTAATTTTCTGTTGTCAGGGGTCCTGTACTTATACCCCTAAAGTCTTTGTTCTCTCTGTGCATGTGGGCCCTGTGCCCGGTCTGAACCAGTTCTGGGTGGTTCCTGTGTACTTTGTTTTGCTGGCTGCTTCTTTCCTTTCAGAGTGAGGGGCAGGGTCCTCAGCCGCCCAGCAGGGGGGTGGAGCCAGCATTGTGGAAGGCAGGCACAGCCCTATTCAGCCCAGGTGCTAACTCCTCCCACCACTCCAGTTGCAAATGCAGTCATTCAGCCTAGTGCTGACTCATCCAGCCTCCTGGGGAATTCCCCAGCCCCTGTCACTCTCAAACCAGACAGTCAATACACAAACAGGCCCAGGCACACAGAAGGGTCAGACAAGAGAACAGCAACTTTCTAAAAGTGCTGTTCTCAAACACAGGATTTAAAAACAACCTTTCCCAAAAGATGTGTTAATAAATTCTGAGTTCAGGGATACTAGATACCTATGTCCTATCTTGTTCCTATGGGAAGAAATGCTGTTAACCACTGTAGCCAGCATCCCCCATGTTAACCTATTGAGCAAGATAGCCTTACAGTAGTGAAAAACGAAAATGGCTGCCATTCACTACCAGAGCATGTCACCTGCACTAGTACATGCTCTACCTTTTACATACACTGCACCCTGCCCAGCGGGGTACCTTGGGCCTTCCATAGGGGTGACTGATGTGCACGAAAAGGGAAGGGTTAGGCCTGGTCAGTGGGGACACTGACCAGGAGGACATGGCAGTTCTAAACTGCCCATAGTCACTGCAGTGGCAGGCCCGAGACACCATTTTAGAGCTACTCCTGTGGGTGGCACAATCAGTGCTGTAGGCCCACTAGTAGCATTTGTCATCACCAGCCCTGGCACACCCAGTGCACTTTACTAGGGACTTCATGGTGATACAAATATGCCAAACATGTATATCCAATCAGAATAACAATTTACACAGAGAGCATATGCACTTTAGCACTGATCAGCAGTGGTAAAGTGCGCAGAGTCCTATTGCCAACAGCCACGGGTCAGGAAAAATAAGGGAGGAAGAAGCAAAAAGTTTGAGGATGACCCTGCAAGAAGGGCCAGTTCCAACACAACCCCCTTCCAGCCTAAAGCCAGGGTAGACCAAACGATACCTCAATGGGATTCCCTGCTTAAGGCGATAGAACACGGAAACTGGCCCACACAGCAGGGCAGTCCTGTTCTACGCCGTCCTAAACCCAGTTGGATCACTCTATCCATACTCTCAGAGTCCACCATGCCAATCCATGTGGAAACCTTCTCTTCACCTGTGGACACCACCCGTACAGCACCTAACCTTAATTTACTCACAGGTGTGTCCCAACAGACCGACAGCAAGCCACAGTGACCACCGACAGGGATCAGGGGTGAGACCCAGGCCTCATGCCTCTCAGGGTTCTCAAACCACTGTGGCGCCAGAGGGTGGGGGGCAGTAGCCCCAGGTGCTTGGCACCCTTTGTCCACTCCCTCTCTTGTCAGGTCAAGTCTGACATCCTGGCACGGACCCACCAGTCCCGGACCAGTATCCGGTGGCTGGACAGGAGGCTGGGGTGGGCTTCCCCACACCTGGTCCTCCTCTACCTTGGGGCTCTGTACCCTCCCACCTGGAGCGGTACCCCCTTCTAGAATAGCCAGGGCACCTGTGGCAGGTGTCCCGCACCATTCATCCACCAGTTCAGGGGTGCTATCCTGCAACTGGTTTTCCGGGTCAGGGGGAATACCCCGGGCCTGGCCCTCAAACCTAGGCTCCCAAGCCTCCAGGTCAGACAACACCTGAACCTGGCTTCCCCACCCAGGGACTAACCCCTGCAGTGGAACACTTGCCTGGCGCACCAGGACTTCACTCACTGAGGTGCCTATACTGGTAGACAGTACCCACCGGGCCAACACAACGGTATGGCCTAGTCCACCCCCAGGGTGAGACTCCTGCCCTCGTTCCAGGGGCAACCCTGTCCACCAAGACAACCAAGAACGCAACTTTCCTACCAGTTCAGGACCTCCCTCCAGCAACTGGTCTCCCAACCTAGGGTTTAACCCCTCAGGTTGTACCGGGGTCAGAGGCGAGGACTCCCTCCCTCTGCACCCCCTTCCAGAGCGCTGCGTCCTCCCTACTGGAGGGGTACCCCTGGGAACCATATTGGTCAGGACACTCGTTACAGATGTCCTTCCTTCCAGGTCAGGCAAATCCTGAACCTGGTCTCCCAACCCAGGGACCAAAACCTGCAGTTGTGCATTTGCCTGGCACGCCAGGGCTTCTGGGCACTCACATAGTACCCCCTTGAGGGTGACACACAACTCATGTGTCCTGTGACAGTCTGCCTGGCGCAGATCTCCCGACCCCTGTCCACCTGACAGTGCGGGAAGATCCCCCAGGACAGAAGTGAGGTCACCATGGTCACCCACTGGGGACACAGCCCTTCCGACTGGTCCCTGACCCCCTTTCACCCTTCAGTCTGGTCTTCTGTACCCTCCCAAATGGAGCGGAACTGCCAGACACCAGAACTGATGGAGGCCTGGTTACAGGCACTCCCCGTTCACCAGACACTAGGAGATCCTCCTCAAATGGCCTACATGTACAGTCTAGGTCCCCAACCTGGTGTTCCCTTAAGGGACCCTCCAGGCCCTGAGACTGGGTTTCGGGCACCGTGAGACACACCGTCCCACACTCATTCCTTCTCCACTGAGACCGGACATGAGCCCCTACACCCCTCCCACTACACTGGGACCTAACTGGGCTACATTGAACCTCTTCCACCTCACAGGTCTGGAAGATATCTAAGCCACTCCTTTTGGGATCACTCCCCAATGCCTCCTCAGACTCTCTGGAATCCACCAAGAGGTCTGCCTCCAAAGCAAGCTCTCTGGGATCAGAGAACTCACACTCCACCGGGTGTTGGCATAGCTCTGGAAAACAGGGACTTAAAATATGCTCTCCAACAAATGAATCACACAGCCCCCCACAGTTGTTAACCAAGCTACCCTTTGCCTCACCCTCCAGTGCCTTACACAAGTACCCCACACCACTCTCCTGAGACTGGCAAGGCAGTATCTGACTGTCTCTGTCACACAACCCACACTCTTCTGGCTGGTCTTCACACACACACACCAAGGTTTCTACCACAGGGGAACCCCTCTCCCTGTACCTCTCTTCTAGAGTCAGTAGAGTGTCCCTCTCACCACTAGGAATATGGTCCCCTGTGCCAGTCCCCCAATCTACTTCAGGGACACTGCACTCCACTGGAACTACATCATAAACCTGAACCCCCTGGTGTATGTCGACCCCCTCCCTCAAGTCAGGCGCCACATCTCTGGGTGTTTGTACCTCTCTCTCCGCACTAGATATCATAATCATGCTGCCACCATCTGAGCTGGACTCCACCTCCAACTCAGCAAAGCTCCTTCCTTGAGCGTCCCATTTTTCTTTCTGGGCTAAGGCCCACCGGATCATACCTTCCTTGCTTAGCCAGTCTAATTCTCTGCACCTTTGCTCAGTAGCAAGGAGCCAGTCATCTTTCTCTTCCTCACTGTCAGAGAAGTCCTCCTCCTCAGAATCATCTGATATTGTTGCTTCCCAAATTCTGGCCTCATGGGAATACAGGCATGCCTCAAGATCACTCCTTGTGGAATCTTTCTCCATGGGCAGCCCCCTCTTCTTGCAAAAGGCTTTTATCTCCTCTTCTGTGTAGATGCACAGGTGGAAAAAGTTGACTTCCATTTTGGCAGGATTTTACAGGTGCAACACTAACCAGAGTCTCAATATCCAAAAATACTTCCAGGAGGACACCGGAAAAAACAAACAGTATGTGGTGGCGTAGTGGTCTGCACTCACTAGTGATGTACACCAATTACTGTGGGTCAAGTACAAATACAAGTTCAAATCCCACCGCCTGACCACCAATGTTAGAACTGGGGGTCTCTAGTTGGCAGAGGTAGGTACCACTGTCCAAATAGGGACCCTTGCTTCTAGTCAGGGCAAGGAGATAACCCTCTGAGATAACCCCTGCTCACCCTCTAGGTAGCTTGGCACGAGCAGTCTAGGCTAACCAGAGGCAATGCGTAAAGTATTTGTACCAACACTCACAGTAACACAGTGAAAACACCACAAACTGACTCCACAACAGTTTAGAAAAATAAAAGTATTTTAATCTAAACTACACAGACCAAAACGACAAAAATCTAAACTACACAGACCAAGAAAATGGTTTCAAAAAGAGTTCTTAAGGTTGCGTTAGAATTCTCTACGTTGCGATAGAATTCTCTACTGATGCGTGAAAAGTTCACAGTTGCGTCACGTTTACTCACAGTACCTTTTAGTTGCAACAAAGTTCCAAAAGCAGAAGCTGGTGCGGTGGAAAACAAGCGATGCGTTGTTCCTGAGACCCTGGGGAGGCGATGCGACAGCCCTGCTGCAGCAGCGGGCGTGTTGCGACGAATCCGGTCTGTATGGGGAAGAAGGCCACTTGTATGGATTCCGGTGCGTAGATTCCGTAGGAAGTCTGTTCTCGCAAAGGCACAATGCGTCGATCTCGTAGGGGCTGCGACGATCTCTGGGGCGACGATGCGCGGTCCAGCGGGGATCCTCTCTCTCGCAGCTCCTCGATGCGTTGATTCTGCGACGATGCTCGCAGCGACGTGATGCGGTCCGCAAGCAAGCGGTGCGGCGATCTCACCCAGCGACGACAGGCTCTGCGATGATACTCGCAGCGATGTTCGATTCTCCCGCACCGGTCTGGTGCGTCCCGCAAACGAAGGATGCGACGTCTCTGGCAGCGGCGTCAGGCGCTGCGACGATCTCGACCTCCGTAGTGGCGGGAAACTTCTCGCACTGTCGGGGATGCGCTCCGCAAGCGAGCGATGCGACACTTTTCAAGTTCAAAAGTCACTCAAGCTTATTTTTAAACTTCCCAGCTCAGGTACAACTTCCAGAGGCCCCACAACTGGATCAAGCACTCTAGGAAGGACGGAACTCTCTCAGCAGAGTTCAGGGAAGCTGGGGGTGAAGTCCTTTTGTTCCTGGGACTTCAAAACAGGGAGCCAGCTCTACTCAGGCCCTTGGAGATTCCTTCAAGACAGGGGACACAGCTCAGCAGCAAAGTCCTTCCCCTCTCCTTGGCAGCAAAGCAACAGGTCAGTCCAGCAGAGCAACAGCAGGACAATCTTCCTTCTTCAGTTTCAGCTTTCTCCTTGGCAGAGGTTCCTTCTTGATTTCCAGGATGATCTAATTTTCTGTTGTCAGGGGTCCTGTACTTATACCCCTAAAGTCTTTGTTCTCTCTGTGCATGTGGGCCCTGAGCCCGGTCTGAACCAGTTCTGGGTGGTTCCTGAGTGCTTTGTTTTGCTGGCTGCTTCTTTCCTTTCAGAGTGAGGGGCAGGGTCCTCAGCCGCCCAGCAGGGGGGTGGAGCCAGCATTGTGGAAGGCAGGCACAGCCCTATTCAGCCCATGTGCTAACTCCTCCCACCACTCCAGTTGCAAATGCAGTCATTCAGCCTAGTGCTGACTCATCCAGCCTCCTGGGGAATTCCCCAGCCCCTGTCACTCTCAAACCAGACAGTCAATACACAAACAGGCCCAGGCACACAGAAGGGTCAGACAAGAGAACAGCAACTTTCTAAAAGTGCTGTTCTCAAACACAGGATTTAAAAACAACCTTTCCCAAAAGATGTGTTAATAAATTCTGAGTTCAGGGATACTAGATACTTATGTCCTATCTTGTTCCTATGGGAAGAAATGCTGTTAACCACTGTAGCCAGCATCCCCCATGTTAACCTATGGAGCAAGATAGCCTTACAGTAGTGAAAAACGAAAATGGCTGCCATTCACTACCAGAGCATGTCACCTGCACTAGTATGTGCTCTACCTTTTACATACACTGCACCCTGCCCAGGGGGGTATCTTGGGCCTTCCATAGGGGTGACTGATGTGCACGAAAAGGGAAGGGTTAGGCCTGGTCAGTGGGGACACTGACCAGGAGGACATGGCAGTTCTAAACTGCCCATTGGCATTGCAGTGGCAGGCCTGAGACACCATTTTAGAGCTACTCCTGTGGGTGGCACAATCAGTGCTGTAGGCCCACTAGTAGCATTTGTCATCACCAGCCCTGGCACACCCAGTGCACTTTACTAGGGACTTCATGGTGATACAAATATGCCAAACATGTATATCCAATCAGAATAACAATTTACACAGAGAGCATATGCACTTTAACACTGATCAGCAGTGGTAAAGTGCGCAGAGTCCTATTGCCAACAGCCACGGGTCAGGAAAAATAAGGGAGGAAGAAGCAAAAAGTTTGAGGATGACCCTGCAAGAAGGGCCAGTTCCAACAATAATTAACATTATTCAATTGATTTGCTTTCAGTATGAACAGAAATGTCGATGGTGTATTTGTTGCTAAATATCTTTATGGGACAAGAGGAAAGGGTTGTGGTATAAATTATTAAACAATGTTAAACACTGATTATAATTTCATGATATACCTTTACACCTACAAAAAGATGGACAAGGAGTTAGGGGTTGAATGTTCTACTGAATTCGTAAAGTGTGTTAGCAGTAGAATGTATAGTCATGTTAATGCAGTATTCTGTTTCAGATGTGCTTAATTTTTAGATTTGTTCTTTTTGAATTTAATTCATTTTGTGGTTCTGCTTCAGGAAAAGAGCACAATTGAAAAGAAAACGACTTGTCGCTATAATTGATGAAAGAATGTTATTTCACGGCACAAGCAATGAATTTGTGGAGGCGATATGTAGTTATAACTTTGATTGGAGACTAAGTGGCATGCATGGTTCTATGTATGGTAAAGGTAAGACCATTTTATTTAGACTTTGCTAGTATGTAAAAGCTGCAGTGTGGTCAACAAAGAAAAGTGCCCCTTGAGCAAGAAGACTTACGTAATAATACAATATAAATGCAAACACCCTTCATTCACTCCAGTGTCAAAGATCAGAATACTGAGAAGTGTGGCTCAATGGTTAGAGCGGCAGACCCTGATGCAGAGGTCTAGCCCGGGACCAGGGTTCAATTCCCCGCCTCGGCAGGTCTTGAGCTCAAAAATTCCACGGGCCTGATAATTCTCGCCTCGTTGCCTATTCCAATCATGGAGTCCCACTCTGCAACTCTGGGCAATAGCTTGCTTAATCTCCACAACGGCCCCCACAACGGTAAGGATGCCTGGCCTCCACCTTGGGGGTGCCCAGGAGTGGACACCCCACAGGGAAAGCCAGGATGGATTCCACAGCGGTATTCGTACAAGCGCCTTGAGACCCTTGCGGGTGAGTAGTGCGCTATACAAGTATCAATTTAATACTCCTTAGCAAAACATAGCATGAATTTTGTAAATATAACAGAAATTAACTGATGTTGAGTCTGTTGTCAATTTATTATGCAATTATAACTTGGTACATTAAAAAATAAACATAACATTCACAAATTCGTAATATTAAAAATAAAATATCACCAAAGATATACATAATAAACATTATAAATAAGAGACAAAAAGCAAAGTGAATTCATTAAAAACCATCAAAGAATATTAATCCGATTAGAATCACATTTTTGGTGCAACTTTTGTTAACTGATGGCACCCTGAGTAGTTCCTCGGATTTAAAGCTGCAGTGTGCCCATTGTAGTGCCAGGAGGTTGAGAGCTGCCAAAGCAGTAAGCAGTACTATATTCATACGTGCCTCCCTTCCTCCTCCATGCTGTACAAAAGCTTTTCCGCACTGTGTGCTGAATCTTACTTTGTGTTATGCCTCTAAGGGTCTGTGAGTTGAAAAGTTGACAAAATCTATTTCTGAGAGAATATACACACATTGTGACTGTGCAGATAGCATTACTATTAAACAGCTTGCCTGATCAGAATAATAATTTGACCATCTGTAAATGATTACATTTATGACTCTATTTCCTGCGTATGTTGTCCTAGGCAGTATTACACTAAGGCTTTTATTGTCACATAATGTCTCATTAAAATGAGTGTAAAAATAAATACTTTTCTATCTTACCAGGTAAGGTACGGAAATCACAGCACTTTTATGTATCATATGACAGAATATATAATTTACAAAAGTCCATGTGCACCTAAAACTTTGTCTGTGCTTTTTCCCATTCACCCACACAACTTGTCAGTCGGTCTTCAGCCATTTCTCTGATCTTGTGAGAACAGAACATCTTTGCACAGCACACACTACCACACACAATTTCTTTTTTCTGCTTTCTGGCAGCCAGAACTTTACTTCATTTACTGACTTCATGTCTTCATGGTTTCTTGTCTATGCTTTAGGTCAAAGATGTCATGAAATGCAGCAGGTGTGGATTCCATTTCTCAGGGACTGATGGGCAAACCTATTTCTTATAGAGCCTATGTTCTAAGCATCCTGTTTTATCTTTTTTGATATGCAATTACCTTTCAGTCAGGATTGTCAGGAACGGATTGTCAGGAACTATCAGCATTGGTATGTTGACTTATTCATAATGCAGTTGCTGTTGGAGATATGATACTTACACGTATGGCAGCCACACCTGAGTAGACCGGTTATCCAGTATTAGCAGTATCTTTCATAGATTCACATGCCTGAATCATTCCCCGTCGTCGGGGTGGGAGCCCCCGGTATATAAAAAGAGTAATGTCATATAGACATATACATAGTAATAGGCCAGAGGCCTCTCATTAGTAACATATCCATGTCCTTTTGTAAAAAAGGACCAAACTTTGGCTAAGAGACAATCAGCTATCAACACCCTCTAGAACCTTCCTGGAAGGTGCCCTAGTCCCTCAGAGTTTCTACCGCACGTCGTGCTAAGGGAGTCTCCACTGAGCTCTGCTCAGCTTTCCTGTATTTCTAAATTTTTCCACAAATTTTCTCTCAGAATTTATTCTCTGTGAGGGGTTTTTCAGTTCACCATGGCTCACACTCCAAAGAAGGGGCTTTTTAGACCTTGTGCCTCTTGTGGCAAAAAGAGGCTTTACGTAGATGACAGGCATGAGGACTGCCTTTATTGTCTCTACCCAGACCACTCCGCTAAGGATTGTAAAGTCTGCTGCACTTTTTCTGCTAAAACTCTCAAAGACAGAGAGGGACGCCTGTTGATATGGCTTTCCGAGACTGAAAGATAAGGACCAAGCAGTCTCTTCAGGTGAGAGTGAGTGTTCCATCAGGAGTGCACATTCCTCTCCTAAAAGGCCTAGAATGACATCCCCAGGACCATCTTTGGAGCCACCTCAAAAGAAGACGCCCAAGTCTTCAAAAGGTTCATTCAAAGGCCGTGGCTGTGAAGGTTTATCTTCAGGATTCTACTCCTACCTTCAAGAGAGCTTTCACAACGTCTTCGGCTCTGCCTGTGACAACGTCGACAGCAACTATCTCCACGTCGTTGGCGTCCTCCTTGTCATCCACGTCGACATCCACTACATCCTCGTCGTCGACGGGTAGGTCTGTTTCTTCTATCATTATGATCAAGAAATCGTCGACGACGCCTCCGTCGACGAGCTCTTCAACGTCGACGAAGTCAAAATCGTCGTCGTCGACGATAGCTCCATCGTCGTCGACGACGACAACCTTATCGACGACAAAGGCTGCATCGACGTCGACAACTATATCGTCGACGAAGTCGTCGACGAGACCATCGACGTCGACACCAACGTCGACGAGCCGTCGACGAAGAAATCACCGTCGACGACATCGACGACGACGGCATCTGGATTGACTGTCGACGTTCCTCCGTCGACGACCACCCCGTCAACGAGCTCGACGACGATAGAGTCTCCGACCTTGAAGTATACATACACACACTTTAAGGTTACTAAGCGTAGTCTGACGCCGGAATTTACCTCCCCGAGCAGAGTCCAGGCACTACCACCTGCTCATCTACTGGACACTGAAGACTCTGATGAGGGCTCTATGCTCCAAACATCAACCAGCCCATCACAACTGCACGTAAAATATCATGAAAGTTCAGAGTGTGAAGACCAGGAACAGGACGAAGTGGAATGCCAGGAGGAATACCAGCCTCCTCCTCCTCCACGACCTATGGTGTGTGTGTCTTCCCGCTTCCATAGTGACAGATCTGCAATTCTTGATTGCGGACTACAAACAACGGTTTCCCTCCACTTCTCCTCCACCGCCAGTAGTGTCACCTCCACCTAGACCTCGGCCTCCACCTCTAGTGCTTCAGCCAGATCCTGCTCCTTCGCGTCCTCCACCATCCTCAGATGATGGAGAAGAAGAAGAGCAACAGCAAGAGGAAGGGGAACTCCAGGACTCACATGACGAATGGGATGACTACGTCATTCCATTTCCAGCATCCCCTGTACCAACGCAAGCGGACTCGCCCCCGGAAGACATTGGAGGATTCCATAATATCTTGGAAAGGGCGGCGTTGCGTTTTAAAATTAAAATGACTACAGAACAACAGGACTGCTTCCTTTACGATTTTAAGGAACCATTCAAAAAGACTGTACGGTCCATTCCTATCATTGAATACATTTGGGATCAAGGGGTTAAAATCATGCAAAACCCTTCATCTTTGCCCCCAGTTCTGCCCAGACTGGACAAAAAATATAGGGCTCCAAACACGGCTCCAGCTTGCCTCACTGTCCATCCCAAGCCGGACTCGGTCATTACTCATGCAGCGCAGCGCAAATCTAAAAATCCATCTCTGCGCTGACTGCGCCACCAGATAAAGAAGGCCGAAAACTCGACAACATCGGAAAGCGGTTTTCTTCTATGTCAGCACTAACAGTGCGTGCTTCAAACTCTATGGCACTGTTAGGACGCTATAACCGTCAAATGTGGGCTGATATCGCCCCATATTTGGGATCACTGTCGGAGGAAGAGAAGGAAGAAGCAAAAAAGATTCTCTTAGAAGGCGAACGTTCAGCCTCTGAGATGATTGATATTGCGATGGAGATCGCATCCACGGGGTTCCGCCAGCTAGCGGGAGCTGCGGTCCTGAGGCGACAAGGTTGGCTCAAAGCAACGTCTTTCCGTCCTGAAGTGCAGACTAAAGTGCTAGACATGCCGTATGATGGCCAACTTCTGTTTGGACCACACATTGATGAAATGCTTCAAGGTATCAAAAAAGATACTGATACAGCAAAGGCACTGGGTACCCTCCAGTATAAAAATCCTCCCTTTCGGGGCTCCAGAGGGAGAGGTCAATCAACAAGAGGTGATTTTCAAGGGTACAGATCCTCGTACAGCTCAAATCAGCAGTACAAACCCCAGTATCAACAGAGACAACAACAACAACAGTTGTCCTACAATAAGTCTTCCTTTCGTGGTCGAGGAGGAAAGAAGGACACAGCCAGAAGACAATGACTTCTCTCTGCCACAGGTCTCTGCTTCTTCTCCGCCTTGCAAAGTTGGAGGAAGAATTTCATCCTTCCTACAAAATTGGAGACAGATTACAACGGATCGGTGGGTCCTCCAACCTGTTCAATTCGGACACTCTCTGGAGTTCGTGGAAACTCCGTCTCAAAATCCTCCACGCCCAATGCTACAAAAGAATCTACACCTGCTGCAATTGGAGCTCTCACTAATGCTCCAGAAAGAAGCGATAGAAAGAGTCCCCCGTGGTCAGAAGGGCAAGGGGTTCTAATCCCGATTCTTCTTAATTCGAAAGAAGGAGAAAAAATGGAGACCTATATTGGATTTAAGAGATCTCAACAAATACCTCAAAAAACTGTCATTCCGTATGGTGTCCATCCAGGAGGTACTGCAACTCCTCAATGTGAACGACGTCATGGTGTCTATAGACCTTTAAGACGCTTACTTTCATATACCGATCTACAGGAACCACAAGCAATACCTCAGGTTCGCTGTGGCTGGCAAACACTACCACTTTCGGGTATTGCCCTTCAGCCTGAAGTCGGCACCACGCATTTTTACAAAATGCCTGTCTCCAGTAGCCGGGTACCTCCGGCAACAACATCACCAAGTCTTCCCGTACGTAGACGACTGGCTCGTCAAGGCACCTACTTTCGCAGGCGTGACCAAGTCCTCCAACGCCTGTCTTCATCTTTTCAATGACCTGGGACTCACTCTCAATCAAGAGAAATCTGTCCTTCAGCCTTCCCGGCGTCTCACTTTCCTAGGCGCTGTCCTAGATTCAGCTCAGAAGAAGGCATTCCCTTCACAGGAACGTCAATCCAAGCTGATGTCTTTGGCCGCCCGGATATAAGCCAAAAAGACCATCACGGTGCGCCTGTACAAGTCCCTGCTAGGGATGATGTCCTCGAACATCCTGTTAGTTCCACACTGCCGCCTTCATATGGGTCCCCTTCAGGAGGCGCTATCCGCTCAATGGATCCAATGTACAGGATCATTCGACGATGTAATCCGAGTGACTCCTCCCATGGTCCAAGCTCTACACTGGTGGATTCGCCCACAGAATCTTATGCAGGGTCTACCTTTCCTACTTCCAGTTTCGCCACATGTGATAACCACAGATGCGTCCTTAGAAGGATGGGGTGCGGTCCGTCAGGAACTCAAGATCAACGGGCAGTGGTCACCTGTAGAGAGACAACTGCACATAAACCTTCTCGAGTTAAGAGCAGTTTACCTGGCGCTTCGAGCTTTCCTGCCACGGATCAAAGATTCCCCAGTGCTTGTGAGAACAGACAACACCACCACAATGCACTATATAAACAAGCAAGGGGGGGGACTCGCTCTCTGACGTTGTCTCAAGAATCTCAAAAGATTTGGAACTGGCTACTTCTAAACAACATTTCCCTTCGGGCAGAATACGTCCCAGGAACGGACAATATCCTGGCAGTCTCACTGAGCAGACAACGTTCTGTATGCCACGAGTGGGAGTTAGACCAACAACTTCTCAACTCCATATTCTACCGATGGGGCAGGCCTCACCTGGACCTGTTCGCGACCAAACACAACGCAAACTGCCAATTTTACGCAAGCTGGTATCCCCATAGGGGATCTCAAGGGAATGCATTTTCGATCGCATGGTGCAACGTCTTTGCATAAGCATTTCCTCCATTTCCCCTAATTCCCATGGTCCTCCAGAAACTGAAGGTGGATCATTGCACCCTGATCTTGATAGCCCCAGCGTGGCCGCGCCAACACTGGTTTACAGAGCTTCCTCTTGCTGGAACTGCCGATCCCATTCAAACCGTGCCCAATTCTCCTCACGATGAACCACGTGCAAGTCCAGCATCCGGATCCAGCATCTCTCAAATTATCAGCTTGACTCCTGAGTTTAGAGAATTCCAAAACTTAGACATTCCTCAGGAATGCAGAGTGGTCATAGCCCGGGCTCGGGCCGACAGTACCAACAAGACGTATTCCCTGAAATGGAAAAGGTTCTGTATATGGTGTAAAGCAAACAACATACACCCTTTTTCTTCGTCACCTGCACAAATTCTGCCTTACCATCTTAATTTGGCAAACTCAGGGCTGGCCCATGCTTCAATAAAAGTTCACCTGGCGGCCATATCTCGTTTCAGACGTTCCTCGTCTGGTGCTTTTCTCTGGTCCAGCAGACTTGTTGAACAATTTCTGAAAGGCCTGTTCAGGACGTTCCCTCCGGTGAGGACTTTACCACCTACCTGGCAGCTGAACATTGTGCTTGCTCAATTGATGAAACATCCCTTCGAGCCAATTCACAGAGCTGACATCAAATACCTTTCCTGGAAAACTGCTCTCCCACTAGCGCTTACATCGGCAAGGCGAGTGAGTGAACTCCAAGCCTTCTCCATTCAAGACCCTTTCCTACAGTTCAAACAGGACAGAGTGATTCTAAGGACTAACCCTAAGTTCATTCCTAAGGTCCCATCTAACTTCCACCTTAATCAACCTATAGTCTTGCGGATTTTCTTCCCAAATCCACTTACCACAGCAGAGAGGTCTCTCCACTCTCTAGACCTCAAACGTTGTCTGAAGTTCTACATCCACAGAACAGAACAATTTAGGAAATCCAACCAACTCTTTGTTGCCTTTAGCAGACCTAGAAAATGTCTTCCATTGACTAAGCAGAGCATTTCACGTTGGATCTCTGCAGCTATTGCTTTCTGCCATCAACAAGCAGGACATCCTCTGCATTCCAAGTTTCGGGCTCGGTCCACTAGAGCTATCTCAACCTCAATGGCGCTCTTTGCGGGAGTACCCGTCATTGGCATATGCAGAGCCGCGACATGCAAGACGCTGCATACGTTCACCAGGCACTACTGCTTGGATACTGAAGTTATGAAAGATGCAGCAGTAGGACAAGCTGTGCTCCGTCATCTATCTCACTAGAGGTCATCCTTCTCTCTTTCATCCCACCTTCCTACTGTCTACTTGCACATTTCTCTTTTAAATGGTATTTTGGTACTTTTTATATTTCACAATTGATATGTCATTATCGAGTGATTTTACATGTTGTACCTTTCGAAATGTGCTGGTGATTGCTTGCTACTCTGATTCAGGCATGTGAATCTATGAAAGATACCCCTAATACTGGATAAGAAATGCGTTACTTACCTGTAACTGCAGTTATCCAGTATTGGTATCTTTCACAGATTCACATGTAACCCACCCACCTCCCCTGGAAGGGCTCACCTTGGTTCTCTCAGTAGGTACTACTTGGCACTGTGCCTCCGAAAATCTGAGGGACTAGGGCTACTTCCAGGAAGGTTCTAGAGGGTGGTGATAGCTGATTGGCTCTTAGCCAAAGTTTTTACAAAAGGACATGGATATGTTACTAATGAGAGGCCTCTGGCCTATTACTATGTGTATGTCTATATGACATTACTCTTTTTATATACCGGGGACTCCCACCACGACGACGGGGAATGATTCAGGCATGTGAATCTATGAACGATACCAATACTGGATAACTGCAGTTACAGGTACGTAACGCATTTCTTCCCTTCACACTGAATCATTTTTGCAAACTGGCATGAACATGTCACAGATTTAGGTGTGTGGCACTAGTATCTGCTTTACCACTGGTAGAGGGTCCCAGAGCACTGTTTTACATATATAGTTTGTCCATGAATATATATATAGACCATGTCCATATGTCCCAATTCTCCCATTGCCCCAACATTGTCATTTAGGTTTTTGTTTCTCAAACATCAACTACATATGTCCCAAACAGCCATTCCTAATTAAATGGTTCAACAATGAGGTCTATGTTATGCCACAGGTTGACCCTTATCTAATCTTCCTGTATATCTGTAACATATACCCGAGGTTAAGCAATGTCATCCTGATCAATTCCCTCTTCAAGAGTATGTTTTGATGGGGCTGAAGTGCTTGTCCGGGTCTTTCACAGTGTATGTATCTTTTTCCTTTTTTTGATCTGTTAAGTCTGTTTAGGGGCACATCCAGTATGATTGTTTATTTTCTTAAGCATAGCCTTTGAGTGAAACAAAATCCACTTCAGGTCTGCATTGCCGCATCTTAAGTTGAAAAAGGAATTGAAAGTGTACAACATGAATAAAAACCTGCAGCCTATTAAGCCTTTATTGAAACCTGTGAAAAAGTTATCCTGCCCCTATCAGATTCGAAGAGCTTTCCCTACCCATGAAGCACTGTACTGGTAGTTGCCTTACAAAGCGAGTCCACTGTGCTTAGGGAGTCTCTCGCAACAGAGATGGGGAAATAATACAACTCCCCCTGGGATCACAGCTTCTAGACTTTGGGCGCAGCTTTGACTCGCCTCACGGTTTGTGTCCCTGTCACCCTCCCCCTCCTTTTGCCATGCCGTGTCTCTAACCCTCCCCTCCTCTTTCCCTCCTCCACTCTCTGTCTACTTCCCCTGCTCTTACTCCCCGGAATATCTCCCCTTGCCAGCTTTTTCCCCTACCTATATGCTCCTTTTTGTTTGTCTCAACCTTACTTGTAACTAAAATTGCCATGCTCTAATAACTGTGTAACCTTTGTAAAGCTGTAACCTGCAATTTATTGTCTGATACCCATGTAAAGCGCTCTGATAACTCTGGGTATAGCCAGCGCTATATAAAACCTTTTAAATAAATAAATACAGTATGGAAGCAATGTAATGATTGTTTCCAGTGCTCAACCCTACCTAGCTGGATGACTAACTCAACTGCATGTAAGTAACCTTTTCTTCTGCATCATACAATCTTCATTGCTAGTCATAAATGCTTGAATAGAGTAGCAAGCTAACTGAAGTTCCAAAAAGGGGCTGTGGGCAGCAGCAAAATATTAGTATTTGTAATCTAGAGTTAGACCACCCCATCCCAAGTGTACAGGAATATATCACTGGAACAGATTTCAGAGAGTTTCCTGAACCAATCTAGCATCTGCTTGAGTGTCTGAGTCTAGGCTATAGTGTCCAGAAAATGTGTCTTCTCACGTCAATGTTGCTGCTTTGCAGATGTCAGCAATTGAGACGTTTCTAAGTCATGCTGTGGTAACTGCTTTTCCCCTATTAGAATGTGCGTTTGGTTTCCCTGGAATGGGTTTAGATTCTAATTGATGACAAGTAGTAATGCAAGCTACTATCCATCAGCAATGGATTGTTTAGGGCTTGATTTTTTAAATCAAGTTTGTTTTTGCAGTATGAGCTGTTCCTACATTAACATTCTGGGCTCTTATCCAAAATATAATGCTTAGGTACGAAAATGTTCTTTGAAAGTTTTCTCTTGCGATGTTGACCATGGGCATGGCCAGTATGACTAACTATCCTATCAACCATAAGCCCACTGTGCCTCAGTACATATCTACTATCTTCATTTTATTTCTGCAGTGGGTTCTGAACTGGAGGGAGAGCTGCAGTATTGAGATCAGTCTTTAGACAGTGTACCTGCCACAAAGCAAATATTGAATGCGGAGGAAGATGCAGACAGCAACATCAGAGTCGTCCATGTTGACTGTTTTTGAACATCTGTCATTTTTAAACAGTCTTTGGTCATTAATTGTCCAGGACGTAGAATGATTACTTCTCAGGCTGATGTCACTGTGAGTTTTCAAAGAGTTTTTGGCTTTTTAATCTGTGGCAAATACACAATTTAATTTCTGTTGCAATTGTCATGGAACGTTTTTGGCTATTGTGGAGTGTTTATGATTTATGCCCACTGTTCAATCATAAATCTAAGAGTAGTGCACGGTACTCTTTGTTAAATCCTAAATTTCTGCATTACTATAAGAAACAATGTTAGCTCCTTGCATTCTCTTACAGAAGTGGAGTTCGGATATGTCAGAGACCAAAGAGCCAGCCATGAAAAAAATATTTTTTTCCAAGGAAAAAGGCTCAGATGGTTTGACCCGCCAAAGAGCCTTAGTAAAAACAAAAATTGCTTTATTGAGCTGTTGAAAAATCTGAATTCTGTAACATAGATATGCCTAAATGCATTCTAAATATTTAATTGATGGCATAACATCATAAGACTATAAGCTGTCATAGCTGAATATTTCGGAGTCAAAGATGAGAAATAGAAAGCAGTGCAAGTGTATTGACAAAAAAGTACTTCTAATCGAAACACGATAACATTGGGAAGTCCGAAAGTAAAATCAATGAATTTGACTTTGAAAGAAGAATGAAACATTGAAGGTGAGATACAGTACTGTGCCCAAAAAAACATGGACATATTTGAAGTCTGAGAGACTCTAGGTCTTCTACTGTCGGAAAATAAAAGATGTTAATTGGTGAAGCAAGTTTATTCAAAATCCATAGAAAGACCAGGCTCAACAGATCTAGAAGGCAAAACATACAGGCACTGTGGAAGACGAATACAGGCCTCTGTAGCCCCATCAAAACATTATTTTGGAGAGGGTCCTGACGAGGATAACTTTGCTCAACCTTCGGGATAGATTATTGTTGTACAGGAAGATTAGATACGGTCGGCATGTGGCATAATGTAGGCAACATTGAATTAGCAGCAGCTGTTTGGGATGTAGTTAATGTTTCAAAAACAATAAAAATCTAAATGATACAGCAGAGGCAATGGAACAAATGCACTAAAGAGATTTTTAACAAAGACTCACCGCCTTAAAGAAGAGGGAAGCCCTGAAATCCAGATGCACCAAGTCATAATACACCACAGAAAGGCAGTCCATTCTCAGAACCAAGCACATCAGTCAGTGCTCAGAACCTAGCACATTTTGGCAACATACCACAAAGCAAAAGTAGTTCTTTTCAGGTCATTTGGAGGTTGATGGGTGGTATGGACTGACCAGAACAGAAAAGGTTCTACTACCACTACAAACTGAGTAAAAGACTCAGTCCACAAATAATAGTGTTGTGTATTATGAAGACAGGCTGAAATATTACACAAAACAAAGGGAAAATATAACACCAGATACATGGGTGTTATTCATGATCAAGCATGTGTACTATATTCAGTTGATTTAATAAAAATAAAAAGTACAATTGAACCAAAGATAAAGTGTAACAAAAATTACCATAGTTCTTTATTTCATCAAAAATTCCTGCACAACTGGAGACCGGGGAACGTCCCAAATCTGCCCGGTTGGAGCCGAGACCCCGGGAAGCTGGTCCCGGTGATTGCGTCACCGCCTGAGCGGCTGTGAGGAGCCCTGAACCCTTACCTGCTGCTGGCGCAAAAATGCAGCCAAAATGGCGGCCTGGAGCTGACTCACCCAGGCGAAGCGGAGCATAGTTTGGGCATTGCCGCGGCTTGGGCTGTGGTCCGGAGCTCGTAGGTGGTGGCCCATATTGATTTGTAGAGTTCTGTGAGGGACGACCAGAGCACGGAGGTAGCGACGGCGTGGAGGTACGGCGACAAACAGGCTGCGCAGTGGCGATCAGAGATTGAGTGCGGGCCGGGGCAGGTCATTGGCTCGGGGCTCGAAGATTAACGCGCGGGCTGTGCCCTCAGCCCTACTGTTGCAGCGGGGCCCAGTACTGGGGCCAGAGACCAGTAGCGAAGGACCGCTATTGACGGTCAGAGGACGGGAAGAGGGTGGGAAGCACCGGGCCCTGCAAAGCGCAGCTTTGGAGCGGGTTTCTTCTACCCGCACGGATTCTGGGCGATGGGTGAGCATGGGCCTCCCCTGGGTCATCCCGCTCTGGTCTGGAGCCTCCCCCCGCACTGCCTGTGGTGGAGGGCTCTTCTGGTGAGCGGCCGGTGACCTGCGACTGGCAATTGGGGGACCGTGTTTGCAGCGCCCGGTCCGGGCGAAGAACAAGGCCGCCATCTTGTGATTGGCACCAGCGGCGCCCACGGCTACCACCCCGAGGCCCTAGCGGCCGCGACACTCGCTGGCAGTTCTCCGCGGCCGGCTCTACATGCTGCTGGGACCCTGAGGGGCCTCCCTGCACGACGCTGCGGGCCGACGAGGGTGCACTGTGTCCATTGATGATGTTACGAAGCTAGGATCCCTGCTCATGACGCAGCGACCTCGGAGGCTCCGGGGCTGTGGTTCATCTGGCTGCCTGGTGAGTGAGGTCCCGACCTGTTGCTTTGGGCTCTTGTTACATTTGCGGAGTGGCTGCACTGTGCACACCTGGGAATGCGTGACTCTGGTGCAGCCTCTTGTGGGGGTGTGTAGGAGGGCTGGACTCGTCCTCCCTCCCCTCGATCTTCTTCATCGCCTAGAGCACACAACTTGGACTGCTACTCAGATGGGCCCCTATGAGCGGTCTTGCTCCATGCATTAATATGGCCCCTTGTTCTTGCGGATTGAGGTCAGTGATGTTCTGGGGCTGGTAAAAGTTGATTTGGCCCTAAGAAGCGACGGGCCCTTTGCCTACTCTCGCCCATTTCTTTGCTACAGGTTCTGCAACCATCGCTTAGTAGGGTAGTAGCCTCGCCCCTCACGCCTACTCAGCCACTTCTCCTATTTGGAGGCGTCTTCTGCTCATCCTGGGGGTGTTATTTATCTTTCTTGTGAGTGGCTTGCTTTTGTGCTCTGGGGCACGCAGAGTCTTGGTTGGACCCCTCTTCCATAACTCCTCTCTGGGAGCGATGCTGCCTGGAGGGCCATGCCACGCAACAAGGCAGGCAAGAGGCTACACTGTCCCTAAAAGAGGATCCTGTCACCTCGTTGTGGAGCAAAGCTGGTCCCACTGCCTCTGCATCTATGGCGTCCTCATCAGAAAGCCCCGACGATCCTCTCACCCGACCTATTATGACGCAATTTCTGCAGGAAATTAAAACTGAAATTGGATCTCTTAAATCTGATGGCCAGACTTTTATTAAGGAAATCAGAAAGGAGATAACAGACATTGGGGAGAGGGCAGATGACCTTGAAAAAACATTCAACACCCGTACCGAAGACCAGGAACAGCTCTGACAGTGCCCAGCCCAGATCCCCATCATGACAGCGGAGTCCGAGCACTATGTCTGACGCCCGGTGGAGCTGCTCTGTTCAGCGATTGAGGAGATCGGCCTTGATTCATCCCCTGACCGTCACCTACCCAGCCGGACTTTGGGCACAGTTTTTTCTCCCCATCTCCCTGTCTTGCTCACACCCCCCATTGTATTTCTGTGACTCTGCTTTTTCCTTGTTTCCTATCTATCTGTTGCTATTCAGCATTCTTTCATTCTTTGTCTACTTCCTTGCTCCTATCCCCTCTCACAAGAATCTTTCCCCTTGCCCTCTTCACCGCCTAGCCCCCTGTCTTTTTGTGCTCTTTGACTAAGCACTCCTTCTCCCATAGTTGAGGAAAGATCCCAGATATATACGCTGGAGTCTCAGCATACCCGCTAAGAGAGTCCACAGTGCCAAGGGAGCCACTCACAATTGAGGTATTGTATGGCACCCCTTGCCAAACACTCCCTTTCCCATTTTTGGAGAAGGATCCAGTTAAGTAGGCCTTGAAGTTTCAGAGACCCCTCTGAGAGAGTCCACTGCTCTTAGGGAGCCTCTTGCAACTGAGATGGGGAAATGATACCACTCCCCCTGGGTTCACAGCTTCTGGACTTTGGGCGCAGCTTTGACTTGCCTACCGGTTTGTGTCCCTGTCACCCTCCCCCTCCTCTTGCCATGACGTGTCTCTAACCCTCCCCTCCTCTTTCCTCCTCCACTCTCTGTCTACTTCCCCTGCTCTTACCCCCCACTTCCCGGAATATATCCCCTTGCCAGTTTTTTCCCCTGCCTATATGTTCCTTTTTGTTTGTCTCAACCTTACTTGTAACTAAAATTACCATGCTCTAATAACTGTGTAACCTTTGTAAAGCTGTAACCTGCAATTTATTGTCTGATACCCAAGTAAAGCTCTCTGATACCTCTGGGTCTAGCCAGCGCTATATTAAACCTTTTTAAATAAAAATAATTAAATAAGTGATACAAGAACCTCTTCTCAATGAAAGAGTGCCACACGAAGAGAGAGGAGCATAGTTTGTGTATCAAAATAGGGCTTAATGCTATTTCCATTACTGGACTTGAACATTCTAAAGAATTCAAAATGACAACTATGCAGTGTGTCACCCCACATGCTGTACAAAAAGTATTTCCTACCAACCATAGAGATGATAGATGCTTATCCCTCTAACTATAAACTCAATGAAAATATTCTCAGGATTGGGATGGGGTGCTGATTATCAGTTCATGATTTTGCCATCTAAGATCATATCAGGACCAATAGTGTTTGAAAAAAGCCTTGTGGAGGCAGTGGCGGCTCCTCCGTTAAGGAGGAGGAGCATCGCCCTACTGCTGCTGAGCAGTAGTAAAAGAAAGGAAAAATAAAATGCTAATAACAATATTATTAGCATTCTATTCTGCCCTGCTGCGGCAGCATGAGGGCGGGCAGGGCTGCTCTGCTAACAGAGCAAGGGAGGAGTGGTGGGCACACTAAAGCGCACATAACACTTTGACCAGCCCTCTCAGGCCGGCCAAACAGTCATGCACCCTTTAGCATGTCCATTCAGGCTGCATTACAACCTGCATGGAGAACATGCTCAAGCCCTCAGTACCCGTCTGAGCACCGAACAACGCGCTCAGACTAGTCACAACGCTGCTTTGCAGTGTTGTGATTAGCTATGGGGTGCCTGGGTGCTTCCTGTTTGGCGGAGAAGAGACGACGTGGGACAGAGCGGCGAGGAGGTAAAGTAAATATTATTATTTTTTTAATTATACCTCCTTGCCCCTGCCCCTCTCTCCCAGCCCCTCCGCCCACCCCATCACCCCAGATCCATACTGGCCGCCACTGTGTGGAGGTGGAGGGACATCTAAGAAAATGTCCCTCAATCTTTTAAGTAATGAACTACTCATATGCACACATACATCCAGCACATACATTTAACATACCTGGACATTTGCGGGTGAAGGGGTGCTGACTCCAGCAACACAGTACTATATCAATTGAGGTTCACAGTGAACATTAACAAATTGTTCCCCCTTTCCATCCCAGTAGAAATTGCCACAAAAATACCAGCTCTGAATTGTCACATAATATTTACTTAAACTATTCCACCAACAACACTGATATCTCTAGTGAATTTCATGTGTGTTACACATGACTATGATCATCGTTGCCCCAAAGTGGGCTTGACAACCATGGAACTATTATCTCGCGATCATGTCTCAGCAGAGGATGTGGAGTTTGCCAAAGCTACCTGTCTGAACGGGGCACACAGCAACTACTGGGCCCAATTGTGACCTTTTTAGTATTTTACTCCTGATTGGTGAACAGAATGTTGAACAATGTCAAACATTCACCCCAGTACAGAGATCTGGATCTAAATCTGTTTTGCGTATGGCTGGTTCCAAACCAGGGTGGCATAGTGCGCAAAACAAATGTATTAAACCAATATCTCTTGACTGGGGGTGAGTGGTTGAAGAGTTTCAGAACTCCGTCCATCATCTTGTTGGATTTACTATGTTCGCCTTAAGTGGCCAAGTGTATGCCCAGACGTGGGTCCCTTGCTCGCTGTGCCACTGGATTCAAGCTAGCCTGGATGATGAGGAAACCCTGAAACCGGTCCCAAGATGCTTGTTTCCGGTCCAGCAAGGACCTGGCCTGGCAGTTCGGGTTTGACTGTTCCCATGAGGAACAGCGTCAAGACTGATTTACAGGCCCAAACTGAGGTATCATAGTGAGCAAAAGATAGCTGGATTAAGCCCAGATCTGTTGACTGGGATGGCTGATTGGAAAGTTTCAGCACACTGTTCCCTCATCTTGTTTTGTTTGCTTTGGACCCCTCTGGTATACAGGGTCACTGTATCTTCACAATAGGTGGGCTACTGGCCGATCGGCATCATAAAGTCCTTGGCAGCAGTCCCTCCTGACCTGTGGGTTTGCGGCCCGGTAACACCCAAGGCTACGACCCTTATTGCACGGCACTCTGATCACTACGGCCCCTTCTGGCATACGGGGTCTCCATGTCTGCAGTGTGCATGGTCTCGGGGGTTGTCAACCTTGTCCTGCACATGGGCATCAATGTGGGGTGTGGGGTGATGTGGCGGGGGACGTTGATGATCAGTCGGGCGGAGGCGTTTTGGATGCTTTGTCTGGGATTCCTGCGTAGAGTGCGTTGCCGTAGTCCAGTCTGCTGCTGACGAGGGCCTGTGTTACCGTTCTTCTTGTTTTGGTCAGGATCCACATGTAGATCCTGCGGAGCATGCGGAGGGTGTTGTAGCAGGTGTAGGAGACTGCGTTTACCTGTTTAGACATGGAGAGGGAGTAGTCAAGGATGAATCCTAGGTTGCGTGCATGGTCAGTGGGTGTCGGTGCTGTTCCCAGTGTGGCCGGCCACCAGGAGTCGTCCCAGGCTGAGGTGGTGGGTCCGAGGATGAGTACCTCTGTCTTGTCCGAGTTCAGCTTCAGACGGCTGTTCCTCATCCAGTCGGCGACGGCCTTAATTCCCTCGTGGAGGTTGGTTTTAGTGGTGTGCGCGTCCTTGGTAAGGGAGAGGATGCGCTGGGTGTCAGCGTAGAAGATGATATTGAGGTCGTGTTGGCGGGCCACTTGTGCGAAGGGGCAATGTAGATGTTGAACAGCGTTGGGCTGAGGGATGAGGCCTGGGGGGTGCCGCAGATGTCGGTAGCCTCGGATCGGAAGGGTGGGAGGCGGACGCTCTGGGTGCTACCGGAGAGGAAGGACGTGGTCCAGTCAAGGGCCTTCTCTTGCATTCCGGCTTCTAGGAGGTGTGTCTTTAGAGTGCCATGACAGACCATGTCGAAGGCGGCTGACAGGTCCAGGAGGATGAGGGCTGATGTTTCGCCGCTGTCTAGTTGGCGCCTGATGTAATCTGTGGCGGCGATGAGGGCTGTCTCGGTGCTATGGTTTCGTCTGAACCCGGACTTGGTTCATCCAGCTTGGCATTGAGGGTGTCTAAGCGGCACGCAACTCTCTCTAGTTGGCTGGCTTCAGGGTCAGTAGGGCCCTCAGTATCCTCAAGCCTCGGAGTTTTCCCCGCCTCCAAGTTGGGTTGCCGTTGTTTAGGGTTGGTTCAGCCTATGTTGCGCTACCAAAGGGGATGATGGATGGAGCGTTGAAGCAAATCAAACACTCACCCCCCAGTCAACTGATCTGGGTTTAATCCATCATCATTCTTTAGCTCACTCCACCACCCCAGTTCAGACATGCCCATATGCAAATCAGTTTGACCCTGTGCCTCATGGGAACAGTCCAGCCTGAACTGCCAAGCCATGTCTTCCCTGGACCGGAAACACGCATCCTGGGACCAGTTTCTGGCTAATCAGCTGTCATCAGCCAGGCTAGCTTGTGCTGCTGTGTAAATATGTTGCACCACCGAAATGAGTTGCAGTTCAGTGTTCCCGGCAGGAGACGTCAGCTCGCTCCAAAAACGCTGGGAGAAGGCAATAGTACGCAGGCAGACAGCAGCTAGCAATGTAATTGTCTCACCTACAGCACGACACCTCCGGTGGGAGCGATGATCATATGCCCCATGAGAAATGAATGACAAGGCTCCAGAGTGTCAGCGGAACTAAAGCCCCAGTGGCAGTTGAGCAATCGGCGTGGTTATAATGAGTTTTTGCCATGTCACCATTTCAAAATCTGGGCTCCATAGATAGGCCCTGCGCAAAGTTCGGCATAGGTCTCTATCGGGCGAGAGGGCAGCATAACGCCATATGTTCGGGGGAAACCAGGTAGCAAGAGCCTTTCTACCATGCGCTGCGGATGCCACCGGACCTCGATGCATCTGCTGTCATCAATGGCAGGCTTTTGGGTGCAGGCTTTCTGCGCAGGCTTTTGGATGCAGTAGTAATTGGCTCCCCAGGGTTCTCCGAGTCTGTGATGCATTGCAGCCAGCCGAGCGCTCATCAGACCCCGCCCTCAGGCGCACCCGAGAACCCTGTCGTCTCGGGTCCTTCGAGGGCCGTATCAGGTCTGGGAACGCAGCGCAATGAAACGGGTCCAGCTGGGGTTCCCAGCTGGCACAAACAGCTTGTTCAGCGGCCCGAGTCTCCCTGGTGCAGTCCGGCACAGGAATCTCAGGTCTTCATGTATCCCGGGAAGGACGCTCAGCAAACGAGCGGCGGCTCCGGAGCTTCCGAGTCAAGCAGCAATCTTGGTCGCTGGCTTGGTCACTCCCCATCAAGTTTATTCATTTTCAATTGAAGTACCTGCACCTGCAACAACCGCTAGTCTGCCCAACCACGGCTACGCCCATCTGTTCTCCATCCCATCCTGCTCCTTCCTCTTCTCAACATTCAACACTCGAGTTAGGCAGGAGAGCAGATACTACATACCTTCCCCCTTTAATAAAACAGAACAACAATACAAACATGCATAACATAACCAATACACTAATCAAATATCCCCATATCACAGCTGTGTAAGGAGACAGAGTAATAGAAATACATAACAAAATACACCTAACAATACAACTTTGATAGTAAACAAAAAATGATAGCACATCATGATGAAATTTCAAGTTACCAAAGGCATAGCCTGTAAGAATACACTCAGTTAACTTCTAAGTCCTTCATCCATTCTGGATACCTTTTCACTCTTCTGGATGCCCTGACCACCCCTTTCAGTTCTTGCCCTTGCCCAGATGCCTCTCCTTCTGTTCTGCCTTGCCTACACTTACTCCTGCCAGTGGCAAACACTCCAGCAATTTCACATTTTTTTTTGTATTCCACACATTACTATCTGACAATTCAACAACAAACCTTCTAATTCTCTACACACACAATGGACTGGAAAACCTGGACTTCCCTTTCCTCACAAAAAGGTGCTATCCTGACTATGTCCCAATGTCCTACTTACAGATCATGAACAACATCAATTGTCTTACTTAATTTCAACTTCTCTCCAAAGTCACATTTCTTCACATTTTGTATCCTTCCTGGTCTTAACTTAGAACAATACTTCCTTCCTCTCGTTAGCATATATCGAGTCTTACCTGTGGCATTGTTGAGCGTAGTTCTGTATGCCCACACCAGTTTTTTCACTGCCCTTCTCATATTACTGCCCTCGCCCATGACAATTGAAAGCCTTCCTTCAACACCTTGTTCCTTCTTTCCACGACAGCATTACTCTGGGAATAATAGAGTTCCGTTATTGTATGGAGTGTGATCAGTTCATCTATTAATGTCATCTCCTTCGAGCCTAACTGTACTTTGTTGTCTGTAACAGTTTCCATCGGAATTCCTTCCCTGACAAAGATCTCCTCTAATGCCTTAGCTGCGGCCGTTATTTCGGTGCAGTGCTGGGCGTTCCAAAGAGTGGGCGGGGCCGCGTCGGCCGGTGAACGTTCGCAGCACCAGCCAGGTAGTGCTCCGAACGTTCAGCAGCCGTCGGCAGCAACTATGAGGCTAAGAACTCAATAATATTCCTGTTCTCCACATGTTTCACAATTATAACCTCAGGCAAGTGTGAGAATAAATCAATTACCACCAATGCAAACGTAGCAAATGGGCCCATAATATCCAAATCAGTCTTCTTCCATTGACCATCACCCTTGTCAATAATTTGAGAGGGAGACATCACCTGAGCTTTGAGGGCACCACTAATACCCCACCTCTGATGAGTATGCCATCAAGAATTTATACTTCTACATTGCAATGAAGGACATCTTGGTCATTAAGTTTGGGCTGACCCTGAAAAGTTTAGACAGCGGTTCAGGGCCAGCCACAAGATCTCATCACAGAGATGGGTGGATTTCTTCTATTATATTAGCAAGGCACTGAAGGGCAGTGTGAGGGGCCGCAAGGTTGAAGATTATTTAGAGCTGTACAAGGCCCATTGCTGCCCAGTCAAAAAGGGATGTAGCCCAGAAAAATGTCTCCGCTTGCTGCTAAGAAGGGGAAAGGCAGAGGGCATGGGAAACCAGCCCCAGAATGTCTTACTAGTGAGGTGGTTGGGGTGTCCGCCATGGAGCCCATTGAGGAGGGCATTGCTCCCCTTTGTGACCTGCGAGAGCTTGTCAGATTAGATGTGGAAGGAGGACCCCCCAAGTAGGAGTTCTGTTGGACACACAGGGAGTGCCCAACCCTTGAAGGCATAAAGCAATAAACCAAAGCCCAAGTAGCAGGGTATTCCTATGGGAGTCCTCACATTTACTGGGAGGGCAACCTCCTTTAGAGTGAATGAATGAAGAGATTCTTATTGTGCGCAAACTTTGCCCAGTGGGCGTCAAGGCGCCTACATCAAGAAAATAACAGCTCGTCACCACATGTAGCATTCTGTCATTGGTAGGCCCTCCTGAAGAACCAAGTTTTAAGTTCCTTTTTAAACAGGTCAATTGAGGGTAGCGTTTTTATCTCAATTGGGATGGAGTTCCAAAGCTGCGGGGCAACAACTGAAAAGGCCCTAGCTCCCCATCTAGTCAGCCTAAAGCGGGGCACGACAAGTTGGAAAAGTCCAGCGGACCGAAGACCTCTTGTTGGAACGTAGCGAGTGAGTAAGGAACTAATCGCACTCGTTGATCCCTCCGTCAGTGCTCTATACGCCAAGCAGAGAATTTTAAAAGAAATTCTGTGCTGCACAGGAAGCCAGTGAAGGTCTTTCCTGGCCTTGGTGGCAGATGATGTCTTAGGAAGAGCCAAAACAAAGCGTGCAGCAGCATTCTGCACAATTTGCAGCCGATGTATAAGGCTCTTGTTAGACTCCATATACAGAGAGTTGCAATAGTCTAACCTGGAGCCAACAAGAGCGACTGCAACCTGTTTGCGCGCCTGGGGGGAGAGATAACCACGGATTCTGTTAAGTATCCTAATCACACCCCAGCACGTGGCCACGGTCCTGTTAGCTTGTAGGGACAAAGAGAGTGAGATGTCGAATATCACACCAAGATTTCTGGCTGATTGGGATGGAGTGGGGCAGGTGCCAAGAGAGGAAGGCCACCACTCGCTCGACCAAACATCCTGGTCCTTCCCAAAGACCAGTACCTCTGTCTTTTCGCCGTTAAGCTTAAGGGAATTGATAGTCATCCAGTCTGCCACATACTGCATGCATACCCTAAAGCTGGAGGCGGATGTCATGACAGAGGAATGAGCCAGAGACACCATGATCTGGGTGTCATCGGCGTAGGACACCACCTCCATCCCCTGCGATCTTACTAGTCTAGCAAGGGGGGCCACATAGATGTTAAACAGGGTCGGGCTCAATGCCGACCCCTGTGGCACCCCACATTGCAAAGACTTGGCAGGGGAGAGGTAGTTCCCAAGCATAAGCATCCTGTGCATGGGACAACAAGGGCCCTGGTGGCCCCTCAAAGCTATAGGGTCTTCCTATTGGAGCTGGCTAATGAAATTCCCCTGGCAGGACACCTGGGCCAAAACAAGACCTTTGCATAGCTTGTTCCCCACTTTTGTGGGCCTACGATCAAGACTTCCTCAGATGCCTTCTGTTGTACTTGTGTGACCTACCAGGCCAGTGGAAAGAGAGAGGCTTAAAGCCCCCGTAATCCCTCGCTGGTCATTGGCACACCCTTTGATAGAATGAGCATCATCATTGTTGGGCCGATGGATCCCCAGACTGCTTCAGGCGACAGGTTGATCCTGGTTCTGCTGCATCGTGCCACTAGATGCAATCCCTCTGATGTCTACAATTGCACCTGCAGTGGCAAAGGCCCTGATGGGGATTTTTACCCAAGTGGGTTTCCCCAAGAAAGGGGTGCCTGACATGGGCACCAACTTAATGTATATTTATATGTAGTCGGTGTGGAAGGAGTATGCCACTGGCTCCCAGTCAACAAGAGAGTCACTTTTAAGCTCCTCACTCATTCCTACAAATCCCTATACAACGTTGGACCAGCGTACCTGAACCACCACCTCACCTTCCACGTATCCACCAGACACCTCCGGTCTGCCTAACTCACCTCGCCTTCATCCCCAGGATCTAAAACACCCGAACCGGAGGAAGTTAGTTTCCTACCTCGCCACCAAGACCTGGAACACCCTGCCCCTACACCTCAGGCAATCTGCATTACTGACCTAATTCAGGAAGGACCTCAAGACCTGACTCTTCAAATGACCCTCCACCCAGTCTGTCTAACAGCCCTCCTCCCTCAGTGCCTTGAGACCCTTGAGACGGGTGAGTAGCCGCGCTCTACAAGCCCCTGATTGATTGATTTGATTTATTGAAGGAGTGAGGAGTAACCTACCAGTTCACCACTCCCTACCTTCCACAAACAAATTGGCCTGTTGAGTGATTCAACAAGACCTTGAAGGGCTTGGTTGGAGGCCAGCTGGAGGCCCTGAGGAGTAAGTGGGACATCCTGTTGCCATGACTGCTGTTTGCATACAGAGAGGTGCCACAGAAGGGAGTGGGCCTCAGCCCCTTGGAACGTCTGCATGGACACCCAGGCAGAAGGCAGAGTTTGATGGAAGAAGGGTGGGAGCAAGCACCCAAAAGGATTCCCCAGGATGTAGTGAACTACATGCTGGCCATCAGAAGCAAATGGCTAGATTGTGGCAGCAAGCTTTAGGTACCTTAGAAGCCAGTCAGGATGTAAAGAAACAATGATTAACAATGGTATGACCAGGAGGAGCTTCGCGGGCATCCAAGATGGTCGCGTGAGCACAGAGCTCCCGGGACCCGCGCCGCCCTTTCGCAAATATCCTGACTATATCCCGATTCTGAAGATGGGCTTTTGACGGCGAACTTTGGCTGACCTGAATATTCTTTTTAAAATTCAAATCGGACGTCGGGAGCCGCTTTTACATCGACTCGAACTTTTACGGCCTGCCCCGAGACGAGGCCGGGGACTCTGTTGCTCTGCAGGCCAAGGAGTAGTTGAACAACTACGGCCAGAGGGGTCTTCCCCCCCAGGCGGCCTCACCTCAACTTTCAGTTTCACTTTCCTACTCCGGGCTCTGATTGACTGGCATTCTCTCAGATCCACGCCCGATCCGGCTTGGCTTCGCTCTACTGCTGAGTGCCATCTTTCGTGAGCGTTTGGCCTCCAGCCCTATTGGCATTTCCGTTAATTTGGGCCATTTTCGTTTACTTTTGGCCTCATTGCGTTCGGCCATTTTCACCAGGTCTCGAGGGCCCCTCCGGGGCACTTTTTCCAATATGGCCACCAGACCGGACACCGAGAGGCGCAAGACAAAGACGCCTCTCCGAGGGGGACAGACCAAAGTGATGGATCGCTACACCCATCTGAAGGGATCCCCCAGTGGTACCGATCGTGCTCCTGAAGACCCTAAGACAGATCCTGCTGCGTCTACGGAGGTATCACTTCAAGATGTCATGAGTGCCATCACCAGCATGAAGGCCTCCATGGGACAACAGTACGACGCCCTTGCCTCCAAGATTGATACGGTGGCTGTCGATGTCACGCTGATTAGAGCGGACCTGGCGAAGACTAATGAGAGGGTCAAGGCGTTGGATTTGAAGACCTCCAGCCTGACTACTGATGTCACGGAGGTACAGACTGAGATCGGCAACTTGCGTTCTTCACAGGACTTGATGGCCCGTCGGCTTGAGGATTATGAAAATAGGGCCCGGCGTAATAACGTACGCATCATAGGTGTTCCGGAAAATCCCGAGAACTCTGCCACCGACCTCCTGGTGGAAGATCTGGTCCTGAATTATCTCACCCCCGCCGGACTCAGTAAATTCTTTGCTGTTGAACGGGCCCATCGATTTCCGGGCGGGAAGCTGAAGCCGGGTGCCCCCACCCGAGACCCATTATTGCCAAACTCTTCCACTTTTGGGATAGAGATGCTATCCTTCGAGCCTCTCGGGAGAGCGGCCCTGTGAAGTTCGAAAACACCACTTGTGAACTTCTATCCAGACTTTACTCCACTGGTTCAACGGCAGAGAATGGGGTTTCAGGGAGTGAAGCGACGGCTGCGAGATTTGGGCCTTAAGTACGCCATGTTGTTTCCAGCCAGACTTCGGATCGAATATGAGGAACGGACGTTTTTCTTTGATCGTCCGGACAGCGTCAGTGACTGGCTTGATTCCTTGCCAAAAAGAGATGATCGAACTGAGCACCCCGGTGGCGCCGACGGTGGCTCGCCGGAGCAAGAGTGACATTGTGGTTCCCGATGTCTGAACTTTCCAACTGTTTGTCAGCTGAGTTTGGATATTTGTTCTTTCGTTCTTATTTTAGGTTGGCCCGAGGGTGGCTGGGGTGTAAGGGGACTCTTCCTCCTCCTGGGTTCTTTGTGTAGATTAGTTTTATGACTGGGCGACAGGCACACTGCAAGTTGGGGTGGCTTTTGAGTCGGGGTGCAGGGTGGGGGGGCGTTGTAACGGGTTCAAGTTGGGGGGTGGGGGGTGTTTGTGTGTTTGTTCTTTTTCACAAGGCATCGTATTGTTTTCTCATCTGCATCGATCATTGGGTCTCCTGAGGGGTGTGCTCTGTTTCCTTCTCGGGGATGGGGGCAGTGAGTTGAGACTGCTGTGCTGGAATGTTAATGGGTTGGGAGGCAGGATAAAACGAGGGGTTGTGCTGCAGTTCCTTAGACGTCATTCCCCCGATATTGTTCTTTTGCAGGAAACGCATTTAATTGGTAACGCATGCCAGGCTATGAATAGACGTGGATATCGACTAGTCGCTCACTCTGGATTCACTTCCGGCTCCAGAGGGGTGGGCATTCTAATCCGGTCCTCTCTCCCCCTTGAAATTGATGAGGTAATACTCGACGACAGAGGGCGCTACGCTGCGCTCACTGGTAGATGGGAGGGTAAGACACTTTCTATACTCACAACGTATGTCCCTCCGGGCCTGCAGGCGTCCACCTTTGCTGACCTTGGGCGGCTCATACTGGGGCTTCCTGAGGGTCTTCTGATTCTGGGTGGAGACTTTAACTCCGTGGTCTCTGGCACTTCGGATCGCTACCCTCCAAGGGATTTAGCTAGGTCTCAAATGTGGCTGAGTGATCTGCTGGAAACCTTTGGGCTTATAGATAGCTGGAGGTTGATGCACCCTACGCAGCTGCAATATACTTTTCACTCGGGGGCCCATGGTAGTCTCTCCAGGTTAGATTATTTCTTAATGCCAGCAGCCCAATCATCCTCCATCAGAGAGATTCGTCATCTTCCCAGGGGCATTTCTGATCACTTCCCCCTGTGGCTTTGTTTTGAGGCTGGAGTGGGTAGCGAGGGTAGAGTGGCTCCCATAAACCCCTGGTATATCCGCAATCCTAAAACCCGCTCTGAACTGATAAAATCTATTGACCATTACTTCAATGAAAATGTGGGGTCTGTTTCTTCTTCTATTTCATTGTGGGAGACCTTCAAGACGGTCATTCGTGGAAATTCTCTGTCGTTGATTGCTGCTGCCAAGAAGGCTAAATATGAGGACCTTGTATGCCTCGAAACCGACATAACTGAGCTTGAGAGTGATCTTGAAGATGATGTTACTCGTTCTAAATTGCATTCCCTCAGTCTGAAACAAGCTGATTATAGAGCCCTTGTGACCGACGCGGCGAAAGTGATGAATAGAGAGCAACAAGGCAGGATATATGATGTGAGCGACAAGGCTAGTAAAATGATTGCGTGGCTGGACAAGAAAGAGAATCGTGTCGTCCCTGTGATTGAAAGGCCGGATGGTGAGTGTGTCACTGACCCAGCTGGTATTGTTGAATGCTTTGTTGACCATTTCCGAACTGTGTATGCCTCGGTCAGTGATAGGGATGAGGAGGATTCCCAATTGTTGTTGCGGGACATTGCACTGCCTCACCTTTCTGATGGTGATAGAGACCTAATGGATGCGCCTCTTACGGCAGATGAAGTCGCTGTCGCCATACGTTCCCTTCGTTCTGGTAAGGCAATAGGCCCCAATGGTTTGCCCATTGAATTGTACAAGCTGCGACCTGACAAAATGGCGCCTTACTTAAGGGGTATGTTTCTTGAGGCTTTCGATTCTGGTTCCCTTCCCGTTGATCAGCGCCTAGCTACCATCGTTGTAATCCACAAGGAGGGTAAGCCGCGCGATCGTTGTGCCTCGTATAGGCCCATTTCACTACTCAATGCCGAACCCAAAATACTGGCCAAATTGCTAGCTAATCGATTGATTAAGGTGATTAGCGACTTGATCCATCCGGATCAATCTGGTTTCATTCCGCACCGGAATACCGCCCTTAATCTTCGTCAACTTCACGGAGTTCTCGCGAGAGCTGGGACTCTTACTGAACCGGCCATTTTGGCCTCCTTGGACGCCACTATGGCTTTTGACACTATAGAATGGCCCTATCTTTGGGCGGCTCTCTCCAAATTTGGGTTTGGTCCGACATTCATCGCCTGGGTTAAGCTTCTCTATGAGAAGCCCCTGGCCCAGGTGGTTGTTAACGGGAAGGTTTCCAGTGTTTTTACACTGGTAAAACTGGTGAGGCACTCGGCAGGGTTGCCCGCTGTCCCCGTTGCTTTTTGCCCTTGCCTTAGAACCATTGGCGGAGTGGCTCCGTTGGGAGCCTTCGATGAAAGGCATTCGGTGGACTCCCGACTTTGAGGATCGAATCTCGCTATACGCGGATGACATCCTCCTATACCTTACATCCCCTCAGAAATCCCTTAATGTGCTTTTTGATGTTCTGACCTCCTTCGGAAAGAACTCGGTTCTCATTATTAATTGGACTAAATCATGTGTCTATGTTTTGGCAGGAGGTCTTCCTCCACTGCCTCGTAGATTCTCAATTCAAGTAACTGAGACTGGCTTTAAATACCTGGGGATTTATGTTTCTTTAGATCCCACAGTTCGCTATGAACGCAATTTGCTGCCCCCTCTTCAACGGCTCAAGCTTGACGTTGCACGATGGCGCCAGTTGCCTCTGTTGCCACTGGGTCGTACGGCTCTTTTCAAAATGATGTCGCTGCCCAGATTCTTATACGCACTCCAGAACTCTTTTGACCCCATTCCTTCGGGTTATTTTTGTGAAGTGGAGAGCCTGCAGAGGCGGATGATTTGGGACGGGCGTGCGCGCATTGCTCTGTCTAAACTTACGCTTCCATGGTATGATGGAGGCATTGCCCTCCCAGATATCAGGCGCTATTATTGGGCTTCTCAATTAAGTGCAGTCAACCACGCAACTTACGCTTCCGGTCCTACCCCGGCCTTTGAAATGGACAAACACCTCTTGCCAGGGGGGAATTTCAATAGGGCGCTATATTCTAAGGGGCTCTATAGGACATTGGCCGGGCCCACTAAAATCGCTGTACAAGTGTGGCATGATGCGAATGCGGCCTTGGGATGGTGTGATAGACTGACCCGCGCAACTCCATTGTACGATTCTGAAGGTTTGGGCAATTTGTGGAGGACGAAAGGCTTTGACAAATGGGATATGATTGGTCTAAGCAAGGTGGGCGACCTCTGGTCTAAAGGAAATGTTAAGACCTTTGAGGTACTTGAGATGGAATACGAGCTTGGAGACAGGGAATTCTTTAGATACGCTCAGGTACGTCATGCCCTGCTGTCAGTCTTTGCTGTGGGGACTGATATTCCTGAATCCTCGCCTCTCGAGGACCGTATTCTGGACGGCTACGTACCTGATAGTACAATTTCATTGATCTACAAAAAGCTGATCAATAACAGAGTTGACCTGCTTGTGCGCCTCAGGGCTTTATGGACTGCCGACGGATTGGAATTGGATGACGAGGACTGGCAATCTGCATTGTCCTCGCCTAAAGAGGTTGCCATACCTGCCCGCCTTCGGTTCGTCCAACTTAAGATCCTTCATCGCGTGTATGTCACTGGTCCGAGTCTGGTTCGAATGGGTTACTCTCTGGATGGGCTGTGTAAGCGTGGCTGCGGCATGATTGGCACCTTCTTTCACATTTTATGGGAATGTCCCGAGGTGGCTGAGTTTTGGTCCCGAGTGCATGCAATTATGGAGAGGGTCACGGGGTTTTGCTTCTACCCGAGGCCCGGCGCTGTCTCTTGAATGTGTGGGAACCAAATGATTATAATACTGCACAGATCAGTTGGGCGACCCTCGGCAACATGATTGCAAAAGGAGATATTGCACAGCTATGGGGCTCCCACAGGCCACCCACTGTATTGGCATGGAAGGAGAACATGGACTGGTGCATATTTAGGGAAAAATTGTGTACCTGTCACGGGGTAGACCCAAAAAATGGAACAGAATTTGGTCACAGTGGAATGCTTATCGTGGAAATGTATGTACTCCCCCACATGATTTTACCCTTGATGTTCCCTTGTCTCCCTAAATGACATTCCAAGTATTTTGCATCAACTGTATATATTGCATTGTTTCCTCGCTGCCCCCCTCCTCGCTACTGATTTTAACTATACTGCACGTGCTGTACTGTTCGGAGCTACGCCCGCATGGATTCATGATCACCGTTACTGTATTTTTGCCTTGTGAAATGTGTTATGTTGTTTATTGTTGATTTCAATAAAAAGTTAAAAAAATTGTTTTTTAAAAAAACAATGGTATGACCACAATTCTACCACTCTGGACATACAGGCTGGGCAGAAAGTGTGGGTTATGAAACGTGTGCAGCCCAGGGCCCTTCAGGGCCTTTGGACTGGGTACTATGAGGTGATTGAGATGAAGGTGATGCCACCTACCTGGAGGACCTTAAGACCCCTGGGCAACCCCATAGGGTTGGGTGTTCCATGTCAATCATCTTAAACCCTACTTTGATAGGTCTGAGCTCACCATGTTGTTGGTCACAGATGGAGAAGAGGGAGATAAGTGTGAACCTCTCCCTGAACTCCCAAGATTCCAAGGAGTAAGATTGGTTTGTGGAGAGAGTGGTCCTTTCCCCCAGTCTGACTCCTGAACAGCAAAGAGACTGCCACCTTGTGTTGGGCAAGTACTCTTCTCTGTTCTCCCTCATCCCTGGAACTAGCCACATGTGTTGCCATGATGTGGACACATGAGACAACCTTCTTGTCAAGAACAAATCTGACAGGTTGTCTGATAAGGTGAGGGCCAGCATTAAGGAAGAGGTTTCCAAAAATGCTGGAGATTGAGTGTGATAAAAAACCTCCAGGAGCTCCTAGTCCAGTCATGTGTTTCTGGTACCAAAAGCTGCCCTTCCAGGCACCACATGTGAACTCTGGTTCTGTTTGAATTATAGAGGACTAAACGCGGTCACAAAGACAGATAGTCATTCCATCCCCCAGGGCGATGAGCTTGTTAACAGGTTACTGGCTGCCCAGTAATTAAGTTACTTTGATCTTACATCAGGGTACTGGCAGATCACCCTAACAGAAGGTGCAAAGGAGAAGTCAACCTTCTCTACTCCAGAGGCCACTATCAGTTCAGAGTGATGCCCTTTGGACTCGAGAATGGCCCAGCCACCTTCCAGAGGTTGGGGAATCATGTCCTTGCTGGAATTGAGGCCTTCAGTGCTGCCTATCTGGATGACGTAGCTGTCTAAAAAGAATTCCAGAAATGTGATTTGCAAAGAGGCATGCCAAACTAAATTTGACTCCCTCAAGCAGGCCATGTGCACATCCCCTGTGCAAACCGTTTGTTGATTTGCAGAATATTAGTTTCCAATCTCCCCATATTTAGCTATACTTTGGCTATTTTCTCAGTCATCTCAAGGGGAATCCACAAGCCCTGGTTAACTTTAGAATCCCCATGATGTTGGGAGAAAAAAAGCACATTTGGAGTGGTACCTTATGTGGAAAGAAAGTAGTGGCGGCCTAAGCGTGAAAATAAAAGAAAAGGGCTCCGCACTGGGGTGGAAAAGCCTCAACAGTTGAGGCATTAATAAACTGACTTTAAATATTTCATTGACCATTCAAAAAACGTTGCAAAACAACCATGCTTTTTAGGATGGAAAATATAACAAGTGTATTTCTTATTGGATCCCTCTGACATGTAGAGCTATTTAGTTTTCATTAAATGGGAGAAGAACTCAAAGATGGAGAACTAGAATGACCAGTAAATGACTTTTCCATTTAGCATGATAATGTGCCAGTTGTGATTTTGACATTTGATTTATTCATTGTCAAGAGAGTGCTGTCCTTCCTAGTGGCTTGAATCTAATTTCATTCTGTGGCCTCTTTGGGTGGTTGAATTTTTTGCTGTTTAGTGAACAAAAGATAGGTTCTTCTTTTTTAAGTGAACAATAAGATTTCCTATGCTTCAGTTAATGAAATGCATACAGAATACAGGCATTGATAGAGTGCTGGAGGAAAAAAATCACATCTGCACATCATGTTGTGGGATTCATTTATAGTAGAAATCTCCAATCAGATAGTGGGATAGTAAATAAGTAGGCAAGCTCTACTTTTAAAACTGGTCATAACTTTATTTGAGTGCAGAAACCAAACAAATACAGAACATGGATGTACAACAGAAACATGCGTAGGTCCTTGACACTTCCTTTATCTATGGAAGGGGTTGCAGGCTTCAAAGTAAGCACAAGTTACTCATATTAGTAACCACTGTATTTTTAATGCATGTCTTATGACACACCTCTACGTCAGCTTTGAGTCTCCGAATGCTTTTCGTCTGTCTAGGAGGAGACAAAAGTAACTGACAAATGGAAATCTGAATAGATGTGAAGGGAGGTATAGATGAATAGATATGAATGGAAGTTGGACCTCAATGCAGGCATGTTTAGGGCGAGCAAACAGCTCATGCGCTGTTCCTTAGCAACCTCTTCTGTATGCTTTAGAAGTTGAACTCTGCCCATTGCTTGGTGATTGCTTTGTGATTGCTTTCTATTGGTCTCTGTTAGTGTCCTTTACAAATACTTGCTTGTCAATGGGCAATCCTCCCTATTTGTCCCGCCTCTTAGTTTCCGACTTTCTCCGATGCAGCAGCTAAAAAGTACTATAACCTTACTCATCTGAAAGAAACACATAGTGATAGATTCCTTACCTTAGAATTACCCCCAGGCATCAGACTGGATCTGTAAAGTTTTCGTCAACAGTACCCCTGTGCGTCGGTAGGTGGTATTGTGCAGCTCCGCATCCGTCGCTGGCATCGTGGTCGTCAAGATGACGTCGCGGGCGCTACTAAGACGCCGCCCACGCTTGCTGACGTCCCTTCTTTTTTTTCCGCGCCAGCAAGCGAAGATCCGGGAAGAGCAGGAACCCCCAGTCAATTTTTGACTGACTTTTAGAGGCTTTTTGTCTCCATTTTTTTCATCGAGTCTTCGACTCCTAAGATGCCCGGTTTTAAGTCTTGTGAGGACCGGCACCGTATGATGTCGGTAACGGACCAACACCGATTGTGTCTTTTCTGCCTGAGGCGTGACCACTACCCCAAGGCGTGCCCCGACTGCGGGGCCAAGGCGCCGAAAGCGGTCCCCAAAGTTGCTAAAAGCCCGGCAGTCAGCTTTGCGCCGTTCGAGGTCCCGAGGGAGGTCGTCACCATCGGTCTTCGGGATCAAAGTCTTCGCACTCTGGGTCAGGTAAGGCGAAGCACAAGAAGTTGAAGAAACAACATCGTTCTCCGACTTCTTCTCGCCGGTCACGCTACACGGCTGAGGGTATGGGTGGTGCCTCCACTGCAGCTCCGGCAGAGCCTCTTCAGGCGCCGCCGGCCTACCCGCCCTTTCTGGGTTCGTCTGCGACTCCGGCCCAGAGACAGGAATTCCTGTCAGCCATGGCCCGCCTCTTTGGGCTGTCGGGTCCCACCGGTGCGCCTTCAGGCCCCGTGGTCCAGAGTGGGGGTCCTCGCCTTTCACCGCCGGTGGCTTCGGCCCCGCGCCGCGAGACCCCCTGGATCCAGGCCTGGACCCGGTCAACACCGGTTGACCTTATAACACCTCCTCCGACGACGCCTGCACCACTCCTGACATCGCCTGTTCTTTGGGACGACGTCGCACCCGGTTTCAGCCCCGAAGTGGACGCGGTGTCAGCCCAGCGTCGCTCAATGCTGTTTTCAACGCCGCTCGGGGATTTCTATCCCTTTTTCCCTACTGCTTATTTTCGGCCTGTACACCAGCCTGAGGAGGAAGGGGAGGACTGACAGGGGTCTGAGGACCCTCTCGCAGCTGCTTGCGAGTCTGAAAAGGACTGAGCAGAGGAGTTGGGGAATGCCAGTGGTCTGGATACTTCACCAGACCGTGGCATGCTGTCTCCTCCTACCGTGGCTACGGAGGAGGGCGCTAGTTATGCCGTGGTGTTGCGTAGGGCGTTCGAGGCCCTACACCTCAAGCTCCCTACTGTGACTGTCAGGACTAGCCTCCTGACGGACGTGCTTCAGCCAGCAGCTACTTCTGCAGAGCCGCTGCTTCCTTTCAATGAAGCACTTTCTGACGTTCTTTTGGGCACTTGGTCCAGGCCCACCACAGGGGCTCCTGTGGATAGGAACGTGGCCCGGCTCGGGGTGACCCCATTTTCCTCTCCCAACATCCCACCCCTGAGAGCTTGGTTGTCCAAGCCTCTGCTTCCCCGACTGCCTTCCCTTCCGCACCCCCGGATAGGGAATCCAAGAAAAGATCAGTTTGGAAAGAAGGCTTTTTCTTCCTCCAGTTCTGCGCTTCGGTCCGTGAAACACCGCATGCCTCTTGGGCCGTTATTCCCTCTCTCTGTGGATATACGGTAGCAGCGTCCGTAACAGAGCCACAAGCCTGCGCAGCAACCATCCCAGCACGGCCGGTGGTTCCGCCGTGGCAGACCAAGGGGCCAGCAGGCGGGTCAGTCCATCACCACCCCGACCGCCACTGTCTCCAAACTTTCCTAGTCCGAACTTTCAGGCCCACCAGACGCCAGTGGGCAGCAGACTTCGCCATCACCTCCCCCACTGGCGCACCATCACATCAGACAGGTGGGTTTTAGGAATAGTCAGAAGGGGCTAATCCCTCCCCTTTGAGACTACCCCTCCTGCCATGCCCCCTCAATACCACCGCATATTGGAGATCACTTGGTGCTTCTTCTGCAGGAAGTTGCGACCCTCTTGGCCAAGGGGGCCATCGAGCACGATGCAACGCTAGAAGTATGTTGTGGTTGCTATTCCCACTACTTACTAGTGCCAAAGAAGGACAAGGGCCTGCGTCCTATCTTAGATCTTCAGAACGTAAATCGCTTCCTCCGAAAAGATAACTTCAAGATGCTCACTTTGGCTCAGGACTTGTCTGTTCTCGTGCCACAAGACTGGATGGTAGCGATGGACTTGCAGGATGCTTACTTCCACATCCCAGTCCTGCGAGCCCACTGGCGTTACTGGCGGTTCACGGTAGGCCACTAGCATTTTCAGTTTACCATGCTCCCTTTTGGCCTTACCTGCGCCCCTCAAGTGTTCACAAAAGTGATGGCGGTGGTCGCAGTTCATCTGCGCAGATCAGGGGTTACAGTCTTCACCAATCTCGACGACTGGTTGTTGAAGGCGGGCTCGCCAGAGGCAGGCGTCTCCCACCTCGACTACGACCGACCTCCTGCATTTGCTGGGGTTCTCCATCAATGTGCCAAAGTCGCACCTGATTCCTTCTCAGAAGCTCCTCTTCATTGGAGCGGTTCTGGACACCGTGCAGTTTTGGGTCTATACTACCAAACAGCGAGTCCGGAATATTCGGGCTCTGATTCCAATCTTTCAGCCCTTATCCCGGGTTTCTGTCAGAGTGACCCTGAGGCTGCTGTGGCTCATGGCCCCCTGCTGATCAATCATGCTACATGGCGTATGCGGGCTCTGCAGTGGGACCTGAAGTTCCAGTGGGTGCAGCATCACAGGAACATGTCTGATCACTTCCAGATCGCAGAGGGCACTGCACAACAGTTGCAGTTGTGGCTCACGGACCTGCATTGGGTCGACTGCAGATCCCTCTCTCAACCCCAACCGGAGTTCACAGTAGTGACGGTTGCGTCCCTTCTGAGATGGGGGGGCCACATGGGAGAGGCGGAGATCCAAGCTCCATATCAACCTTCTGGAGCTTCAGGTGATCCGACTTGCACTGAAGGCATTCCTTCCCTCTGTCAAGTGCAGGTGTTCACCGACAACACCACCACCATGTGGTACCGCAACAAGCAAGGCGGGGTGGGGTCATGGACCCTATGTCCATCATGCACCTGAGGCAGGTTCCCTGAACGCCAGGGCGGACGAACTCAGCCGCAGGTGCATGATGGATCACGAATGGCGTCTTCACTCGGACGTGGTGCAATATCTCTTTCGGCAGTGGGAAGAACCTTGGTTAGATCTATTCGCCACCGAAGAGAACGCGCAATGTCATAAGTTCCGCACGTTCGAATTTCCAAGTCGGCACTCGCTCGGCGACACTTTTCGGCGCCAATGGAGTTGTGGTCTGTTGTATGCCTTTCCGCCTATACCACTTCTACCCAGAGTGCTGAAGAAGATCAGGCACGACAGGGCCCAAGTCATTCTTGTGGCCCCGACTGCTCACTAAGAGTTTAATATCCCGAGCTACTCAGTATGAGCATCGATCCTTGGATCAGACTGCCTCTACAGGAGGATCTTCTGTCACAGCAGCTGGGGAAGGTCCTCCACCTGAACCTGTCCAGCCTCCACCTCTTTCCATGGAGATTGAGCGGCAGCAGTTGATTCCTTTTGACTTGCCTCCTGAAGTTTGTGATGTCATTCTTGCATCCAGGCGTCCCTCCACTAAGGTGGTATACGCCTGCAGGTGGAACAAATTTGTGGCAGGGTGCACAGCAAAGGCTGTCGATCCCTGTTCTGCCCCTCTTTCTGAGGTCCTTTTGTTCCTTCTCTCTTTAGCCCGGCAGGGCTCTGCTCTGGGCACTATCAAAGGTTATCTTTCTGCCATCTCGGCCTTTCTCAGGCTCCCTGATCAGCCTTCTCTTTTCAAGTCCCCAGTTGTAAATAGATTTCTCAAAGGCATTACACACCTTTTCCCTCCTATTCCGGTTGTGATGCCGCAGTGGGACTTGACTCTGGTTCTTACTTATCTCATGTGTGCTCCTTTCGAACCTCTTCATAACTGTCCTCTTCGTCTCTTGACCCTGAAGACTGCCTTCCTGGTTGCCATCACCTCCGGTAGGCGAGTGAGTGAGCTCCAGGCTCTTTCTTGTAAGTCTAATTTTCTATCGGTCCATCCGGACAAGGTTGTGCACATAAGGCAGACTATTACCTTGCCCACCTTCTTTCCGCCTCCTTCCAGGGAGGAAAAGAGGCTCCACCGTCTGGACCCCAAACATGCGCTTTCATTTTATCTCAACCGCACACAGCAGTTCCGGGTGGATGATCAACTCTTTGTTGGCTACGTTGACACCAAGAAAGGTTGAGCGGTGCATAGGAGGAATATCTCCCGCTGGGTCATTTTATGTATCAAAGCCTGTTACTTGTTGGCTATTAAGGAACCTCTGGTGTGGCTGCGTGCTCATTCCACTAGAGCAACTGCAGCCACTACTGCTTTGGGATGTGGTGTCCCCCTGCAGGAAATTTGTCAGGCAGCCACGTGGTCCTCGCTGCACACGTTTACTAAGCATTACTGCCTGGACAGCCAAGTCCTGAGAGACGTCTTCTTTGGCCGTTCTGTTCTCCGGGACTTTCTGGTGTGATCTTGGTTCGCAGACCCACCACCGGGGTTGGTATTGCTGGGGTATCTATTCTAAGGTAAGGAATCTATCACTATGTGTTTCTTTCAGGAGGACAAGTTATTGACCTTCGGTAGCGATATATATGTAAGAAACATTAGTAGTGGTAGATTTCTTACTGCCCCACCCATCCTCCCCGTTCTGCGAACTGATTTCTAGGGTTAAGGTCATCCCTTTCAGGGCCCTAGTTTCAATGCACCAGTGCTCAGTTCCTTGCATGGCTCTGCGTTCCTGGCGCGGAAAGTCGTGTACAGAACTGACGTCTTCGTGCGTGGGCGGCGTCTAAGTAGCGCCCGCGACATCATCTCGGCGACCACGACACGCCAGCGAAGGACACGGAGCCGCACGACGCCACCTACCGATGCACAGGGGTACTGCTGATGAAAAGTTTCCGAATCCAGTCGGATGCCTGGGGCTAATTCTAAGGTAAGGAATCCATCACTACTAATGTTTCTTACAGATGTATCGTTACCGAAGGTAAGTAACTTGTCCTTTAGGTGTTTGTCTTTGTTTGGGGACTACTTTTCTTCTTCCGGTGATTCCCTGCCTCAGCTCCACACATGCTTTACGTCCGCCGTGCTTTCTGTTTGTAGAAACTGTATTGTGAAAACAATCCAAACAGACCTATCCAAAGTAGATAAATCACATGGAATTATGTTCTTGAATTTCGATGACCTTCTTAACAGTTAAGGCTTATGGCCACTATTTTATAAGATCAGTCTATTACTGGTAACTTTAATGTTATGGGCGGAGCCTGTGTGACGTTCAGGTGATGTCACAATCAAAGACGGTTGGCTGGCTGCTAGCGGTGAGAGATGCCATTGCTGTTTCTTTGTTAAAAAGAAAGTGTTACTCAGGGCGGAGGTGGGCTACGTGAGTATTTTTCTCCTTCAACTCTATCCAAGCATTTTAAAATTCTCTTATTGCCCAGTAAATAAATACTGATATTATCACGCGCGTTTGCAATACGAGTTGTTTTCATTGTGGCCACATCCTTATAGAATCACACTGCGAGGATTCCCTGACCCAGTTAAATAGGACTATAAGACATTGATTATTATATATATATATATATATATATATATATATATCATTGAGGCATGAGCAGCAGAGGAGGAGGAAGCCCTCTCCGAACAAGACTCTGCCAAAATCCTCTGTGCCGAAACCCAACCAACCTCGGCGCCGAAACAGAAAGATGCCCCTTCGGATCCGAAACTGGACTTTATTCCATTCAAAACTGATCTGAAGATATATATTAACCCCAAGACTGGCCATATTCATACAAAACCACCTGCAAAACGCAAGCTTCAGGATGAGGACACTTCTTACAACATCCCCCTTGAAGAAGAAATCTGTAGCTACAAGTCCTTTCCACCCACCTTCACCTCCTGCACCTCCATCTTCACCTGAGAATCTTGTGCACATTACACCTCCAGGATTCCCCACAGTCTCACCATGATGATGATGGTGCAGATGATGGGATATAAATCTCACAATAGAACCATGGAAAGATTACATAGTTGATCAAGACCTTTACCCAGCCAAACCATCCAGATGACAATGCATCATACCAAGAACTCATCATCAGGGCTGCACATTACCAAGAGCTGCACAAAGAATCACTAGAAAAAGGGTTTTTGTTTGAGACCTAAGTGTCCACACATAGGTCATCACAGACACTTCCCATGCTTAAAGGCATAATGCGACATGCTGATGAGATTTTTAAAGATCCAGTCAGACCACGCATCTTGAGTCCTAGAGTGGCAAAAAATATAAGACCTCTTCTACAGACCCTATATTTATCAAGGGACAGTTGCCATTAGATTCTATAGTAGTATCTAATGCTCGCAAGTTCTCAAACATCGGGAGATGGTCCTCCGTCAGATAAAGAATCCAAATTAATTGATGCTTCTGGCAAGCGCATAGCTGCTCAGGCTGCAAATCAGTGGTGCATTGCAAATACGCAAGGCCTTTTTGCCAGGTACGACAGGGCACGCTGGGACGAAATGGAGCAATTTCTCCAGTGTCTCTCAGATGAGCATAAGGCTAAGGCACAGTACTTAGTAAATGAAGGTAAGCTAATTTCGAATTCCTCTATACGATGTGCTCTAGATGCTGCAGACACCACAGCTAGAGAGGTTAACACCAGCATCCTGCTCAGGAGACACGCTTGGTTAAGGATTTCAGGGTATAGACCTGAGGCCCAACAATCAATCCTTAACACACCCTTTGATAAGGAATGCCTATTTGGTCCAAAGGTAGACCAGGAGTTAGAGAAAATGAAAAAAGACACTGAAGTAGCTAAATCTATTTGTGCACTCCAGCCTATGTCTAACAAAGGCTCCTTTCGTCACTCCTTTTACAGGGGAGGGTCAAAAACCACATCACCAGATCAAAATACCTCAACTTACAAAGGTAACAACCAGTCATCTCCCTCCAGAGGGTTTTTTCGAGAAGGTTTTAGAGGCAACAACTTCAAGGGTAGGGGTAAGGGCAACACACCCCGTAACTCAACTTCCCACAACAAACAGTGACTTGCCCATGCTTCCCCCCGATTACACCATACTTGTCGGGGGAAGACTCCAGCAATTTCTCCCCGTTTGGCAGTCTATAACATCAGACACATGGGTGCTTGGAATTATCCAACATCGTTATTGCCTGGAGCTTACCTCACATCCCCCAAACATTACCCCTCACTCTCTCACAAGTTGTCTCCAGAACACATACACTTGCTAAAACAAGAGGTACAGTCTCTCTTACTAAAAGGGGCGATAGAGCCAGTTCCAATACAGTACCAGGGCTCAGGGGTTTACTCTCTGTACTTTCTCATCCCCAAAAAGGACCGTTCCCTAAGACCTATTCTGGATCTCAGAGAGCTAAACAATTATGTACTGTCAGAGCACTTTCACATAGTGACACTTCAACAGGTACTCCTGCTTTTCCAAAGAGCAGACTTTGTTTACTCTAGATGAAAAAGACGCATATTTTCACGTTCCAATTCATCCAGCTCATCGCAAATACCTCAGATAGCAGGGAAGCATTATCAGTTCAAGGTGCTTCCCTTCAGAGTGACTATAGCGCCCAGAGTTTATACCAAATACCTGGCAGTAGTCACTGCTCATCTCAGAAGACAACAAATTCACATCTTCCCCAATCTCGATGACTGGCTTATCAAAGCCAGCACTGTCTACAGCACACACAGATCACAATAGATTTACTTCATCAACTGGGGTTCACTATCAATGCTCAAAATTCTCACCTGCATCCATCACAGACGCAGTCGTACTTAGAAGCCACTCTAGACACAGCCAAGCTCTAGCCTTCCCAATCTAGCCAGAATACGCAATAATCAAGCCATGCTTATACAGTTTCAACCCAACCAAGCTTTACCAGCCAGAGTGCTCTTGCAACTGCTGGGAATGATGGCATCTTGCATTGCAAGTGTACCCCATGCAAGGTTTCACATGCGTCCTCTACAACAGTGCTTGGTACGTCCGTGGAATGAGTCGCCGGGTCAATTAACTGATCTAGTGTTGGTAGGTGGCCGTACCCATTGCTCTCTGCAGTGGTGGAACCCACAAAACCTATTAAACCCTATTCGACCCTATTCCACAGATCGTGCTCACGGCAGACGCATCTCTAACAGGTAGGGGGGTTCATCTCAAAGGTTACACAATACAGGGCCTGTGGAGCACCAAGCACAAAAGACTCCACATCAACTATCTGGAGCTTTTAGCAGTGTTTCTAGCAAAACTCACCTCATACCCAAAACTGTCCTACTCTGAACAGACAACTTGACAGCGATGTGTTACAGAAACAGGGCGGGCACACTCTTTACAACTGTCGACACTAGCTCAAGCCATTTGGAATTGGGCAATCCATCACAACATTTATCTGCTGGCAGAACATCTCCCAGGAGTAAACAATTAAATTGCCGGCCTCCTCAGCAGAAGGAAACAGCAAATTCACGAATGGGAACTTCATCCCCAAGTTCTCCTTCCCTACTTCCAACAATGGGGTTTTCCACCGATAGACCTGTTCGCCACAGCCGAAAATGCAAAATGCCCACGCTTCGGTTCCAGATTCCCACATCCCCTCTCCCCCTCCCCCCAAGGGGCAATGCCCTATGGATGAACTGGTTAGGGATATTTGCCTACGTTTTCCCACCTCCCCCTCTAATTCCGTGTATGGTTCGGAAACTCAGGCAAACATCCCTTACACTGATCCTGGTAGCTCCCACAGGGGCCCGTCAGCCATAGTGCACCACCCTTTTGGAGCTATCAATAGTTCCACATCAAACGCTGCATCTCACCACCAGTCTCCTCACACAAAACCATGGAGATATCCAAAGAACTAAATCTAGGGATCAGGCTCCTGAAGTCATAGATTTTGGTTATTTAAACCTACCACCAGACTGTATGAATATTCTAAAGGAAGCAAGAAGGCCTACCACCAGAGTTTGCTGTGCAGCAAAATGGGAGATATTTGTTATATACTGCAAAAACAACAAAATCGATCCTTTAAATGCTTCTGTACAAAATATTGTCTGTTACCACTTACATTTACAACAAACAGGACTAGCTTACTCATCTATTCATTTGCACCTGGCAGCATTAGCTGCGTACTTACAGAATAGACAACATCTCGCTATTTGTTTTTAAAAATCACTGTATTTGTTGAAATTTTACCTGATTTGTTACTTACTTCTGGGCACTTTCCCCCTGCATTTCCTGCCTAAATTCCCCCGCGCAGCGGATCGTAGCGCTGTTGCGGGTTGAGGAAGCCTTCGCCGCCATTCCGCGACAAGCCCTTGGCCACGCCCACTCCGCCCCAGCCTATATAAGCCACGCTGACAGCTAGTGCGCTTTAGGACATTGAACACTCCTGAGGCACAGCCGGGAGAAGCGCTCGCTATTTGTTTTTAGAAATCACTGTATTTGTTGAAATTTTAACTGATTTGTTACTAACTACTGGGCACTTTCCCCCTGCATTTCCTGCCTAAATTCCCCCACGCTGCGGATCGTAGCGCTGTTGCGGGTTGAGGAAGCCTTCGCCGCCATTCCGCCTCAAGCCCTTGGCCACGCCCACTCACGTGAGGCCACGCCCACTCTGCCCCAGCCTATATAAGCCGCGCTGACAACTAGTGCGCTTTAGGACATTGAACACTCCTGAGGCACAGCCGGGAGAAGCGCTCGCTATTTGTTTTTAAAAATCACTGTATTTGTTGAAATTTTAACTGATTTGTTACTTACTTCTGGGCACTTTCCCTCTGCATTTCCTGCCTAAATTCCCCCGCGCAGCGGATCGTAGCGCTGTTGCGGGTTGAGGAAGCCTTCGCCGCCATTCCGCGACAAGCCGTTGGCCACGCCCACTCACGTGAGGCCACGCCCCCTACATCAATGTGCATTCCCCGGATGCGCAGCGGGCGCGCCGTCAGCGCGCCGAAGGCGAGCCCGTCTGCGCCCGTCCGCGACCGACAGGGACCAGGGGCCACGCTCCCTGCTCCTGCTCTTATTTACACCTCAGCGCAATTGCTCTCTTTAAATATAGCTCAGTCCATCGCCCCTTCCCTGTTTCAGCGCTTAGTCGCTTTGGGCATCTCTATTCCTTCGATCCCTTCGTCTGGAACTATGCTGCTCACTCCCCGGCTACACGCTCCTCCCCCCCACCCCCCCCCCCTTTTTTCCACCCGCCACGGCTACTGCCTGCCTGCTAAACACTATATCGGCAGGCTGGCACCAGCTTGAGCTTTTTAATTTATTAGACACTGATGCTCCTGATTTTCTGTTTCTCACAGAGACTTGGTTCTGGGCCGATTCCCTTCCGAATCTACTGTCCATCCTCCCCGACTCTTACTATGCCCTTCGGGCAGATCGCCCTCTTGGCAAAGCCGGCGGGGTGTGGCGATGATCATCCGTTCTAATTTTCAGTTTCAGCTTCTCCCCCACCCTCCCATACTTGGTGTTGATTTCTTAGTTGCCCGATCTGTTAACCTCTTGCCCCCCTTACAATAGTCCTCGTGTATCGCCCCCCTCAGAACATGCCCTTCTTTGTGCCTGCGCTGCAGGACCTTCTGGCTACGCTTGTGGTCAATAATTCATCTGTGCTCCTTCTGGGAGATTTCAATTATTGGCCGGGCGACCCCAGGGAAGATCAGTCCTCCAAGGATTTCTCGGCTACTCTCCAGTGCATCAACTTTCTCCCCCACGTTCACTCCCCAACTCACGTTCATCGTCACATTTTAGACCAAATATGGTCAGCCAGCTGCACTATCCCTTCCCTCACTGTCCTCCCTTGCACTTGGTCCGATCATTTTCTGATCTCTTTCCCCATCGAGCTTGGAGCACCAGAGAAACTCCCCTTACCCAAGAATATCTCGGCTCGCAACTGGAATCGGGTTGATCTTAACTCTCTCTGTGCTTCTCTTATTTCCTCACCCCCTGATCTTCTCAACCTTCCCCTTGATCTTCAAGCAGACGTCGTGAATCATTGGCTGTCTTCCTCCTGTGACCTGGTTGCCCCTCTCAGGAAAATCAAGGCCTGCCGCCCCCATGACGCCCAAAAGTGGTTTACGGACGAGCTGAAAATCCTTAAACTAGACCTTAGGCGCTCTGAACGCCATTGGAGGCGCAACTATTGTCCTCTCTTGCGGGCTGAATACAAGTCTCTCTTAGCTAACTATAAGAGGGCGATCCTTTCAGCAAAAACCACTTATTTTTCGGAGAAAATCACTTTATCTGCCAATAAGCCCAAAGAGATTTTCTCCATAGTTCGCAACCTAGCCGTCTCCGATAGGGCCAACCCCAACCTCATCCCCTCCCAAGCTCTCTGTCTGTCCCTGAATGACTTCTTTTTAGAGAAGATCGCGAAGATCAAATCTAACATTCCTTTTGTATTTTCGCCACCTCTCTCCCCTGCTCTCTCTCTGTCCTCTCCTTCTCTTGATCAGTTCCCCCCTATCCCTCTTGACTCCTTTCTTGCTCTTCTCCAGAAAGTGAAGTCAGGTTCCCCGGCAAACTGTGCTCCAGCTCGCATTCTGAGAGAGTTTTTCACTCAATGCCCTGACCCACCCCTTTCCCTTCTCAATGCCTCTATTTCCTCAGGCCTAGTTCCGAAATCCTTTAAATCCGCCATAGTTTTCCCCATCTTGAAGAAGCCTGGTTTAGATCCCTCCCTCCGTCCAACTTCAGACCCATTTCCCTTCTTCCTTACCTTGGGAAGATCTTGGAGAGGTATATTACCACCTGTCTCTCCACCTTTATTGAGGATAACCATCTTTTGGCCTCCCACCAAGCGGGATTCCGCCCGGCCCACTCCACTGAGTCAGTGGTCGTGTCCGTTCTAGACGAGCTAAAGAGCAAGGCTGACTCCAACTTACCCAAGCCTTGGTGCTCCTTGATCTGTCCGCTGTGTTTGACACGGTCGACCATTCCATTCTTCTCTGCCGTGTCCGCGCAGCGGGCGTTCAGTGCACTGCCCTCTCTTGGCTCGCCTCTTTCTTAAAGAACGGACTCAGGCGGTCCACTTTACTGGCTTCACTGCCCCCACCCGCTTGGTCCCTTGCGGGGTCCCCCAAGGTTCCTCTCTGTCCCCTCTTCTTTTTAATCTCTACATCTATCCCCTTATACTTTCTCTTCTCAACATGGGGGTCTCCGTGTATAATTATGCGGATGACCTCCAGTTAGTATTTGATCTCTCTTCCCCCTTGCACTCCTTACCTAAATTTCACTCCACTCTAGTTTTCATCTCTGAGTGGATGAACCACAATCAACTTAAGCTTAATCTGGACAAGACTGAGTTGGTCCTGACTGGCGCTACCACCTCCCCTTGGTCGGCCGCCTTTTGGCCCTCCACCTTCGGCCCCCCGCCCGTACCGGCGGCCTCTGCAAAGACCTTGGGCATTAAAGTCAGTCGGGACCTCTCTATGCATGCCCAGATTAGCTCAGTTGTCTCTTCTTGTTTCCTCTCCCTCCGGATCATCCGGAAAGTGTCCCGTTTCTTTTCCACCGACGCTCTTACACTTATTATTCTGGCCACAATTCTCTCCCGTCTGGACTATGGGAATAGCCTCTATGTGGGCATTCCGGCCTACGAATTGCGTCGTCTTCAGGTTATCCAGAACCAGGCCGCCCGTCTTATCCATCACCTTCCCAAGTCCCTTCACATCACCCCTGTTTTGAAATCCCTTCACTGGCTTCCTATCTGCCAGAGATGCCTTTTCAAGATGGGCTGTCTGGCCTTTATGGCTCGCGCCCGTACTGCCCCGGCCTTCATTAATTCCCTCATCAGTCCCTACACTCCCATTCATGCCCTTCGTTCTTCCAATCAGTCCCTTCTTAAAGTTCCGCGCTTCCGCAGATCCAAAACTGGAGGCACTAGATTCTCGATATTGGCCCCTCGCTTCTGGAACAGCCTTCCACTGTCCATCAGATCTATTTCAGTTTATTCACAATTCCGCAAGGCCCTTAAGACCTTCCTGTTTTCCCAAGCGTACTCCGGCTAATGTCCTCACGGCAGAATTCCATCTTCATTAGTTCTCTACTTTAGCGCCAGGAAGCCGCTTGGTCGCAGTGCGCTTTATCAAGTACTTTTCAACTTTCAACTTTCAACTATATGTCGCTATTCAGAGTTCCAGTAATCAAAGCTTTCATGGAAGGAATAAAAAGGGTAATTCTACCATGTATTCTTCCTGCCCGAGTATGGAATCTCCACATCGTTCTCACAAGGCTCATGCGGCCACCTTTTGAGCCATTGCACAAGTGCCTTATGCAATTTCTCTCTTGGAAGGTTGCTTTCCTCATTGCCATCACATCATGGAGGAGAGTTGGTGAGCTACAGGCATTAACCTTAGAAGAACCCTTCTTTCTACTACACAAAGACAGGATAGTTCTCCGCACCAACCCTAAATTCCTTCCCAAAGTATTTTTTGCTTTTCATATATAACAATCAGTTGAGTTACCAGTTTCCTTTCCTCAACCTGATTCTGTAGCAGAACGCGCTCTTCACACGCTTGACGTTAAAAGAGCTTTACTGTACTACATACATAGGACAAAAGTATTTTGCAAAACAAAACAACTGTTTGTTACATTTGCTCCACCTTACAAAGGCAATCCTATCTCAATATCTGGTATTGCCAGATGGATTGAAAAATGCATCCAAACATGCAATATTAAAACTAAGAGATCTTTAACCATACCCCCTAGAGCGCATTCCACTCGCAAAATAGGGGCTTCAGTAGCCTTTTTAGGCAACATCCCCCTAGCTGACATACGTAAGGCAGCTACATGGTCTACACCACATACATTTACCTAAAAACATTGTGTAGCTGTGTTAGCATGTCAACAGGCTAATGTAGGCCAAGCAGAACTAAAAACACTGTTCCAAACAACTGCAACATCTACAGGTTAGCCACCAATTTGGGAGTATACTGCTTTGTAGTCTATTCAAAGCATGTGTATCTACAGTACACATTCCTCGAACATATAATTTTACTTACCCAGTAAGCATCTTTTCTTGGCATGTAAAGCTGTTGATTCACATGCGCCCACCTGCCTCCCTGGGTACTTGTAGTTGTTGCAATTATTTATTGTACATTTATACGCATGGACATCTCTATTCTACACCCTCTTGCAGGAAAACAATCTAACAATGGTGTCGATGACCATGTGCACTATCACCAAAAAGAGGAGTCGCCTTACCTCGTGACTAGGAAAGACTTCTTCAAAGAAAACCAACTTGCAAACAATCAGACCCAACACAAGATGGCAGGAGTATGAAAAGCATGTGAATCTACAACTCTACATGCCAAGAACAGATGCTTAATGCCTAAGTAACATTATCTTTATTTATAATTTTGAAAAAAGGCCTCCAATTAAAATAAATAATACATTAAGAAAAGTGACCAGACCACACCTTTCACAAACATTTAAAAAAAGAAAAAGAATGAACGACAATGCAGCGAACAGGCTGCATTAAGCATGGATTAAAAAACATTCACTATACCTTTAAGGGTAACACCTTTTGCCCTCTGTACCATCAGGCCTCAGAGGTGACAGGCCAGTTCTTTTTTCTGACCTCTGGCAATAGGATTCTGGAGTTCCGAGCTTGAAACTTTGTTTTTTCGCAATTGAAAACCTCCTAAAACACACTGAAATCTATATCACTCAACATTCCTTAGGACTAGGGCTGTTTATCATTCATTACTAAGTTTGATGGTCTCATGCATCTTTCTAGTTCAAGATACCAGTCTTCTTGTGAGACCTTTTACAACAGTGTGAAGAGTACTAGTGGAATCTGACTTCAACCAGCGGGGAAAATAAGTTGAAGCTAACTGAAGATGCGATTCAGTTGTTCCCTTTGTGGTGTTGATCAGCCATTCTATTGAAAGGTGCCCTTTTCATCAGGACATTCCAAACGCAGACCATAGTGACCGATGCTTCCCTCCTAAGTTGGGGCACTCACATGGACAGTCTGCAAACACAAGGCATGTGCTCAGAGAAGAAAACATCACATGATATGAGCCTGCTGGAGTTGAGAGCTGTTTATCTGCCACTGAAGTCATTCCTTTCATGAATATGATCTAAAACCCACCTTGGTCAGAAGAACAAGACAACCACAATGAGTTATCTGAAGAAGCAGGGGGGTACCCTATCAAGACCACTGTCCCTAGAAGCTCACACTATTTGTACATGGCTCTTTACAATATATCTTAGCATCACTGATGTCCATCTATCCGGGGTCCAGAATGAATATGTAGACTTGCTCAGTAGGCCAACACAAAAAACCACATTGGGTTCTCAACGAAGAAGTGCTGAAAAGCGTCTTCAAAGAATGGGGCTATCCTCAGATTCATTTTCAGATACAAACAATAAAAGATGCCCAAACTGCACATCACGGTATGTCCAATTAGGTTCAGTGGGGGATGCTCTTTTGATAGACAAGTCGGGGAAATTTCTCTATGCTTTATCCCCCATTCTGCTAATACTACAGATGCTGATCAAACAACGCCACTGGAAGGTGAGTGTGATACAGGTAGCCCTTCAATTGCCACCACAGTAGTGGTTCACGGATCTCCTATACCTGTCAGAGACCACACTGGATGCTTCTGTGTAAATCAGATCTCCTGCACATGTTTTGAGGCTAGATTCTGCACCATACAGACCATCATTGAACTTACAAGTCTAACTCCTGAATTCTTACCCTTTGGTTGTAGGAAAGTGCCCTTTTCTATGCTCACTCCACCCCACACACTTTTTTGCTGATGGTTATGACTCTAAAACTGCACCGGAGCCTGCAGTCCAGGCCCCAGTGCCTGTGCTCTTGCCCTAAAACTGTTGTGTAAACTGGCAACACCATTTAACAAGGTCTTTACCCCTTTATAAGTCCCTAGTATATAGTACCAGTGATGGCAGAAACACTTTTTCTGCAACCTAGTGGCTCAAGTAAACTACTGACAGCAGGCCTGCCATTGCAGACTGCAGGAACAGTGTAAACTGCTCCATTTCTACCCTCACCATGTGTAGCAAAGTCAATGCACTGCTTTTAATATATGTTGGACACCCCTAAGGAAGGCCTCCTGAAACCCAGGAGGCAGGGTGCATTATATTAAAAGTGTGGACATGTAAGTGCAACCTTATATGTCCCTGTAGGAAGCAGGTTCTGTATAAGCAAATTAGATACGTTCTGTTTGTTATAGTGCGGTTGAGCAGTTAGGCTTATCGTAGGGTGTGTTAAGCATTTTTTGTATTCACTCAGGCAAGCAATGATGGCACACACTCAGTGACTGAATCCAAACAAATTAGATAAGTATAAAAAAGTATACTTGTGTTTTATTTCTAGAACCAAGCAGAACATGTTGCAGGTAGGTAAGAAATACTTTCAAATGCAAAACTATACCCAGAAATGCAATTGTAGATGAAGGTTTGTAGTTGCTTTAAAAACAGTTCAGAATACTCTAAAAATAATTTGGATTACTTTTGCGTTACTTTTTAGTTACAGTGACTACTCAGGGTGATGTGCCTAGATATCACACTGTGGGACCTGCAATACAAGGGTAAGTAAGACCATTTGCTTTTCAAAACATAGTTACTTTTGTTTCATACAAAAAAACAGGTAGACACATTTTTCAGGGGAAAAAAACACAATATGGGTTCCTGTTGAGAAAAAGAATGTCTGGGATTAAAAAAGGAGGCACTCAGGTTGCACCATCAGAGGCACTAGTGCAGCCGGGTGCAGAGTGCCGAGGCCCAATGTTAGTCAGGGGGGCTGAGGGGCATCTGTTAGGGCTGCCTACGAGCAGTCCACTCGATTGTGGGAGCAAAGTTCCTGGATTAAGATCAGCACTGCAGGGGGCCACAATCAGCACAGGTGCTGCCAGGTTAATTCCAATGGAGATCCCAGGTTCAGAAGAAAGGCTGCAGGCTTGGGCACTGAGGATTCGTTAGGGCAACCACAGGCAAGAGAGGTAAGTTGGGTTTATGGGGGATGCCTGAACACCATTGGTTGGGCCACCTAAGGCCATGGGGTGTCTGGTGCAGGGGTGTCTTTAGGCGTCTGGTTTTCTTACCGGCTCCAGTCCGTGGGTACCCCTCAGATTGAGGCTGCAAGCCTCAGTTAGAAGGTAGCGGCAGATCTGAAAGAAACATGTTAGTTATAGATTCCTTACCTTAGAATTACCCCTAGGCGTCAGTCTGGACGTTGGTAAGGGCCTCATCAAACGGCAGCAGGGGCTCCGAAGAGCTTGCAGGCGGCTGAAGCACCTCTGTCAGGAGGTTAGTCCTGACGGCCACTGTAGGAAGCTCGAGGTTGAGAGCCTTGGCCACCCTACGCAGCACCACTGCGTATGACGCTCCTCTTCCGTAGCCAGAGTAGGAGGAGACCACATGCCAAGGTCAGGGGAGGGGTCCCCCAGTTCTCACTCCAGTCCTGCTCATAGTCTATTTGATCAGTTAGAGGGTCACCTCACTCCTCCCTGTCCCCCTTCTCCTCCTCTGGGTGCCAATCTGGCGGAAAGGGGACCCCAGGAGTAAACAGGGGCACAAAAACCTCAGGCGGCGCCTGTCCGGCTCCGGGACCACATCAGAATGGAGGCTGGGGTCGATGCCGGCTGAGGGCACGACCGGCTTCAGCTGCGGTGGCCCTGCCGGAGGAAGCGGCGCCGGTGGAGGTGTTTTATAAGGTCAACCGGCGCTGATCCAGATCCAGGGCTGGATCCAAGGGGGGCCTGCAGCGCCTGAGCCGTCGGCAGAGGAGGCCTAGGTCCCCCTACTGAGTGTGCGGGGCCCGAAGGCGCTCCGGCGGGTTTGGGCTGCCCAAAGATGGTGTGCATCGCCTCGTAAAATTTACGAAGCTGGGCAGGAGTCGGCCCGGGTCCCAGTAAGGGAGGGAAGCCCGGAGTTGACTCTTCAGGTTCCGCGCACAGAGCCGCTGGAGGGGCACCGCCCGCATCCCTCATCGCATCAGCTAACCGATGGGGAGAAGTCAAGGAGCGACAATGTTTCTTCAACTTCTTCTTGTGCTTCAACTTACCCGACCACGAGTGCGAAGACTTGGAAGAGTGAGGATGGCTTCGTGACCGGTCCCTCGACTTCCCTCGCGACCAGGACCTCGAATGGAATGACTTGAGGTGGTGGTCGCGCTTCAGGCAAAAGAAGCACACGTGGTGCGGATCCGTAACCAGCATCAGTTGGCCACAGGAACCGCATGCTTTGAAGCCGGGCATCCCGACATGCACCAGGAGTCATAGACTCAAAAAAGACGTCGACAAAAGTGACTCAACAAGTTCAGTCAAAAATTGACTTGAGGTATCGCTCTCTCCAAACCTGCGGTGGCTGGCATGGAAAAAGAAAGAAGTGACGTCAGCGCTCAAGAGCGGCGTCTAAGTAGCTGCCGCAACCACATCCCAGCGATCACGACGCCAATGACTGACGCGGAGCTGACCGACGCTACCTTTCAACGTGCAGAGGTACTGCTGACGAAAAACTTTCCGGATCCAGTCTGATGCCTGGGGGTAATTCTAAGGTAAGGAATCTATAATTAACCTATGTTTCTTACAGATATATTGTTACCGAACTTTAGTAACTGGTTTGTCAGGGATTACCAGATCCCAGGTCACAATCGCTGGGGAGACAGAGACTCTTTGGTGAAGGCAGGGCAGGTCCTCCAGGTTCTGGATGCCTCCTGTACACACTGAGTTTTCGGTGGTTGAAGGTTCAATTCGGGACAGACCGGTAGGGCTGGGGCCAATTAAGTTGTTGTCCTCTCCTTCCTCATTCAGCACAGCTCTTCGGTACTTCCTCTGCTCGGACCTGAGGAGGCAAGGTTCAGGGTAGCCCCTGAATACCAAATTTAAGGGTGTTGTGCGGTGTGTAGGTTGGGACCAATGGGTCCCTTCCTTGGGGTGAGTACACCCCCTATCTGAAAGAAACACATAGTGATAGATTCCTTACCTTAGAATTGCCCCCAGGCGTCAGACTGGATTCAGAAAGTTTCCGTCAGCAGTACCCAGCGCGTTGGTAGGCGTCGTCGTGCGGTTCCACGTGCGTCATTGGCGTCGCCGCCAAGATGACGTGGCTGGAGCTACTTAGACGCGCCCACGCACGCTGACGTCTGTTCTTTCTTTTTCCGCACCAGCAAGCGCAGATCCGGGAAGAGCAAGTATCCCCAGTCACTTTTTGACTGAGTTTTTTTAGGCCTTTTTGTCTCAATTCTTTCGAGTCGATCGACTCCTGGTGTCGTAGGGATGCCCAGCTTCAAGAGCTGCGGGGACTGTCCCCGCATGATGTCGGTGACGGACCCGCACCGCGTGTGTCCCTACTGTCTGGGGCGCGACCATGACTGCTGGGCTATGGCGCCGAAGACTTTGCGGGAGCGGTCCCGAAAGTTGCTAGAAGTCCGGCTGTCGACTTCGTGCCGCTCAAGGTCCCGGTCTTGAGGGAGGTCGAGGGACCGGTTGCGGAGCGGTCACCATTGTTCATCTGGATCTAAGTCTTCGCACTCGGGGTCAGGTAAGTCGAAGCATTCCAAAAAGAAGTCGAAGCGTTGACGCTTCTTGACTTCCCGTAGTGTGACGCAGCTGAGGGTGTGGGTGGTGCCACCCCCGCGGCTCCGGCCGAGCCTGCGACGTCGCCGCCGTCTACCCGCCCTTCCCGGGTCCGTCGGCGATGCCTGCTCAGATGCAAGAATTTCTTGCTACCATGGCCTGACTCTTTGGGCCGTCTGGCCCCTCTGGTGCGCCTTTGGGCCTCGTGGGCCCGACTGTGGGTCCTGTTCTTCCATCACATCCAATATAAAATAACAACAATTCCCTTGAGCAAGGTCATGTACATAAACACTATAAATGGAAAAAAAGCAATAGCTATAACAAGAAAATTAAAAATAAAAGTTTTTATTGTATACAGTAAAGTTAAAAAAGCAGAAAACCAAGTGATCTGCTTAACACAAGATAAAATGAATATAACAATAAAATAACAATCCCACATTCAATATTATCCAGCAATATTGCTAAAAACAGACAGCAAAACAGTAAGACATACAGTTTGTGCAATACAAGGTGTGTGTTCTGATATTCTTTTTTAAGGCACCGGTGTTATGCACTCTAAGATTATACTGTGTCAACCTCAGTGTCTGAACCATGAATCACACTGTACTAGGGCGTCGACGCGTTTCGGTGGTTTGTTGAAATTCTATCCACCTTTATCAAGACAAAGAATCGGTTTCTGTCGTAGTATACATATGTTCCTAAAAAGTGGATACACAGTGGAATTAATATTTTGGCAATCAACTCGTTGTTAAAATTATCCTGTTTACATTTTAACAAGGACTCTGTTATTCACATTAATTGACAAATATTTACTGTACATTTCTAGATACAGTGCGATACGATGCGGACTGCGACAGGCCCTGTGACACGCTCCCCGGTGATGCCGCGGAGTCTGCTGCGACGTCGATCCTCTTCTCCGGCGATGCGCGGTGCTTCAACAATGCGAGTCGCGACAGGCCCTGGGACACGCTTCCCGGAGATGCAGCGGCGTCCGCGGCAACATCAATCCTCTTCTCCAGCGATGCGAGGTGCTTCGGGGGCCCTGCAATGACTCAGCGGTTCTTGGGGGCCGCGACAGGCCCTGTGACATGCTTCCCAATGATGCGGAGGCATCTACTGTGACGTCTATGCTCTTATCCGGCGATGCGAGGCGCTCTTGTGTTGTGCAGCGGCAGTTCGGCGTCACGCTTCTTGCTCGTGAGTTGCACTTCCAGCTCCTTGCGAGACGCAGTTCCTCAGAAAGTCCAGCACAACTGCAGGCACTTCCAAAGAACTCTTGGGGAGCTGGTGGGTGAAGTCTGTTGTCCCTGAGACTTCAGCAGGAGGCGAGCTCTTTTCTCAAGCCCTTGGAGATCCTTACAAGTTGATGAAAGTCCACACAAATGTTCCTCTCTCCTTTCTTTGGCAGTCAGGCAACCACTGCAGGCCAATCCCCCAAGCAGCACTTCAGCTTAGGGATAGTCTCCCCTTGGTCTCTCTGGTTCCACTCCTCAGCAAAGGTTTCTTCTTGTTCAAAGTGATCTAAAGTTCTGGGGTTTGGGTCCCCTCTTTTATATACAGTTTTTCTTTGTTCTCTGAAGGCAGAGAGGCCTTTGCCTAGTTCAAACCATTCTGGTCAGTCCTGGAGCACTGTGTTTACATGACTCCTTTCCTTTCACAGTGCAGGGCAGAGACATCAGACACACAACAGGAGGTGGAGCCAGCATTGTGGAGGGAAGGCACAACCCTATTCAGGTCCCAGGTGCAACTCCTCCATCCCATCTAGATGCAGATCTCTCTAATCAGCCTGTGCTGACTCACCCTTTCTCCTGGAACACCCCAGCCCCTGTCACTCAAACTCCAGACAAGGAATACACAACCTAGCAGAGGCAGGCTTGGATAGTTAGACAAGAAAATACCTACTTTCTAAAAGTGGTATTTTCAAACACAGAATGTTAAAACCAACTTCACTAAAAGATGTATTTTATCATTCTGAGTTCGGGCATACAAAACTCGAATTTCTAACTAGTTCCCTGAGTCAGTTAGGATTATAAAATGTAATAATCAAACTGACCATTCTGGCCTATGGGGAATAGGTAGCCTTGCAATAGTGAAAAACAAAAATGGCTGTAACTCACTATTAGGACATGCCACACACATCAGGGCTTGTCCTACCTTGTACTTACAATGCACCCTGCCCTTGGGTCTACTATAGAGGTGTCTGATATGAAGAAAATGTAACGTTTAGGGACTGGCAAGTGGGTGCACTTGCCCAGTCAGCATGGGAGTACCAGACTGCACAAAGGCTCTGCAATGGCAGACCTGAGAAATATTTTACAAGGCTGCTACTGTGGGTGGCACAATCAGTGCTGCAAGCCCACTAGCAGCCTTTGGATTTACAAGCCCTGGGCACACTCAGTGCACTGTACTACGGTCTGACAAGTAAACCAAATCAGCCAATCATTGAGTCACTAATCCATACATCAATTTACAATAGGAAGAACATATGCACTTTAGCACTGATCAGCAGTCATTAAACCAACAACAGGTCAGAAAACATATAGGAGGAAGGCAAAAAGTTCAGGGATGACCCTGCAAAAAGGGCCAAGTCCAACACCCTTTGATGGCATTTGCTTCTTTGGCAATAAGGCAGAAAATGCGTTGGAGCGCTTTCAGGAACCCCGGGCTACTGCCAAGTCCTTGGGCCTGACGGCCTCTCGGCCTCCTCCGCCTTCTGCTTTTCGCTCCTTTCTTGGTCACGGAAGGCGTGCCCCATCACGTTCGTTCCAGAGCCACAGGCCTGCGCAGCAACAACGTCAGCGCGGACGTGGGAACCGTCGAGGTGGTTCTGGGGGCCAGCGGGCGGGTCTGTCCACCTCCACCCCCGCAGCATCCACTGCAAAGCCTACCTAGTCCGGACTTTCAGGCCCATCAAATGCCAGTGGGCGGCTGAATTTGCCATCATCTCCCCCACAGTTCGGGCTGGACTGTTCCCATGAGGCACAGGGTGGGACTCATTTGCATATGGCCATGTGTTAACTGGGGTGGCAGAGTGGGCTAAAGAACGGTGATGGATTAAACCCAGATCTGTTGACTGGGTGTGAGTGTTTGATTGGTCCAGATGCTCCGTCCATCACCACCTCCTTTTGTAACACTTTGTTTGCCATAAGTTGGCAGGGTATGCTCAGACGTGAGTCCCTTGCTCACTTTGCCACTGGATTCAAGCAAGCCGGGCTGAAGACGGCTGAAATGCCAGAAACCGGTCCTCGGAAGCTTGTTTCCAGTCTAGGGAAGGCATGGTTTGGCAGTTCTGGCTGGATTGTTCCCATGAGGCACTGGGTCAGACTGATTTGCATATGGCCATGTCTGAACTGGGGTGGCAGAGTGGGCTAAAGAACGGTGATGGATTAAACCCAGATCTGTTGACTGGGTGTGAGTGTTTGATTGGTTCAGATGCTCCGTCCATCACCACCCCCTTTTGTACCACTTTGTTCCCCATAAGTTGGCAGGGTATGCTCAGACGTGAGTCCCTTGCTCACTTTGCCACTGGATTCAAGCAAGCCGGGCTAAAGATGGCTGAAATGCCAGAAACCGGTCCTCGGAAGCTTGTTTCCGGTCCAGGGAAGGCATGGCTTGGCAGTTTGGGCTGGACTGTTCCCATGAGGCACAGGGTCAGACTGATTTGCATATGGCCATGTCTGAACTGGGGTGGCAGAGTGGGCTAAAGAACGGTGATGGATTAAACCCAGATCTGTTGACTGGGTGTGAGTGTTTGATTGGTTCAGATGCTCCGTCCATCACCCACCCCCTTTTGTACCACATCATCTCCCCCACTGGCGCAACATCACATCGGACAAGTGGGTCCTGCAAATTGTCCAAAGGGGCTACTCCCTCCCCTTCGAGACTACCCCTCCAGCCATGCCACCTTAGTCCCACCGCATGTCGGGGGACCATCTTGCGCTTCTTCAGCAGGAAGTCACGGCCCTCTTGGCCAAGGGGGCCATCGAGCGCGTTTGTGGGCCAGAAGTAGGTTGTGGTTGTTATTCCCGCTACTTTCTGGTCCCCAAGAAGGACAAGGGCCTGTGTCCTATCTTGGACCTCAGGAACGTCAACTGCTTCCTCCAGAAGGAGAAGTTCACGATGTTGACGCTCGATCAGGTCTTGTCTGCCCTCGACGCTGAAGACTGGATAGTAGCGTTTGACTTGCATGGTGCATTTCCACATCCCCGTCCTGCGGACCTGGTGTTACCTGCGGTTCAGGGTAGGCCACGAGCATTTTAAGTTTACTGTGCTCCCCTTCGGCATTACCAGCGCCCCGCGGGTGTTCATGAAAGTGATAGCGGTGATTGCAGCTCATCTGTGCAGATCAGGGATTCCAGTCGTCCCCTATCTCGACGACTGGCTGTTGGAGGCGGGCTCGACCCAGGCAGTCTTTTCCCACCTCCAGACTAGGGCCAACCTCCTGCATTTGCTGGGGTTCTCCATCTATGTGCCGAAGTCGCACCTGATTCCCTCTCAGAAGTTTCTCTTCATTGGAGCAGTTCTGGACTCGGCTACTGGTCCTGATGGCCTCCTGCATCCTGCTAGTGGATCATGCCATTTGGCATATGCGGGCTCTGCAGTGGGACCTGAAGTTCCAGTGGGCACAGCATCAGCGCAACCTGTCCGTTCATGTCCAGATCTCAGATGGCAGTGCACGCCAATTGCAGTGGTGACTCACGAATCGCGATTGGGTCAATGGCAGATCCCTCTCCCTTCCCCAACCGAAACACACAGTTGTGACAGACGCTTCCCTTCTGAGATGTGGCGGCCACCTGGGAGAGGCGTAGATCAGAGGACTCTGGTCCCCTGTGGAGTCCCGGCTCCATATCAACCTTATGGAGCTTCGGGCGCTCCGAGTTGCACTGAAGGCATTCCTTCTCTCTGTCAAGGGAGGAGTAGTGCAGGTGTTCACAGACAACACCACCGCCATGTGGTACTACAACAAACAGGGCGCGATGGGGTCGTGGACTCTCTGTCAGGAGGCTCCGCGCCTCTGGACATGACTGGAACATCAGGGCATTTTCCTGGTAGTTCAACACCTAGAAGGTTCTCTGAACGCCAGGGCGGACAAACTCAGTCACCAGTGCATGATGGATCACGAATGGTGTCTGAACTCGGATGTGGCGCATGGTCTCTTTCAGCAGTGGGGAGATCCTTTGTTAGATCCATTTGCCACAGAAGAGAACACGCAGTGTCATCAGTTCTGCACGTTGGAAATTCCAAGACGGCACTCTTTATGCAACGATTTTCTCCACGAGTGGAGTTGCGGTCTACTATATGCTCCTCCGCCTATACCATTACTACCCAGAGTGCTGAAGAAGATAAAGCGCTACCAGGCGTCAAGTTATTCTTGTGGCCCCGGACTGAGCTCGAAGAGTATGGTATCCCAAGTATACACCTGCAGGTGGAATACATTTGTGGCATGGTGCAAAGCAAAGGCTGTGGATCCCCTTTCTGTCCCTCTTTCAGAGGTCCTTCTATTCCTTTTTTCTTTGGCCCAGCAGGGCTCTGCTCTGGGCACTATCAAGGGATATCTCTTGGCCATTTCAGCCTTTTTACGGCCTCCAGATCAGCCTTGCCTTTTCAAGTCCCCTGTTGTAAATGGATTCTTAAAAGTCAGTACTCATCTTTTCCCTCCTGTTCCCTTCATAATGCCTCAGTGGGACTTGAACCTTGTTCTGACATATCTGATGTGTGCTCCCTTTGAGCCACTTCACAATTGTCCTCTTCGTCTTCTTACTTTAAAGACAGCTTTCCTGACGGCTATCACCTCTGCCAGAAGAGTGAGTGAGCTCCAGGCTCTTTCTTCTAAACCTTCTTTTCTCTCTGTCCATCCAGACAAAGTTGTTCTAAGGACTCGTCCATCTTTTCTGCCAAAAGTTGTCACTGCCTTTCACATCAGGCAGACCATCACTTTACCAACCTTTTTTCCGCCTCCGCATCCCTCGAAAGAGGAAGAGAAGCTCCACCGTCTGGACCCAAAACGTGCGCTCTCATTCTACCTCAAGCGCACACAACAGTTCCAGGTGGATGACCAGCTCTTTGTTGGCTACGTGGGCGCCAAGAAAGGTTTGGCCGTGCACAAGCGGACCATCTCTCGGTGGGTCGTTCTGTGCATAAACGCTTGTTATTCTTTGGCTTAAAAGGAGCCTCTGGTGGGACTGCATGCCCATTCTACCAGGGTGACAGCAGGCACTACTGCTTTGAGACTGGGAGTGCCCTTGCATGACATCTGTCCGGCAGCTACGTGGGCCTCGCTGCACACATTTACCAAGCATTACTGCCTGGACAGCCAATTCCGGAGAGACGGCTTATTTGGCCCTTCTGTTCTCCATGAATTTCTGGTGTAATCTTGGTTCGCAGACCCACCACCGGGGTTGGTATTGCTGGGGTATCTATTCTAAGGTAAGGAATCTATCACTACGTGTTTCTTTCAGACGCACAAGTTACTTACCTTCGGGTAACGATATATCTGTAAGAAACATTAGTAGTGATAGATTCCTTACCGCCCCACCCATCCTCCCCGTTCTGGGAACTGATTTCTAGGGTTAAGGACATTCCTTTCAGGGCCCTACTTTCATGGCACCAGTGGTCAGTTTCTTGCATAGCTCTGCGTTCCTGGTGCTGAAAGTCGTGTACAGAACTGACATCAGGGCGCGTCTAACCTCCCCCTCGGCTCAGAGCAGCACGAGGCAACGACGGAGAGTGCGTGGCCTCCTTTACCCTGAGCTGTTGCCAGGTGAGGTGAGGTTTCTCATCCCATAAAATTGGGAGATGATACACAACTTTTAAGAATGTCTGTAGTCTGTCCTTCACAGCACAAAAAGTAAGTGTTGCAGTAGTGATTTATAGGTCCTGACGAAAGCCTGGAGAGGCTGAAACATGTTGACCATATAACATCTATGGTAAATAGCAAAAAAAAATTCTGCTATTTTCACTCTGCTTTTAACTATACCATCTTGATGGGCACACCTAATAAAGTTTCCTTATTGACATCAAGATAGGTATTTTTAATCACTTGGATTACCATTCTCTCTATCTCAAATACCCTTCTTACACTTTTTCCGAGCACTGCAACTAAGCCCTATCAGCCTTCAAACTCTGTCATCTTCTCTGGTTGAGGGTTCAACCATTGGGTCCTAAGCTAGCCTCAAGTTCTATCTGAGGAAGGGCTTATTGGACACCATTTTTCGAACACAAAATCCCAGATGACGAAGTTCCACTATTGAGTGGGCTGATGGGTACTTTTTATGGGTTCTTATTCTGAACTGGGTTCTTATTCTGAACTGAATCTCAATACTCACTTCTTTCTGTGTGTCTCCTGTATGATAGTAATCTTCTAGTTCCAGTTACCTCTGTAGAACACTTTTTAGGCTCTGCATTGAGTTTGGATCAACGTAAGACCTGCGGTATCTTCCTTGTGTTTAATTGTATAGTTGGGGGACAAGATACCACAAGGTCTATAAACCAATTCCCCTTGGGCCCTTCTCCACCCTGTGTTTCTAAGCGTCTAAGTAGCTACAGCGAATTCATCATCATGGCGACAACAAAGCCAACGATGCACGCGGAGCCGCACGATGACGCCTATCAACACGCAGGGGTACTGCTGACGACAACTTTCCCGATCCAGTCTGAGGCCTGGGGGTAATTCTAAGGTAAGGAATCTATCACTACTAATGTTTCTTACAGATATATCATTACCGAAGGTAAGTAACTTGTGCATTATGCCTCCCTCCAGTGGGAGGGGAGCATGAGCATCTCTCTGATTGGCTGGGTCCCCTCATCTTCAAGATGAAGGGGACTGAGATGTGTACTTCACCTTGCCTCCCACACCTGAGGGGTGGGGGTTGACGAAGGTGGTCACTCATCTCGTCCTAACTTGGTTTTCCCACCGATGTTCTGGCCCCCAAAGTGGGGGTCAGAACTTTTGGGAGCCAGTTGCTGGAGCAGCAAAAGGCAGGGTCAGCTAACAAAGGCTGCATACCTTTGAAGCTTCCCCTTCGTGGACCCAGCTCATCCTGGGGAGGAGGCATGACACCTCTGCCCAGGATGAGCTTTGTGTCTGGACCCAGAGACCGAAGGCCCTCTACCTAGGCGTCCAGAAACTTGTCTGGAGGTGGCAAATTGCGGGTAGCTATTCAGGAACCACACATGGTCTGGTCGTTTTTCAGGGGGCATCTCCAAGATGCCCTGAGTTCAATTTGCATTAAAACCCACACTGACAACAGTGTAGGTTTAATGCGCTGATGTGTTTGCTACCAGACTGCCCAGGTTTCAGTAAAGCCATTATGGAGTGTGGAGTTTGTAATGACCAGCACCCAGATCCTATATTCTTTAAAGCTGCACTGAACTTACAATGTCTAAGAATGCGCTTAGACACTGTATGGGTATAGTACTCATGCATTTGTACCCTCACCTGTGGTCTAGTGCACCCTGCTAGAGGGGTGACTTACCTAGGCCACAGGCATTGGGTTGCAGGCATGGAACACAGGGATGTGTGCAATGTATACTCTTCACTTTTCTCTGTACCTAAACACGCAGCATGCAATGGCCATGTGTGGGTGTTAAGGTGCAGAGTATTTAAGGGTGGCACAATAGGTGCTGCAGTCATTAGAGGCCTTCCCTGGTCACATTGCCCTTGTTACCCATGGTACCTTTTACAGGGGCTTACCTACCTGTGGCCAGAGATGGGCCAGTTGTGGAGACAACAGGTACAGTTTTGGGAAAGAAAACAGGCCTTGGGAACCTGATTGGCTCGGACCCAGGGCACATCAACTCAAATTGCATCAAGTGTCAGACAAAATGTGGGTGGGTAACCATGGAAAAAGGGGCACTTTCCTCCAGTCCTTATAGTGGCCTTTACCATTAAAGAACACTAAAAGTGATAGACAGTCCATAGGATAACATTTGCTGCATCGAAGAAGACAGAAGAGACTTGCACAAAACAATATAGGGATTCTATGCAACTGTGGCAACGCTCCTGGAACCCAGATCTGTGACTGGGGGTGAGTGTCTGAAAAGTTTCAGCGCTCCGTCCATCATTTCCTTGAGTTTGCTTTGTTTGCCCTAAGTTGGCAGGGTATGGCCAGGCGTGGGTCCCTTTCTCACTTTGCCACTGATTTCAAGCTAGCCTGGCTGATGAGGGGTGTTACCCCGAAACCAGTCCCAGGATGCTGGTTTCCAGTCTAGGGAAGACCTGGCTTGGATGTTTGGGCTGGACTGTTCCATGAGGAACAGGGTCCAGACTCATTTGCATATGGCTTGGTCTGAACTGGGGTGGCGAAGTGGGCTAAAGAATGATGCTGCAATCAATCCAGACCTGTGACTGGGGGTGAATGTCTAAAAAGCTTCAGCGCTCTGTCCATCATCTCCTTGTGAATGCTCCTGGAACTGCCTGTACGAGACTCGTCCTAAGCTAATTTTCGGTTCCCCCAGACAGAGGGACCTCTGTGAGAGCCTAAAGCACCCTCAGGCTCCTCTTGCCTAGTGGCACTGGTCCCCTGCAATCTGCAGGTAAAACAACATTCCATATCCGAAGAATCACTAGACATTGGGCCCATCGAGGGATTGCCCAAATCCAGATTGTCTAGTGCATTGTGGTACCTGTAGTACTGCATTTCACAAAGTTACTGGCAGCCGCCACTTTCCCTGGGACACCAGATGTCTAAGTACAGTTTTTCAAAGTTTACATCTGCCATGGCTTGTTGGTCCCCAATCTGGCAACCAACCCCTGCATTAAATGCTGCAGCTAGAGGGACCTCCATCCACCTTGCGACCGACGTCAGCATCCACCCTGTCATGTTTTTACATCTTGTTCCCTGCAGCACTGTGTAAGGGGTGAAAAGCAGCTCTCCTGTGGCTCCCATTCTGTACCAAGGACAGCCAGGACAGCACTTCAGCCAGGCTCCACGGGTCAGGTAAAATAAAACTCCGGTTATATGTATCTGAACACGTTCGATTTGGCATCTAAATTTAGATAAAAACACACTTTATTTGTACAAATTGGTATTGGATTTCTAGTCAGTCGTGTCAATTACTTATCGTCCATGTTGGTACCCTGAAATGCTTAACACATGTTCCTCTAGTAAAGCCTGACTTCTCTTTGTCACACTACCAGGACTGAGTGAAGGATTTATTATTGTGAATTCAAGGAATATCTTCGGGGTCTGTGAGTGTATTGCATGGTGAAGCCTAACCAGCATCACCACATATACTCCACCTTCCTACAATTGTCATCTAATTTTCCTCATAACTATATTGAGATTCTGAAAGAGGGAAAACAACTTTTCAAAATGGAGATTTATGCATAAGTGGAAGAGGTTCTATATCTGGTGTACACAAAATAACTTTGATCCCTCCAGATGGCAATCTCCAATTCCATACCTCTTACTTCTTGCGAGATCTGGGCTTTGTTTTACATCAATAAAGGTGCACCCTACAGCAGTCACTACAATAAGGTCATGTCCTTCACAAACCTCTGTATTTAGAATGCCCATAGAGAAAGATTTCTTGGAGGGTATTCAAAAAAATGATTTCTTCCCGCTAGAATCACTTCTGCTACGTTTGAGCTGTTACACAGGGTTACTTTGCAGCATTTAACATGGGAGGCTGCTTCCTTCACTGTTATCATTTTTGTGCATAGATTAAGCGAGTTTCAAACTCCGTTTTTCATAGGAACAGAGTGGTAATAAAAGGTCACCCGAGTTTGTTCCCAAAAGTAATATATAATATCCATGAGAATGAAACGATTTATTTACCAACGTTCTTTCCAAATCTTTCTAATCCAGCAGAGGTAGCATTTCACTCTTTAGATGTACAGGGAAAAAAAAGTTCTGTCTGGATAGAACAAAGGAAATTAGACATTCTGACCAAGTATTTATCAACCTTGGTCCAGTGAGAACTGACGTGCCTACAACGGAACAATCAGTTTCTAGATGGATAGTTTCTTGTATGAGACGGTTATCAGTTTTCACCAAGTAAAATCCTCCCTTTTTGACCTAAGGCAGTCGCACTCCTTTAGACCAAAGTCATCTACTGCGGATCTCCTAAGAAATGCCCCTTTTTCAGAGACATGTAAAGCTGCTATTTGGGCATTCATGCATACATTTACCAAACACTTGTTTAGATTCTGTTTCCAGTGCAGATGTTCTAGTGGGTCAGACTTCAATGTGAAATCCGAGATGAATGTTGTTTTTACTTCTTGTGTGCAGTGTTGAAAGAGATAGGCGTGCTACTCTATTCCAAGCTTATGCCTACTGATGAGGACCCCCTGGACAAGAAGGAAAAGGGATTTGGATGTAGTCCTAGTTCTCTTTAAGGGGAATCCTCATCAAAGTCTTAAGCAATGCCCATTCCTCCCAGGCATTTATTCATTTCATCCAGGATCCTGTTACATCTGTAAAAATGAACAAACTGACCTCATTGTAAATGTAAAATGTAAATTGATACTTGTATAGCGCACTACTCACCCGCAAGGGTCTCAAGGCGCTTGTACGAATACCGCTGTGGAACCCATCCTGGGTTTCCCTGTGAGGTGTCCACTCCTGGGCACCCCCAAGGTGGAGGCCAGGCATCCTTAGCATTGTGGGGGCCGTTGTGGAAATGAAGCAAGCTATTGCCCTGAGTTGCAGAGTGGGACTCCATGATTGGAATAGGCACCGAGGCGAGAATTATCAGGTCCGTGGAATTTTTTTGAGCCCAAGACCCATCGAGGCGGGGAATTGAACCCTGGTCCCGGGCTAGACCTCTGCATCATGGTCTGCCGCTCTAACCATTGAGCCACACTTCTCCACTCCACTTGTCGCCTCTAAGGCCCTGGATGAAGGGTGATGTCCTTAAATGCACAGTCACAGTTCTTTTACTCCTTGGTTAATGCAGCCTATCTGCTGACAATGTCATTCCCCTTTTCTTCCTTTCAAAAAGAAAGGTTTGTAAATGATGCTTTCTGGTTACTTTTCATAATGTTATTATTTATTGGAGCCCTTTCTTGGAATGGAAAATAAAGGAAAGGTTACCATTTGTAGCCTTTCATAGGCTGCAAGAACAGTTGTCTACTTGAGTTCACTTTTCTATTGAAAAGCTTTGCGTCGATGGACATATGTGCGTTCTTCATATATATTTAGCACCGTGCTCTGGGATCCCCGGCATTGGTGGGACAATTGAGTGCTTATGACTTTGATGAGGACTCTCTTGGAACAGAACAAGGAATACAGGTAGGTATCCTTTTTGAATTTAATTGATTAAATAGCTTTTTTATGTTTTCATGCCACACGCTCCACTTTTTTATGTTTGGTGTAAGCCGTGCTCCATACCACTGATAATTAGTTCCAAGGTCGATTGTTTTGTTTATCAGTGGTAAATTCTTAGTGTACATATTGCCAAATGGTTCATTTTACTAGTCATAATGAAGTGTTGGCAGCCTTCCCATGAAATATTTTAAATGAACTAGATCTTAAACTTTGACTCTTTTGTTGTCTCTTTGTTGGGACAGGCTTCCATGTCTCTTTTTCCTGATTGGATACTGCTTTGTGTTTTCTCCTAAGGTTGTGTGTGTAAACAAGAAGTTAAGCTTGGGGAGTTAAGGTATTTTTCTCTCTTGCCATTCCAGCCTCTTCAATTTGATTTTTTGCTTCGTATTACCAATATTGAAGCGCTGTATCGTTCTTGAACTCTTCCAGACTCCGAAAGGAGCAAACCAACTGGGCTGTAAAGACCATAACCAGATATTAAGAGCATTGTCTGAGGTCCTCCCAGATGCTGCGAGTATTTGGGAAGTTTGGAAATATGAGAGGCATAAGTATGCTGGAAACCAATTGTTTCAAGGAAACTTTACTTAATTGCTCTTCATAACTTGTTTATTCATTTGCTCTATAGCCTCTTTCATTCCTAATTCCGAGCCAGTACTGTGGATACTGCTGTCACGTTATAGAAACAGGCCATCTTCAGTATTTAAAATTGTGTAGATGAGTCATAACAGAATATGCTAAAAAAATAAATAAAGCAGTTGTATTTTTGCTGGCCTTACATTAATTCACGGGGTAATTTTATCAGTAATTTGCCACTTCATTCCCCTTGCTCAGTACAGATTACCACAAATGAGGACCTGCCCTACCTTTGAGACATAAATAAAAATCAATGTATTTGAATTATTAACACAGGCGCATATTCATATGTCCATCATCTTAAAGACTAGAACCTGGGATTGTTTTCTTCCATTTTGTTTTTTCCTTTTGCTTTGCTACCGGTATTGTAAATATTTTATGTCCTGGTAAAAGAAGGCTTCTACCAGTCACTTTTCTTCTTAGTAAAATGATTTCATTTCATTTCATTAAGTCTTTATTGCGATTCTACATAAAAGACAGTAAATATCCAAATTAATACAAATTTAATTCACTTTAAAATACACAATCATTTCCAGAAATCTAAAACATATGACTAAACCACATCAGCAACAATTAATAAATAAATACATATATATGTACATTTTAAAACCAATTCTAAAAATGGATTAAATGGATAAACCAACAAAGCGAGAAACCAACCAAATAAGAAATGCATACACGCTTTTTACAATGAACACGCAGGTGAGCTTCGGATTTTCTTTCATTGTAAAAAGCGTGTATGCATTTCTTATTTCGTCTGTATACATGTGGCCAACCGGGTTTTCTTTATTATTTTTTGTTTCTCACAATGTAGAATTGCTGCTAAAAACGTCCTCGCAGGTAAAGCATCATTTTTTGTGAAGTTGCTTAGATATTTGATATTAAACAGGTCGGCACTGCTTATGGAACTTGACAAGTTCATACACCTTTTGGTTTTTTCACAGATAACTGCTTTAAATATTTACACAAAGTAGACACAGGATACACGTTACTTCTTAGGACTTAGGTAAGCGTTGATAAGTAAATCTTGATGACACAAAAGATTCAATATTGTTCAGCTTGTATGATTAATACTCTCCTTGTTTGTATCTTCCCCTTTTTCAGACCCCCGACGAAGGGGCAATTATGCCCCGAAATGCATTGGGTTGTCCCTTTAATTTTTTGTTTTGTTTGTAAACCTGTGTTTTGAGAATTGTTGCGTTATGCATAATTTCATGCTATTGTGAAAAGCATTGTATTGTTTTATAAATAATATCGATGAAGAATATTGGAAAAATACAATAAATTTGGCAATATGACATGATGAAATAAACAAAATGGTATAAAGGAATACTATAACTTGTGTAGTGCGTACTAGAGTCCCAGTGATTCACAGCACTGGGCCATATACATTGTTAGGTTACCAGTGGGCAGGCACTAATCTGGTACTGCACACTTATCGTTTTAAACGTTCAAAATTGGATAAAAAACACGAGTGCAGAACCCTTCTTCATTCATCTTAAATGGATAAACCAGCATAGAGACTTAATACATCTGTTACTTTTGCAAGGGGTGTATACTCTCCAAATATAAAGTATTACCAACTCCTTTCCCTGACTTCAAGGGTCCAACTTAGATCTTTACATAGCTACTTTGCCCCCCCCTCCGTACTTATTGCCTAGGACCCACGCCCAACTCAAGAACTTTGCTACTCCAATTACAGCGAGGTGGGAAGTATCAGATTTCAATATTCTCCTTCATGCGGTACAAAAGGGGGTGGTGATGGACGGAGCATCTGAATCAATCAAACACTCACACCCAGTCAAAAGATCAGGGTTTAATCCATCACCGTTCTTTAGCCCTCTCTGCCACCCCAGTTCATACATGGCTATATGCAAATCAGTCTGACCCTGTGCCTCATGGGAACAGTCCAGCCCGAACTGCCAAGCCATGTCTTCCCTGGAGTTGAAACAAGCTTCCGAGGACCGGTTTCTGGCATTCCAGCCGTCTTCAGCCCGGCTTGCTTGAATCCAGTGGCAAAGTGAGCAAGGGACTCACGTCTGAGCATACCCTGCCACACTTATGGCGGCCAAAAGCGGTACAAAAGGGGGTGGTGATGGACGGAGCATCTGAATCAATCAAACACTCACACCCAGTCTAAAGATCAGGGTTTAATCCATCACCGTTCTTTAGCCCACTCTGCCACCCCAGTTCAGACATGGCTATATGCAAATCAGTCTGACCCTGTGCCTCATGGGAACAGTCCAGCCCGAACTGCCAAGCCATGTCTTCCCTGGACCGGAAACAAGCTTCCGAGGACCGGTTTCTGGCATTCCAGCCGTCTTCAGCCCGGCTTGCTTGAATCCATTGGCAAAGTGAGCAGTTCGGGCTGGACTGTTCCCATGAGGCACAGGGTCAGACTGATTTATTTATTTATTTGCGAGTTTGTATAGCGCTGGAATCGACTCCATCTGTAGTATCTCTGCGTTTTGGGCCAGTTTACAGACACAGGGGAGTAAGTGGGGCTGGAGTTATATCTCATTTTTAAACAGCGAGGTTTTAAGGAGTTTCCTAAATTTGAGATGTACCGTACACTTTCTAAGAGTCAGGGCGAGTCGGTTCCACAATGTGGGTCCTACTACAGATAGTGCCTTACCTCCGTGCCTAGCTTTATTGGCACGAGGCACTACCAGTAGATGGCATGTGCTAGATCTAAGCAGTCTGGAAGGGATGTAGGGAGTGAATTTCTGCCTCTGGTAGGTAGGGCCCTGTCCATTTAAGCTCTTGTGAATGATACAGCATATTTTGAATTTTGCCCTTTGTTAGTATGGAGAGCCAATGAAGTTGGTTTAAGAGAGGTTTGGATGCTGTTCTTGGAGGGGCATTCATAACTAGGCGAGCCGCCGTGTTCTGGACTACCTGGAGTCTAGCCAACACGCCCTCGTTAGCAGAGAGAAGTAGCCCATTGCAGTAATCAATACGGCTCAAAACAAGGGCTTGCACTAGGGTCTTTCTGAAGGAGTCTGGCAATAGAGGAAAAACTTTCCGCAACATGCTAATGACATGAAAGCATGCGCCTGCAACGAAGTTGCTGTGTTGTTTTAGTGACAGATCCTGATCGAGGCGGATCCCCAGGTTTTTCACGACCTGTTTGGGTACTGGGACCATACCAAGATCAGAAGGCCACCAATCCGGGGTCCACAGAAGTTTGGCCTCTCCGAATAGCATAATTTCAGTCTTACTGACGTTGCACTGTAGATAGTTGGTAGACATCCACTGTGCAACGGCCTTCATGCCTGCAGAGAAGGAGTTCTTTAATTCAGCGGTGAGAGTTTTAAAAGGGAAGAGGAGCTGCGTGTCATCCGCGTATGACACGGGGATGAAACCAAATTTGCGCATCACTCTTGCCAGGGGTGCCACATAGATGTTAAAAAGTGTTGGGCTCAGACAAGAGCCCTGTGGCACCCCTTTAGAAATCTCCACCTCCGCTGATCGATCAGCACCCATGGTGACAGTCTGGGTGCGATCGGTTAGAAAACTCCTTAGCCAGTCAAGGGCTCTGTTCTTAACTCCTACGTTCGACAACCGGTCAACAAGGATGTTATGTGACACGGTGTCGAACGCTGCCGACAGGTCTAGTAGCACTAGGATCACCGAGTGGCCCTTGTCCTGGAACATGTGTAAATCATCAGTAACAGACAGGAGGGTGGACTCTGTACTGTGTTTCGGCCTAAAACCAGATTGAGAATAGTCTAGGCCGCCGGTGGTTTCAACATAGTTGGATAAGTGATGATTTACATATTTCTCTGTAAGCTTCCCCAAAAATGGAAGCAGGAAAATGGGCCTGAGGTTTGCTAATTCGGTCCACGGAATTGCAGTATTTTTCCTAATAGGCCTAACTAGCGCTAGTTTCCATTGTCTCGGAACAGAGCCTGTGCTAAGTGACAAATTAACAAGTTATTCAATAGTAGGACCTAGTGCTTTCAGTAAAATAGGCATAAGTCTGGCTGGAATTATGTCATCAGGGCTGCCACTTTTAATCTGAATGGTGAGTGTTGACAGCTCCTTTGAAGTGATAGGGGGAAAGATCTCTAATGCGTGAGAATTTTGATTATGCTGTGTTTCCTGAAAGGCAAGACCTGCATCGCTGGTCATGGTGTTGTTAGAGTGGATTATCTTCTCGTAGATAGAGTCTATTTTATTTGAGAAGAATTGAGATATCTCATCACAAAGCTTTTGTGACGAAGTGTCAGAACTTTCACAAGCTGTCGGTTTGACGAAAGATTGTATTACTTGGTACAGAACTCTGGGGGAATTATTTGCAGCTGTAATCAAGGATGTTATATGGGTTTTTCGTGCAGTACGGATAGCTTTGTGATAGATGGTTAACGAGTCCCAATAAAGACTTCTGTCGATTTCTAGGTGGGATATTCTCCATTTTTTCTCTAACTTCCTAGCTGTTTGTTTTAATGTCCTGAGGTTGTCAGAAAACCATATTTCTTGTTTATTTGCCGGCCGAGGTCTACATTTTTTCTGTGGGGCTATGATGTCTATGACAGTCTTTGAGGCTCTTTCAAATGTATTAAGAGCATTTTCAATGTTTTCCGACATGGAAAAAGAGGGTTTAATGAATTTTTCTAAAAATATAGTTTCATTGACTTTATGCCATTGACGTCGTTCACTAGGAAGAGAAATTGGCCCTATAGGAGTAGGTTTAGGATAGGGGGTGTCAAACTCAATGATGAAATGGTCAGTCCAGCTGACTTGAATAGGGAGAGAGCAGGTGACTAGGGAAATTGGCTAATATTAAGTCTAGGGTGTGCCCAGCCTGGTGTGTTGGGCCTATATTTCGTTGTGTTAGCCCTAGTAGAGAGAGATCGTTTAGAATAGATTGTGCTTCTTTACAGTCTTTCTGTTCACTGTGTATGTTGAAATCTCCAACTAGTAGAAAGTCTCTGTCATTATCAACATAAGGTGCAAGATTCTCAAGTAGGATATTTGAGAAGTTCGTGCTGGGTCCTGGAGGGCGGTACACTAGAGCACCCATTCTGGTTTGTTTGGGGGAGAGGGAAATTTTAAAAATGAGTAGTTCGATGTCAGTAGTGCTTAGTTCTGCTACTGTGGTACAGATAATTTCCTGTTTATGAATAATCGCAATCCCTCCTCCTATTTTCGTAGGGCGGTCAAGTCGAATTAATTTTATAGCCAGTTGGAATTGCTAAAGCAATAGCAGGTGTCGAGTGGGGTTTGAGCCAAGTTTCGGTGAAAAAACACAGTTTTGCAGCGTGAATCTTTCTGGATTCACTATGCTGTGCATTATTCCGCGGTCTTGTGGTTGGGTCCGGATTCGTAGTCTTTTCTTTGTTTTTTTTTTGTAGCCCAGGTGGGCGTCGGCGTCACACCTCCTGGGTGTATTTCCGGTGACGTCGGCATGCTTCCTGCGGAAGCTCCCACTCTTGGGCGCCATCTTCAGATTCTTTTTTTCCGCAGTCGGGTCTGGATCGTTCCCGTTTAGGCTCCAGACATTTTTGGAGAAAGAAGAGAAGAAAAGACAGAAATCACCAAGGAAGGTCATCAGAAGACTCCAAAAAACTTCATCGACGAGGAGTCAGCAAAGGAAGAGGCGAATTCATCGAGTTCCTCGACGACCGTCGACGAACACGCTACCAGGGAGGCCCTGAGCGATCGATGATGGACAACACGCCGTTCAAGTTCTGCCGTAACTGCCACCACAAGTACGCGCAGAAGGACCAGCGCCCGGTATGCAACCTTTGTCTACCGGTGAATCACGAAAGCGAGGACTGCAACGCCTGCTCCGCCTTCACCCCGAAGACCCTTCGTGTGAGAGAGAGACAGAGGGTAGCGCACGCCACCCTGCAGGTGAAGGCCCCGACTCCGTCCCTCCACAACCTGGGGATGTCTTCCGAGGAAGAGGACAACGCTGCCGCCGAAGACGACAGCTACACGGTCGTAGAGACCGATTACACGAAGACTTCTGATAAGGTAGGAGACTCTCCGGCCCCCAAGAACCCGAGAGACTTTGAGTCTCGAAAAAACGAGGGCAAGGCCTCGAAAGCGCCGACGCCAAAGCACCAGGCGTCCGCGAGTACTCACATGCCCAGCGGATCCTCTGAGAAGGAGTCCCCGGCGCCGAGAGCTGTTGAACAGCAGAAGTCGTCGAAAATCGTCCCCGAAAAGGATCGATCGACGCCGAGGGACAAGGACCCTAAACTACCGACGCCGACAAGGGACCTGAAATTCGGTTCGACGTCGAAAACTTCGGCACCGAAAAGCACGACGCCGAGCCAGCCGCCGAAAAGAGCGGCCGAACCATGCGACGCGGAACACGCGGCCGAGATGGAGAAAAAGAGAAGGCGCCTTGAAGCCGAAATGGAAAATATCGTGCAGCGGAAGAAAGAATTCGACGCAAAGATGAAAGCTTTCACGATCCCTCACAAGACCAAGCCACCGGTGGTGGAGGTGGTCGAGGAGGAAGACGAGGTCACCGAAGAACAAGAACAAGACCCGGACGTCGAGGTGGTCGACGACCAGGACGGATGCAGAGTCGGCCCCCTCTGACCTACAGGAGGTGGATTACATGGATGTCGAGACCGACAGCCCGGAGGAGGCGGTCGACACGTACCCCTCGAGGCCCTCGCCGCCGGACGACCTCGGGGCCTACAATTCGGTGATAAGGTCCGCCGCAGCGGCATTCAAGCTGAAGCTCGATGAAGAGAAGCAGAAAGCAGACTTCCTTCTGGAGACATTGCTCCCAACACAAACTAGGAGCCAGTACCTGCCAATGCTCGACAGCGTCTTGGCCCAGGGGAAGGAAGCATTCAGGGAGCCCGCAACATGCAAGGCAGTAACTCCCAGAACAGAGAAAAAATACAAACATTCCTCAAAAGACCCATCCTACATTCAGGGGATGGTCTCCGCAGACTCCATTATCACGGCCACAGCAAGGAAAAGGGCTAACGTACCCACTACCTCTGGACCACCACCGGATAAGGAGAGCAAAAGGATGGATCTGGTGGGCCGAAGGATCGAACGGAATGCCGCGACCCACTGGCGCATGGCGAACTCCAACGCCCTGATAAACAGACACATGTACCAGATCATGGAGGAGCTGGGGCAGTTGGTGAAGGACCTGCCCCAGGAGGCCAGGCAGAAGGCCGAAAAACTGGTTGAAGAAGGGAAGAACGCGGCAAATTCTTGCCTTAAGACGGCCCTGGATGGAGCAGACACCTCCAGCAGGCTCATTATGATAGGTGTCACTGAAAGAAGACACGCATGGTGGAGGATCTCAGGTTTCAAACCAGAGGTGCAACACAGCATTCTGAACACACTGTTCAACGGCGACACGCTTTTCGGAACATCAGTGGATGAGAAGCTCAGCCAACTGAAGAAAGATAATGAAACAGCAAGGTCCATGGGAGCATTGCAGTTCAGAGGCAACAAAAGGGGCACCCGGTCACGGAGGCCTGGCGGGAGAGGTGGAAACCAGCCAGGTGCATCACACCAGGCTTTCCAACAAACGCACCAGACAGACTCGCAGGCCCAGCAGGGTCAGCAGAAGCAGTCCTGGCAATACCAACAAAGAGGCCAGTCCTTTCGAGGGAGAGGAAATGGACATGGCCAGAATAGAAGGGGGGGACAACAGCGCACCTCTAAGTGACTTCAAAAAACTCCGTGTGCCCTCACACAGAAAGGATCCCAGGGGCAGTGCGTACAGAGGGATCAAGACAAGCTAGACATCTACGACCACATAACACCAGTGGGAGGAAGGTTAAGATTTTACCTCCAGGAATGGAGAAAAATCACATCAGACAAATGGATCCTCAACATCATCCAATTCGGTTACTGCATAGAGTTGGAGGGGAGGCCAATAAGCAGAAAACCAGGAGAAAACAACTAGCAAGCAAACAGCTAGAGTGTCTTCAGGAAGAGGCAAAGGAACTCCTGCGGAAGCAGGCCATAGAACGGGTACCCTTCAAGGAAAGAAACACAGGAATATACTCAACGTACTTCCTGGTGCCAAAGGTAGACGAGACAATGAGACCCATTCTGGACCTAAGGTTCCTGAACAAATTCATAAGAACGCAAAAATTCAAAATGACCTCCCTGCAAGAGGTGCTCCTGCAATTGCAGATCGGGGACTTCATGGTCACAATAGACCTCAAAGACGCCTACCTGCACATCCCAATGAACAGAAAGCACAAGCATATGCTCAGGTTCACCATCGGAGAAAGCCACTACCAGTTCACGACACTAGCCTTAGGGCTAATATCGGCACCAAGGGTCTTCACAAAGTGCCTCGCTGCAGTCGCAGCGCACCTACGAAGGCAAGGAATACACGTATACCCTTACCTCGACGACTGGTTGGTCAAAGCAAATTCATACCAGAAATGCAAGCAGCACGCACATACAGTGACGAGCACGCTCATAAGCCTGGGGTTCTCCATCCATTGGAAGAAATCATCAATGGAGCCGGAACAAGTGAAGATCTTCCTGGGAGCACAGATCAACACCTTACAGGGCAAGGTGTTCCCCAGCAAGAAGAGGGCGAGGGCGCTGGTGAAGGAAACTCGCCTCTACCGGAAGGGACAAGCTCGGACAGTGAGGACTGCGAGCAAGATCATGGGGATGATGGCATCATGCATCCACCTGGTACCCAATGTACGTCTCCACATGAAACCCATTCAGGAATGGCTACAGGAACAATGGTCACAAGCTACAGGCACTTGGGAGGATCTAGTGGTTGTGACGCACGCAGTGCAGAAGGAGATGACATGGTGGACCATGGAGAACATAACAAGGGGAAAGCCTCTAACACCCCCAACGCCAACAGTGACCATCACCACAGACGCATCCCTGAAGGGATGGGGCGCTCACATGGAGGAGCTCAAGGTGAGGGGACTGTGGACGCCAACAGATGCGACAAGGCACATCAATTACCTAGAATTGAAGACAATCTTCCTTGCACTGAAAGCTTTCCAAACAAGACTGTACAAACACAAGGTGCTGCTACAGACAGACAACACCACCGCGATGTTCTACATCAACAAACAGGGGGGCACACAGTCTGCCCCGCTCTCAACGCTGGCGCAGGAGATATGGAGATGGGCCATCCCTCTCAAAATAGACCTGCTAGCCATACACCTACCAGGGAAGGACAACATACAGGCAGATTGGCTCAGCAGACAGACATCGGCATCCCACGAGTGGGAGCTCAATGCTCAGGAGACAAGGTGGCTGTTCGACAGATGGGGAACACCATCAGTGGACCTGTTTGCCACACGCCGGAATGCAAAATGCCAAAACTTCGCATCCAGACAGCCCGAGGAGGGGTCACTGGGGAATGCCCTATGGATAGATTGGTCCGGGACATTTGCTTACGCCTTTCCCCCGATACCACTGATGCACAGAGTGCTGAGCAAGTGCAGAGCGAGCAACATGACCCTGATACTGGTCGCGCCACAGTGGGCCAGGCAGACATGGTACTCGCAGATCATGGAGATGACACAGTGTGCACCCCACAGATTCGGCAAGAGGAAAGACCTACTCTCCATGCAGGACGGAGAGGTGCTACACCCAGAACCAGAGAGCCTGAGCCTAGTAGCGTGGCTCCTGAGGACATAGAGTTTGCACATTTGAGATTACCAGAAAGCACCCTGAGGGTCCTTCGGGAGGCACGGAGGCCCAGCACTCGGAAGTGCTACGTTGCGAAATGGAAAAGATTCACAATTTGGTGCAGGAAAGAAAGACTTCACAATAAAATGAAGAAGGATTCCACAGTGCTAAAGTACCTGACACACTTGCTGGAAAAGAACCTTAGCTCATCCTCGTTAAGAGTTCACTTGGCAGCGATAGTCGCCTACACAAGGGGAGAAACGTGCAGGAGTTTCTTCACATCACAGGTGGTGAAAAGATTCCTAGAAGGAGCGAAAAGGATCGCACCACCCAAGCGGGTGCCGCCACCTGCATGGAACTTAAACATAGTTCTAACGGAACTCATGAAGGAACCCTTTGAACCACTTCACAGGGCCTCCCTAAAGATGCTAACTATGAAAACAGCTTTCCTGGTTGCAATAACGTCCTTACGAAGAGTAAGCGAACTTCAGGCGCTAACGCTACAAGAACCCTACATACAAATACACAATGATAGGGTTGTGATGAGGACTGACCCACACTTCATGCCGAAGGTGGTATCCAAATTCCACATGAACCAGTCTATACAGATACCGAGTTTTTTCCAAAAACCAACAAATAGCGCAGAGCGGGCTCTGCACACCCTGGACGCCAGAAGGGCAGTCATGCACTACATTGAGAGGACGAAGGGACACAGGAAATCAAAACAGTTCTTCGTGTCATTCGCAAACAGTTTTATGGGAAAGGCAGTAACCAAAAAGACTATTGCACGGTGGATCGCACAGACAATTCAACTCTGCCACAAACGTGCAGGACAAGAGCTAGCAGAGGGGACACGTGCCCACTCCACTAGGAAAAAGGGTGCTACAATAGCCTTCCTGGCTAACACACCCATAGAGGACATATGCCTGGCGGCAACATGGGCTTCGGTGCACACGTTCACGAAGCACTACTGTGTGGTCATACAGATGAACAAGGAAGCACAAGTTGGACAAAAGGTGCTCCAGCACATATTCAATAACCAACGCTCATCTTCAACCCAGCCACCACAGAGATGAAAAACCGCTACAAAATCTATGCACAGCATAGTGAATCCAGAAAGATTCACGCTGCAAAACGAATAGTTTTCTTATCTGTCGGTGTAGTTTTGCAGCTTGAAGATCTTTCTGGATTCACTAGCGAACCCACCCACCTCCGCCAGAAAGATGAGGCTGGAGAGAGAAGAGGTGGTTAAAAGAGAAAGGACTTTAAGAGTATAAAGCGGTAAAATATCACCTAAATAGAACATTGCCATTACTTCGGAAAAGAAAGAAACACGGAAAAAAAGAACCCGAAGATGGTGCCCAAGAGTGGGAGCTTCCGCATGAAGCATGCCGACGTCACCGGAAATACACCCAGGAGGTGTGACGCCGACGCCCACCTGGGCTACAAAAAAAAAAAAAAACAAAGAAAAGATTACGAATCCGGACCCAACCACAAGACCGCAGAATAATGCACAGCATAGTGAATCCAGAAAGATCTTCAAGCTGCAAAACTACTCCGACAGGTAAGAAAACGATTCGATCTGGCTCGTTGGAAGAAATAAGGTCCCAGACTTCAGCTGTGTGTTTGGGTAATGACCTTATATTGCAAAGGATGTTTTTCCTTCTAATAAGAGTGGGGGTATGGGTACTATGTTCCCTAATTTTGGGGAAGGAAGTGAAGGCTATAACATTTCTCTCAACGCAGGCTACCTGGCAACAAGTGGTAAATTGAGCTCTGCAATGATTACATGAGAAAGGACCCTCCAATGCGTTGTTGTTATATTTACCACACACTTTTCTTGGGCTTACTTGTAAGATTCGAAGTGCCTGTGCAGAGTAAGTTATCCTGGAGGGGAGAGAAGTGTGGACATTGTGCATGGATTCCCCCTTGGCCCCTGGTCCCGTCCTGTCGCGGACTGGCGCAGACGGGCTGGTCTTTGGCTCGTCTTAGGCGCCCCCCCTGCGCGCAACCGCTGCGCGCTAGAGCCGACGAGTGGCTAAATAGCCCTATGTGCTAAAAGGCTAGAGCGCTAACCGCTCGACTCAACCTCTCAGGAAGTGCCTGGGCGTGTCTCTCTGGCTCTTGCCTGTCCCGCCCTCCGGTCAACGGTATTGGATACCGAGTCGGACCGGGGCGGGCAGGCTGCAACACTGAGCAGAGACTTCCTAAACGAGCCTGAAAGACCCTGGCAACTCCGAAAATATTCGTCAGTGGATACGTGTATTAAAATTACTAGTCAATTCTAACACATAGGTGACACAAAGGTGAAGTTTAAAAATTCGTAGTAAATTTTTAAAATTAGCGTAACACAAAGGTGAAGTTTAAAAATTTGTCGTCAATTTTTAAAATTAGCGTAACAAAGACATAGAGCTATTCAGAAGAGATCAACAAAGCCAGCAGAGTCTTCTGCTCTGCAACTGTTTACCTGGCGCCAAGCGGGGTTGGGAGACACTGCCACTGTCTACCTTACCGCAATCAGCCTTGCCTCCTCGCAGCCTAAATAGCCCTGTGTGCTAAAAGGCTAGAGCGCTAACCGCTCGACTCAACCTCTCAGGAAGTGCCTGGGCGTGTCTCTCTGGCTCTTGCCTGTCCCGCCCTCCGCTCAACGGTATTGGATACCGAGTCGGACCGGGGCGGGCAGGCTGCAACACTGAGCAGATACTTCCTAAACGAGCCTGAAAGACCCTGGCAACTCCGAAAATATTCGTCAGTGGATACGTGTATTAAAATTATTAGTCAATTCTAACACATAGGTGACACAAAGGTGAAGTTTAAAAATTCGTAGTCAATTTTTAAAATTAGCGTAACACAAAGGTGAAGTTTAAAAATTCGTCGTCAATTTTTAAAATTAGCGTAACAAAGACATAGAGCTATTCAGGAGAGATCAACAAAGCCAGCAGAGTCTTCTGCTCTGCAACTGTTTACCTGGCGCCAAGCGGGGTTGGGAGACACTGCCACTGTCTACCTTACCGCATATAGCCATGTCTGAACTGGGGTGGCAGAGTGGGCTAAAGAACGGTGATGGATCAAACCCAGATCTTTTGACTGGGTGTGAGTGTTTGATTGGTTCAGATGCTCCGTCCATCACCACTCCCTTTTGTACCGCTTTGGCCACCATAAGTGTGGCAGGGTATGCTCAGACGTGAGTCCCTTGCTCACTTTGCCACTGGATTCAAGCAAGCCGGGCTGAAGACGGCTGTAATGCCAGAAACCGGTCCTCGGAAACTTGTTTCCGGTCCAGGGAAGGCATGGCTTGGCAGTTCGGGCTGGACTGTTCCCATGAGGCACAGGGTCAGACTGATTTGCATATAGCCATGTCTGAACTGGGGTGGCAGAGTGGGCTAAAGAACGGTGATGGATCAAACCCAGATCTTTTGACTGGGTGTGAGTGTTTGATTGGTTCAGATGCTCCGTCCATCACCACCCCCTTTTGTACCGCTTTGGCCGCCATAAGTGTGGCAGGGTATGCTCAGACGTGAGTCCCTTGCTCACTTTGCCACTGGATTCAAGCAAGCCGGGCTGAAGACGGCTGGAATGCCAGAAACCGGTCCTCGGAAGCTTGTTTCCGGTCCAGGGAAGGCATGGCTTGGCAGTTCGGGCTGGACTGTTCCCATGAGGCACAGGGTCAGACTGATTTGCATATAGCCATGTCTGAACTGGGGTGGCAGAGTGGGCTAAAGAACGGTGATGGATCAAACCCAGATCTTTTGACTGGGTGTGAGTGTTTGATTGGTTCAGATGCTCCTTCCATCACCACCCCCTTTTGTACCGATCTAGTTCCCATGGGCAGACATACTGGTTTTAACCAGGTGCTCCTTGGTTGGTGATAAACAGTGCATACAAATAAAAAGTGATCAATATTCTCAATTTGATCTTGGCAGAATGCGCGCTTATCGCTACTAGCAGGATTCCATTTGCTAGTAAACCATCGTATGGGTAATGTACCTACCCTAAACTGATGGTAAAGTTTGCGATTGTGTGGCTTCGTAATAAGGTCCCAATACCCTTCCAAAAGGGATTCATCCTTAATGTCAAGGAAATCCCTCGACAGTGACTGGCGGTTAGACTTTGCATCAACCGGGTAGTTACGTTTGCAAAGCTATTCATCCAATCAAAAAAATGTAAAACATCTGATGCAGCTTTAGCGGGTGCCCCACGCTCTCAACTCACTTAAGCTAGTTGCAGGAGATCTGCTTTACCTGCTTTTGCCAATAAGAATTAAGTTAACCTCTTGATATTTCATATATAAAAACTTACATTTGAATAAATCTACACATTTTACCACACTCTTCACGATTTTGGGTGGCTTAATAGAACTCAGGAGCTCAAATCCCCTAAGCTTGAAGTGCCTCGAATTAAAATATATTGCACAGAAACTCTCTATCTCTGGTGCTGCAAAATGTTATGTTCTGTGTATGTATATAGCTTACTGTCACACAGTGAGGGTATCCTTGAACTTCACAGGTGTGTGAGGTTAGCCTCAAGGTGATTACTCGAAGAGCCTGGTCTTCAGCTCCTTGCAGAAGACAATAGGAGAGGAGGAGGCTCTGATTTTGTTTGGGAAGTCGTTACACACTTTAGGAGTGATGTATGAGAAGGTGCCACCTCCTGACCTGCTTTTATGTATGTATTGGTTGTGTGGTACTGAGAGTTCCACTGAGTGGAGGGTTGGTGGAAATGTTTGTGGCTGTTCGGGTAGGCTGGCCCTGTGTTGTGCTGTGCTTTGTATATGTATGTGAGAAGCTTGAACTGTGCATGCTTATTGGGAACCAGTGGGGTTTTTTCAGCTGAGGGATGGTCTGGCTGCTGTGTTCTTGACAGACTATAGTCTTTTTCTGAGTTTTGTGTAGTCTAATCTGCGGGTGTTGATGGCTTGGGTGACTGTCTTCCTAGTTTTGTTTGGTAGCCACTTAAAGATTTTTACTTGGAACTCGGTCTCTTCGTATTACAACTTATCCTGCTCACAAATAGGGAAACACTTGAAATCTTACCTCTTCCAGTTCACCTCGTCTAGAAACTGCTCATTGTGCAACCCATGTTTACCTAATTACTGTGCATGTTTCCTGTTGTGCTCTAAAAAACGCTCCTACTGTGTCACTGTTATCCTGCCTGTTTCATTGTCATCCAAAGGTTTCCTTGTAAAGCTCCCTAATACTCTTTAATTCAAAAATTGTTTATTGAAAATAAATTAAGAGCAGGATATCTGTATACATTGGCCTGACATTTGTATATTGAAGGCTTTAATAAACGTGCTTATGTAAAAAATATTTCACAGATTTGTATTCCATTTAACTGTCTGAAATCTTTAATATGATTTATGAATAACAGAGTTTCTTTCTTTTCAAGGGACGTATTTTGCAACAAATGCCATGCATTCTAGCCCTTACTGTGTAGACCGTGAAAAAAATGGAGATGCCTTAAAAGTACATGGGGTGACACAAGAACAAAGCTGCGTCTCCAAGTGGTGGAAAACCATGTTCCTTGCAAGAGTACTAGTTGGAGAATCTGCTGTGGGACATCCTAATTATCTACGGCCTCCTTCCAAAGATGGCAGCATTGTCAATTTGTATGACAGTTGTGTGGACTCTATTTACAATCCGAAGATATTTGTCATTTTTGATGCCAATCAAATATACCCGGAATATGTCATCGAGTTTGTTTAAACTTTTAACAGAACTATCAGACCTGTATTACAATTTTGTATCCGCCTGCTTATGAAAGAATGAAGAATGCCTGCTGTTTTCTAGTTGATGTATGGTGAATTCTTGTTGAACTCAAAATGATTTTTTTATTGGACTAAGTGCCAGACATGTGTACTCATCTGTTTTTTTCATGTATTTTGCACACAACAAGTATTTGATGATGAGCTGTCTTAAATACCTAGAGTTTTTAATGAGGAAGATGATATATTAAGGGAAAAGTCACTATGTACAGTCTAATAATATAGTTTTGCCTATACTGTATCATAAAATACCTCAAACTATACAATACAAGCCTTTCCTTTTCAGGTAGTGCGTGAAATTATTGAAATGTTTAGCTTCTTCGAAAGCTATGAGTACTTTCTGTTGCAAAACACTAGTGTGAAAACATTATCTCATTTGAAAATTAGACCTGAAATTAAGGTTACAAAATCTAAGGGGCTCCATCAAATTATTGTAAAGTATTCATTCATAACTCCAAAATTAGGTTAAAAAAACTCTGGGCAATAAAGTCTTAAACATTAATTAGATTCCAGTCACTTAATTCCACTCAAGCATCTGTAAATAATTCAGTACTCCTTTGGGACCAACATACTATAATAAAACTCATACCAGCATTTGAAGCATTGAATAATAATCTCTACATCCTGCATTTGTAAATGCTTCACTATATTTAAATATTTTACATCACAAGCTATTCCTCATACAGTGATGTTTTCATTTACATTTTGGCTAAATGAGTATGAAAAATGCAAGTTTGTGATCTAACGGCGGTGGTTACCATTGTGTAGTTATAGTTAGGACCTAGTTACACCAGATTTGGTTGAAAGCTAGACCTTTACCCAGAAAGTATGCTTTTTTTGTGACTCGATGTCAATCCGTTCAATAGTTTTTAAGGAATTAAGGTTCAAAATGTATAGATAGCTGGACGATTGGGTGTGCGTTAGTCCCGCAACTTTAAATACTAGAGTAATCTGATTGGCTGAGGGGGTCCCTGCCACTTCCCTTCTGTGGTAGCGAAAAGCTCCTGCGTGGACCACAGGAGCTCACAACCTGATTGGCTGACCGCAGCACAAAGTGAAATGTTGTTGCTGCCATTACAAGACACGAGGACTCAGTCCCTGTGTCCTGAAAATAAAAAATGAAATAACATGTTTAAGGGTAGGGGTAGCTTGACCCCCTTCGACCTTGTAGGTCACGAGGCAGGGGGTCACAAGGACCACATTTTTAAATTAAAATGCTTTGTTTGGTTGCCACGATTACGTAGTTATATCCAAAATACAGTGTCGCAACAGGAATATCACATGAACAGACAAATAAAAACGTGAATAAATCGCATAGCACAAGGGAAAAAAGGAGTAAGGGAGACCAAGGTATAGTTCAAAAAAGTTAATTATTTGCATATAGAAGCACACTGACACAAATAAATTGCAGTAACCATAACAACCAAAAGTGTACTGGCAAGGTGAGTGAATAAACGGCGCAGTGACACAAGTGATTGAGACAACGTGAGGCGGCGCAAAGTGAAGGGATAATCAGTGAAGGTCAATATACACTATTTACAATTAGGTACAAAAGTTTAATTATTTGCAAAGTGACCAATATCAAGCCGCAATTGGCGTTGCTGGGTCGACGGCGTTTCAACCTCTGTGATTGGAGGTCATCATCAGAACGATGGTTACATGGATTATCCCTTCACTTTGCGCCGCCTCACGTTGTCTCATAATCATTTGTGTCACTGCGCCGTTAATTCACTCACCTTGCCAGTACACTTTTGGTTGTTATGGTTACTGCAATTTATTTGTGTCAGTGCAAATAATTAACTTTTTTTAACTATACCTTGGTCTCCCTTACTCCTTTCTTCCCTTGTGCTATGTGATCTATTCACGTTTTTCTTTGTCTGTTCATGTGATATTCCTGTTGAGACACTGTATTTTGGCTATAACTTGTACCCGGTCTCAACTGGGGCAACGGGCTTTCTCCTGTTGTATTTATTGCCGCAATTACGTAGGGCACAAGGGAGCTGCGAGAGTCTCACAGGAAGAACAAAAAAGTTTTTTGTTTTTTTTCATGTTTGTGTTTTTTAAAGTGGGTGGGCGTCTCTTTGGGGCAAGCCAAGCCCTGAGGGCATCCCAATGCTATGCAAGATGGAGGGTTGGGCATCCACCGGGGGGAGGTGGAGGGACTGCGGTTTAAGGGTTAATGGTAATAATATATTACTTTACGTTTAAAAAAGAAACCCTAGAAATTCCCTGAATACAAATGATAGTGACATTATAGTTAGGTAACACGTAACATTTTCAACTAGAAAATAATACTGAAATTCAACAATAGTTAAAAGAAGTAACTATAATTTGCATACTCGCTGTGCAGTACTTATGATCTCACCTGGCAGCACTGTGCTTCGACAGCCATTATTTATGCTGTAATGGATGTTTCAGACTCAGGCTGTCCTCAGTTTGCAGGAGCAGTTGTTTTGAGAAGACAAGGCTGGCTCATATCCACAGCCTTTTGCCCTGCAGTCCAATGTAAAATCCTTGAGGTGCCTTTTGATGGCTTTACCCTGTTTGGAAAGCATGTGAAAGAATCTCTCCAAAGTCTTAAGGCAGTCATAGATACAGCAAAATCGTTAGGGCCTCTGCACTTTTCGTGGCTCGCACCAAACTTGATCACTGCAGCTGACCTCTTTCTATCTCTATACCAGAAAGTGAATTGGAAAATTCCTCTCCGAGGCCCCTTATGGAATTCTATAACATCAGGCGAATGGATGCAGAAAATTGCTCACAAGGTATATACGTTAGACTTTGTACAAAGATAACCTGCTTGCCAACCCAAGTAATTGCATCAAAATGAGGTACAACAGGAAATTCATTTTTTCCTCAAAGGAGCCATAGAAACGCTCCCCAAATCCCAGAGAAATCAAAGATTGTATTCAAGATTCTTCTTGATTAAAAAAAGTTACAAAAACGATTGGGCAAGAGAGGCCAATTTTGAACCTCAGACAACTGAACAACTTTCTACAGAAACCATTTTTTCGGATGATTATGCTTCAGGGAGGAGATTACGTTTCATCATTGGATCATCCCAAGGGCAGGGTGCGATGTATTTAAGAAGTTGGACATATAGTTCTAAGGTTTACATACCCAGGTAGTGAAAAACTCCTAGGATTGTTTTTCACTACTGCCAGGCCTAACTTGCCCAAAGGTTAACATTGGGATTGCCTAATTGCAACTTATAAGTGTAATTTCCGATTGGCCCAAGATTGAAATTTTGAGTTTAGTGACTCTAGATCATAATTTATATTACAAAGTTACTAACAACAATAGAGGTTAAGCCCAAAGGACCGGTGGCAGGTAGGACTATTCAAAATACAACACGAACACCTGGTTCCGTACTAACCTACACAGACTATTTTTTCTGTCCGAATAGAATTGTTATTAAATAGTCTTTAGACTGATCAAAAACAATGATTTCAAAAGACTGAAAAAGAAACACGTTTCTCAAATGGACACAGAAATCATCACATATGAATAACACAATTCACAGTCAAAAACAAATTGAACATTCATCAAAATAGGAATTATTTGCAACAAATTACAACAAATGACAAGATCACTGAATGAAAACAAACATGAAACAAATACAAAAAACATTTACAGCTTGCATCATCTATGTATTTCGGCAAGAATATCACAAAAGTGTTAGAAATAATGAATTAATCTTTAATACATCCAACACTAAACGCATTTAGATTTAACTAAATGCCTCTCGAAATGGCTACCAGAGTGTGAGGGTTATCGTTAATAGAGAGATATGTCTGGATGGCCTCCTGGATTTCTTTAACTGGGGGCTCATGGGCCAGAAGCCTAGGATTTAGCCACCATGAACTTGATCATGTGCAGTGTGAACGTAATGGAGAGTAATAGAAATCGGGGCGTGGTCCCGGAAGGCTGCCGCCTCGATGTCTGTGTTGGGCTTTTTGGTACTAGAGAGATGGAAACTAGGAAATAAGCTTTTCTAGTGTATGTCTGGTGGGTTGCTGAGAAAATGGAATAGGCCTTCACAGCAGGGTTCTGGGCTCTTCAGACGCCCACCAAGCCTGCCTCTGTAAGGTGCTGCAACACTCAAACAGTGAACCTTCCCAATTGCTTGCTGGATGAAAGCTCCTTAGTGGTCGTTGGAGTTCTAGGCAGGCCACTGTGAAGTGTTGGTGAAGGAAAATCCGCTGGGTCAGACATCCACGCTTACTTCCCAGGGCCATAGATAAAACTGTCTGTCATACCATTTAGATTAATTCTACCCCAATCGCGGCGTAGCAAAGGGGTTTCTTGAAGGAGGCAGGTCTCCCTCCTGGAGTCCTTCAGCAGTGCTTAGAGGGCCAGTCTCTTTGCTGGGGTAATAAGACCTCTGGCTTTAATGCTCAATACCTTCACCTTCCCTTAGAAGGAGGGTAATCAGAGAGGCCCTGAGCAAGATATGTCCCAATAGGTCTATCACAGGACTCGATAGACTCTGTTTGGCTGATAGCGAGTACCGAGTGTGAGCAATCTGGAAGCATCTTGGAGGTTGGGGAACAAATGAACTTGGGAGGTGAACCTGGTAACCTGTTTAAACCAGTATGTGATACTTTGAGGGTCCATGTCTCAGGTGCTAGTCCATTTCGGAGAGCAAGGAAGACATATGGGAGCGCCCCCCTATCCATGGGTTATGGGTCAGCAAGTAAGGAACTTTGGTATTCAAAGGCATATAATCAGCAGGCTGATCAGGCTTGATCTCCCAAGGGGGGGCAACCAACCAGTATATCCGCAGAGCTGGCTTGCGACACAGCAAGTGCTCTCACGTAGGTGGCTGGGCGGCCCCCCTTTCTGTGGTGGAACCAGGAGTCCTCACCCTCCGATTGAGATGTATGAGGACCGAGCTCTCTCTGAGGCTTTCAGCCGCTGACTGTTTGCTAGGCTTCTGCCGGACATGATGGCAAGATCTTCCCTTACCTTGAGGTGGTGGGGAGTGAGACCGCCGGCTTGGTGTCTGTGTAAAGTTTGTCTTTTCCAGTATCTATGTGGCCTCTCAAGGTGCGAAGTGCATCTGTTTTTTCCGTCCCACACAAATATAAGGTGGAACAGGTGGCTCCACCTGTAACAAATCCCCTTCTCCAAAAACAAAGTGGTTGCTAGTTTCAGGGCCCTGTGCCATTGGAGCGAGAAGCGCACTAAATCTTGATAGATCCATACTAGTATGCCCTCGAAGGTGATGGTGCCCTGATCGCTCACTGCCGCCATTATCATTTCCTTTTGGCGAGAATTATGTAAGCAGGTAAGGATGTCTTGTGGAGTCCCAGGTTCTCCAGAGGGGCAGCCAGCTTGGTGAGTGTGGTCCAAAATGAGGTCTTTATCAACCACTTTTGGGACTATGTGACGAAATAGGCGGGTGACATATTCTTCCAGCCGGAAAGCATCTGCCTACAATGGAACCCATTTTATGCGAATGTTGGCTCTTCAAGACCTGTTCTCCAAATCGTCAAGATAGTTAAGATCCGCAGTATAGTACTGAAGCTTAAGAATTTGGCGACGGCATGCCTCTAACTCTTCTTCTCTGGCGTCACTTCCCAGTTCCAACGTGTCAATTTGTTGGCCAAGTCCCCTACTTATCTGCGGACTTCTTTAATATCCCCAGCCACCTCCTGTTTCAGGGTCTCCATATCCACGTAGCATTTGGAAGAGGGATTCCATAAAACTTTGGGTCACAGGGGGCTCGTCCTTTGTAGATTTCTTCTGGATAGCTTTGTGGCTGGGACTCCGATCCTCTGGCACCATCTCCATGCTTCACTGCAAAGTTAGTCAGCAAGTCATTAATGGGCATGTCTTTCTTGCCATGTGAAGTCATCATGGCTATACAGCACTGTCTCTACTCCTGTGGTCACTCCAGGGGTCTTCAGACAGAATGGCTCCCTCTTCAAATCTCCATCTCCTGGGACGCCACTGATAGCAGCACTTCGATCCTAGTGCCACGGTTGGGCTGGCACGGAGGGAAAGCAGCACCACTCTGGAGGGCGCCGCTGCTCATGTGTGTCCCAGCCAGCACCCCAATGCCACCAAAAACAAATCCAACCTTTTCTCCGCATCAAGGAATGCAATGGGGGCCACCAAGCAGCAAATTCGGTCACCCCCGCACCCTTCATCCACAGGGCAATCTAGCAGGGAGGGTAGCTTCCAACGGCATTCCTCCTGGGGGGCCAACACTATCCATGTCCCCGAGGGGCAGTCCCTAAACTCCGGCAATCTCAGTGTTGCCAGATTTCCATGCAGTGTGATCCTCTGTGAGGCACTCGCCCACAGCTAGGCCCCGCGGACAAAGTAGCTGATCGTTGAAGTGCAGGAGCAGCCGTCCACCCTGCAGGCTAGCCAGGGGGGTAGTACTGCAGGGTCTAGCACCCAGACGTTCGTAGCACAGCCCTCGTACAGCAGGTCCAGCCACACATCTAACACTTTTCTCTTCATCTGCTGGACCACCTCCTGTTCAGATTCGGCTGTCACCAGGATCGGAGAGTCAGGGCCCAGCCATCGGCTCATAGACGGTAGAGTGCCACTTTTCTCTAGCAGGGAGGATCTCCATTTGTCTTCCCCAGCGGGCCTTCTATAGGCTGGAGAGCCCTCCTGACAACGTCTCCACACCAGATGAAGCAGTTCTGTGTAGGGCTCTGCATGTTTGCAGCTTACCACAAAATGGATGACTCAGCCGGCTACCCTCCTTAGTGGTTCCAGGTCTACCAGGTGCCCCAGGCAGTCAAGGCAGCCCCATCATCTCCTTTCGCACATCGCTTTGGTGTCCACTGGGATCGCCAGGTAGGTCCGTGCCAGCTGAGGTGCGACTGTCTTTTCCCGCTAGGCAGTCTCTTTCTGCATAGGAAGTAGGTCTGTCAAACAACTCAGACAAGCAGAGCTGGCGATGTAGCCCCTCACCACGTATGCCGTCCCCACTTTAGCCATACTGCTACAATTGGACTGTGAGAAAGTCACCGACCTAGTCGGGGCCAACTTACACGGCGGAGCTCTGTGATCTGCTCCTACATGGACGCCATGTTGGACACGCTCCCGACATTACTAATTTTAACACGTTTTTGGGTAAGGTGGGTCTCTAAATTAAATATTTTGGTAGCATCTCCAAAAAGTTGTCTCAGTCATCCACGAGATGCTTCACTCAAGAGCTGCTCCAAAACTCCTGCTTGCATTGATTCAAGGTCTTTTGCATATATTTGGGGAGAAATGTATAACACTGGAACAACTAAATTGACTTCCCCAAGACTTTTAAAGAAATCTAGAGCCTGCCAATAATATCCATATTTTCTAAAAGTTTACTCCAAACGGGATTCTACAATTGTTACTTCAGTTAAAACGTGACAAGCATCAGCCCCGGAATACACTGCACCTCCTGAACAGGAAAGCAAAAAATGGGATTTAGCAGGGAAAAAAAGAAATGTGGTGCCACCACAGTTCACCTTAAAAATGTCAATGCTACTGTGTTTTTTGAACCGTTACCAAAGGGAAATAACGGTCTGTATGAATTCTCTTGTAGACAATTTACCTAACCATAGGCAACAAGATTATTTAGAATAACTGTGGGAGAATTCTTGGCTTTGCTTAACATAGTTTACGCCGAACACGTAATTGATGGTAGGTAATCTCCATTTACCATCTTTTATTTGACAAACATGCAGATGATGAGGAATAAAAGGTTGAATAGTAAGTAGAAACCCTAGGTGCAGTTGGCCTACAACAGAAAATAATGTAATGAAATAGTTTAAGCTCATGGATAAGCAATCTTACTAAAGGAGGGTTCAGTCCCCTCTGTGGCCTCACCAATCTTACCAGCAATAGAAACAAGGGTTCATGTACCATTATCAAAAAAGCCAGGCAAGATCTGAGGCAACTAACTCAAAATCAGCAATACCTAGAAGAGGAAGACATTCATCAAGAAGAGAGAGACTGCCCCCCCCAACACCCCCATTTCCCACACTGGTAGGGAGAGCGGTGCAACTCTTCATCCGGAAGAGTCGTCCACCCTCACAAATAATAAGTGGGTGCGATGTATTTTATATCATGGATATTATCTTCCTTTCAAAACAATTCCTCTGTCTATGCCACCAAGCCCAACACCAAAGCACCAACTAAAAATACTAAGAGAAGAAACTTTTGCACTACTTTCGAAAAGAGCCACAGTAAAAGTTCACACAACCAAAAAAGTCAAGATATGTATTTGAGATAATTCCTAATAAAATAGAACCAAAAGAAAAAAGACATCAAAAAGATCACATTTTGCTCCTTGTTCCTCGTCTAAAGTGGAACAACTGGATATGTTCATTAAACCTTCAAGATTCATACGTCCACAATCCAATAGGCCCACTTAACGTTTCTGAGACTTGTAGTAGGTCATCAGCATTACAAATAAACCATCCTCCCATTTGGTACCCACAAACTGTTATAAAAAGCATGACAGTAGTAGCAGCTCACTTAAGAAAACAATGGATATACATGTATCCTTATCTGGACGATAGGCTTCTGAAAGCCAGTACTCAGTAAAAGGAGCAGGTCATGAATAAATTACCAGAAGTCACAACTACTCCCAGAGATTAAGCTATTTAGGAGCCCATCTGTATACAAAAAAAGAAAGTGTGTATCCAGGGGTGCCTCTTTGGACGACAAGATGGCAGACTCTAGATTGCTCCATGCCAGACCAAGACATCGGCCCTCATCTTGGTGCTGGTAGTCACCTATCTGGCCTCAATACAGCAGCATTGTGCACTTTAACGCCTACTGTGGACCCTCGCTCGTAACTTGATCGGAAACTGGTGGCAAGGGCCTACCCAGGCTGCTGACCTGCCATGTGGGCACTTGCAAGTGGTGGTGTGGAGGCGCATCAGGCTTCCTCCTCCATGGAGGCACCTGCTGGATAAGCCATGACAGAGGAGAGTGGCAAGCTCTGTGGCCTGATTTCTGCCCCAGATAATGGTGGTACGAGGTCTTGAGGTATGAATGTGGTGCCCAACACCTTCCCTTTGGCTATTGCAGGCCTTATGGACCTGAGAGGTGAGGCTGCCTTTCCTTTCCAGTAATTATTGCTCCAGCACCATCTGGATTGTTCCCCGGAGGTCTGAAGCTGCCCATTCTTCTAGCCACCTTGGACTTGTGATAGGAAGACTCAGCAGTGGGGGCCCTACGGTCTTGTGGTGCAGACCTCCCATGCCTCACCAGCCCTTGGGTCCTATACTAAATTTGGTCCCCTCCCCACAATGACCATGAATATTTGAAGTAGTCTGCTTTCCTGACTGTCTCTAGGCCTGCAGTGGAAGGGGGCCTTCATGAGGGAAATGTAGTGGCGGGGGCCACCTCACCCACAGCTTGAGCTAGCCCAGTGTAGGGGCCCAGCACGATGTGACTCCTGGCCGCTTTTGGCTTTGGACTTGTTGGGCTCTTTTTATAGGCCTTCGTCAACACAAGACTATCCATAGACTTCCTCTTAGTTCTGAGAAGACCAGGTCCCACCGGCTAACTTGTGGATCTGAATTCGTTGCAGGGCTGCCTGCACTGTGCTCTTGATGGAAGCCTGGGACACCGGAGACTGCTCACCAACAGACATAGTCAGGTGCTCACACGACCCATGGTTAACATGGAGGCTTGCAGCACAAGTGGGCCCAGCTCCTTGGAGGGGTCCTGCCTCAAAGCCGGACCCCTTGAACCTTGCCAGTTATCTCCTGTGACAGATAAAGTAAACAAAATAGCTTCATGGAACACTATCAGTACGGAGGAACCCAAAGCAAAATACAATACACTTCAAGGGCCCGTCTGACCCTTGCTCCCATCACACATTAAACAAAGGATCAACCCCCATCAGCAAAGCCCTCGCCACATCCTCAACACCTCCATCAATACAGATACTGTTCTGGAATCCTGGAAGCATGCATCCGTCAATGCCCTCCTGAAGACGCCGTCAGCCGACCCAACCATACTTGCCAGCTGCATACTGATATCCATTCTTCGATCCCCTGTCAAGGTCCTAGAAAAAGCCATTAACAGATGCCTCTTCAACTACCTCCACAACAACCAGATTCTTAACAGCATGCAGTCAGGCTTCAGACCTAACCTCAGCACTGAGACTGTCCCCATAGCAGCAACAGAGGACACCCACATGCTCCTCGACAGAGATAAAACCACAGCTCTCATCTTTTCAGTCCTCTCCGCAGCCTTTGACACCATCTTCCATTTTATTCTGATCATATTACTCCTCAACACAGGCATTCAGGAACTCATGCTCCAGTTGATCTGAACTTTTATAGCTGGAAGAACATAAACCGTCAGCCTGCCACCATACTCCTCAGAAGCAGAGGAACTAACTTGCAGAGTCCTGCAGAGCTCTTCGTTCAGTCCAACCTTCATCTACATATACTTGACCTTGATGGCAGACATTGTCCAGGCTCACAACATTAACATCCTCATCAATACAGACCACACGCAACTTATACTCCTTTTTGTTCACCACATCCATGACTAAAATAGCCACCAGGATGAAGTCCAACTGCCTCGTGCTTCACACAGGACCAAAGTGGTGATTTTCGGGAAAGGATGCCATGCTGTGGGACTCCCACTTGGTGGCTGACAGATCTCAGACCCCCTCCTGCATATAAGCTAGAACTCCCCAGCATCGATATAGATAGCAAGGTCAAAACAGTTGCATTGTACTGTTTGCATACCTTGAAGATGCTCAAGAAAATCTTCAAGTGGCTACAAAACAACATCAGGAAAACTGTCAGCCAAGCCTTCATCACCAGCAGAGTGGACTACAGGCACATCCTATACACAGGAATAACCAATTTACTCACAAAAAGACTCTAAACCATCCTAATTGCAGCAGCCAGACTAGTCTTCTATCTACCAGGCCAGGCCCATATCAAATCTCACCTGAGTGAACTCCATATGCTCCCGATACACAAGCAAACACACTTCAGACTCTTCACCCACACATACAAAGCGCTTCACAACACAGGCCTAGCTACTTGACCAGCTGCATACAATTCCACCCCACCCCCCACATGGCACATTCGGTCTGCGGACCCTCACTAGCAGACACACCACCTAATACACACACACAAAATCAGGAGGTTATTCGTTCTCATACATTGCTCTTAAAGCCTGAAATTACCTCCCACATCACATCAGAGCCTTCTCCTCCTTGCTTGAAACCTGGCTCTTTATGGGGAAAGGATGTACCCTAACAGCTATGGTGGTCGATCTCTAATCCGGTTTCGAGTCTCGGCAACAATTCTCAACATCCTGTGATTCTGGGCAAATCCCTTAATCTCTGTGAGCCTAGCAAAATATGAATGTGTCCTTGTGTAATGCAACTGGTGCTCATGTAAAGCGCTTTGATACCTTCAGGTCAAGTTTGCGCTACATAAACCTACAAGAAAAAAAAGCCCTGAGGCCAGCCTCACAAACCTGCTACAGCACCAGTGTACCCTCACAGGTGATAGCATGCTATAAAAATACAGTTCTCATAATATAACATAACAAGCATGTCGCTGGTGAAACTTAATCCCAGAATGCTTACACAAGAAGGATCTGATACAGCCCTGTGCGTGAGACACCTACAGCCACAATCCCACCCAACATGCAGCAGATTGTGATTGTTGTAGATCAGAGGCTTTGAAGTTGAGGTGGTTCTTTTGAATACCAGAGAAGGGTTTCGCCTTTTCTCCTGACCCGTAGACCTGCTGGGTGGGCTTTTCCTCCTCCTACCCCAGACCGACCAGCGGGCAATATTTCTTGGGGCCTGTTCCACTGGGCTGGCTGGCTGGCTGACTGACGGGCAGCCTGGCCTGCTCTGCAGCTCCAGAGCTCTGACCTAAGTAACCTGGATTGATCAAGCTGCAAACATTTGGACAGGTTGCCCAGCTTTCTCAGCAGCACAATCTAACATAGACCATTTCACCTCACCTCCAGTAGATGTGCCTAAGAAGTCTGAAGTCCCTCCACCAGCCTCATCCTCACTTGATGCAACAGGCACAGACTCTGTCCTACTAGCCATAGAGGCACCCGGAACAGCCCTTGAGACCAAGATAGGCAAAGTAGGCACAGGTGTTTCCCTGCTAAGACAAGGTTTGTGAAATGTTGTTAACCAAGTAGCCAAAACCAAAGGGCGCTTCACAGAGCTTAGGAATTCCATCATTGAACTCAATTCCACGGTTCAATACCTCACCACATCCTCCAGACTCCTGGAAAAGCATGCAAATGCTGTCGAAAACAAGAGCACTGAGAAATAAGCTGAGATTTGTCGGGTTCCTTGAAGAGATCGTAGGATCCTCATCCGATAAGTTCCTGGAATCATGGATTGTGTATCAACAAACGCAAAAGGCAGCAGGGTGGATGGCAACTGCACTACCTAGGCTAGACACAAGAGTAATTTGCACTCGTTTTGCCCACCTCAAATGACCAGCTGCCAAATGATCACAAATAAATACAGAAGAAAAGGCTGATGAGAAGCAATGCACAAGATCAGCAAAGGTAGCATTGTGGGTTTCTCTTGCAAGTCTTTATTTCTCAAAATCCTTTGTACACATGTGGAAACAGTTGACAGCATTTCACCCTTCACAAGGGCTTCTTCAGGGCAAGGGTAAAGTAACACAAATCTGCATGTCAATGTAATGAATCCAGCAATAGATATGCTTGCAAAGTGTCCCTCTTGGTGGACGATGTCTCTAGAAATTAAGGCCTTATGCCGGTAGCGTGTACCCTTGTATCCTTTGCCCAATTATAATAAACAGTGCCTCCAAAGGGCGGGAAAGTAACTCCTATGGCACTTTTGAGCCTCCAGTATGATCGGTAAATGTACTTAAGCCATCCAGGCATCCGTGTTCCTGGCATGCCTGTGTGGCATGCCCAGCAGCAGCATTCCATGGGTCATGAAAGCGCCTATCATTAAAGACTTGCAAGGAAACCCACAATGTCTAATAAATTAACTTTCTTTCTTGTGTACTGTAACTTTTGCTGATCTTGTGTATTGACTCTCATCAGCCTTTCGTGGATTGTGTCCTGGCTACCCGCTGACCAACTGTAGCCCTGTTTTGTCCTGGAAAGGGTCGCTAGATAAATAGCCAGTCACCAGTTAACGACAGATGGGATCTCTCTATGCCAGCTCTGCCTGGAGAAACCCAGGAGATATTGAATTGCTTCTACCAGGTGAGTCTGAGTGGGGCAACACATCTGAGAAATTGCTTCATTGGCTGGTGACTAGGGATGTGATCTAGATTGATCCCCAAGCTTTGGGACTTCACCGAACAGTGAATTATTGCCTCATCTGAGGTTGCCTCTACTTTTGACTTCAACTATACTGACCTTTATGCTCAGCAAATATACCCTCCTAATGAAGAACTTAGTTTTAAAGACCCCTCTGCACTTATACCTCTAGATTTCTAAAAGCATTCAAGTCTCTTGATAGCTACTGAGGCACTGCAAACACATCATTGTTTTCCTTGTAGACAGCCTCATTACCAATTTTTTGGGAGGTGCCTGACTCCCTGCTCCACGCCTCTCTCCTGCTCGATTGGCTGCCATCTCAAAGGTGGAATTCCTTTGTTTTTATTGTTTTATGCTTTCACACTTCTCCATTATTTTGATCTTCTTTACTAGTAGTATACAGATTGTAGGGGAGCGTTCATCTGAATACAGGGGTTGCTGTTCCCCGGTTTCGCTTATTTTAATCTGCCCACTTGTTATCGTCTGATGCACTACTGAGCTCGCAAGCCACACCCCTTGCATTGCGCCCACCATGGAATGGTGGGCTATTTAAAGACTTCCGCTGCTGTGCCAAAGACAAGCCCGTCTGCGCCCGGACCGCACGTAGCACCTGTCATCTGTCACTCAGGCTGGTTCATATCAGACCTCTGGCCCGCTTTTAGTCTCGCCAGGAGCTCCTAGCCCTCAAACCTGGGAATAAACTAAACTGCCCTAAACTAGATTGTCAGTATGTTTCGAAAAACATGTCGGCTACCTGCTGCACCTGCGGCTACAAGGCCCTATTATGCAAACCACATCCTCCTCTATGCCTGCACCGATTTATATATTCCTCATCACAAGATCAACCACAGACACTGTTCTCTGCATTTTCTTGAACACCAGATCATTAATTAAACACAGTACTGAATTTCAACATGATCTTCTTTCTAAAACTCTGAACAACTCGACTCCTACACTCTACCGAGTTAGAAACAGCGGTCTCTCAATATAATGAATGGATTGACACTGCCACTAATCTTTTGGCCCCCGTAAAATTGTGTAGGTCGAAATAAAATAATGTCTCACCCCCCTGGTTCTCTGACGAGCTAAGGGCGCACAATTAAAAATTCCAAAGAAAAAAAAGAGCTGGAGGGCTGACTATATCTCTGAGGAAAAAGCCAAATACAAACTTTGCTTAGCTAGTTGTAAGATGTTGATCGCTAAGGAAAAGACTATTTACTTTAATAGAAAGATTAAATAAGCAAATACTCTACCAGAGAACTGTTTCAGACTGTTACTGCTTACCAAAGATTCCCCAAGAACCTCTGCTCCTTGAGCCAATCTTTCTGTAACTCACTGGCCAACTTTTTTCTGCATAAGGTGGAAATGATTTACAATAAGTTCACCACTTCCACCTCTTGCTAACGTTCTCCAATACTGCCTGTTATGCAGAAATTCTTGAGGGAGTTCACGCCACCATCCGTAGAGCAAGTCATCAATCTACTAAGTTCCACATCTTCTGGTTCCCCTCGGGACCCCTGTCCTTCAAAGGTGGCCAAGCTGGTGGCAAAGGATATCGCCCCTCATCTCCTAGTCATTTTCCAGCACGTGTTCCAATCTGGTCATTTCCCGTCCATTTGGAAGAAAGCTTCGCTGATCCCTCTGTTAAAAAAAAAAAGCAACCTTGGATCTTAAAGACCCAAGGAGCTACCGTCCCATTTCATACCTACCTCTGCACGACAAAATTATTGAGAAGATCATGAACATCTGGCTTGCTGAGCACATGCAATCAAACAGCCTCCTGGATGTCACCCAGTTTGGTTTTCATAGCGGCCTCAGCACAGAGACTGCTCTGCTCAAGGCTATCAAGAAGATCAGGCAGGCGCTTGATCTTGAGGGTGATGCTGCTGTTACCCTGCTTGCTTTCTCAGCAGCTTTTAACACTGTCAATCACAGGCTGTTGCTGTATTGCCTATCTAATATCTGGGTCACCGGCTCACCTGGGATGTGGTGAGATCCTTCCTCTCGAAGCACGAGCAATCGGTGCAGCTAAACGAGCTAGTTTCACATTCCTTCTTGCTGCCGTGTGCGGTCCCGCAAGGTTCCTGGCTCAGTCCGACACTTTAATGTCTACGTCATCCCTCTGGCCAACCTTATACGCCCTTTTGGTTTCTCTTTAACCTCTTACTCAGACAACACCCAAATTGTCATCTCCTTAGCTCAGGATGATATAGGCTTATGATCCAGATTAAGTGAATGTATGCAGCAGTTAATAGCTGGATGGATACAAATTGCTTAAAATTGAATTCAGATAAAACCAAGATGATGCTTTCCAGTGCCTGGCCCCGTCTTGCTCGCCACCGGACATCGGTCCTTTAACCACACTGGTCAGGAAGACCACACTCTCCGAGTCCTCTTAGAAGATGAGCTGAGTTACGTCAATCAAGCCAACGCAGTGACTTCTTCGCCTTTCTCTTGCTCAGAACCCTTAAAAAGGTACTACCCTACATTCCTGCCCACCTTCTGAAAACATTGATCACCTCATTGGTGATGGCAAAACTTAATTGTTGCAACAGTCTTTTCCTCAATCCCCACCAATATATTCTGAATAAACTGCAAACACTGCAGAACGCTGCAGCCAGACTACTCTTGAAAATTCCAAAATACCAGTTAGTGTCCAAAGCACTCAGCAACTGGCTCCCCATTAGACTGAGGAGCACTTTCAAGTCTCTCTGTGTTGCGTGCAAGGCTCTGCATGGCACTGGGACGAAATTTCTCCAGCTGTGTCTCACATGGTACTCCCCTGGCAGGACTTTATGCTCAACCAAAGCCAAGCTCGCAGTTGTCCCGAGGTTCAAAGAGTACCCTTGGGAGGCAGAGGCTTCGTGGTGGGAGCCATGAAAACCTGGAAGCCACATATCAAGGATGCCCCAATTTACTGGCTTTCAGAAAACTGCTGAAGACCTGGCTTTTTAACTCCCTTAATCTCTTAGCCTTTCTTCCTCCTGTACTCTCCACTGCCGTAGCTAGCACAAAGACACCTTCAGGTATTTGCTGTGCTTTAGAAAACCCAAAAACATTCATGTTAACATTAACCAGTCATTCTTGTTCCAGTTTCTCTCCTGGTTGGGATTCAGGCCTCTCTTTCTCTCATTAACCTAAGTACTCTATGGCCAAACCCTAGCATAACTGATGGTGACTAACCCTGGGCCAAGTTTGCGTAGCTGTGCTACGCGAGGCGGCAAAAATACTCTGCAGCACTAAGCATTGCTATGCGAGCATGCAGAGTTGCTACTTTCCGCGTGCTCACGAGATGTTTTTAAAGTTTGGTAAAGCGGATGACGTGTTTGGGGGAAATATCGAGCAAACTTCACCACTCTGTCGCCAATGGGCGTGGCCATCTTGTTTTCCTATTCTGGGGCTTGCTTTTCAATCCCTTGTTGTTGAGACTATTTTTCTGATCTTTTTTATTTATTTTCCATCGCTCTCTGTCCCTAACTGTATATTTTGCATTTTATTTCTACTTTTACTGCATTTTTTAAACTTTTTTCTACTGTTTTATATTACTTCCTTTTTTACTCTCCTACTTCTTCCCCTGACTTTATTTTTTACTGCTACATTTCCTTTTCCGCCCCTGCCTACCCCCGAAACATGGCTAAGGGACGAACCGGCTCCAAGGGCAAGGCGCCTGCGCCCAAGAAGAGCCGCCTTCCCTGTGGCAGACTGCACCCGGAAGGGGTGCAGGCCAGGTCCCTTTTTAGCGAGGCAGAGGTGGCCGCCCTTGTTTTTTTTGTGCAGCGCCACCTCCCCTTGACCATGGCAGCAGGCCTGGCTTCGGGGTACACTATCCAGGAGCATCGATGCCGGTGGGCAAAGGTGCGCCGGGCAATGTTTCGCTGCTCTGGGGTCCGGCACATCCATAACCAGCTGACCCACTGGTGGTCAGGCATCTTGGACCAGGAGCAGGACCTGCTGGACCTGCTAGGTGTTGAGGTTGTGGGGCTTGGTGAGTAGCTAATACTAGTAGCATTGTGTGTTCTCTAGACTGTGTTATTGTTATTGCGAATATAATTTTTTGTCGAATAGCAAGAAGGCTGCTGCTTACATTGCAGGTAAATTGCATTTAAAAATCTGTGATTGTTCTTCTTCTAGACACAGGTGCTTGATGCTACTAATCTTTCTTGTTTATTTGCAACTTTGCGCTTGCTTGGGCTGATTATGTAAGAGAGTTTACTTTAGAGAACTTAAGTTAGGTAATGCTAGAGAGACTTTAGTCCTTCCTTTGTCCTCCTGTTACTAAGATAGTGGGGGATGGATAAGTAGTTTAGTTACTTAGTTCATTACTAGTATTAGTTGGTCAAAATAAATTGAGGTCTGCGTGACGCATCCTCTGTCACGTCACGTGCTGCTTACTCCAGTCCTTAGTAGAACCTTTTGTAGTTTGTAAGTGAGTACTATGCTTAGCGGAAAATCAGCAGCAACCAACCAACTTTGGTGTATGCAAAAATGTATACATGCGTCCTCCATCTATGCAGTTGAGGACTAAACTAAATGGTAATGCAGACTTAGTGAACAATTGGCCCAACTCTGGAATAGGTGGGCTAGGTCAGAGGGTACTTAGGATTTTGGAATCAGAATGGAACACTGGATTAATCTTCATAAATAATAAGTAGATGGTCCGCAAATCCCGCGATACTACTAGTCGATCAGATTAGTAGATAGGTCAATTTTATTGCAATTGTTGTTTCCAAAAATGTTTTTTGAGCGTTTTTTTAAAATATTTTATTTTTTTCACACCAATCATCAATGTTTACCTCTTTCTTTAATATATCTTACATGGTCAGCGCTCAGGGGCAAGAAGACTGGGTCAGAGTCAGCGGGAGCAGCAAGACAAGATACCTCCCAATCCCAGAGCCAGGACAGCTCCTCTACACAGGGCTCTGCTGTTGTCCCCAGTAAGTCCTCCAGTTGTTAATAATAAATATATTTCCCCAACTGTACTGCACCTTATTACTTCCGAACTATTTTTTCTGTTTCCTAATTCTATTTTTTACCAAATCTTCTTCGATCTACACTATCTGTTTCTAAATTCTTGTTATCCCTGCCTTGCCTCTGTTCTAACTCTCTGTACTACTACTCTAGTCTGTCTGTAGCTGAGCTTGCCCAGTTGGCCACTCTTTATTTTTATTTAAAAGGTTTTAAAACTCAGATTCACCAATAGCTCTAGCCACTGAGTCCAGGCCTTTGGGTTGTCCTCTTCTAGCCTTCTTAATATTGAGAGGCTTTTCGACAATTCCCACCAATAATGCCCAACCAGATATTTTACTAGTTTTGTACTAGTGTCTACTCAGAACCCGATTTGTACTAGTGATGTATGTGGTATATATATATATATATATATATATATATAAATACATATACATATACATACATAACTTTTTTTTCAATCTTGCTAGTGAAAAAGAATAAATAGGGGGAGTTGTATATGGCATCTAAAAAATGTGTAATGTTTTTTCAAGGTGTAATGACCACCAGTGCCGGGGCCAGCGGCGGGGCAGGTGACGCCAGCCAGGAGGGAGCAGTGGATGCGGCAGCTTCCACAGGTGTTGCTGACCCAGCAGCAGTGGCGGGCGGTGGTAAGTTTTAATTATAATCCTTACTTATTGTCAATAGTTACACACTCCCTGCAAGGGTGTACGCTGTAGGTTGAGAGAGACTAAGTTGTTGTGAACAACGGTTAAAAAAGACACCCTTTACTTAGCATTGGAGCAATAGCATTAGCGGCGGGAGTAGTAGTTGAGTAACTTATAGCCTCTTCTATCTGACTTCAACTCAGCTGGGAAAGTTTTATGGAGAAGGTCTAAGAGTCAGATGACCTTGATGGATGAGTTGAACGAAAAGGGAAAGAAGGATGGAAGGAGGAAGGACAGATGAGATGTGTAATATATATGACTGGCAGAGAAGGATACATGGACAACAAAAAGAGGACTGGGCTGTTCCTAAAGAGAAGAAGAAGAGGGAAGGAAACTGTCGCTAAGGTGCAAGGGCTGGTGCTCAGTGGAGAACTATCCCTGGGTATCCAATTTGTTGGATATAATGGCCTCACACACCCTTGCGAGTGTCATGCTTCATCATAGGCAATGCTCCTCGTTGGGCAGGCGGTGCATTGCCCAACGGGCACACCTCAAAGAGGGGCTCTTTATCGGAGATCTTTTATCCAACTGCCTATAGGTGAAGTGTGGGTGAGGGGCCAGGACAGAGTAGATGGTGTGGGTGAGGATAAAATGTGGCACAAGGTACCGGAAAACAAGTTTATTCTGGTGGTCCTCTGCCACCAGTAAAATCAAAATTAGCCTGTAATTGCTGGAACTTAAGTTTCCAAGGGCGATACAGAACTAAGGTGCAAATGGTGTGGTCCAAAAGAGGGGGGCAAGTGTCGAAAATCTAGAGCCACCCGATTTCTTCTTACGAAATCGGGGGACTTGAAGGAGAAACTGTGTGGAAGACCGCAGATGTCTAGCCGGGACATATGCTGTGATCTTGGATCTAATAAAGGCAGGAGCAGTGCCAGCTAACGACATATAGGTCAGGCAACCCAGCTTGAAGAGTGAGCGCTCCTTTATAGGGAGCCAATGAAGAGTTTTGAGTAGAGGGGTGATGTGACTAGATTTGGGGAGCCTAAAAATGAGGCGCGCTGCCTGGTTTTGAATTAGCTGCAGCCGACGACATTCATAAGCTGGGATGCCCACATATAGGGCATTACCATAATCTAGTCGGGAAAGGATCATTGCCGAAATAACGAGTTTGAGAGCGGAGAGGAAACAAGAGGAGACTACTGCGCTTATCTGGGGGTGTAGAGAGAGGTCTTGACTGACCTTGATGCCGAGGGTTCTAACAGAGGCGGAGGGGGACGGGGGGAACCGAGGATGGGGGGCCAAAAAACAGGGGACCAAGTGTTAGAGGGACCACCGATAAGGACCAGCTCCGTCTTATCGGGGTTCAATTTAAGGTGATTGAGGTTCATCCAATTATAGATGAAAGTAAGAGTGGAATGAACCCTGGAAACTGAGTCGGAAGAAGGGGAAAGTTTGAAAATGAGCTGGAGGTCATCGGCGTAATTAAACGCCGTGACCTCCATATCCTGTAAAGCAACAATCAGAGGATATATGTAAAGATTGAACAAAAGAGGGGAAAGAGAAGAGCCTTGGGGTACCCCACAGGAGACGGGGCGGGTGGGTGCAAGAAAACCCTCCAACCGAGTATGGCCTGTTAAGAAGGAGGTGAGCCAAGACAAGGCTGTCCCCCGTAGGCCGGCACCCCTGACACGGTCGAGTAAGATGGAGTGATCGACCGTGTCAAAGGCCGCGGATAGGTCGAGTAGAACTAAGGCCTGGGGGGAGTTGATGTCAGCACTGCGTCTAAGTTCATCAACCACTGAGAGGACCACCGCATCCGTAGAATGTACGGGACGGAAGCCAGCCTGGTGGTCAGCCAGGAGGTGATGAGCCTCAACGTAGGTAGAGAGCAAAGAGGTGATGTGGCTCTCTAAGATCTTGCTCAGGAGTGGAAGGAGCGAAATAGGTCGAAAGTTGGAGGAAACGGTCGGGTCGGCACCAGGTTTGTTTGTGATGGGGATGACCGTGACTGATTTAAAGGCATCAGGTACAATTCCTGAAGTAATAGATGTGTTAAGCAGGGTGATAGGAGGGACTGGGCAGCAAGAGAAGATTTCCCTCAAGACATGTGCCGGGCAAAAATCAGCGGGGGAACCCGTCTTAACTTTGCCCAGGAGGGTATCTCTGGGGCTGCGACTGTGGCTGGACCTTCCATTCTTTTCTTTGAATGGTAATCCAAGCCCCACTGGATCACAATTGATCCATCTCTTCCCCTACTTGTTGTTACAGTTCTTGCACGGCTAACCACCGTGGGGATTCCTTCCTTGGTGGGTAAGATTGGTTCATTCCCCCAACTTTCTATCCTCAGTAAACACTGAGAGACTCGCGGGCACTTTAACTTCTTCTGGGAGCCCGCTCTTTCTTTTTCCTCTTGTATTTGTACTATCATCTCACCTCTCACTCCCTTACCACCACAAGATGGAGGGATCAGGGTTGAGTTTCGGTGATGACGACGCAGCAGCCATTCACAGAATACCATCCATCCTTGGTATTGACACTGAAACAGCCAGTGGGAGTAACTCAGCGGATTAGAAATCACTCTCTGATATGAAGAGAGAGTGGGTTAGAATCACCCTACATGGAGCACTCATGGCTGAGTACTTTAAGGCAAAAAAAATAGCACCAAACGGCCTCATTGTTAAGAACTTCCCCAGGATCTTCTGGGAGGATGGCCAATTTAAGATCGAATGGTCATTAATCTCATGGAAATGTACCCACGACCTCCTTATGTTGCTGTTCAACACAGCAAAACGACTAGCTGACGAACTACTCAGCAAAATCCAGATCGCAGAGAGTGCCCTCAAGAGTGCCGGGCAGGGGGGCGTGGCTAACAGCATGGCCGGCTAGGACGTGCCGTGCCGAAGCTCCCGCCGTGCTGCCACAAGATCCGGCTTTTACTTATGATCCAGGGCACCTAACACCTCAATAGGGCACAGAAACCCTCCCGTACCCTGCGGGACTGCTCGATGGGCAGCAACGGCCCGAAATCCATTGGATATCCCGACTTCAGCGGGAGAATCGCGAAGCTCTCACCCGAAGGCAAGATGGCGCCCTCGACATCGGGGCCTTGAATGACCGGAGCGGAACCGCCGGCGAGGACCGGAGACAGGAGAAAACCTGCAGGCAACGGCCCGCGCCCAGGACCGGGGCGTTTGGCCGACTCTGAGGACCCGGTGTAAGCGGCGGCGGCTGTTCGAGACGGGTCGCCCCTTTACTAACATGGCGGGCGCCGCGTCTGAGCCCTGATTTGCCGGCGGGAGGACGCTGCAGTGCTCCGGACGCGGCTAGGACGCGGCGGGACTCCTGAGGCACTGGTCAGGACAGAAATGCAGAGTGCCTTTGAACCCGGCGGGAGTGCCCACGGAGTGCCCTGTGGCGGGCCCCTTTACCAAGATGGCGGCCTGGGAACCAACTTCCTGATTGCCTGCAGGTGCTTGCCCCCATAGCTCCGGCGGGGGCGAGGAGACGTCGGCTGGCGATTTACATAAGCGCTGGTGGAGTTGGTCGGGGGCGCGGCACCTAGCTCCGGACACTCACACCCTGGTGGGGGACTCTCCCCCCCCTGACCCTCTGATGCACTGGCGCTTACCCAGGGACATCCGCTTTGCTAGGTAGCGGTTCCAGCGCTGCTCGAGATCTGCACCGCAACCGAGGCAGGGCGGGACGACTGGCCCGGACATCCACTTGCCCCTGGAGGAAGGCGTATCCGGCGAGGGAGAGTGGCAGCAAGGGGCAGTGGAGGCGAGTGTGGCCTAGGGCATTATATACCCAGCTGTCGCCGCACGAAGAGGGGAGAGACGCGGCGTGGGACCCCCGGGACATTGTGTGCCCTTGACGGAGGGCGGGGGAAGCCCCGAAGCCACACACGGCCGTGGGCAAGAAGGATACGCTCCCCAAAACCTAGGGCCTATGGATAACTTTGCGGCGCCAAGACGCCAGGAGGAGTCGCTTCCGGCGGCGGCTGGGACCCGGTCCGACACTGCCATGCTGATGGAGGCCATCCAGGCCTCCAGGGCGGCTATCCAGGAGTCACGGGCGGCGCTGGAGGTCAAAATAGGGGAAGTGGGCTCGGAAGTGACATTGCTTCGACAAGATTTCCGCAAACTGTCTGACAGGGTGACGGCGACTGAAACGAGGATTGGTGACACAGAGGAGTCGGTTTCCTCCCTGAAGAGAGACATGGCGGAATTGCAAGCCTCCCACCGTCAGCTCATGTGGAAGGTGGACGACGCCGAAAACAGGGCGAGGCGCAACAACCTCCGCTTTGTGGGCTTTAGAGAAGGAATCGAGGGGACGAATATGGCGTCGTTCCTCCGCAAATGGCTGACAGAGACTTTCCCTGGTGCACAGTTTTCCCCGTGCTTTATTATCGAACAAGTGCATAGGGCCCTCCTGGCCAAACCGCCTGAAGGGGCGAGACCGAGGCCGGTCATAGCCCGATTCCTGAACTTCGCTGACAGAGACTTGATACTGCGTGAGGCACGAAAAATGGGCGAGATCCGGCTGGAAAACACGACGATAATGATCTTCCCTGACTATAGTCAAGAGGTGCAGAAGCAACGCCGCTCATTCGATGCAGTAAAGGCAAAACTGAGAACTCTGAATATCTCATACATGCTCCTCTTCCCTGCGAAACTTAAAGTACTGTATAAGGACAAGTCAATATTCTTCCCTCACCCGGATGATGCGTGGCAGTGGCTTGAGGAGCGGCCCATCCTCAACAGCAGAGAGACCGTTGGGAGAGTTGAGCTGGACAGATCAGTGAGGCAGAGGTCTCAATGGGAACAACCAAAGCCCCAGAGGAGCAAGGCACGGAGAGTAAAGAAACAGACCCAGGCCACCCCGTATCGGAACCAGGGATCGAGAGATGTGAGGCGTGGGAGGTCGGCATCGACGGGAGATGACCCTATTCCAGGCTCCAGATTCAGCTGCCTCCGGAATGAGGTCCGGTCAGAAGGGGACGAGGAGGAAACCCTGGGACATCCCACATCTGGTGAGGAGGATGAGGGAGGGGGGCCGGGCTCGGCTCACCCCATAGTGGAGGCGATTCACCGGTTGGAACATGACTCTTCGGGGCAGATCAGTGCCTCTGTGCTGGACACGCAAGACTCGCATTCTTGACAGGTGCACCTGGACAATGGTGAAGGCAGCACACCTTAGGGACATACCCAGTTGGCACCCCCTTTTCTGTTTTTTGTAATTCTTACTGTTTTCTGAAGGGTGGGATGTGTGGGTGGGCGACAGGCCTGCTCCTACGGATAGTCTGGTCCTGTTTCCGGGCGCGACTGGATGGGGAGGGAGGCGGGGAGGGGGCAGGGGAGGGGGATTTTCAAGTTGACTCAGGTTGTAGTTTCTGTTTGGCTCCTCGTTTGGAAAGGGGGAGAGCTGGGGAGTGGGAAGGGAGGACAGGTCTCCAAGTTAGTTTGGGTGGGAGGCCAAGGGGGGATGGCGGGGGGGGATAAAAGTTTACCGACGTCATGCAGCAACACGAATTGCACCCACACACCGCTTGTTCAAGACAGTGCCGGGCCGCACGTAGTTACCACACCACACAATGGCAAGTACCGTAGTCACCCAACGGGAGGGAGATAGGAGACTAACCATCCTTACGTGGAATGTTAATGGTCTGGGCTCAAAAGTAAAGAGAGGTCTGGTGAACGCTTACATTAAAAGGACCGACCCGGACATTGCCTTCCTGCAGGAGACACACCTTAAGGGTACTCTATGCGCCTTTATAGCTAGGGGGAGGCACAGGGTTTTAGCGCATGCGGGATATACCTCGGACTCTAGAGGGGTGGCAATCATTGTTAAAAAAACAGCTCCATTCTGCATTACCCGCACTTGGCTGGATACACAAGGGACATATGCTGGAGTGCAGGGCACCTGGAACAGACGCTCTTGCACGCTAGTCTCGGTCTATGCGCCACCTAACTGCAGCCCCGTACACTCACAGCGCTTACACAGATACTCCTAGACACTTCGGATACGATACAAGTGGTAGGGGGAGACTTTAATGATGTCATGAACCCAGGGTGCGACAGATCCGGTGATGTATCTAGAATGGGACACCAGACCACCCTCTACAATCGAATGTCTGCCGTGGGACTGACAGACATCTGGAGGTGGCTCCACCCGACGCGACAGGCATACTCGTACTACTCCGGGGCGCACAAGGTGTTCTCGCGACTCGACTACATCTTCATGTCCCGCCAGTACCTGAGGGCAGACGACACGGCAGAATACAAGGCCAGGGGCATATCGGATCACTCGCCGCTGTATGTGAAGCTAGGGCGGGCCCAGGGTGGGGATGCGGGCTCTTGGCGTCTGGCAGCCTGGGATCTGCAAAACCCGATAATACTAAGGGGTATCCGGGCGGACATTAAGGTATATTTGGCGGAAAATGAGGGCACGGTAGACTCCAATGTTACTCTGTGGGAGGCCCTGAAACCGGTACTTAGAGACAGGTTGAATTCTAGGTTGGGTGCAGAAAGACGGAGAAGCCAGGCAGAGGTGGCCACCCTGGAACAGGACGTCCTAAGGAGGGAAAGGGACTACCAGGCTCAGAAAAAATCCGAGACCCTCAGAAAGCTTCTAGATGCACAGAAACACTATAGGGACCTTGCAACCAACGAAGCTAGGACCCAATCCCTTGCCACCCTTCACAGGCTTTACGATGTGGGGGACAAATCGGGAAAGCTCCTGGCATGGCTTAGCAGGAAGGAGCGGGCGGCGAGATGGATAGATAGTCTCGAAGCCATAGATGGCGCTACTGTTAACACCGATGCGGGAATAGCCAAAACCTTTGCCACGCATTTTGAAACATTCTATAAAGCCCGCGAACTTGCCACCCAAGAGGAGACACTACAATATTTAGAGGGTACAGTCCTACCGACCATACCCCCCGACTCTATGGCAGCCCTAGAGGCGGATATAACCGTAGAGGAAGTCACCGAGGCTATCGCCAGATTGAGACCGGGCAAAACACCGGGCCCCAATGGCTTCCCGGCAGAGTTCTTTAAGCGAACGACAGACCTCCTGTCACGCCGCCTGCGGGACCTTTTTAAGGAAGCTTTTCAAGTGAGGGAGTTGCCGCCTGACCTAGCGCAGGCCACGATTGTCCCGATCTATAAGGAGGGCAAGCCCAGAGAGAGTTGCGCCTCATACCGACCCATCTCCTTACTGAACACAGAAGTGAAAGTGCTAGCAAACATATTGGCGGCCCGTTTGAGAGCAGTTATTACAGAGCTCGTACATCTAGACCAATCGGGCTTCCTGCCAGATAGAGCCACTAAATTAAACCTTAGGAGAACCCATAACTGGCTGCAGGAGGTAAGGGGCCGCAGTGAACCACATTGGTTCCTCTCCCTGGATGCAGAAAAGGCGTTCGACGCGGTGCACTGGCCTTTCCTCTTAAGGTGTCTTGGGTAAGTTCGGTTTTGGGCCGAGATTTTTTCAATGGGTCCAACTCCTTTACACAGCTCCGAGAGCCAGGGTACGGGTAAACGGGACCCTATCGCGCGAGTTTCGGATTCAAAGAGGCACGCGGCAGGGGTGCCCGTTGTCCCCCCTCCTGTTTACGCTCACAATAGAGGTACTTGCTGCCAGGATCCGGCAAAACTCAGACATTCGCGGTTTTACTAGTAGCGATGCGGCCACGATCTCAGAAAAAATCTCGCTCTATGCAGACGATGTCCTGTTGTACATAACCGAACCGGAAGTCTCGATCCCAGAGATCTTCAGAGAAATTGAACGCTACGGAGGGATGGCGGGACACAAAATAAACTGACATAAATCAGTACTCTATGACCCTGGCGGTCGCAACAGATGGGGGTGTCTACCGGACAACCTGCTGACTACCACCGAGGGCTTCCAATATCTAGGGATATTTCTAACGGTAAATGAGACCCTCTCCTTCGATAGAAACCTGGAACGGATCATACTCAGCGCGGTGGCGGATATGAACCGATGGCGACTGCTCCCACTGACACTCCTCGGCAGAGCGGCCATGTATAAAATGGTCACATTGCCGAAATTCCTCTATGCTCTACAAAACGAATATTACCCGATACCGGCGTCGGTCTTCCACAGGATCCACTCGGATCTGCGCTCCTTCCTGTGGCTGGGAAAACATGCCAGGGTGGCCCTGTCCACGCTACAGAGGCACCAATACAGTGGTGGTATTTCACTTCCCAACCTGGAGGCCTACTATTGGGCAGAACATTTAACGCCAATCAACGACTGGCTCCATGCCCCGGCGGACCACCCGACATACGCTCTGGAGAGAGCGAAAATGTCGTCCAAAAACATATTATGCTATCTCTACGGTACCTTTAGAAGGACTTCCCTCCTCCCGGCTACGGCGGTAACACTCGCCGCATGGAAGAAGGCAAACTGTCGCATGGGGTGGGACAGGAAACCCACACGTCAGACTCCACTGTGGCACTGTCAGTAGTTGACGGAACTCCACAAACTGCGAGGTTTCCGAAGGTGGGACGACATTGGCATCTCCACAATAGGTGATGTAATCGCCAAGGGAGAGCTCAAGTCTTTCCACGTACTTAAGTCGGACTTCGGGCTCCATGACACACAACGGTTCAAATACATACAATTGCAACATGCCTGGAGGGCCCAACGCATCGCACTCACAGATATCCCTGAATATACACCACTGGAAGGGAGGCTCCTCCAAGCGCAGATAGAAGGAAAAGCGGTCTCACTGACATATAAAACATTAACTAACCATCTATTAGGGGACCTAGCGAAGCTCAGGACCACCTGGGAGGCGGAGGTAGGCGAGATGGAGGACCTAGATTGGGAGACAGTTCTGATGCACCCTCGGGAGGTGGCGATCAAGTCCCGACTGCGGCTGATTCAGCTGAATGTACTCCACAGAACATACTATGACAGGCAGCGGCTATGCAGAATGGGGAAGGTGGAGGACCCAAGTTGCCTTAGATGCCATCAAGGAGTGGGAGATTTCTATCACACGATATGGTCCTGCACTGTAATACAAATATACTGGACCCAGGTGTTCAAAGAATTAGAGGAGGTTCTGGAGGCTCCAATCCCACAAGATCCCAAGCTAGCACTGTTGGGCATGTCCAACGACGTAGACTTGACACGCCCTCTCCTTATATTCTTGGTCTTAGCCCTAGTGGTCGCGAAAAGGGACATCGCAAAACACTGGGGAGCACCGGAACCCCCAGACATGGAGGAATGGAGAAGAGGGCTAGATCTCTATATGGCAGCAGAAAGGGTAACCTATAAGGCTAGGGGGTGTCCCAAAAAATTCCGCAGAATTTGGTCTAAGTGGAGACATTACTATGGGTTGGACGGGGGGCTCTGAGGGAGGGGGTTCCCTGAGTGGTCAGGAGGTAGAATACCGAGGTATAGGAGACGTTGACACTGTAAGGGTGTCAGACTAAACTGCGCCCATTGTCTGTCGTGACACACTGAAGGTCTGCGAATCAGAAAGGCTAAGGGCATCCTATGGCAAGGCGGGGGGAGTGGGTGAGAGGGGAGTGACTGCAACACAGTTTAACATGCAATCTGACGGAGGTGAACAAAAGGAATTTCATTGTTAACTGGGGAGGGGGGGGCGTTCAGCAAAAAAGAAAATGCAGATGCTCGGATTGTTCCTTGATTGCTCAGTGACATGTATAAGATTACACTACTGGCATGGTACCGAAACTTGCCGCCCTGCCCGGGATGTGGGCTGAATGGCCGTGTAACATCAGCTGAATGTGGGATGGGCTACCGGTGACTCCTGTTTGGAGTACTTAAGTGTTTGTTACTGGATCCTTGTAAATCTGCAATAAAAAAAAAAAAAAAAAAAAGAGTGCTGGGCAGAATCCAGGCTTTAAAACCAAGCTGGCTGAATTGAATAAAGAAATCTCAGAGACATAAAGATTTTCTGATGAAACAAAAGGTAACCAAGTTACAGAAAGATATTCAGCGATTTTCTAAAGAAAAGGTCTATCCATATTTAAAAGACGACTACGTCCCCCCTGAGACGGGCTACCTCTCAGACTCCATTGCCAATTCCTCCAGGAGAGGATCTAACAGTGACAGCACCTCGAGCGGTGATGATTGGCAATCACAACCCCGCAGGGGCAAGAGAGGCGGGAGGCGTGGACAACAATTCTACCCACACCCTCCCTTTCAAGGCCCACCGCTTTGGCAATACCCCCAATTTCCACATCCAATGCCACCGTATGCACCCCAATACCCACCTCAATTTGCCCCGCATGGCACCAATCAGCCGCCTTTTTTAGACAGAGGTTGGGGCAGAGGGCGCGGGCCCAAGCAAGGAAACGGACCAGACAAGATAGTTCAGTGGGAGGACACACAAGCCCAAGGGATGGATACCATGACACTCGCAAGGATGTGTGAGGCCATTATATCCAACAAATTTGATACCCAGGGATAGTTCTCCACTGAGCACCAGCCCTTGCACCTTAGCGACCGTTTCTTTCCCTCTTCTTCTTCTCTTTAGGAACAGCCCAGTCCTCTTTTTGTTGTCCATATCTCTGGGGCTGCGACTGTGGCTGGACCTTCCATTCTTTACTTTGAATGGTAATCCAAGCCCCGCTGGATCACAATTGATCCATCTATTCCCCTACTTGTTGTTACAGAGAAGGATACATGCCACATGGGATGCATGCATAGGTGGCTAAGAAGAATCAGATGCATGGGTGGTTAAAGAATGGGTGGAAGGTGAAAGAAAAGATGCCTGCCTGGGTGGATGAAACTGTATGGGTGATAGCAAGAATATTCCGGGGTGTTTCATGGGTCAAAGGCAAGCAAGGAAGGAAGGATGCATAGATGGTGGTTTAAAAAAAAATGTTTGTTGTTAAAACAAACTAAGGTTTGTTGAGAGGTTAAGAAGAATTATAGACATGGTTCTCTTCCAGGGGATCCTCATCAATAGTCATTAGCACTGAATATTTCCGCCCATGTGTGGGACCCCGGAAATAATAAAAAATTATATATAAAAAACATATATATATATTTCTCCAGTATTAGGGGTGTCTTTCATAGATTCACATGCTTGAATATTCCCCGTCGTCGAAGTGGGAGTCCCACGGTATATAAAAATAGCAATAATGCTAATATAACATAAATGATAACATCATACATAATAAAATAGAGATAATACAGTCTGTAAAACCTCTACAATGGTAACTTCCATAGGAAGACATTATAAAGAAAAAAACTCATTTGTAACATATCAGTGTCATTATGTTAGTCCAAACTGCAGCCAATCAGGCTCAAGCACCCTCTAGAACCTTCTCCTCAGAAGCTCAAGCCCTCAGATTTTCTACCGCACGTCGTGTGAAGGGAGTCTCCCTGAGCTCTGCTCAGTTTTCTTCAAGTATTTCACTTCAGTTGTTTTTTCTACAAGATGTCAAGTAAGAAGTCTTTGTTTAGACCTTGCTCTTCCTGTGGGAAGCTACGTTTGTTTGAGAAAGATCCCCACCAAAAGTGTATTTACTGTTTGTATCCTGAACACAAGGTGGATGACTGTAAAATCTGTAGAGCTTTTCCAGCTAATACTCTCAGAGACAGGGAAAGTCGTCTTCTTCTATGGTTGAAGCGCCTTCAGGATAAAGAGGATGTTTTGTCAGATGCAGAAAGTTTCCAGTCAGGCTGTTCTACTGTTGCTTCCAAGCGTGGAAGTGTTCAGGGATTACCTTCTCCTTTTTTGAAGAAGAAAAAGTTGGATTTAACAGTGGCACAAGTTCAACCAACAGCTCCTATTCTTTCTGTGTCTACGCCCACAAGACCTGGCTCTCAGGCGTCATTTCCAACCACTATAAGTGTTGTAACACTTCTGACACCGCGGTCGTCGACGGGCTCGTCGACGACCGTTCCATCGACGAGATTGGCTGTGGTGTCTTCGTCGACGACTTCAGTGACGACGACGTCTGCTTCCTCGTCGTCGACGATGGTTGTGTCGACGTCTTCTACGTCGACGAGAGCTTCTATCTCCTCTGTCTCGTCGACGATCCCGATTGTCTCGTCGGCGACGAAATTACTGTCGACGAAGAAATCCTCGTCGACGTCGAAGAGTTCATCGTCGGCAAAGGTCCCGTCGACGCTGACCGCTCCGTCGACCAGCTCGTCGACGACGGCTTCGTCGACGAAGAGGATGACGACGGATCCGTCGACGAAGATTCCGTCGACGAAGATTCCGTCGACGAAGGTACCGACGACGAAGGTACCGTCGACGAAGATTCCGTCGACGAAGATTCCGTCGACGACGGCACCGTCGACGGTAGAGCCGAAACGCTCGTCGACGTCTACTGCTACATCGTCGACGCCCGCCGTGGAAACAACTGCCTCGTCGACGGCGACAGCTACAGCTGCGGCAGTTTCACAGGGATCAAGGCCGGAACATACAGGATCCACGTCAGGAGTGGGTTCTTTCGCCACTATGCCTCTAGTGCCTCTGCCTTCCTTGGCCTCGGGCAAGGAGTCTACTCTCCACTTGCCACCTCCTACTCTCCAGCTACCATCACCAATGATGGCTACTAATCACGAAACGGAATCTATTGGGGACGACGATGTCCTTGACGATGCACATAGTCCTTCGGAATTAATAATTAAATGTCAGGACACAAGTTCTGAGGACGAGCAGGAGGAGGAAATTGACCGCCAGGACGAACAATATGTACAGGTTCCTATGGCATCATTTCCAGTATCTTTGTTTTCTAACCTCCAGCATATGCTGGACGACTACAATCGAAGATTTCCGCCAACCCCTCAGGGTACACCAGGCCCCGCTCCATCGGACACACCAGGCCCTACAAACCATCAGCATTCTTTGGAGCAAACTGTTCACCCAGACAGACCCCGTCCTACTATCCCCATGAATCCGCAACCTGTTGCGCAAGAGGAGGAGGAGTCGGACAGAGAAGAAGGGGAAGTACCCCAGGATACTGATGAGGAACAGGACCCAAATATGGCGGAATTCGATGACTATCGGATACAGACACCCTCTCCTCAGCAAGCAGATGCTGGTGATTCACCTCCGGTTGACATCGCAAGCTTCCATGTGCTGATGAATAAAGCGGCGGACCGCTTTAAATTACCGAGAGCACAACGACAGGAAGACTGTTTTCTCTATGATTTCAAAAACCAACCGTACAAACAAATTCACACCATACCTATTATAGAATTTGTATGGAAAGAGGGTATAAAAATCATGCATGCTCCTAACTCCTTGCCGGCACAAGTCCCTCGCCTGGAGAAGAAATATAAAGCTCCGGCTGGTTCCCCCGCTTGTTTGCTCTCGCATCCTAAGCCAGATTCAGTGGTCACACAGGCAGCGCAGCGACGGTCCCGTAACCCGGCGACTCCTATTACCGCTCCGCCTGATCAAGAGGGTCGACGTTTGGACGCAATTGGGAAAAAATGTTCAACCAGGTCGTCTACGTCAGTTCGTGCTGCAAATGCACTGGCCATTTTGGGTCGTTTCGACCGGCAATATTTCTGCACTGGTTTCGCTGATACCGGAAACGTCCAGAGCAGAGGCGCAACAGATCCTTCAGGATGGCATGAGGGCATCAGAAGAAATGATCGACTGTGCGATTGACGTGGCAAGTACTGGTTTTCGAATCCTTGCCAGTGCTGCGGCGCTCCGCCGTCAGGGTTGGCTTAAATCCACTTCATTTCGGCAGGAGGTCCAGTCGAAGATACTCGACATGCCTTATGACGGTGAGTCTCTCTTCGGCGCTCACATTGATGAAGCGCTTGAGTCAATAAAGAAAGACACCAATACAGCAAAATCGCTAGGATCCTTGCAATTTAAAAAGCAGCCCTTTCGTGGCGCACGTGGACGAGGCTCATCTTCAACCACTTTTCGAGGAGGACACACTCAGTATCGCCAGTACAATCAAGAAAATCAGCGTTATTCCAACCAACAGTCTAATCGCCAACCACAGTCGAAACCCTATAGAGGAAAGTCAAATTATAGGGGTTCCACCAACAAACGTCAATGACTCTCAAGTTGCGCAAGGAGTTGGAGGGAGAATCTCGCAGTTTTATTCCCAATGGTCTCTGATAACATCGGACCAATGGGTATTAGACATTGTTCGCAAGGGTCATGCCTTGGAGTTCACAGAGTTTCCTCCACATTCTCCACCATCAGGCCCGCCACCTCCCCATTTCAGGGAATTGCAACATCAAGTTCGTCTTCTAATACTAAAAGGTGCAGTCGAAGTGGTTCCTATATCTCAACAAGGGACAGGTTTCTACTCACGTTTTTTCCTCATTGCCAAGAAGACGGGAGAGTGGCGGCCCATACTGGATTTGAGGGCACTCAATTTCTTTCTGAAACAACAATCTGTCTGCATGCTGACGTTATCGGAAGTCTTGCGGCTTCTCTGCAGCGGAGATTTCCTAACAACAATAGATCTTCAAGACGCCTATTTTCATGTGCCGATTCTCCAACACCATCGCCAATTTCTGAGGTTCAAAGTGGGCAACATGCATTACCAGTTCAAGGTGCTGCCTTTTGGCCTGCGATCGGCACCTCGTGTTTTCACGAAGGTCTTGGCCCCTGTCATGGCTTATCTACGACTTCAGGGAGTGCAAGTCTTTCCTTACCTAGACGATTGCCTTCTAAAATCTCCATCCCCTCTACAGCTGGCTCGCGACACAAGTCTCTGCCTGCAGACATTCGAGTCACTGGGGTTGACCATCAACATGGAGAAGTCACATTTTGCACCATTGCAAAGGAGAAACTTCCTGGGAGCGATTCTAGACACGAGCCTATCAAAAGCCTTCATCTCCCAAGAACGACAGAGGAAGATAGAACGTCTGGTCACCATCATCCGTTCAAAACAGTCAGTTTCTGTGCGGACGTTGAAGTCATTTCTGGGGATGGCGTCGTCCTGCATCGCTCTGCTCCCGAACTGCAGGCTACGCACTCGTCCTATACAGGAAGAACTAGACCTGCAATGGCGCCAAGTGTCAGGGTCCTTCAACGACCTAGTGCGAGTCTCGTCTCGCATGAAGGACAGTCTGCTTTGGTGGAAAGAACCATCCAACCTGGACGAAGGAGTTTCGTTTCTGGCCCATTCTCCGGATCTAACACTTACTACAGATGCGTCCATGGAGGGTTGGGGTGCTCATCTCCTGGACCTTTCAATCAAGGGCAAGTGGACGGCGACACAACGAACCTGGCATATCAACAGACTGGAGTTGATGGCGATTTTCCTTGCTCTCAGATCCTTTTTACCCGTAGTGCAAGGGGAGTCCGTGCTGGTTCAAACGGACAACACAACCAGCATGCACTACATGAACAAACAGGGCGGCACAAGATCTCAGCCATTGTCTCGGCTAGCTCAAAGGATCTGGAATTGGGCTCTTCGTCATCAAATTTCCTTGACGGCGGTCCATCTGCCGGGGGTTTCAAACATCCTAGCGGATTCGTTGAGCAGGTCCACGTCATCGACCCACGAGTGGGAACTTCATCAGCCTACTCTGGACATGGTGTTCCGCCGTTGGGGTCATCCCATGATAGACCTTTTTGCCACTCCACTGAATCGGAAGTGCCCCGCCTTTGCGAGCTGGCATCCCCATCCAGAGTCCAGCGGAAATGCCCTTCTCATGGATTGGAGCGGCCTGTTCGCCTATGCATTTCCTCCAATACCGTTGGTACCGAGAACGTTGTGGAAGATGCGCATGCAACCCTGCCACTTGATACTGATCGCCCCTCGTTGGCCCAGACAGGCTTGGTTCTCAGAACTTCTTCTGTTATCCCAATGCGCTCCCATTCATCTGCATCCACGTCCAGATCTCCTGTCAATGGACGAGGGTCAAATTTGCCATCCAGACCCGACCACGCTTCAGTTATGGGCATGGAACCTGAATACCTCGAGTTCGCAAACTTAGATATGCCCCAGGAATGCAGAGACATTCTGGCTTCTGCTAGAGCTTCATCAACCATCAAAACGTACAAGCTAAAGTGGAAACGTTTTTGCCATTGGTGCGCTGCATCAGATATCCATCCACTCACTTCTACTCCGGAGCAGCTCTTGCCTTTCTTTCTGAGCCTTGCTCGGTCTGGTCTCTCTCATGCCACCTTGAGAGTCTTTCTGGCAGCTATTTCGCGTTTTAGACACGATGGTTCGACGTCTCTCTGCTCATCCAGAATAATCCGACAATTCTTTAAGGGTCTCTTCAGAAAGTTTCCTTCTATTAGACGCCCTCCTCCAGCATGGCAGCTCAACGTGGTAATGTCACAGCTCATGAAGCCTCCTTTTGAGCCAATTCACAGGGCAGACACCAAATTTCTTACCTGGAAGGTTGTATTGCTTTTGGCCCTAACATCTTCTCGTCGCGTAAGCGATCTTCACGCTTTCACAATCAAGCCTCCATATTTGCAATTTAAGCTTGATGGAGTGTCTCTTCGTACCAATCCCTCGTTTTTGCCAAAAGTGCCTGCTGATTTCCATCTGAACGAACCTGTCTTCTTAAAGACTTTTTTCCCGAATCCAAAATCACCGGCAGAACAACGACTTCATTCTTTAGACATCAGTCGTTGTCTAAAGTTTTACATTTCAAGGACTACCCCTTTCCGCAAATCCGATCAACTTTTTGTGGCATATGGAAGGATGCGGAGGGGACATTCAGTGACGAAACAAACACTTGCAAGGTGGCTCTCAGCAGCCATATCCTTCTGTCACCAACAAGCTGGCAGGCCTTTACAGTGTCCAGTAAAGGCGCATTCGACGAGAGCGATGGCGTCCTCCACCGCCTTGTTTGCTGGAGTGCCTCTACACCAGATTTGCCGGGCGGCAACATGGTCAAGTAGGCACACCTTTACCAGACATTACTGTTTGGATTCCATCAAGGAAGCGGATACCGCAGTGGGGCAAGCAGTGCTTCGCCATCTCTTTAAATAAGGTGAGCCTCTGTTCCCTCCTCCTTTTCTTTCTGTGATTGCTATATGCTTTTAAGCTCTATGTTTACCTTCATTTTAAGAATCTATTAGCAATCCCAGTTCTAAGGAGTTACTGCTATCTATTCTATTCAAGCATGTGAATCTATGAAAGACACCCCTAATACTGGAGAAGAACAATTGTTACTTACCTGTAAACAGGTGGTTCTCCAGTATTGGTGTCTTTCATAGATTCACATGCGACCCACCCTTCCTCCCCTCAGAGGCTCTCTTCTCCTCATGCGCTATTATTACTAGTGCTACGAAAATCTGAGGGCTTGAGCTTCTGAGGAGAAGGTTCTAGAGGGTGCTTGAGCCTGATTGGCTGCAGTTTGGACTAACATAATGACACTGATATGTTACAAATGAGTTTTTCTCTTTATAATGTCTTCCTATGGAAGTTACCATTGTAGAGGTTTTACAGACTGTATTATATCTATTTTATTATGTATGATGTTATCATTTATGTTATATTAGCATTATTGCTATTTTTATATACCGTGGGACTCCCACTTCGACGACGGGGAATATTCAAGCATGTGAATCCATGAAAGACACCAATACTGGAGAACCACCTATTTACAGGTAAGTAACAATTGTTCATATATACAGCTCTATATATGTACAAACATATATCATTTTTTCTCATACCAATGCAGTCCACATCTAGGGGGCTAAACAATGTAATAAAACACATACACTGCTTTTGCAAACATACATAATATATGTATAAAAACACATGAGGGCAAGAAGCACTTAAACTCTGTTTTTAATGAGTAAACCTCATGAGTAAACTGCAAAAGAAAAGCAGGCATTGTTAGCGTACAGGCTGCATTGCAAACCAACATAGAAAACGAAAGCAACCTTCCATAAAACTGGCACCGTGCCTTTAAGGCAGCCATGACCCCTAGCTACCCATCATGCCTCAGGGATGACAGTAAGGTCAGTTGTTCTTTGCGTAACCCTGACGATCAGGGCACCAAGATAATATTTAACAATGAAATAATCTCATTTGCCTGGGGAGGCGGGTGGGTTGCTAATGACTTTGATGAGGATACCCCTGGAAGATAACTAGGATTACAGGTGAGTAACTGTCACCTTAGGGGTGTACAAGAAGAAACGGAGCCCAAACTGAAGGGAAGGTCTATGGTGTTTATTACTGAAACAAAGTCTGTGAATAGTACAAGGCACAATTCAACATCAGTAGCTTGTTGGGTTGTCTTCAAAACGGGTGGAACGTCTCCCAAGAGCGGCGCCGTCGTCTTCTTCCTTCTCACGCTCACAAGCCCCAAAAACAAAGGAAAACAGGCGGCTGTTAGTTCACAGCTTAAACGCTATAAGCACCTTCAGGGAGGGGAGTGAGGGCAACACGCGTGAGGACAGAACAGAATACCGACACCTGGGAAGCTGACCAAACAAAGGGTGAATGTGAAGTGCTCAGGAGTCTCCGTGCCCCTTCCGACCTCCCTCCTCCCGCTGCTGCCCCTTCCCGACTCTCTTAAAAGGAAACAGGGTACGCAAACGCTCACGTACCTGGTGTAGCCACGCGTCTTCCTGCGAGTGGCTGGGCGGTGCGTGGGAACGGTGGCCTCCTGGCTTCTCCGGCGTCCTCGCGTCGTCTTCGTCCCCTTGGTCAGGAAGCCGATTGGTGGTGTCTGCACCGTCTTCCTCCTTCGGCGCTCCGCGGCCTCGACTTGCTTCCGCCGTCCGGGTCTCTCGGTGGGTGATTTCTCTACGGGGCTTCGGTACCAAAGAGCTCCGCACCATCCACACCTCGGCGTCTTCCGGCTCTTCCTTTTCTCGTCCTGTTCCGCGCTCTGATTGGTTTGACGGTGTCCACGTCATAGGAGGGAAGTCCTCCTCGCAGGAATCCCAGTCGTTCTTAAAGGGCCCGTGCCCTTCCTGCAAGCGAGACGTAGAGTCCGTTACGGGGCAGGAGTGGACCCCGTGACAGTAACTTATCCTTCTATTCCAGGGGATCCTCATCAATAGTCATAAACACTGAATAGAATAGCAAGCCCATCAACCACCTGAAGGCAAATGAGAACCAAAGTGACCCAATTAACAACATCTGCAAAATCAGCTGTTGAACAGATTCCTCAAGGAGGCTTGACCTACTTGAATGTCCGCTCTAGTATGTGAGTCAAGACAGTAGTGTCTTGTAAATGTATGCACCGATCTCCAAGTGGCTGCTTTACAGATCTCAGAGAGCGATACATTATTGAGAAAAGCAGTCGTAGCTGCTTTTCCTCTCGTGGAATGAGCTTTGGGAGCAGACAAAAGAGGCTTCTGTGCTAACTTGTAAGCCAATTTGATGCATGAGACTATCCATCTGGAGAGGAACCTCTTTGATGCTGGAAAACCTGTTCTGACTGAACCATAATTAATAAATAGGTGATCAGACTTTCTCAATGGCTTCGACCTGTCCAGATAAAACTTCAAGACCCTTTTAAGGTCTAATGAATGTAGCGCCCTCTCAGCTGGAGTGGAGGGGTTGGGGAAAAAGGTCGGAAGAGAAATGGTTTAATTTACATGAAAATCGGACACCACCTTCAGAAGGATGTGTTCTGAGAACTACCCTATTAGGATCGAAGACCAAGTAGGGCTCTTTTGTACAGAGGGCCTGTATCTCACTCACCCTACGAGCTGAGGTGATTGCCACCAAGAAAGCTACCTTCCACGTAAGGTGTTGTAAGGTTGCTTTGTGGATAGGCTCAAATGGTGGACCCATCAATTTGGACACCACTAAGTTCAGCTCCCAAGGAGGTGAAGGAGGTTGGACCGGAGGGTAGATCTTCTTAAAACCCTGCAGGAAATCCTTCACCACCTGTAACTGAAAGAACGAGGGTTGGGAAGGAGAACGCCTGTATGCCATAATAGCAGCCAGGTGCACCTTAATGGGCGAGAATTTTAAACCTGCTCTGGCTAGGTGAAGGAAATAGTGCAAAACCACCTCCTCCTGCCCCTTCGTGGGACTACAATTATTTTGCACACACCATATGTAAAAACGCTTCCATTTACAGGCATATGTGTGTCTTGTTGGAGTTTGCCTCTTTCAATATGCTCATGCAGTCTTGTGGAAGACCTAAATGCCCATACTGGAGGACCTCAGGAGCCATGCTGCCAAGCTCAGTGATGGAAGGTTGGGGTGATGAATTCTCCTGTTCATCTTGGACAGTAGGTCCAATCTTGATGGCAGCCTCTTGTGTGGACATACTGACAGATGCAGGAGGTACGGGTACCACCTCTGCTCCAGCCAGTCCGGAGCAATCGGTATCATTGTGGTGTCCGAGTGTGATAGCTTGGTCATCACCTTCGGGATGAGAGGCAGGGGTGGAAAGGCGTACACAAATGCCCCTGACCAGTTGATCAAAAGGCATTCCCCTTCGATCCTGGTCGGTAGTACCTTGAGGCGAAGTCTCGGCATTTTGTGTTTTCGTCGTCCGCGGACAGATCTATGCTTGGACGGCCCCATGCCTGGAAGATGTCGTTGACCACTTTGTCGTTGAGAACCCCGTCCTGCTGTTCCTCGAAGTGGTGACTGACTAAGGGCATCCGCTTGAAAATTCTGCTCTCCCGGCAGGTGAACTGCTGTGATGGATAGATTCCTCACCAGTAGCCAGTGCCAAAGGGACTGCACCTCCAAAGGGAGAGTCCTCGAGCGAGTTCCCCCCTGCTTGCTCAGGTAGTAAATTGTGGTGGTATTGTCCGTCTGTACTAGGATGGAACTCACCTGAATCGAAGGGAGGAAAGCCTTGAGAGCAAGATGAACAGCCCTTAGTTCCAGCATGTTTATGTGGTACAACTGTTCTTTTAGGGACCATAGGCCTTGCATGTGGAGAGACCCCATGTGGGCCCCACATCCTTGCAGGGATGTGTCTGTGATCAGACCCTAAGGGGGGAAGTTTGATGGAATGGAACTCCTACTCTCAGGTTGTCCTTCTTTATCCACCACGGAATGGATGCTCTGGCTGCGTGCGATAGACAGATTCTGTCTTCCCAGCGAGAAGACCGTTGAACCCATTTGTCCTCCAGATCCTGCTGTAGGGGACGCATTTTTAATCTGGCATTGGGAACCAGAACAATGCAGGATGCCATCGATCCTAGCAGGGAGGCGATCTGACGCACCGAAGACAGGTTGCTCTTTAAAATCTCTCTTCCTTTCTGAATGAGGGATAATTGTCTCTCCTCCGAAGGAAACACCTTCCCTCGCTCGGAGTCTATCAATGCCCCCAGGTAGTGTATTCTTTGTGTGGACCGCAGTGTCGACTTCTCGAAGTTCACATGGAGGCCCAGTTTTTGACAAAGTCCAAGGCATTGCTGGAAATGGTTCCTCACGCTCCGGGGAGAGGGGCCTTTCAGCAACCAATCGTCCAGGTAAGGGTAGACGAAGATGCCTCTGCGTCGCAGAGCAGCTGTCACCACCGCCATGCACTTCGTGAACACTAGGAGAGCCGAATTCAGCCCGAAGGGCAGGACTTTAGTGGGACGGTCCGACTACGAATCGCAGGTATTGCTGGTGATACTGACTTATCGGTACATGAAAGTAGGCATCTTGCAGATCCAGCGAAAACATCCATTCCCCTTTGCAGAGGTGATGATATATTTGGTAGAGAGCCAACATGCAACATTTTTCTCGTTTGATGGACTTGTTGAGTGCTCGCAGATCCAGAATGGGCCTGTACTACGATTATTTACCTTTTTTCTTTACCAGGAAATATCTGGAATAAACCCCTCGACTTCTTTGGGATCATGAAACCTTCTCTATGGCTGATTTTTGGAAAAGGATGCCCACTTCTCTCTGCAGCATGTTGACCTGGTAGCCTGATAACGGTACCGGAGGGATCGAAGGAGGGCGACGTCGAAAACGTAGAGAATACCCATTCTGCAGCGTAGCTAACACACACTGGTCCTTCGTGATAGCTCGTCACTCTTGCAGATGATTCGCAACACTTTCTCCTACTGGAGTGGTGGACGGTGATGAAGGAAGCGGGCACTCATTGTTTGGCTGGAGCTTTAGTAGAGGTAGGGGACGGACGGTTGGCTTCTCTTCCCCTGTTGGATGGACGGCCTTGATACTGTGATTTCTTCTGGCCTTGTTGGCTTTGATTATTTTGCCAATGAGGGGTTTGGACCCTCTGTTAGAAGGAGCTGTGATCAATATTGTGGTAACAGCCACAAAACTCTTTTTTCTTTTCGAGCTCCACCGCTATTAGGGTATCTAGCTCGGTCTTCATCCGTGCCATCTCTTCATCGGTGTGCGAACTGAACAACGATGAACCGGAAAATGGAGGTTTGAGAATCCAAGCCTGCACTTCTGGCTTCAGTGCTCTAAGGCGAAGCCAAGAAGATCTTCTGGCACAAATTCCGTGGGTGTAGGAGTGGGCTCAAAGTGTAGCTCCATTCGGCACAGCACTAATCAGTTGGTTCGCCACCAAGCTGCCCTACTGTGAAACCTCCTTGAAGTCCTTATGGTCTTCCTTGGGCAGTTTTTCTGTAAAACGCTGGAGAGAGTCCCACAAAGCTCTATCGTAGCATCCAATAGAGCTTATGCACTGGAGACTTTAAGCATGGAAGCAGAAGTGCTGCATACTTTTCTCCCCCATGAATCTTGTGTCTTGCTCTCCTTGTCTGCTGGTATTATAGATGAGGAGGCCACTGAGTGGGTCTTTCTAGCTGCAGCCACAATCACAGAGTCCGGTGGTGGATCGGACTTCAGGAAGGAGGGATCCCCCTCCGGTGGACGGTACTTTAGAATTCTCGCTGGTGCAGTCTTGAGAGTGTCCCGCATAAGGAAGATGTCCTTGACCGGTTTAAGTAGCCCTGGCACCAATGGAAGCAATGGTCAAGACGACGTCTTCTGGTTCAAGGTTTCGAAAATAACCGAAGAAGTACTCTGCTGAACTGGCATAGGAATGTTCAGCTTGCTAGCCCCATTGGAAAGCACGTCCTGGAATGTGCTCACATCGTCCACAGGGGAGATTCTCGACGGTGGGCTGTCAGTAAGGATGGGCGAGTAGTCCCATTTCGAGGAGTATGTTGAGCAGGTGGAAGGCGTTGGAGATCTGCACCTTCTCCTTCTGCTGCGTGATCTTGATCTCCTCCTGGAAGGTGGTGCAGGAGAGTGAGTATGACCTCTACCTCTTGACGGAGAAAGATCTGCATCTTGCGCTAGGCGAGCAAGAGGGGACCTGTGATCAGGACTCGGACCCTGCCTAACGTCTACCGACTGCGTAGGCTCAGCCCAGTGGTGTAGTGGTCGCATCCATCTGGGAGAGAGGTGAATGGATTGAGTTTTCTCTCTAACAGGAGAACGCCATGTGGAGGGGCACTTCTGTCCTTTCTGATGAGTCTTTTCTACCGATTGATGACCAGAGGGAGAGTCCTGGTTACACCAGGACGGAGATCTTTGTCTCGACGTCGACCTTCTCGTTCCCAGCGGAGACCTGTGGCTCGACGCCAACTGCCTCGATGGAGACCCGTGTCTCGACATCGATCTCCTTTGCTTCGACGGAGGACTCTGCCTCGACGTCAAGCGGCGCATCAATGGAGATTCCTGTCTCAACGTAGAACACATCCTTTTTGACGGAGACTCCTGTCTCGACGTTGATCCTTTCTTTGATGGATACTCCTGTCATGACGTCGATCTTCTTTTCTTCGACGGAGTGCTCTGCCTTGACGTCGAACGCATTTCCTTCTACAGAGGTCTTTGCCTGGATGTCGGCTGTGAAACTGATGGAGATGCCTGCCCCAATGTCGAGTGTCTTGCTGACATCAACGGAAGCTTCTGTCTCGACGTCAACGATTGAAAATCGGACGACCTGTGCTTCGACGCCGATCTGCGTTGAGACGCTGCCGGGGACTTGGGTCTCGATGTCGAAGATGGAGACTTACATCTTGATGTCGATGATCGCTGTCTCGACGTTGATCGTCGCTGAAGTGTCGATGGCGGAGAATCTTTTCTCGCCGCCGGACGCTTTTCCAATGCCAATTGAAACTTGGCCCTCGAAGTTGAAGGATGACGCTCCCGCGCCAAGGTCCTCGACGACGACTCTGCCGCCGGTACCTTCGACGTCGAGCCCTACACCGAAGGAGAACATATTGGGGCCTTGCTCCTCGATGTCAAAAGCGTTCTCTTTCTCCTTACAGGAGACCAACCTCTTTATGGACCCTGAGAGGTCATAAAGACGGATTCTCTCCCTGTCTTTGATGGTTCTTTTAGATAGTTTCCTGCAGTGTTGACAGAAGGCAGGAGAGTGAGACTCAGGGATGCAGAGAATGCACACTTCATGTGTGTCTGTCTTGGCCTTCTGTTTGCAACAGGCTGAGCAAGAGTCAAACAAAGAAGTCATTTTTGACATTAAAAAATTCTTTCTGCCACAAAAAAATGGATTAAACCTTACTCTGATATCAAACACCCACAAAAAAACAAGGTATTTTAAACAGAAAAGCCAGAAAAGAGAGAGCTGTGACTCCAGGGTCCTGACAGAAGGAGCTGGAAAGAACAACTGACCTAACTGTCACCCCTGAGGTATGATGGGAAGCTAGCGTCATGGTTGCCTTAAAGGCACTGTGCCAGTTTTATGGAAGATTGCTTTTGCTTTCTATGTTGGTTTGCAATGCAGCCTGTAGGCTAACAATGCCTGCTTTTCTTTTGTATGTACATATATAGAGCTGTATATATATATGTTTTTCATATATAATTTTTTATTATTTCCGGGGTCCCCGCGGATGGGTGGGAATATTCAGTGCTTATGACTTTGATGCTGGTACCCCTGGAAGAGAACTAGGATTACGGGTAAGTAACTTCTCCTTAGGATGGATGCCTGGATGGTATTCATCATAGCATAGGTGGAGACTGTCACTGGATGAAGAGTCTTTGAAGAGAATGTAAAAGGAAATAAACCGTGCCAGAGTAGCAAAGTCAAGGAGAATTGGAGTTGTATTTTCAGAATACTCCCTTGACTCACAGGAGTTTGCAAGCACAGCAACATATATATTGTATATGTATGTTATCAAGCAGTGCCTCCCTCTGACTCCGAGGCCCACTCACTACATATTTTAATTTATTTTTGACTGTGTCAGGCTGCCATGGGTGGCCTATCGGCTACATGGTTCAAGCAAATTAAAGTACCTTGTGTCGTCGTCCCATATATATAAGCAATGATCATTTGGATCAGATATCCTCTGCCTTGTTGTTGTAGTCAGAGCCGTGGAAAGTGAAATTGAGCGGTTGCCCTTGGTGTAATAGAGTATGGCCAGTGCCACCCATAATAGAAAAAATAAGATGAGTGTGTAGTCACTCAGCTTCCCCACCTGCAGACAGTCGTAAATAAAAAAAATGTGAGTCTGCGTCATGACGATTATGTTTGTCTTGGGCGCAAGCTGGCATGCTGGCTACAAGGTTACTTAATTTAGGTAAACAATATAGAAGAAAACTGGTGTACTGTAGTCCATAGTTACCACAAATGTTATGTACCGTGCTTGCTAGTGCTACTGTGCCACTATTTTGTTTTACTGTTTTGCTAACTGTATTGTTAGTTACAATAGTCTTCTTTCTTTTTGATATAGCTACTTCTTCCTAACCAAAAGCAAAACCAGACAAGGAGGAGTTGGCAGCCATGGCCCAGCGCCGGAAGCTTGAGGCCATCCAGTTGGAATATGTTATGTTATGTTATGTTAATGGTGGTCTTATAAAGCGTTCGGCTACTGGGGCAAAGTGTCCCGGCGCTATACAGACATGCAGAAGCCAGGCCGAAAACAGGCGAGCTACTGTCCAAACAACCAGGTCTTAAGCCCCTTCCTAAAGGAGAGCAAGTTGTCTAGTTTCCTGAGGGAAAGAGGCAGTTTGTTCCATAGTAGGTGTGCCAACAGTCTGTATGAGCATCCTCCAATGCGCGCTCGTTTGGTTGCAGGAACAATAGCCAGCGCTTGAGAGGCGGAACGTAAAGATCTAGATAGAAAGATAGAAAGCGCTGGTGCCGTGAAGAGATTTAAACGCCGTAATGAGAGTCTTGAAATTAATGCGTTTGCGCACCAGCTGCCAGTGGAGCGAATTCAGAAGAGTAGAGGTGTGAGACCTTCGGCTAAGGCCAAAAATGGCCCTTGCCGCCGCATTCTGAACAGATTGGAGACGGGTAAGGAGATATTCAGAGAGGCCTAGATAGAGTATGTTGGCATAGTCCAACCGTGAACCGATCAGAGCCTGTACCGTAATCCTCCTATGGGTATGTGACAAAAAGGGAAGAAATTCTAAGAGTTCTTAGAAGGCCAAAGCATTGGCCAACTACACTAAGAATCTGGGGTTTGAGGGTTAGGGCATTATCAATTTTCACGCCCAAATCTTTCGCCATAGAAGTAACCATTACTGGGGGCGTTTCATAGACGACTGTCTACTGATTTGGACAGGTACAATTGAGGAACTCAAGGGTTTCTTTGATTACCTTAATACTAACGAAATGAACTTAAAGTTCACGACTCATTATGATAGAAAGAAAATAAAATTTTTGGACATCGAACTGTTTGTGGAAAATGGCAAACTAGAAAGCAGACTATATAGGAAACCAACCAGCTTTAATGCAATATTACATGCTAGTAGCTGTCACCCCAATAGTCAGATTAGAGCCATACCATATGGTGAGACAGACGCAACTGCACTAGGGAATTTGAGACTAATCTGATTGATATGTCACGTAGGTTTGAACAACGTGGCTATCAAATACACACTATTGAGAAAGCCGTAAGCAAAGCTAGGAAACTTAAACGCAAGGTTACACTGGAGACCAAGAATAAAGAAGTCAAGGGTGGAGAAAAGATAAGACTAATCACTAACTATAATACAGAAAGTTCGAGACTCTTTTCTATGTTATCTAAACACTGGCATTTGTTATACATGGATAAAGACTTGCAACCAATCTTAGGCAGTAAACCAAGTCTGACCTTTAGAAAAGGCCTTACTTTATCCAATTTGATCAGCCCAAGTTACCCCAGACAAGAAGTTAATAGAGACTGGCTGTCTAAAAGACTTAATGGATTCCACAAATGTGGGAGATGCAGCTCCTGTAGATGGGCCAAATCCAAAGTAACTTCATTCAATTACAATAACACTGGTGATCACACTATTAATATGTACATTAGCTGTGATACTACGTATGTAGTATATGTGATAGTTTGTACATGTAAATCGATTTATGTGGGGAGCACCATTAGAAGACTGAAAGATAGAATGACCGAACATTTTAGAGCACTTAAGAATGGCGATACACGTTACCCCATTTCTTCTCATTTGGTAAGAAACTACAATGAAAAGGACAAACATGTGTTTAGTTTTCATGGAATTGACCACATTAGAAGAGACCCCAGAGGGGGTAATAGATTACTACAGCTAAGGAGGAAAGAAGTAATGTGGCTTATGAAGTTAAAAGCAGTAGAACATGGACTAAATATTGACCATGAATTTGAATTTTATCTTGGCCAGTAATGAGTGAGTAACCTTGCTGAACTGAAAATTGTGAGATACAACGACACTTTATTATGAATGTAAACAACTGTATACTTCTTGTTTATGAAATTCACGATTTTTTGTATTAATCATACATAAGGTATGTTGAATTTGAGATATAAGTGACCAGATTAATTTCTCGTCTATATTTCTTCCCCTGCTCTCCTCTTATATCATCTTATCTACGCCGGACCCCTCTTCTCCGTGCCTCCTCACATATTAGATACTTTGCAGAGACATAAGCTAAAATATAAACGTGCTCTCCCTTTGCTCGCGAAATCTGAGGCAATATTGACATGGATATGTCAGAGTATGAGGATTACCTTAACTATCTCGGATAATCGCCATTTTACTCTAGATGATGATTTTTGCCGACTATTATGGCATAACGAAATCATTAATAACTAATTAATTAATAAGTGGATAATATCTATTTAATTTGCAAAATTTGGAATTAGCGATTGAATATTGAATTTACGTGATTGCATGTACTATGCTATCATTATAAACATTAAAGGCTCACCTACACTTCTGAACGATCGTACACCACTCAAAGATGGCGCTCACGAATTGCTGCTATTTAAAGCCACTACAAGATGGCGCTTGTGCAGCACGCCGAATTTATTTTGTAAACGAAACCCGAGAGAGAGGTAAGAGATGCGTGATATAGTGATACTAGATTCTACATAGTTATGGCTATTACAGATATAGCGTGAGAATACACCCGGCTCAGTAATATTATGTTGCTTTTTCTAGAACGCGAACACGCGTCATTCGAAAAAACTTGGAAAGACTTGTGATCGATTTTAAACGGGCTTGGACCACTAAAATATAAGTAAAGGTGAGCCTTTATCCTAATATAGAAAATCGGATACTATCATTTACATAGAATACGTACTTAGTTTGTAATGTTACCTTTTACAGGTATTGCGCCCGTATTTGGTGCTGCACGAACACTGAATAAGATATTCATACCTCTTGGACTACCAAGGGTTTACTGGTGAGTCAGGTCGATTACTCAGGCTACTTAATGTGGTTGTCGTATTGGCACAAGTGTATTGCTGTGGATCTATTTACTTTACATTGAGTTACTTGTTTATGGATCGTCAAACTATTTCAGCGTTACCTCTCTAGATGCAGTATTATAACCGGTATTCAAAGGTACTCAACGCTGATTAGTGATAAGTTCATTAATATTTTTAGCTATAACTCAAGGACTTATATAACAATTGAGAAGCGACATATAACGCTACCACCTTAGATGTAGTATCATGATTTGTGGAGAACCTATACTTTAGTTCTTAGATTGTGTATATACAGTGACTTTCCTTTAAACAACCAATCGTTATATTCTAGCGTTACTATTTCAGATGCAGCAGTACAACTTGTCCTATGAGATATAAATATTGAAGACATAGGAACGCTATTTGAAGGATTAATATACCGTATTGAGGGTATGTTGATGCTGCCTCTTATTTCTGAAGCACAGGAGATCTTGTTTGGATTGCATATAATTGCAACAATTGACTCAAGTATTCCGTTATAGACACTTCTAAATATATATGGGTGACTTTGAGTGACCTTGGCTCTTTTACTTTCCTTAGTCATGTTCACACTAGGGAATTGAGAGGGTGTTTCCTCTTTTGACTTTGTATTTCCCCCTTTTCATTAATTTGAAACATAATGAGACTATTTGTATTAGAATTTGTTTATTATTAATTGCAGCCCTGAGGAAGTCTGATGTCATTATTTTGATTTGATGAAACACGTGTTGGCTGCGCTGGAAAAAGAAGAAATAATAAATTGAATAAGGAAACAAGAGCGAAAACCAAAACTGGAAGACTGTTATTTATTTACTGATATTTGAGTGCTCAGAAAGGACTTTTTTACGATGGAGGATACATATCGGCGGGCCACCAAGATTTCTAATATGCGTCAGGGGAGCAGCCAAAAAAAAGGATCTCTGATTTATCAGAGTTGCATCTAAGCTGGTTCAGTTGGAACCACGAGAAAATAGCCGTGAGGCAGCTCATGATGCTGTCGCCGGCGAAGTCTGTGTTCTTATCGCAGGTGAACAGACGCTGCATATCGTCTGCGTAGGAAACAATCCGGGCTCCATAAGATTCAACCAAATCAGCCAAGGAAAACATGTAAATATTAAAAAGAGTGAGACTCCCACCTCCAGCGGAGGAACTGAAGCAGAGAATGGAGGGGCCCAATTCGATTGTTGGCGACCAGATAGAAAAGATTCAAACCAACTGAATACCGTCCATCTCAGACCAATCTCCTGGAGTCTTGAAAGAAGACGGCTGTGAGGGACGGTATCAAAAGCCGCGGAAAGATCGAGTAGAACCAACATCGCCTTCCCTCCATTGTCCAAAACCTCCTTTATAGACTCAGTAACCTCCACCAACGCAGTCTCCGTGCTTAGGTTCAAGCGAAACCCGGATTGAGTATGATGGAGAATATCATGGGATTCGAGAAAATTCGAGAGGGTGGAGTGGACATGTTTTCCCAAAATTTTAGCAAAAGCAGGGAGTAGTGAAATCGGTCTATAATTAGAGTGGGTCAAGGGGTCCAAATTAGGTTTTTTCAAAAAGGGAAGGATATGGGCCATTTTCCATGTACTGGGAACAATACCGGTTTTGAGAGAGGAGTTGAGAACCGGATTAATGATAGGATTTATAATGTGTGCCATCTTGGCCAAAAAATTCGCAGGACAAGGATCCGACGGAGAACTGGACTTTAATTTAGATAGTAAGTCCAGTGAAGCTTGTAGGGAAAGGGGAGGAAAAATTGAGAACGTATGGCTCTCAGGGAGAGGAGGAGGCGCAGGAAGAATTGAACCAGAATCGCCTATTGAGCCAATTGGCATAAAAGAAGCCTGAATACTTTTGATTTTATTGGGGAAAAAGCTGGCCAGTTGTTTGATCCAAAGTTCTGTGGGTGAGAATTTACAGATTAGAGAAGCGGGGGAGGTGAATTCCTTGACTATTAAAAAAATGTCTTTACTAATATTAGCTGCTGATTCAATTCTTTTAGAGAAATTAGATTTTTTCTCTGTAACTATATCTTTATGGTACATTTTGATAAGTTCCTTGTATACCTCTTTTGATGAGGCATCATAGTTTTTACGCCAAGCTCTTTCTGCTTTCTTACAAAGCCTTCTACTCTTGTGAAGCGCAGGGGTGAACCAAGGTGCTGAAGCATGCAAATTTCTTTTGGACCGGATAGAGAGAGGTGCTATCTCGTCAAGGCGCTGTGTGAGCCATGACTGGAAAAGAACTAGATCACTGGCCAGATCACCTGTTAGCTGGCAAGGGTGCATAGCAAAAGATTGCTCCAGCATGTCAGCAGAGACACGATGATAGGAGCGAGTGGCCATAGGCTGCGGGCCAGAGCCAGCACTGGCCATTTTAGACATGCGCAGAATGTCAAAGTTCAATAAGTAGTGGTCAGACCAGGTCAGAGGTAGAGGAGGGGAAGAAATGATGGGAATTGTTGAAAGAATTTGGTCAAGGATATGACCTTTATTGTGTGTAGCCGTGGAAATAAAAGGGGACAGACCAAATGGACTAGTAATGTCCTGAAGTTTAATGGTGTCAGCTGCGTCTGCAACATCCATATGAATGTTAAAATCACCCAGAAGCAGACAAGGCTTAAATTTCATAATTATTGGGGAGATAGCAGTATGAAGTTCATCGTGAAAGGAACCAGCATGACCAGGTGGTCTGTAAAGCAACAATCCGGCGCACAAGTGATGATGTGAAAATGACAGACAAAAACCGAGTGACTCCACCCCAGGAATATCCTCCGTAGTGACAACTGAACAGGAGTAGCGGTTGTCCACCACAATTGTGACTCCTCCTGCCGCTGGTGGCTCTGGAGGAGGAGGAGGTGGCAGCAGCTGCAGCTTCCTCCCATGCACCTGGCCCCAGCCAGGCGGCGGCCCCTCGAGTAGTACGGTGCCTCGGTCTGGCAGTCGCCCGCCGCACTTCATCACACACTGCTGCCCCCCATGAATGCAATTGTTGAGCATTTAAGTGCCGCATACTCCTCCGAATGGCGCGCCTAGAGGAGCAGCTAAAGAAGGAGGTCCTGCCAATTAACCAGAGACTGCGAGCTTGCCAATAGACTATAGATCCCATTAGATTGCCCCTTTTTTATTCCTTTTTTTGGTGGGTGGGCATTGGGCTACGTTGGGGAAAAGTTGGGGTTTTTTTACGGACAATTTTATTTTTGAATTTTGTTTAATGGACATTGTTTAGACTCTTTATCTTTTTGGACATTGGTTGGGGTTAGGGAGAGGGGTGGGTCAGATGTAGGATTTTTTACATTAGTTTATTTTGTTAGGGGATTAAATTATATTTATACTTCAACTTTACATACAATGTAAATGTTTTGTGGGGGGGGGGGGTTACTGTTTGACAGCACACTGTTTCCTTCCTTTGCTGCTGCAGGGCCGCAGCCAGTTTTTGATTTAAATAATCTGCAGAGTTTGTAACACACAAACAGATAGAGGCTGTACCCTCACTGAGTGACTTATCCTACGAGTACTGTCAGTCTCTCCTCCTAGCCTATGCAGTCTGCAACTATACTCAAAGGTGTGGGTGTGTGAATTAATTAATGCATTTACATTTTTAATTATGCCTCCCCCAAACTTTTTCTCTTACCTGTGATTGATGTTTAAACTTTAGGCTCAATGATGTCTGCATGGTGATGATGGATTGGTTTCCCAAGATGCCATGGTTGTGGTGGTAGACAGTAGACACTGGCAGTAGCATTTGAAAAAAAATGAGACAAGTCAGTCGCCTGAGAGAGACTATGAAAGGAGTAGTAGAACGAAGTACAGTACAGTACACAAGAAGACTACCAAACAAGAAACCATAATGATTAGCAATGCACTCGACAAAAGCATAACCTTGACTGCTGTAACTTAGGAGGGGGATGATGAATCCAATCGATGATGGCAATTAATTATGATGATGTATTATTCATATTCCTTTGTAAAAAAAATTACTTTCAAATATACTGAGAATGGGTGGGCATTGGCAAGCAGAAGAAGATCTCGCCCTGCCTTGATTGAAATTGAAATAGTGTTGCTTTCACCACGTCTGCCCCAGCAAGTGTGTGATGAATTATTGGTGTAAATGTAATTTAGTCACACCTCAATATATAAATCACACAACCCGGGGGAAGAGGGTTAGGGTCTGATGAATGGTTGGGAAGGGGTATTTGAGGGAAAGGTTAGACAAAGGAGAACACTACACATGGACAACAACAACTGAACAGTGACACACACAATCTTGGCAGATGACCATCATATATCTGTTAAGGGAGAAAAAGGAAATGCATGCATGTTGATGACTTGATGGTTAATGATGATAAGTAGTACTTACAAACTGAACTAGTAGACACTTCAGGGCAGCAGTCTATTATTAATTATTATTATGCTATTTGCCTTGCCTGTCTGCCCTCAGACAGACCCAAATTACATACATTTTATGTTCTGTTGTACCGGGCTTCCTTTTACAGCTATTAAAGAAAATTATATTTAACTGTAGGGATCAATTATAAGCAAAGAAAGAGCAAACATAATACCAACAACAACAACACACAGTCGTAATGATTGGAGAGAAAAAAATACATCAAATTACTTAAAAGATGATGAATGATACAAAAGTTACTGTATGTTATCCTGGTCAAATTGGAGAGTTGCATCTCGGCATTCTTCTTTGTCCTCCCTTTCATGTACGCTGCATCTATCAATCTTGGGTGCCACTGCCTGCCTGGCGGATGCAAATTGGGAGGGGGGGTGTGAGTTGTGTTTCTCTGATTAGCACAGTGCAAAAGCTGGCCTGTAAGTGTAGCTGGAAAAATAAAAGAGATATTGAAAAATCGAGGAGAGAAAAAAAAAGCATGAATTACAGAGGAGTGCTAACAAAACACTTTCAGAAGCGGCATGGCTAAATCATATCTACTCTGTTTCCAGCATTAAACTACAACAGCAACTGGACAGAGCAGGCCCACGGCGCCAACCCAACCTTCACTTATCTTAGATTTTGACTGAGCCAGACAGTCACAGAGCAGACATATACAGCAACATCTCATTTTCCAAAGTAAGTAAATCAATGCTCGTCTGTCAGTCATACCACTGCTACACTCGTGACTCTTCGACTCCACCACTACTAGACAGACATGTAGGTCTGCTCTGATTGTTGTTGACTTGTTTACCTTTTATGTCACTTAGTTATTTGAAACACCCAAGTTATTCCATCAATCATCTCCAACTGACTGACTACGAAGATACTATGTTGTCATCATCATGGTGTTATCCAACTCAGTCTGTAGTTTACCAAGTGAGTCCAGATTCCATATTCAAAAATGCAATGGATCGGCCTGCAGTAGAAGCACAATTTTGTTATTAAACAACCAGAAGGGAAACATTGACTTGAGTCACTTTTAGTGTGTAGATTAAATACTACTAGTACACTTTGACTTTAATTCATGCACAGCAAACAACAACAACACAAACACCAATCACACAGAGTCAGTGTCCAATGCATGCCATCATCATTACCTGTTCCTTCTCATCAGGCAGTCTCTCTCGGCTCGGAAAGGAGGATAGCTATAGTCATCATGTTCCACTTCTTTTCGAGGGGCTCGAAGAGGCCACAGTTCTTGTACTATTGTAATCTCCATCCAATGATCTAGCGTGAGGGAAATGGATTTAGGGCGAGTCAGGAGGATGGAGCAGGACTCCGAGAAGTGGACTGAAATGCACACAGCTGCAACTCCAATATGGCAATAAAAAGAGAAGACGGTGGTGATGGATTTGTTGTGATTCAAACCAGAAAGACAGAGACACACACAAATAATAAAAGTAAATAAGGAAGTAAGAAAGTAACATGTTAAACGCCTAGTTGTCAGGGAAGTATAGCTAGTCCTCAAACTCTGGTGGTTCAACCACACGTAGGTAATCATCGAACACACTACTTCTGTCACCTATGTCGCTGTGATTCAATTATTTTGCAATTCGGTGGTATAAAGTGCCTATTCATTTTGATCATGGTTAACCTCTATAAGGTTTTGGGCGAGAGACTGGTCATTTTCACTGTTACAATGGCACCAGCAGCACTGAAAACACGCTCAGAAGAGACACTTGCGACAGGGCAAGCCAGATAGTTTATCGCCAGCATGATGAGCCCTGGCCAGTGGTGCATTTTCCCATACCAATACACCAATGGGTTTTGAAAAAGGAAGACCTCTGTTGGGTCATTCAGAGAGTCCTGGACCATCTGATCAATGCTCAGGGGTGCTCCACTGTGCTGGGCCTCTTTTGCCTTTGCATCAGCACTGGACCTAACAAGCCCTTGCTGTAGATACCAATCATGTGCCGATTTTACTGGGGTTGATGATCCTGTTCTTGCTGTTGGTGGTGACTACTGTGAGCCAAATGCACTGCCCTCTGGCTCTGAAGTTGAACTTGACGCTGTATGCCCTGCTGTAGTACTTGTTGTGGGTTGGAGTAGCGGGCCTTTAATTAACTGCCATTCATTTTCCAAGTCACTGGCTGCCTTAGCTATCCAAGTGTTGTGCTGGGCAAAATCTATTTTTTCTGAAAAAGGAATTAATGACTTAGTGTTCAGTGCTGATTTGTACCGAGGATCCATAATTGTGGCTCAAATGTAAAGTTTTTCTGACACAATGCTAGTTTGCACCCTTGTATTTTCAGCTAAGCGAAGGACTAAGCTCTCCACCAACTCATATACATCTTTTTCTTCCTCCCTCCACACCCTTGTACAATTCAGACAACGCCTTCATCTGTTGCTGTAGCATATGCAACATTGGGATAGCGTGGCCCATAGTACAGTTATCCATGCTGACTTCACATGTGAAGAGCTCGAAAGGAAGTAGCATCTCTGTCGGGCATTTAACTAGCCTCTATTGGTCCATCTCAATGGTCATGCCTTTCACAGTAGCACGAGCATCCCCTAGTCTTTGCATGACATAGTCATTGATTGGTCTGTACTGATCAAACAGACGATCAAGCATATAATAAGTTGAGTTCCAACATGTTTGCACCTCCTGGATGAGTGCTTTGACTGGCATTCTATGCTCACATTGAATGATCCTCAGTTGTTTCAGAGCTTCAAAAGAATGGATGAAATGTATGCATTTTCTTCTGCAGGTGGTCAGTAAGTTGCTGACTCGGTCTTCTTTTTTCAGAAAATCTTGAACAATGAAGTTAATGCAGTGTGCCAAACACAGGACCCTGAAATAGCCACCAGTGCGCATGGCCTTAACTATATTACTGCCATTGTCTGTGGCAACAAAACCAATGTTAAGCCCTCTTGGGTGCAGCCATTCAAAGACCTTGCTGTTAAACTCTTCCAAAAAAAAATCCGCAGTATGAGATTTCTCCATGGCGAACACGGCTACAGTTGCATGTTTACAAGTGCCATTAAAAATCTCAGCAGTGTCAACAACACCTGCTGTAGATATCTTTTCTTTAACCCCCACAAAGGAGATCCAGTGTGCAGTGATGCACATGTAATCAGTGGCTTGGAAACTAGTCCACATGAATGTTGTCAGATGGATATTGTGAACAGCACTCTGCTACACAGCTTGTCCAAGCAATTCCAGCACCTTGTGATGTAGTGCTGGAACAGCAACTCTGGTGAAATAGGACCGGCTGGGGACCTTCCATTTTGAGCAGATGGCTGTCACAAATTCCAGAAAACTCACTCCTTCCACAAAAGAAAAATGGATAAGGTCCAGCGCAAACATTTTTACCAGCTTCCCATTGTACAAGCGTACTGTTGGGTGGTTGCATTTGTACTGCTCCTCTGGCCTAAAGATGCTGACAATGTTAGGCTGGATTTATTTCCTTCCTGGTGCCGCTGATGCAGGTGACTTCTTGAACCCAGTTAGGCTCAATGACGCACTTCTTTTCATTGCGGCACTCTGTTGTCTTGGTGTCTCAGACTGACTCTTACTACGGTGCCACTGAGATGTTGCTGAGTCTGATGAGGATATGGGCGGTACCACTGCACTGCTGGGATCAGGGCTACTTTGTTTACCAGAGAAAAGGTCTCCCTCTTGTTCACCTTCCACCACGAGTATATCTTCTTCTACTTCTTCATCCCCACCAACAGCAATGGGTGCAGTGGTTTGGCTTTTACGATGCGCCTCCCACTGGATCAAGTGGTGTTTTTTCAGATGGGTTATTTGGCCTCCGGTACCATTGTTTGTACCAAGCTTACCCTGACTAACACCATGTCGACAAATTGAGCATATAGCAACGTTCTCCTCCTTAATGCTAACCGGAAAGAAGTCCCAAACTGGGAAGGTGAACTTTCTTGTGCTGCTGGAGGTGCCACTTGCAATGCCGGATAAACTGGAGGGTGTGCCTGAAATTTGACTCTGTGCAGTGCCAGTGACACTACCTACTGAGGTGGTGGTTGTGCTAGATGTAGGTCCCTGCCGGGTCTTTGCAAATGCAAATATGGAAGCTGGAGGTCGTGTTGGTGTTACCTGTGTTGATGATATCTGTGCTACATCCCTCACAGCAAATTGGGATGGGGTAATAATGTCGGTCTCCATCTCCACTGGGGCGGGAGTGATGTTCCTGATGACTGACTCGTCATCATCCTCTGCTTCTACATCTACCTCCATAACTCTAAGGCTTTCTGGAACCTTCCTTTTCCCTAGCCTTGTCGTGTGGCGTGCCTCACTCTCAGACTGAGCTGGTGGCCTCCAAGAGACATCTAGATTATCAGAAGGGGGGCTTGAAGAAGAAGCTGATGGGCTAACCCTCCTTCTCCTTGCTGGGGATCTGGAAGACAATGGATCTTCTGAAAGAGTGGCTCGCTCTTCTTCCTCTACAGGAAGCTCGATTTCCTGAACTGCCCCTACTTCAGGGGGAACAAATACTATTGTGGGCGGTGGTTGCGGCTATAGCTGCAGCTGTTGTTGCACCTGTTGTTTCACCTGTTGTTGCCCACTTATCTGCTGAGTTTCCTCCTGCGTTGATTGGGTACCACTTTGCGATAATGATAAGTCAATTTTAACATCACTGCTCGTTGGCGTTTGCGCAATTAGACTTGCTGTCTCTGCGATACTCATGGGCTTGGGCCTAGGTTGGTGGGGTGGGCCCACTGATGCAGAGGTGCTGCTCCCAGCTTGATCCCCGGACACTGCTGTTGCAGGATTAATTTTTCATTTCCCAAAAAACATATTGGGCGGCACACCAGTCTTGGTAAGTGCCACTTCTTCTTTCTTCTGTTTCTTCTTGTCACTGGGAACTTTCTTGGTACTAGAGAACCTGGTACCTTTTTTTGGGGCCATCTTCTTCAGATGTCAGCAGGACGCAGTTGCACAAGTTGCAGAGATGCCTGTGGTCACAAGTTTTGTGACGTGACGTCGTGCGCAGCAGGACTTCTGTCTGGCAGTACAACGGGTGATGATTACACCTCCTTCTCAGTCTTTTGTGCACCTAAAAGCAAAGAAGCCGGAAGAACATCATTGAAATGTTGCATTTGTTGTTGTGGTTCAATTACTACTACTAAAAACAAATATAATATATAACTTAGTGTGTGGTGGTCACACTTCTTAGTGTCATATTATTCATTTTTATTAACTCAGTTAGTTGTGAGACTTTGACAACAAAGGCTTTCATGGTATACTGTTACTGTGTACCCTCACGAAGAATAGGAAAGAAGAAGAACAAAAATAAAAATCCAAATGTAATGGAAGTGGAACCTGTTTGACAATAATTTGCGCATCACATTCAGGGAGCTGCAGCTGGCAAAGGGGGGATGGAAGCAGTAAGCCAAGAGGAACAAAGGAAAGGCATGCAGGCCTATAAATGGCAAAAGCAGCACACTATTAAACTACCACCACAAAATGGCCACCAGCCACCTGGTCACTCACAGTCACACCAAGCAGGAGGCCTGGAAAACAATGAACTCAAGCAGCCTGTAATGGCCAGGCAAAGGAGGCATGCCAAGCAACACAGCTTTAATGCAAAAACGAAATTCCACAAGGGGGAAAAAAGGTTTGCAAGTTACACAACAACAACCACACCGGACACACACATCCACTTAGGGCATTTATGTAACACACAACAAAAAAGTGAAATATCCCAAAAAATAAACACATTTTGCAATTCAATCCAAATAAGCATGGGCGTAAAATCCGCTCCGCTCGCGGATTTTTCGGATTTTCGGCAAATCCGCAATCCGCGAACGCTCGCGAATTTGTCGAAAATCCGTGAATCCGCTCGCGGCGGATTTTTTGCTTGGTTGCGGCGCGCGGCGTGGTGCACGGCGTTCACTTTCCGTCATTTTAGCGTTTGCCGAGTTGTTTTTCTTTGCGAGTGACGCGCCATTTTAGATCTTGCTGCGTGTTCCTGCGGGAGTTTGTCGCCCGCGAATACGTACTCGCGGCTTGCCACCTTGCACAGCACACCTCGCGAGAGTTCGCAATTGCGAACACGTAGTTGCGGCGGAAAGGAACAATCTCGCACTTGCGAAATAGAGATTTTGCAATTTCGCACAAGAAAATCACCAGCAAACAGGATAAACCTTCAGAAAATTATGATTTTTATCAGAATCACTCCTCAGGTTGACATTTGCATGGCCTTTTTTTTTGCAAGGAGTCCATTTTGGGGGGGGGGGAGGAAGGAAGTGCCCCACAGTCTCCAACTTCCTGTTCCTGTCCAGCAGGCTCCTCCCAGTGCTTTGTCCATCTCCTGGTCACTTTCATTTGGATCTGGAGCTGGAAGGATTACTTTTTGTGGGTGCTGCTGGATATTTGGATTTGAGGCCTTTTTGACTGTCTTTGGATCACTTTTGGATTAGAAATCAACTTTCACAAGTAAGTTTGTTTGGGGCATTACAGTTGCTGCAAGTACAATTTTGGAACTTTTTCAGAAAATTAAATAAATTATATTGTGGGTAGCCACAGTATCCAGTAGGACCAGGGTTGGTTATGGGTGCATGATACAACTGTTTTGTTGAATTTAAACACCATTGAGGCCATGGATGGGCTGGGATTGTGCAGATTTTATTGTTTTTTGTCGTTTTTTTGGGCCTGCTGGTGTGGCCCTTTGCCCAGGGGTGGTGAGTGTTGCATGGGCCTAGTCTTTCTGTGGGGTGTCTTCTTGAATTTAAACATAATTGAGGCCATGGATGGGCTGGGATTGTGCTTATTTTATTGTTTTTTGTCGTTTTTGGGGGGCTGCTGGTGTGGCCTTTTGCTTGCCCAGGGGTGGTGGTGGTGCATGGACTGAGTGTGCCTGTGGTGTTGTCTCACTCTCTTTGATGTAAACATCATGGATGGCATTGGATTGTGGTGATTTCTGGCTGTTTTTCTGTTTTTTGGGGGTGTACTGTTGATGTGGTCTGGCCATGTGGGTGGTGGTGGTGGCCATCTTGAGTGCTGGCTGGTACAGGCAACATGTGCTTGGGGTGTAAGGGGGCCATTTTGAGGAGAGGCAGTGTCTGAGGCCTGCACTTATTTTGCCTACTTTTCATCCCTTATGCCCAGGGGTAGTGAGTGTTGCATGGGCCTAGTGTTTCTGAGGGGTGTCTTCTTGAATTTAAACACCATTGAGGCCATGGATGGGCTGGGATTGTGCAGATTTTATTGTTTTTTGTCGTTTTTTTGGGCCTGCTGGTGTGGCCCTTTGCCCAGGGGTGGTGAGTGTTGCATGGGCCTAGTCTTTCTGTGGGGTGTCTTCTTGAATTTAAACACCATTGAGGCCATGGATGGGCTGGGATTGTGCAGATTTTATTGGTTTTTGTCGTTTTTTTGGGCCTGCTGGTGTGGCCCTTTGCCCAGGGGTGGTGAGTGTTGCATGGGCCTAGTCTTTCTGTGGGGTGTCTTCTTGAATTTAAACATAATTGAGGCCATGGATGGGCTGGGATTGTGCTTATTTTATTGTTTTTTGTCGTTTTTGGGGGGCTGCTGGTGTGGCCTTTTGCTTGCCCAGGGGTGGTGGTGGTGCATGGACTGAGTGTGCCTGTGGTGTTGTCTCACTCTCTTTGATGTAAACATCATGGATGGCATTGGATTGTGGTGATTTCTGGCTGTTTTTCTGTTTTTTGGGGGTGTACTGTTGATGTGGACTGGCCATGTGGGTGGTGGTGGTGGCCATCTTGAGTGCTGGCTGGTACAGGCAACATGTGCTTGGGGTGTAAGGGGGCCATTTTGAGGAGAGGCAGTGTCTGAGGCCTGCACTTATTTTGCCTACTTTTCATCCCTTATGCCCAGGGGTAGTGAGTGTTGCATGGGCCTAGTGTTTCTGAGGGGTGTCTTCTTGAATTTAAACACCATTGAGGCCATGGATGGACTGGGATTGTGCAGATTTTATTGTTTTTTGTCGTTTTTTTGGGCCTGCTGGTGTGGCCCTTTGCCCAGGGGTGGTGAGTGTTGCATGGGCCTAGTCTTTCTGTGGGGTGTCTTCTTGAATTTAAACACCATTGAGGCCATGGATGGGCTGGGATTGTGCAGATTTTATTGGTTTTTGTCGTTTTTTTGGGCCTGCTGGTGTGGCCCTTTGCCCAGGGGTGGTGAGTGTTGCATGGGCCTAGTCTTTCTGTGGGGTGTCTTCTTGAATTTAAACATAATTGAGGCCATGGATGGGCTGGGGTTGTGCTTATTTTATTGTTTTTTGTCGTTTTTGGGGGGCTGCTGGTGTGGACTTTTGCTTGCCCAGGGGTGGTGGTGGTGCATGGACTGAGTGTGCCTGTGGTGTTGTCTCACTCTCTTTGATGTAAACATCATGGATGGCATTGGATTGTGGTGATTTCTGGCTGTTTTTCTGTTTTTTGGGGGTGTACTGTTGATGTGGACTGGCCATGTGGGTGGTGGTGGTGGCCATCTTGAGTGCTGGCTGGTACAGGCAACATGTGCTTGGGGTGTAAGGGGGCCATTTTGAGGAGAGGCAGTGTCTGAGGCCTGCACTTATTTTGCCTACTTTTCATCCCTTATGCCCAGGGGTAGTGAGTGTTGCATGGGCCTAGTGTTTCTGAGGGGTGTCTTCTTGAATTTAAACACCATTGAGGCCATGGATGGACTGGGATTGTGCAGATTTTATTGTTTTTTGTCGTTTTTTTGGGCCTGCTGGTGTGGCCCTTTGCCCAGGGGTGGTGAGTGTTGCATGGGCCTAGTCTTTCTGTGGGGTGTCTTCTTGAATTTAAACACCATTGAGGCCATGGATGGGCTGGGATTGTGCAGATTTTATTGTTTTTTTGTCGTTTTTTTGGGCCTGCTGGTGTGGCCCTTTGCCCAGGGGTGGTGAGTGTTGCATGGGCCTAGTCTTTCTGTGGGGTGTCTTCTTGAATTTAAACATAATTGAGGCCATGGATGGGCTGGGATTGTGCTTATTTTATTGTTTTTTGTCGTTTTTGGGGGGCTGCTGGTGTGGCCTTTTGCTTGCCCAGGGGTGGTGGTGGTGCATGGACTGAGTGTGCCTGTGGTGTTGTCTCACTCTCTTTGATGTAAACATCATGGATGGCATTGGATTGTGGTGATTTCTGGCAGTTTTTCTGTTTTTTGGGGGTGTACTGTTGATGTGGACTGGCCATGTGGGTGGTGGTGGTGGCCATCTTGAGTGCTGGCTGGTACAGGCAACATGTGCTTGGGGTCTAAGGGGGCCATTTTGAGGAGAGGCAGTGTCTGAGGCCTGCACTTATTTTGCCTACTTTTCATCCCTTATGCCCAGGGGTAGTGAGTGTTGCATACTTGCATGTCCCTAGTCTTTCTGTGGGGTGTCTTCAATGTAAACATCATGGATGGCATGGGATTGTGCTCATTTTTCTGTGTTTTGTCGATTTTTTGGGGTGTATAACTGAACTGATGTTCCTCTGTCTTCCATTGCTTTTAGGTGCACAAGAAGACTCAATAGAACCACCAGTGCCAGGAAGAAGTCCTGCAGCGGTGTGTGCAGCATAACGTCACGCGACGTCACGTCTGGACACAGAACCCTCTGCAACTCGTGCAACTGCTGCCTGCTGACCTGCTCTGAAGAAGATGGCCCCAAAAAAAGTAACCCGTAGCTCCTCTAGCAAGAAAGGTGCCAGTAAGGAGCAGAAGAAGCAAGTTACCAAGGACACTGGTGTGCCGCCCGCCCCTTTTTTTGTGAGTAAAAAAAAAAGTATGCCTGCAGCAGCTGCAGCGGGATCTGCTGGGGACCAAGCTGGCAGCAGCACCCCCGCTCCATTGGGCTCAGTGCCACCACCACCACCACGCCAACTTAAGTCCAAGCCCTTGAGTGCTGCAGAGGCAGCCAGTATACTTCTTCAATCACCATCGACCAGTGATGTTGGCTCATCGCAAGAAAGCAGCAGCAATGTCCCTCAATCAACACAGGTTGTTGTAGCTCATCTGACGAGTGTTGAACAACCACAGCGGCAACAACAATCACATGTGCAAGTACAAGCCCAAGTACATGTGGAAGGAGAGGCAGCGCAAGGAGATGCGCATGCAGAGGTGCATGGAGGGTCACAACAAGTGCCCACAATAGTTGTTCCTCCCGAAGTAGGGGCACATCAGGAAATCGACAATCAAGGCGAGGTATCATTTGAGGAAGCCACTCCTCCTGATGATCCTTCATTGTCTTCCACAACCCTAGCAAGGAAGAGATCAAGGGTGGTGTCTACATCCTCTTCAAGCACACCTCCTTCTGATGATACGGATCAAACTTGGGAACCAGCACCACAGCCGTCTGAGAGTGAGGCACACCATGATCCAACAAAGGTACTTAAGCGTAAAAGGAAGCTCGTCCAAAGTCTCAGACTTATGGAGTGTGATGAGGCTCAACAAGAAGTGGCGGATACTGCTGCTGATGAAGACTCTGCCAACGACGACCCAGTCATCATAAAGGTCACTGCAGCCCCAGCGGGCATGCAGCAAACAGACATTTTGACCCTAGCCCGAAGAGCTGCTGCGCGTGATGATGATGATGATGATGTTGTCGATGAGGAGGCAGTGGAAACACCACAATCATTGGAGTTAAGTAGTACACCAACTCGTCCCGCTTCCATATTTCTTTCTGGCAAGAAGAGACCTGCGTCAACCTCGACCTTAATTAGTGGCGGTGAAAGTGGAAAACGTACAAAAGTTGGCCAATCCAGATCCTCCACTTCATCTGGCATTAGCTTCATGACCACCACCACCACCAGTATCGCCGCCTCCTCCAGGTCCCACAGACACTTCAAGTCCCCAGTTTGGGACTTCTTTACTGTTTGTCCCAAAAATCCAAGGTTTGCCATTTGTACCCTTTGTAAGCTTGCAGTTAGTCGTGGTAAGCCAGGTAGCAACTATGGTACCGGCGGCCAGAGTGGTCATCTTGACAGAAAGCACGCTGTCCAATGGTTTGCGCACCTAGCTGCGATCAAGAAAGGCCAAAATCAAGGAAACGTTGATGTTTCATCTGATGTTGACGAGCAGGAAGAAGACGTGTCAAACACTTCCCTTACACCCAGTACCCCTCTCAGCAGCACACCCAATGTGAGGCACACTAAGAGTGTTGGAGCGAGTGAGACACCAACGCACAAAAGTTCACCAGCGAGCAAAATTGGGTCAACGAAGTCATTATCAGCCCGTAAATGCTTGGTCCAGGGCAACATTAGAACAATGCTTACTTCAGAGGTGCCATATGAACGCAACCACCCACTGACGCGTCTGTATAACACTAAGCTGGCTAAAATGCTAGCTGTGGACCTTCTACCTTTTTCTTTTGTAGAAGCGGTAGGTTTTCTTGAATTAGTTGCAACGCTCTGCCCTAAATGGAAGGTTCCGAGCCGGTTCTATTTTGCCAGAGTTGCGGTTCCAGCACTACATGAAGATGTGCTGCAGGCGATTGGGGCAGCTTTGCAGAAGAGTGCTGTTCACACAATACATCTGACAACAGACATGTGGACCAGTGGCCCAGGCGATGATTACATGTGCATCACTGCACACTGGGTCTCTTTTTCAGGTGTTATAGCAAAGCTAAACGCAGGTGTTGACCCGGACCAAGTTTTCAAAGCTGCTCGGAAACATGCAACACTAGCCATGTTTGCCTTGGAGAAAAGTCACACAGCAGAAAACCTTTTGGAAGAGTTTGACAAAAAGGTGTTGTCAATGCTATCCCCCCTAAAACGCAAGATTGGTTATGTTTCCACGGATAATGGCGCCAATGTAGTTAAGGCCATGTTACAGGGTCACCATGTTAGAGTGCCGTGTTTGGCGCACTGTATCAACCTGGTAGTTCAAAAATTCTTGAGTGATAAAGAGAGTCCAGCGTTCGAGGTAATGGCCACCTGCCGCAAAATGTGCAACCATTTCAGCCATTCTTTTAAGGCCCGGAAGCATCTGCGGAGACTGCTACTTCAACGTGGAATGCCAGTGAAAGCACTCATCCAGGAGGTGGCAACACGTTGGAACTCAACCTTCTACATGCTTGAGCGTCTGCATGAGCAGTATACGGTACTCGATCACTATTTCTTGACAGAGGCTACATCTCAGAAGGAGGACCTGCGGATGAGTAAGGCGCAATGGGCCATAGTTAAAAGCCTGACAGACATGCTTCGTCCTTTTGAGTTCTTCACGCGTGCAGTCAGCCAGGAGGACTGTAATTTGGGAAAAGCTATCCCATTGTTGTGCATACTGGAGCACCAACTGATGGCGGTTTCTTCTGAGTTTGAAAAAGATGAAAAAAAAAAAAAACATTTCATTTTGTCTGAGAAATTATTACATCGCCTACGTGGTGATGAACGTCTTAAAAACATCAACTCAGATCAGCATTACATTTGTGCTACTATTCTGGATCCACGCTACAAAAAGGCGCTGGCAGACAACGCATTCTTTCCTTTCGCTGATGCAGATGTTCAAAAGTACAAACATTGGTTAGCCTGGTCAGCCAAGAGGTTTGAAAAAGAACGGCAGGTTATTGAAGGAGAAGCCAGTACATCAGCATCAGCATCAGCAGGCCATCCGCAGTCACAAGAATCCACTTCTGCGCCTGTGGCTGGGGCACAAGTGACCTCTCAGCCGTTAAAGACACCGGCAACTGGATCATCTGCACCACACACAATGACAACACTAACAGTGGCTGGGGAGGAGGATTGGCTAAGTTTGATGGGGTATGGTTCTCGAAAAAATGTCACAGGCACAGCAAAAAGTAAGCAAAGTGGAGGAACAGTTGATGACCTTGAGTCGATGGTGCAGGACTATCTGAATGACTCAACAGTGGTCTTTCTTAATGAGGAGCCATTGCAGTATTGGCATGGCAAAAAACAATTGTGGCCACAGCTCTACAACCTGGCTATAAACTATTTGTCTTGCCCACTCGCAAGTGTGTCTTCTGAACGTGTTTTCAGTGCTGCTGGTGGCATTGTAACTGCCAAACGGAGCCGCCTATCGCCCAAAAATGTGGAGCGGCTGACAATGATCAAGATGAATCAGCACCTCATACCACCAGATTACAAAGTGCGAGAAAGCACGCCACATGAAGACGATGAGGACAGCAACGTAGATGAGGGGATTTTTTCTCTGTTCGGTGCCACTGACCTCATCCAGCCTGAATTCGCAGAGTATGATGACGAAATCTTGTTCTTATTCCCTGACACCGAGCCCTGAAAATGAGACAATCAATCAAGAACTTTCTTTTTCGTCCTTATTCACTTTTATTCCTGTGTGCTTTGTGTCTCTCTTTCTTTGTTTTGCACAGTTAATTTAATTCAAACTTTAATCACCTAATCCCAAAAACAAGACCATCATCAGAACTGTCTTCACTTGTTTGCTTATTGATTTGAAGGTGCCGCAGTCTACATTCCTCAGGTTCACAAGTTCTGAAGAACATGCTCCTCTATCCTCCTCCTCCAGACTGCGATTTCCCTCCAAGCAGAGTGCTGGATTACGCACAATGAAGAAAGACTCAGCACTTGTGGGGGTGTTGTACTTCTTTGCGGGTGAGTTGACGGTTTTGGGCCCATTGCTGTGAAGCTCTAATAATGGACAAAAGTGTTTTGGACCAAATATGAGGTGGAAATTTCTTGCCGTTTTTGCTGACTTGCTTGCCTTTGAGGTGCTCTTTGGCGGGGTTCCGGGGGTTTGTGTGTAATTTTTGGTGTCTGTCGAAGCACTGCTGCGACAGTCTAATCTTGATTGCATTTGCTTTTCAGGAAATCCGTGGTGGAAAACAGGAGTTATGATGATTGATGATGATGACCTAGCTGAACAGCGCGGCATTTGGAACGAAGGCCGAGAGATATTGTAAGTATGAGATTTAGCTTTTTCGCTGTTTGGGGGTGTTGTCGGGTGTTTTTTTGCGGGTGGGTTGGCGCCGGCGGGTCTTGCCTGGGCCATTCCTGGGAAGGTCTAATACCGGATACAAGTGTTTTGGACAAAATCCATAAGGAACAGCCTTTTTTTTGCCATTTCTTCAGACATCTTGCTCAATGTAGCGTTTTGGGGGGCTTCCTGCTGTTCGTGGGTGGGTTGCGGCCGGGGTCTCTGTCGAAGCACTGCTGCGACAGTCTAATCTTGATTGCATTTGCTTTTCAGGAAATCCGTGGTGGAAAACAGGAGTTATGATGATTGATGATGACCTAGCTGCACAGCGCGTTACTTTGGACCGAAGGCCGAGAGATAGTGTAAGTATGAGATTTAGCTTTTTCGCTGTTTGGGGGTGTTGTCGGGTGTTTTTTTGCGGGTGGGTTGGCGCCGGCGGGTCTTGCCTGGGGCATTCCTGGGAAGGTCTAATACCGGATACAAGTGTTTTGGACAAAATCCATAAGGAACAGCCTTTTTTTTGCCATTTCTTCAGACATCTTGCTCAATGTAGCGTTTTGGGGGGCTTCCTGCTGTTCGTGGGTGGGTTGCGGCCGGGGTCTCTGTCGAAGCACTGCTGCGACAGTCTAATCTTGATTGCATTTGCTTTTCAGGAAATCCGTGGTGGAAAACAGGAGTTATGATGATTGATGATGATGACGACCTAGCTGCACAGCGCCGCGTTTGGACCGAAGGCCGAGAGACATTGTAAGTATGAGATTTAGCTTTTTCGCTGTTTGGTGGTGTTGTGTCGCGTGTTTTTTTGCGGGTGGGTTGGCGGGTCTTGCCTGGGGCATTCCTGGGAAGGTCTAATACCGGCTAGAAGTTTGTTGGACAAAATCCATAAGGAAACACCAGTTTTTGCACTTTTTGTAAGTTAGGGTTCGTTAGGGTTAGCCCTAGCAGCAGGATTGCATGTGTTTAGGGGGGTTCTATTGCAACGCGGTTCTGTTGTTGTAGAGCACTGTTGGAGCGATGCTGGCTATGGATACTTTTGCTTGCAGGCAAGTGGTTTGAATACAATCCACGGTCTGTATTTGGGTCTACTGTTACTTTCAAAGTACGTTTTGTAACCATTTTTCTGCTAGGCATCGTTTTTGGAGATATGATTGGGTTCTTCTACATTTTTGCGACTGGCTTTAGTAAGGGTCTTGGTGGGAGCATTGCTGGGAAGGTCAAATTTTGTTCTAAAACACAGTAGTACACCCACCTTGAGGGGAAAGATCCGCTATAATATTTTGGCCATACTTATTGATCCTTAAAAAGGTGACTCAGACAGAGCACGCAATTTCAAAAATATTGTACTGTCTATTAGGGAAATCAAAGTGTCACTTTTTGAACCACACAGCGTACATACCTTTTATTTATTTATCAGTGGTATTGTAATAGCACTTCCTGTTTTCCGTTCAATAATTACAGGCCGGGTTTCAGTCAACATCCGCCAGGCAGGCAGTGGACAGGGTGTCTCTTCTGTCAGTGGTCACCACCACATTAATGGACGAAGCGTCAGCTGGAATGGAGGAGTGCCGCCAATAAGAGGAATTGTTTGCTGCATGCAACTTACTTACCAATTTCAACAGGACAACTCCAACAACATACGCAATACAGATACAGTATCCATTGTTGTCTTTTATTCTATGAGTGTGACTGCATGTGCTTACCTTTACTTTGTAACCAAAGATTGTCTGTAAACTCTGTATCTTCAATTATTGTTTGTCCATGCTCTGCTTTTTTTTTCTTCTCTCAACAAAACCTACCCAAAAAGAAACCCCCATTCCCATCCATTTTACAAACCCTAACCCTCTTCCCCCGGGCTGTGTTGTTTTGCTTGATGTCTGACTAAAATGACATCAATAATTCCACACACTTGCTGGGGAGGATAAGGTGATAGCAGCAACAGGCTGGTGAAGGAATACGAGGATATCTTCTAGACTTACTCAGCTTCAGTACTATATCTTCTAGTAGTAGTAGCCAATGTCAAATAAATTCAACGCAAGTACTAGTTATACTTGCAATACTTTACCATTTGTTAGGCTACATTATGGCACTGTTCTAGTGTACTGTCACCTGCTATTTTCTCGATCGTACCGTAACCGTTGTAATGCTACAGTAAGGAGTACAAACAAGGTTTCGTTTTCTTTTTTTCCATAGGCATGCAACTGCCACTGTGTCACACCACTAGTAACACCGCAATGAGGAAATGTCACCCGCCCAGGAATGACAACGTTAATCCCCATTTCACCTGGAGCTAGCCCTAATTTCTAACACAAATTACAGGTAAGATAAGCGTTTGGTGGGAGGTAGTATAATGGAGTATTATTTCGGAGTAGACAAGAGATTGACGGTTGTACTACTAAAGTCCTACGACTGTTCAGGAAAACAAAGTTACTGTTACACCCCCGCCCCCCACCCACCAGACTGAAAAGCAGTAAAAAACAGGTATGGTCAGATAAAGTAGTTGAAAAATATATTTATTTATCCCTAACAAAATAATCTCCCTCACCCACCCTAACCCCAACGATTGTCTCTGAAACGTCCCAAAACGATCCCAACTCCCAAATCCCACCCCCCAAAAGTCTATAAAAAAAGGGCAAGGGACACTCCACTACTGGAGGGTGCTGGTGCTGGTGCATGATGCGGCATGGGCATCATACTCCTTGCGGAGGGTGGCAAGCTCGGAGCGGAGGCCCTTAACCAAGGTCTTATACCTCAGGACCTCCTGCTCCAGGTTGGACATGCGGACTCGTAGGCGGCGTTGGCGTTCCTTGCAGCTCCTGTGGGGGGCAGCTGGTATTTCGGGTGCTTGGCGGTGGCGGTCGGCTTTCTTAGCCCGGCTCGGTCCCGCTGGTTTAGTCACGGAGGTGGATGCAGTGGTCACAGTCGAAGATGTTGCCCCGCTCGACTGCGTGTCCTCCTCCTCCTCCAGGGCCACCAGCCGCCGATACTCGGCGACTGTGGCCTCCAGCCTCCGTTGCCGGGCCAATCTAGCCTGCTCCCTCCTTGTTGTTGATTTGGAAGGAGCAACTATATGAAGAAAGAAAGACATAGTCTGTAACCAATGCTCCTTATTAATAACACAAAGTGATTGAGCCGAAAGTTGGGTCACAGAGTACAAGTAGCAAATTGAAAGCACAGTACATAACTATTGAGGACAGTATCTATGTAACCTCCCACTTCTGCATCCTTGCTCTAACAGTAGTGGTAGTTTAATGAACTAATTCTACGACCACTATGGACTTCCATTACAGTCGACTATGACAGTACACCAGTCTTATTCTTCTTCTTCTCTCTTGTTTAGGGAAATGGGTACGTTATCTTATGCAAGCCGGCAGAATGACATGGACACAGCACAGTGAAGTTGCACCCGAGAAAAAAAGTTGCACACCATGATGATGGAGACAGACTTGCGTTACTGTACCGGTCCAGTACATGCAGGTGGTGAAGCTATTACTTTTCTATTACGGGTGGCACTGAGAATACTCTGTTACAAGGGCTACTGCTTAATTAATTTACCTTTCACCCTACAGTGCAAATGAGTACTAGAAAAGGAAACTGAAGAAGCTAACTAATTTGATTATCTATCACTTCACATGGGACGTATTTAATGACAGATGAGATGACTTTAGGTGCTTTGCTTAATATTGAGTGAACACAGTGATACACCCACACATGAATGACGTACTACAAGTAAACTAAAGTTATTAAGAGAGGTACGGAGTGTCCACCGTAATAACCAGATATATGCTGTGAATGCAAACGCAATACAAAGTACTGCTACTATTCATGGTAGTATTGGACACATTTACAATTTCTTTTCCTTGCCTTCCCTGCACTGGGACGGACGTGCGGGTGCGGTGGTACATGCTCTTCAAGGTAACACTTACTTCACCTGGCGACCATCTACTCTCTCTAGATACACATTTGCTATGTAAGAGTCAGAGAATACCATGCTCCAGGCATCCATTCATTCAAAGTATACGCACACATACAGTTTCTGTTTCACCCACCCAGGCTGCTGTCCTTCCACCCATCCTTGCTTCATCATTGACCCAGCCATGCACCATACCATATTCTTTCCTTCCCAGCCACCTCTGGGTCCAAGCAAACACATATCGTTCTTCTTTGCCAGCCATCATACAAGTTCGCGTCCCACTTACTTACACCCTTCTTTCGCTTTTCGTTCATCCCATCCATCACGTTCGTCTAAGAACTTATTGGGATTCTTCTCACCAAAAACTTCACAGCTAAGTCGAAGTACATTTCGAGGAGGCTACTACCTGGTTGATTTGTAATTGTAATACACCCGTGCAGAAAGCACACTATGCAGTCTTCAATCTCAATAAGTAAGGAATATATAGCTTACCTGTTTCCGCCACCACCGTTTGATCCCCCACAGGAACGGCCACCAGCTCTTCTAACGCCGCATCCTCCCCAGAGGCCTCCGAGTCCAAGTCCAACACAGCCACCTCCGCGCTGGCCCCGTCACCAGATGTTACACCTACAAAGTACATTTAAGAAAGTTAGAATACACCACTCACTACTATATAATATTTGGTCTAGGAGAAATGTTAAAAAAACAGAATACAATGTAATAATTTGTGACTGTCTACTCCATAGTAAAAATGTCCCATTTTCCAGGGAAGGCTGTTGTCTTGCTGCACTTTTATGCACAACTGATGAATGCTTGCTTTTGATTTTTAACACGCACCACTTTTTCTCCTAACAGACAGAAGCTTGACTCCTGAGTCCTAAGAACACGACCAGGATCAAGTTCAAAGTAGGTGAGAGTTCGGCTCGACCACAAGAAATGTGTCCAATTAATCGTCAGCACTAACCACTTTTCCGTTTACAGTTAAATAGTTTTATGACAAAGTAGATTTTAATAAATGTGTTTACTTTTAATAAAGCTTTTACACTTAAATAGACTCTGTGGTTTTTGTTCCTCTAGACTAGAGTGGATGAGCTAAAGGTTTTGGAATTTTTGCAAGCATGAGTGCCTCTGACACTTCTTGACTGTGCTGTGACTCCGTACTACTCTCTTGTCCTGCGTACGATAATCTAGAGATCATTGGGGATCTATAATCGGTGACTTCGGGAGCTGAATGACTCTGCCACACTATCTAGTCAGTAAGGAGACAGTGCATAGAGGTATTGCTGAATATAATGGGAGTCCAATGGAATTGCCAAATGTCCAATCTTAGTTAGCTACACAGACAGACTAATAAGAATAGTCTAGTAATACCACAGGGAGTCATATTCGAGGCAGGATAAGAATTTATATCCAGTCTACAAGAAGATCAAAGACGATTTAGAAAAAATCGAATGAGGAACGCTAGGAAAAAATAGGTACTGTTTAGTAAAATGTAAACTTACTGGGGCCAGCAAAGGAGCCCTCGCCTGCCCGATCCTGGCCTGCATCCTCAGCACCCTCCTCCTGTGTCCTCTTGCCCTTGGGGGGAGCTGATGTACAACATGAAAGAAAGAAAAACCATAAAACATGGATGAGATTTTTCAACCAAATCAAACATTTCAAAAGAACAATAACAACATATTTTGGAAAAATAGCAAATAGATAGACAACTATTCCACGGGATCTATCTCATGTGGTATACTACGTTATTCGTATTGCCTGATTTGCGGAACGTTGACTTAGAAAGTTCCTATGTAACTCAATAAACAGACTACTAAAGAGGTTTGCCTAGGCCTGGCACTGCAGGCAGTAGTGCGCAACACGTGACAGACAAAGTCCATCCTGCTTGCAGATCAGTGAATACTCAAACTATCAATCCACCCGCCACCACCGCCACTATTTCTTCTGATAGCCATGTGACTGTCTAAAGGAAGGACACTGGACTTCAGTCTGTTGGGGCTGATTTATAAGTCCCTTGCGGAAGTTGCGGCTGATTTTCCTCCATTGTTGCGTGCCTTTTCTGACGCAGCGGCAGAACAAAAGACTCGCCATGGTGTTGGTGCGGCGTATATATTAAAAAAAAAACCACATATGGGCATATGGGCGATGCATCACGTTGTAAAGCCCTGCGCCATCAGGGGGCGTTCCGGCGCAAGGGAGGGCGTACCTGCGCAGGAACGAATCCTAAAAGTGGCTGAGGGAAATCTACAAGATGTCAATCAGTCATTTTTAGGACAATGATGCATGACTCAAACCCTGCGCGCTTGAAGCCAACGTACGGCTTGATGCAGCATTGGGGAGATAGGGTACCCCAGAGCATTGCTGGAGCTGCGCCATCGTTGGCACGCAACTCCAGCAATGCGCTGCCTTTACGGCACAGATGCGTAAGGCTTCTGTGACGTTTTGGGCCAATGGGTGGTGGTGGCATGGCACACAATTACTGCCGCATCCCTGCTACTTTGCAGGGATGCGCCGGTAATTGAAAATATGACCCTTACTGTCTAGCATTACGCAGTTCTTTTCTTTACAGTACACTGATACATAATTTCTCAGGCCAATGAAATGCTTCTGAACACAACATACAAAACAAAGAAGCATAGTAGCAAGCAAGGCTACTGAGAAGGAGAGCAGTGCACCTGAAAATGAAATGCATAGAAGATTTTGAAATATAATTTACCTCAATGTAATCGGCAGCATTATTGCTCTTGGTAAAGAACAAAGATTTGCAAATAACAGAGCAGGATAAAACAGAGTAGTAAATGTACTACTACTACTACTCACCAAGCCCGGGGACCTCTACGCCGAGCGCGTCCAGCAAGTCCCGCTCCCGGTCCATGACATCGGTCCAGCGGTGGGTGGCCTGGTTATATGTGCGCCGGACCCCAGAGATCTTGTACATGGCCCGGCACACCTTCTCCCACCGCTGGCGGCGCTCCCGGATGCCATAGCCGGTCGCGATCTTGCCGCCTCCCAGGATCGTCTTGGGGAGGCGGCGCTGGACATGGAAGATCAGTGCCGCCACTTCCTCCGCGCTGAAGATCTCCCTCGGGACCACTTGCTCCCCCCTTAAACGCCCGCACGGGAGCCGGGCACGGGGTGCGGGACCCTTCCCCTTCTCAGGGTGCTTCCCGGCTCCCTTTACCATGGTCTGGGCAGAAATAAACTTAAATGATAAAGAAGAAATAGAATAGTGAAGAAGAAAAGAAAAGAGTTTAAAAAAGTAGTTTAAAAGTAAATAAAAGCTGCAGAAAACACAAAAATATAGAGCTAGAAAAATAGAGGGTTAGATAATAAGTAAAATTAGATCAAAAAAACTTCAAACAAGCAAAGGATGGCAGAGATTGAGAGAGGATACAGAAAGCATGCCCAGAACCATAGCAATGAATGAGAAACAAGATGGCCGCGCCCGTTCACGACCGCGTGGGTAAGTTCGCGCGAGATTTTCCTTGCGAGTACGCGCGAAATTGTACTCGCGAGCAGCACACTTTGCGAGATTACACATAGCGGGCGGAAACGGAATTACGTCACGCCAACAAGATGGCCGCGCCCGTGTACGACCGATAGGGTAACTTGGCAAACGAATAGCTAGAAGCGCCTCGCGAACACGCGCAAGATCACGCGAACATACACGTCGCAACAAAAACAATTTTGTATTCGCACGTATTCGCGGCTTCCGAAATCGATCTCGCACGGATTCGCGCCCCAAATAACGCGCGAAATTGCAAAAAAAACGATTTTAGCTAAAATGAAAGCAATGAGCAGGTGCAAAAGTTCAAACTTAACATTAGTAACATTCAAGGTAGTGCTTCCTGATGGGCCCCTCCAGAGTTTGCAACAATTCTATGACCCTGCTATGACCCAAACAGCAGGCTCATAGAATAGCACCATAAAGGTCCTGTAAAAAAAAAATTTCACTGCAACAAAAAGCAAATTACAGATAAGGAAGGAAGCAGGTGCCAGCCAGACTGGAACTTTCAAAATTACTGACACATTAATGAAACACAAATTAATTGATGGCAGTTGAAGAAGGGCAGGTGTGCTAGCTTTTTTCAACCACCATAATCTACAGTAATAAATAAACCTAATAGGTGCCTGTGAGGATGTACTAGAGGGTGGCATGGGTGTCCCAGAGGGTGGCAGTGGTGAAACAGAGGGTGCTGTGAACCTGTGATGATAAACCAGACGTAGAAACAACATAGTCGCGGCCGTTGCAAGCCGAAAAGTAAGTTCGCAATTGCGAACTTGTCCCAAAATCGGCGCGAACACGCGCCAACACAAAAAACGGAAAAATCCGCAAATCCGCTAGAGTTCGCGGATCTTCGCGGATTGCGAATCCGTAAATACGCAAGTTCGCGGATTGCCAATCCGCAAAATCCGCCCATCCATGCCCTGAATGATGTTTAAATTCAACAGACACCACAGAGACATTTGTTTTATGCACCCACCATGACTAGCTGTGGGCCTACTACCTGGAAGCAAGGCCTATATTTGCAGACAAGCCACAAGCTTGTAGGCCTATGGAAAAAGCACAAAATGGCCACGATTCTCATGGCCAGTCGACCCACAACAACAGGAAAGGGAAGATAGACAATGCAGGCCTATGGCAAAAGCACACTGCCTGGCTCCTGGCTTCACAAAATGGCCACCGGCCACATGGCCAGGCCACAACAACAAGAAGCATAGGCCCAGAGGAAAAAAAGGAAAGACATGCAGGCCTATATATGGCAAAAGCGGCACACTACTAAACCACCACCACAAAATGGCCACCAGCCACATGGTCAGTCATAGTCACAACAAGCAGGAGGTCTGGAAAACAATGAACTCAAGCAGGCCTGTAATGGCCAGACAAAGGAGTAGTTGGAAAGCATGCCTGGGTCTGCAGATGGTTTCTTGAGCAGGGTCATGATGGTGGCATGTTTCCAGGAATCCAGGAATGGGGCTGAGTCGATGGAGGCATTGAGATGAATATTAGTGCTTTGCTGAATAGTAGAAGTCCTTTGGTGAAGGAGTGAATGGTCTTCATGGTAGCAGCAATTTCGATTGTGATGTAGGCAGACCACAAAATCTGGGTTTGTTCCTCGGCCATGTTGGAAAGTTTAGTTGTGTTGTTGCTGGGGTCTGGTTGAGGGTGGAAGTTGCTGTATATGGAGGTGATTTTGTTACAGATGTAGAGAGGCGACGTTGCTGGAGGTTGCAGGAGGCACAGTGAAGTCTTTGATGATGGCAAAGGTTTTGTTGCTGCTGCTACTGCTGTAGTACATGCGATCGGCAAAAGCTCTGCTCCTGATGATCCATATCTGCCGTTGATAGCGTTGTAGGGCTGATTTGTAGTTGTCTTTATCGGTGGTGCCATGACATTTTCTCCATTTGTGCTCCATTTGCTTGCAGTGGCATTTTGTCAGCCTGAGTTCTTCTGTATACCAGCTGGCCTGTAGTCAGGCTCTAGCCAATGGGTTGCACTTGAGGGAAGCTAGGGTGTCAGCACATGTGGTGATCCAGATGTTGTGCTTCTGGTTTATGATTTTCAGCAAGTCACTGGCGTGCTCAGGCTGGTGCTCAGAGAGGGAGTAAGTCCACTCCTCTTCTGAGATGCTTTTACAGCTACAGCAAACAGTTCTGGTCTGGTGGTGGTAGGTGTGGCATGGGTTTCCTGAAGCTGATGAGGGCATGTTCATTCCAGGTCATAGTTGCTGGCTTGTTGATTGTGATGTCATTGATTGAGGAGAAAATCGGCCCCAATAAGTGTCCGGTTGTGTGGGTGGGTAACATGCTGGGTGAGGCCAAGTTTTCAGAAGTTTTCTAGAAGTTTGGGCCGATGTGACCATCTAGGTGAAACTTAAGGTTTCCAAGGAGGATGAAGGTGCTCCTTAAAGACAGGTTTTTACAGGGTACCAGTTACCAATCCTCTAGGGCACAGGACTATGTCTCCTGACGGAAAGTAAAATCAGATTTATTCACTTGGTCAGTTGTTGGAACTGTTTATTTCCTATTATTCCCGAAGTATTTTGGAAAAGCAGATAATATATCCTATTATTTCTTAACTTTGTGACACACCATGTGAAGTGAAATAAGGTAGCTAAAGACCCCTCCCAACCCCCTTCCGATTTAAAGCATATGTCCAGATTTTTAGGGACTATCCTTTGCAGCTATACAGGCAGTGCTTAATTTTCTAACTAAATAAATTGGAGGATTAAAAACATTATTAGATGTCCCCCCAAATGCAACCATCAGTGCCCTCCTTTGTTATAATCCTATGACGTAGTTAATATTTGTAGTACAGAAATTGTAATGGAAAATAACCCGCAAGTATGAGAATTCAGTGAAAAGAACATGGCGACGTAGGATGCTTTCCTTCTATAGCTTCCGCTTTGAGAGCGCCAATTTGTTTCAGCTCCGATTCGTAATCTAAATCGCGTCCCCTCAATCCCACACCAGCCAACCCACAGGGCTGCATAGCGCAGCAGGAGGTCGGCAGCGGTCCCGCTCACCATGGCTAAGAGTGTTAATGAGAGTGGAGTCAAGATTTCCCTCTGCCTGGGATGTGGTGAGGCCTGGAATATGCAGGAAATTAAAATGCCCCACTTTGGACCATACATTTAATGGCACTGAGCGAGCAAAGCAAGAAGTCCTTTCACCCATCATTCCGTCAAACCACCTAACCCTTTATCCTTATAATCCACCCATCTATCAAAGTTCTCTCTTCCATCATTTCTTCCATCCATCCTTTCACAATTAGTTCATCCATTTATCATTCTTATTACGAGTACCCACTCAACCATTTGACCCATTCATCCATTCTTTCACCTAACCATCCTTTTACCCTTTCATCCATTTTTTCACTCATCCGTTGACCCTTCTTTTATCTATTGTTTCAGCCACCAATGCTTTCACCATTCCCCTCCTTCCATCAATCTTATCTGCGTCCTTTCACTTTTTCTTTTCTTTCGCCCACCCTTCCTTTCACCCTTACTTTTCTTCATTTCATCCTTCCTTCTCTCCTGTTTTCATAGTTCATTCCTTTTTTCAACCCATCTATTCTACTTTACTTTCTTCGACGTCTCTTTGTTCCAGTTTAAAATTACCTGTCTTCAGTTATTTTCTTTCTTCCTTACTTTTTAGTCTCGCCTAGCAACGCAGCGCATGCGCTGCTCGCCTTGGCAAGACCTATTGTTGTGGGTTTTGCTTCTGAAAGGGACAGGAGCTGTGCACGCACAGCCGGACAGGCGATGTGCATGTGGTATGACTTGCACAATGCGCGCATGGCACGCTTTCACTTCTCCTATGCCCCGCAGCCCTCTCAGGAACGTCCCGAGTGAGAGCAGCTTCCAGGCGCCGACCGCACTGAACGCCTGGCCTGTCTCGCGGGTCTTGGATGTCCGAGGCGGCACCATTGGTTGTTGCTCAGAGCGCTCTGCTGCTACTAGGCTGCCTGAACTGCTTTGGCTGCACTCCAGGTCATCCAGAGTGGCTTTATGTGATGTTTGTCAGTGTCTGTGGCAACGAATGCCGCAGGATAGGTATTCGCTGGCGGGAATCTCCACTGTAATAGTTTAACTGCAGAAGTAAGTTTAGGGAAAGTATTTTATTGTAATGACGTATTGAAGAAACAATACTGCGTTAGCTAGAGCAAATCGCTGTGTATTGATTGGAAATGATTTTCATAAAACTTTGCTTTGAGTTTTGTATGGCTGTATTTGGAATACACTTTTGACTTTTAGAGCAATAACAAGTACAAATTCGACACAAATACCTTAGGTTACCAGGTTTCATCTAGGACCCTTTGAACAGGACCTTGAAAGTGGAATTATTAAACAACTCTTAGCTTTGCCAAAATACACACAAAATAAAGCAAAGCTGTTCTTTTCAGTTCATTGTTTGCCTCTTTAGAAACGTGCAGGGGGGTCAAGGTTTATTGCTGCCAGATACTGCAGTCCGTAGTGGGAACAGATATAATAAGGGGTCAGTAGTGACAGGTCAGAACCTGTGAGCTCAGAAAAGTTCATAATGGGAACCAGGTAACATTCCACAATGGATGAGTGCGCCGTCGCAATGGTGAGGCTTCCACGACATGCCCCGCGAGCATAAATGAACTCTGCTTCACACGAAGGAAGCCCACCCAGACACACGCACTTCCGCAAGTCACATGGTCCACCACTCTAACCACTCAAGGGCTTCTTCTACATTTACCTATTTTTTGCTCCACATAGATCATTCTTGTCCTCACAATGATAGCATCATCATAGCTATATTTTGGAAACTGCCCTGGGTATATGAAATAACATGTAATGGGTAAACAAGTTTAAAGGTACGTCAATTAAGCCATTCCTTCTAGTAATTTACACACAATGCATCTCCCCAGCAGTCATTTCAGAGGGATCCAATCAAGAATCAACGAATATGCAAAAAGTTGTTGGTAATCACACGTTTTTTTCAGGGACACCAAAAATGTTCTCATATACATTTCATTTACAGTGAGCTGTGTTACTAGCTGGCGTTTTTTCATGCCTGTTCTGAGCTTCCTCATAGAATATGGTGTTTGCAGCCCTCAGGATCGTCACAACTGCAGCAATGATAAATCACATCAAGCAAAAATAATTTTGGCAAGAATCTTCAAAGTGCTGCTCTTATTTAAAAAAGTGTTTATGTAAATCGAAGAGCACATTACAACTGGGATGTGCTGATTTGTTCGAGATTTTCCAACAATCAGAATAACTGAACAAAGAGTGGTACAAATGCTTTCTTAAAGCGTTCGATTTCCTGGTGCACTTCTTAACTATCCCTAATGAAGATGTAGCAAATTTTTTTTCAAGGCCACGACCGTATAGAATTTTGAAATCAATGGTAGCGTCAGTGATTTGGAGAACAATGTGTAATAATAAGATTTGCAATAATTGCGTATCTGAAAGCTTTCTAAATGTGCCCTTCAGCAGCCTTTACATGGTCCTAGTAAACGTTCCAGACTCAGATAAAAAAAAAGAATAAATAAAACACAGTCATCTTGGAATGCAGTTCTCTATATCACCGAGAATGTTGAAAGATGAAAAAAAAAATTCAGTGCATAAAGGCTACAAAAGTTTGTGAACACAACAGGGACATCACTTTATGCATGCACCTTCAAAATAACTCTGCAGTTTTTTTTCTTTTGAGTTACTGATTCTAGTTGGATCGATAACTAAAAAGAAAAGGCGTGAAAGTATTATTTTCTTTGAAAGCAGGGGAAACACAGGGATGAGGGATACACTAGGGCTCAGGTGGGGGCTGGTTTTATAGGTCGAGCCTGGGACAGCGCATGCGCTATCACTTGCAAGACTGTTGTGACTATCATGACTTTTTGTGCTTCGTTTCTCAAAATGAAGGGGTATAGATGCCGTCAAGGGATTTATTTAATGAATGATTAGTGAATCCAACTAATTTCAAAGGATGTGTTACTAATCCTTACAAGCAATTAATGCAGCGAAAATATAAATATTGATTCCAACATATAACCAATATTTGGCCAAAACATATAAACAACATATAAACAACATATAAACAACAAACACAAAGGTATATTAGAAAAATAGAATTTATCAAAAAAGATTTTCCACGGTAAATGAATTCATATATACAGATACGGATAATACAAAGAAATAATTAGGTCTGCAGGTGCACACACAAATCAATTAATACATGACTCAACAGAACCTAAAAACATCTATCCCAAAACAGAATGAATAAAACAAAATAGGGATGAGATGAAAGTCGACGTTTCCTTCTCCTAAACAACACTTTCTGAGACCATCTTCAGGACTGGTGTCAATTATTGACCTGTATATAACCACATGTAATCTCAATTGAAAGAAGTCAGACACAATCGTCGCTAGATCAAGATTTCATTTGAGGCGGAGCTACTGGAACTATTCCTAAATATGAGTAACACAATTGTACACGATTCAATACGAATAATGATTAGAATATTCATTCAAATGAAGTTTTGTATACCTAGTTATGTACGACTATCACAGATTTAAACTTTAAGGTTGAAGGAACGTGGGTTTCAGAAAAAAACGACAGGTGATCTATTACACGGTATTAAATGCATCTACTTCGAGGAGCGTGTGCTGTGTTTATCATACGCCGAAGGAATTGGGAAAAACGGAGGTCGGATTAAGCCGAAGGATAAACCAGCTCAAACGAGTCTTCAAACGATACTGTGTAAAGGTCTAATTTCTCAAAGGGCTGTGGTCATAAACATCTCCTACTTCTCCTCCCCCTACCACTGACCATCTCGTAGCCCTGTTTAATTCTTTGCCCTACTGGATCATCAAAACTGCTATAGGACTCTATTCCCCAAATCCACTGCTAGTGAAAAAGGACTTAGAAATAGGACCCTCCTCCTCACAACCTCTATCCTTCTCATCAGGATAGAAACAGGACTTTCTCCTCATTCCACTAAAACCTATGTAAGAGAAATAGGACAACTCTGCCTCTCTCCTGTCATAGAAACAGACAAAGGACTTTATTTCCTCTCTAAAGTGTCGGCCATCTTTGACTAGTCCCAAACCTGTCCTAGTCTAGTCCCACCGCAGGCTTCCGAATCACACCCTCCTTGGCTGTTATTGCCCTATACACATTCCCTTCAGCTATCACTTCCATACATAGCCACCCTCTTTCCTTCCCTAATAGTTAACCATCTTAGTCTAGTTCTAACTAGCCCTAGGCTAGTCCCTCCTCAGGCATCCTACTCTCATTCTCTACAGTCACTACCTACTCACGTCAATACCTCACATTCACCCTACATATACCCCTTCTCTCACAATGGAACTCACAGGCACCCACACATACAAAATCATTTACCCACCCAAGCTCACAAAAAAATCAGCCAAAACCTTCAAACACAACTTCCTGAAATCCCACCCAGAAACCCCATTTGCAGATCCTTATTTCTCACCTCGTTTTGGACCCATGACTACCAACATCCTCTTCTACACCAAACGTAGAGCACAATGGAGGAAAGCCTTCCTATCCTTACTCATGACTTCCTCCATGAAGAAGTCCGCACATGGTCTTCGGTTGTCTATTACATCATCACAACTCTTCCAAGCCACAGCAACCATCGCTATCTACAATAATGGCACTATCCTCATTCAATCCACGGATCATAGCCTTAACTGATTTGATAACATATTTCTTATTATTAAAGAGCATGTATCCAAGCCTCTCCTTTCTCCCAGCCCCTCTTGCACCACCCCTCCCCCTCCTACATCTAGCCCCCCCTCTCCTACCACTTCCCACCAACCCTCACATATAGCCCCCCTCCTCTATCACCTCCTCCCCTCCTCTTACATTGAGTCCACTCTACTCCTGCTACATCTCCAGCCCATCACCTCCCACAACTAGCCCTCCCCCCTCCTCTCACATCACCACCCCGCCTCCTCTCCTATCTAGCCCCCCTCCTCCGTCGCCACCCCTCCTACTTCCATACCTATTCCTCCCACCGCCCTCACCTCTTCTCCTCTGCTCGCACCTAGTTCCCCCTCCTCCCCCAACATCACCACCCCTCCACCTCGCACACCTAGTCCTCACTCCCCCATCACCACCCCCCCTCTTCTCACATCCAGTCTCCCCTCCTCTTCTCACATCTTCTCCTCCCCCCTGCTCACACCTAATCCCCCATCTCCTCGCACATCACCACCCCTCCTCCTCTCACACCTAACCCTCTCCTCACTACCACCCCCACTTCCCCCACCTCTACTCCCCCCTCACCCCAAACCACCAATATGTCCCCCTTCCTACACCACCACCATTCCCCCCTCCTCCCACACCCTCCCTCCTTGCTACCCCCCCACCCATTGTCAGTGTAACCACACAAGTACCCACCAAGGAAACTCCTACACCATCTCCTCTTCCTCCTTCACATGCCCCTTCTTCCTCGATACTCACGCCTAACACATACCAAACTCTTTACCCACCTCCGCTCCATACTCTTTCCCGGCCCCTTTCAGGCCTCACACCAAACAGAGTCCACTCTACTCAACATTTACTACGCTCTACCATCCACACCACCACCGTCCCTAACTCCACTCTGGACAAGAATATGTCCTCCCTCTCCCAAATTAAAGACGATCTACAAACATTCAAAGAGCTATTTACAAATCATATTAGGCAACCTTCTCTACCTGGTACCCACCTACTCCACCATCCCCCTACCCCATCTACATTCTCATATACACACAACCCTCCTCTCTGGACCTCTATCCCTGCCCATAGCTCCTCCACCCGACCTTTCCGATGCATCAATACATTGACACTCCTATGAATCCACCCCCATGGCCCGCACAGCCACCACAAACCTCCCCATCCCTACTATCCATTCCAACCCTCACAGGCCTCCTACTCATAATAATAGAGGCACCATCTCTGATAATCTCACTAAAGTCACCCTCACTCTAGACCCATCCGCCTCCATCATCACCCCACGGCTCAAATGCACACTACTTAACTGTAGATCTGCCCCCAGATACGCATCGGACATATGCGACCTCATAATCGCACTTGATCTAGACCTTATCATACTTACCGAAACCTGGTTAACAGAATCCTCCTCCCCTCTCATGGACATTTTAGTTCCCCCTAACTATCACATCATCAGATTAGACAGGGCCTGCACGACAGGAGGTGGTATAGCATGTATTCACAGGAGTAACCTCTCAGTAACTAGAGCCATCCCCCCTACTTTTTCCTCTTGTGAACACATATGCCTCAACGTCAACAGTGAGGGCCATCCAGTTTGCTCTCTACATATCATCTACCACCCACCAGGAGATAACCTCACCTCATGGACATGATCACAACGAACTCAGGTCGACAAATTACACAAATATTCCTTGGTGATTTCAATCTTCACTGGAATGATAACAATGACTCAGTGGTTAACAGTCTCAAAAACTTCCTTAACACCCTAGACCTCACCCAAATCTGCAACAGCCCCACTCACGACAAAGGATCTATCCTGGACCTCATCATCTCCAAAGGTGATGCCACCCAACTAGACTCAATTCAACTCTGTGACTGGTCTGACCACCACATTGTCACATTCTTCATCAATGAATATATGAAACTCTGTCCAGCCCAATCCACCAAACCCAAGATCTGGAAAAGAGATCTGAAGAAACTCAATCCCAACTCCTTGCCATCACCCAGCTACAACCTTCTCCTTCCCTCCACCGGAAACAACGATGTTCAAGCGCTCACTGATCATTACCTCAAATCAATGACCACGATAGTCAATGAAGTTGCACCCCTTCAGTTAAAGAGAGTCTCCTCCAAAATCTCTAAACCATGGTACGACGGCCTGCTCAACGACGACAGACGAGCTATGAGATTACCTGAACGTAATTGGAGATCTACTCCCTCAGCTTTTCATCTCTATGCACTAAGGAAAAAGAGAAACGCTTACTTCAGGAAAATCAAACGATCAAAGGCTGACTTCTTTAGCCTTCAACTTGACCAAGCAAAAAACCGACCAAAAAAAACTCTTTGAACTAATCAAATCACAATCCAAGGACGAACCACAACGATTACTGAACCCATCCAACACCCTACCTTCCTGCGAAGAATTCTCTACCTTTTTCAATCTAAAAAAAACCAACATCAAGAATGATCTCCTCTCTGATCTAAACCTATACTCTAGCTCCCTCAGCAAAACCCCCATCAAACTAAAAAACAATGCTTCCTGGTCATCCTTTGACACCTACACAGAAGATTCCATAGGCAAGATCCTGGGCACCCTAAAGCCCTCCAATCACCTCTCTGATCCTCTACCTGCTAATGCTGTAAAGGATCTTATCACTTGGCTTCTACCGCTCTGGACCAAAATCATTAACAGCTCTCTCCAACAAGGATGCATCCCTGACTCCCTCAAAGTGGGACAAGTATCACCCATACTCAAGAAACCCACAGCTGACCCTACTGATCTTAATAACTATCGCCCTATCTCCAACATCCCTACCTTAGCCAAACTGTTAGAAAAATGTGTTCACATCCAACTGACAAAACACATCGATCACTTTGACCTCCTCAACCGACATCAATCCGGCTTCCGCACAGGCCACAGCACAGAAACAGGCATGACTCACATTATTGATGATGCACTCCAAATTCTTGACCAAAATGGTACCTGCCTTCTCATCCTTCTCGACCTGTCCTCAGCATTCGACACGGTCAAACACGAGAACTTACTCGATCTGCTGAACACCAGAATGGGTCTTTCGGGAACAGTACTCAAATGGTTCACTTCCTTCCTCCACAATTTGACTCAGAAATTCAAAATCAACAACACTTTTTCCAGCCCTGCCCCAGTAGCACTAGGAGTCCCGCAAGGATCAGCCTTATCCCCTACACTTTTCAATCTAGTCATGGAGCCACTCACCGTACTGCTTCATGCCTCCAATGTGCAATTCCACATGTATGCTGAGGACACCCAACTCTACCTCAAACTACAATCCCCGGATGACATCAAACTTCTCAACTCAACTCTTAAGGAAACACAGACATGGTTGGCAGAGAATCATCTCAAACTTAATGCTCTGAAAACTGAGTTCTTACTAATAGCTACCCCGCCTAAATCCACATCGCTCAGGATTGGCTTAAACACCTCAATGCATTCAACGTCCAACCCATCATTGTAGACTCAGCAAAATCTTTAGGTATAACCCTGGACTCCAATCTCAATATGCAACGACATATCAGCAATGCTACGAAGGGAGCTAATTTCCAAATCAACACCTTGAAGAAGCTTAAACCCTTCCTCCCAGCCAACGACTTCCGAACTGCGGTCCAAGCGTTAGTTATCCCTCGGATCGATTATGGAAGCACCACACTCTGCGGCCTCCCCCTATCAACAACCGCACCACTAAGAGCCTCTACCAATGCTGCAGCAAGACTCCTCACGGGATCAAAAAAACGCTCACACTTCTCCCCTGACTTAAAATCTCTGAACTGGTTACCCTATGAAGCCAGAATACACCTGAAAATTGCGTGCATTACTCATAAGGCCTTACACCACAATTCGCCTAGCTACATCGCACAGAAATTGACAATCTCAGGAGGCTCAAGAACAACAAGAAGCGCACAAACTCTCCTCCTGAAACCACAAAAATTCCGCAAGACAAAAACATACAAACGATCCTTCTCAGGGATGGCCCCCAGGATTTGGAATGCCCTCCCCCAGAAATAAGACTTATCTCATCCACTTCATCTTTCAAAAAGGAAGTCAAATCGATCCTCCTGGCTAATCTCACTTGAACTTAAAACTGTGTATATACTATTTAACTGTTTATCTTTCCCCTGTATTACATCGTTTTGTTTTTTTGTCTTCCCATTCCATGTAAAGCGCTCTGATATCTGTAAGGATCTTGTTCGCGCTATATAAAACCTTGAAAATAAATAAATAAAATAAAGATCTTGAAACCCAACTGTTGCTTACCATTTGTTGACCTCAGTGTTACACTTCTTTGATGCCTCCTAATTGGCCAGCTCAGGCCAAGCATCACTTCTGTTCCTTTCTGTGGAGCATGGACCAAGCATAGATTGATTCAACATAATTTGTGCCCATCCACTGCTCACGCTTTGATACAGGTACTATTTCATCTTTCCACTTCCCTGCCTCCTTGTGGTGCTCCCTCCCTCCCTCCTCGCCTCCCTCATTTTACTTTCACCATCACCCCCATCTCTGCTGTCTGTTATTGCTGCACCCTCAAGATCTCCCCGCCTCTGCTTTTTTTTTAACATATTGCACTGTAGCATAAGCTACTGTGCAACATGGCTTACCCAAACAAGCATTTGCAATGCAATAGGTCTCGCATCTGCAAGAGTTTGAGCGATTGGTATTGTAAATTACAATGCCTTTAATTTATGATTTTTGTAAACCTCCAAGCGGTGCGTAAACACGCACTTTGTTTTTATAGTCCTTGCTTACGAGAAGCAAGACTGGCAGTTAAGAGGCGTAGTTGCTACCAGCCTTGCTTCTCATAAGCAACGACTATAAGTACAAAGTATGTGTCTACGCACCGCTTGCGGATTTACAAAAGACATAAATAAAAGGCATTGTAATTTACAATGCCAATCGCGCAAACTCTTGCAAATGCGAGACCTATTGCATTGCAAATGCTTGTTAATATTTCCCGTCTATTCAATTCTTCATCTGTCTTTCTCTTTCCTTGGCTGACTTCGTGCTCGATGGCTGCAAAGAGGAAAGAAGGTTCTCGACGCCACTGCCTCATAGAGGTCTCTTGTGCTACTGTTGCCCAGTGTCGATTTGCCGGTGTAAAAGTGTAATTCCTGTTTTTTTTTAAAACTCTTTTTACTAAATATTAATATGTGGCAGAAATGTATAGCTTACTTTTGATCTTATGACGCATGAGAAGCACAAATCCTTTTTTGGCGCACCGAATGAAGCCCTTTCTGAAATACAGGTGGTACATATTAGATACTTGATTTTCATAATGTCTTGGGGGATGGGTGTTTACAGCAGATGTAAGTTAGTTTAATTCGAAATAGTTCACGCTGCTTGTGAATGTGACAGCAAGTACTGAAATCATTATATGTACACAAAGGAAAAAGAAATAGACATATCCATGACAGTAGAATAACTGACTTTAAAATATTATGTATGTGTGGTATACCCTTAACCTTCAAAGACTAAGAGAAGTTTCTTTAGGCCTGCCTGGGTGGCGGCTGCCCTCATGGCTGGGGAAGTAGAAGGACTGAAACCTCAAAAAGCACATAGGGCCAGATGTAGGTAGGCAAATACCGGTCGGTAAAGGCCCAAAATCGGTAAAATCGGCCGTTACCGACCGGTATTTAGAAAATGAGATGTAGGTGTCAAAAATGTACCGAATCGGAAAATATGAATTGGTAAAATACCGAATCTGTATTTACCGAAGACATATTTTCCGAATCGGTATTTACCGATACCTTATTTACCGAGTCCTTATTCACCGAATCGGTAAATAAGAAATCAGAAAAAATGCCCATCGAGATGTAGGAAAGGATAAAAATACCGAATTCAATGAAATTCGGTATTTAAGAGTCAGTATTTACCATGGACTGTAAGCAGGTGGTAACCAGGTGCAGGCTATAAAAAAGGGCCCAAAATGCAACAGTGTTGCAAGAATGGCGGCACTCTATCTGATTGCGAGGAGGCAAAGGCTACAGGTTGCAGGTCAGAGGGTATGGAGAAGGGAGGAGCAGGTGTACAGGCAGAGGATCACCCTGTTCCAATTGACTGAGCCTGAGATACTTCAGAGGTCCAGGCTGCACCCCAGAACCATCATGGACTTAATAAGGGACCTCCACCCATACCTGGATCACCCAACACCCAGGGCCCACGCCATCCCACCCCATGTGCAGGTGCTATGTAGCTTACACCTGCTTGCCTCTGGAAGCTACCAGAGTGTGATAGCTGCAGTAGGTGGTGTATCCCAGAGCTGTCTGTCCCGTTTTTTTAGGAAGTTTCTGGATGCCAAGACGCAGAGAATGGAACATTACATCCGGTTCCCTGACACACCTGCGGAACTTGCCAAAACTGACTTCTATGGACTGGCACACTTCCCGCAAGTGATAGGCTGCATAGATGGCACCCACATTCCCCTATGCCCACCTGCAGCCACTGAACACATCTACAGAAACCGTAAGTCAACGCACTCCATCAATGTGCAGGTGATATGCAATGCAGGCAACATCATCACCGACATAGTGGCCAAATTTCCTGGGAGCACGCACGACTCCTACATCTTCCAGAACAGCGGAATATACACAAGGCTTGTTGCTGGAGATTTTGGTGATGGATATCTGCTAGGTAAATAAGTGTAACACACCCTGAAATGAATGGCAGATGAATGTGACATTCGAATGTAGCTCATGTACCTCTCATTCCCTCCTAGGCGATAGTGCATATGCCCTGCATTCCTTTGTGCTCACACCGTACCTCAACCCAACTAACAGAGGCGAAAGGCGATAGAATGTGGCACACAGGTCAACTCGCAACGTAGTGGAGCGAACATTTGGACTCCTCAAGAGCAGGTTTTGCTGCTTCCACAAGAGTGGAGGTGCGCGACAGTACACCCCCATCCTGTGTTGCAAGATAATAGTGACCTGTGCCATTTTGCACAATCTTGCCACCAAAGAAGGCACAGAGGTGGAGGTGACACATCACGAAGACATTGATGATGACCAAGAACATGCAGACCCCCAAGCAACAGGACCAGCAGCAACAGATGGGAGATTGAGACGGACAGAAATTACACGTCGATATTTCTAGGTAATGTATGACTCATAGACAGGTATAGTGTTTGACAAGTGTAGTTTAATAGTCACTACATCATCATCACATAGGAAAAGCCATTGTCCATCAAAGCATATGTCCATGACTGCTTGTGCTCAGTTGCCGTCACTGTGTGCAGTCGTGTGGATCTGCAGCATTGGTCAGTGTTTACGTCCACGCACCACATTGCGCGATTGATGTGGCTGGCTATCAATATCTCGGCTGGGGCCTGACTCAGCATGGCTACGCCTGCCGCTCCTGCGCACCTCTGGTACAGGTGTGCTGGAGCCACTCCTGCTGGTTGACCCCTCTGTCTCCTCCACACCTGTGTCACCAGCATTGCCTGTGTTAGTGGTTAGCATTTGCTCCATCGCAGAGGTCACCCTTCCCATGCCCCGTGTCAAGTCTGTGCATGGATATAGAGCGTCGACACAGTAGTGACGTAGCTGAAGCAAATCTGTTCATTGCCTTTGTCTGCTGCCGCATGTACTGCCGCTCCCTGCCACGCTGTAGTTGATCCCTGTCCAACTTATCCGACAGTACACCCATGTATGTGGAGATGTCTGTTATCCCCTTTGATATTGCCTCCAAACTACATGCTATGTGGCCTATTCCTTTGTCCATGTTGGTCATTTTATTGTTCATGCAGCGAACCTGCCTATGCACGGCTAACAGTGCTTTGGCCTGCACGCGCTGCACTTTGACCATTGTGGCCTCCAGGCCACAGAAGACGCTCTCACCTTCCTGCCCCTCGCCACCCTCACGTGCCCTCCTGCCAAGGACACTGGTGCGCGCAGCGCCTGCTGTAATCTGTGGTCCAGCCTTGTCGGCCACAGGTGCAATTGTCTGAGGTACAACATCCTCATCCTCCGAATAAGAGGTTTGCAGGATCCTCTGAGGGGGCACATCAGGCCTACTTGCCCTTCCATGCATGGCCAACCTGGACGTTGCTATGGTTGTAGGCGGTGTGCTTAACAATTCAGGAGATCCAAACAACAATGGTGATTGTGGGACAGGTGTTGTGGCTCGCTCTGGTGATGAGGCTTCCTGGGTGGTGGTGTTGCCTCCTTCTACAGCGCTGTGACCTGTTTTTTTCTTCTCTTTCTCCCTTCTCCTAGCTGCTGGTGCCCTCTTCTCCCTTGCTGGTGCTGGAGTGCGTGAGGACTCTCCTGTGGAATCAAATTGACATAGGGTCAATGTTTTTGTTCACCTGTGTGTATTTCTTGATTAAATCATTTACACACCTTTGCACAGTGTACATTGTGTGTTTGGTGATGTGTGTGGCATGCCTTGCAGAGTCTTGTAGTGTATGCATTGCATCTATGTACTCATGACTACGTGTACCATGATGCATTGCTGGCACCAAGTATGGGCTGTGCAGCTGTGTAATGTTTCTACACAGTGGGGTATGGGTTCAGGTTAATGGTTGTGGATTAGGGTACATGCCTCTTACCTTGTTTCTTTGTTGCTTTTGCTGTACTGTCCAGGTCTCCAATCCCATGGATGCATTCTGGCTCCATGGTGGTTTCAACAAGCTCCTCCATCACAGTCAGCTTTGGTGCTTTGCCCCTGCCACCTCCTGTCAGTCCAGCATTCTTTTTTAGTGCAGCAATCTTCCTCTTGGTTATGATGCGCAGGTCATACCATCGCTTTTTGATGTCCTCGATGTCCCGGTGGGTCACACCAATGGCATTCACTTTGCCCTGTATGCCAAGCCATATGTTCCTCTTCACAGTCTCTGCAACATGCAGAGACTGTCTCCCGAATATTTGGTTGTAGTGACATACGATTTCCTCTACTGCCACCTGAAGTTCTTCTTGGCTGAACGTAATCTTTCTTTTGCGCTCCCCACCATCCTTTGGCCCTTCATGTGACTCCATTCTGTAGCACTGCTTGGCTGTGGATGCTCTGCTTCTCTCACCTCAGCTCAATTGTTTGTTCAGTTGGTGTGCACCTGCAGGGGTGTGGCCACTCCCAGGTACTGGGGAGGGGTGCTTCATTCTGATTGGTTGGATTCTCTGGGCCTTGGTTGTGGGGTGTGTAGGGTGTCCCTGATTGGTTGGCAGGCTCACATGTCGTTTTTTAAAGTTACCGAATCGGTAAATTCCGATTCGGAAAAACCCATTCATTCCTATGGGCCAGGAGGCACATAGGAATGCATGGGTTTCACCGATTCGGTAAATGCCGAATCGGTATATACCGAAATGAAATACCGAGTCATTCCGAATCGGTAAGTTTTACCGAATTTTTACCTACATACCATTTACCGATTCTGAAATACCAATTCGGTATGAGTCGGTATTTAAGAATCGGTAAATGGAAATTACCTACATCTGGCCCATAGTGTGGTTTGAGAGAGGCCCGCAGGCGATGGTGGGTTGCGGGTAGGAATAGAGGGTTAGAGTCAAAGAAAGGTAGTCCAGTGCTAAAACATGAGTAGCTTTAAATACAAGTGATAGAGGGCTCTCATCTTTGTATAGATCTATGGCAGTAGGCAGAGGTTGCAGTGTACCTTGGGAAAACTATGTAGTGAGAAAATGTGTGTGTCCTTCGCATTCAGTTGCAGAAGTATCACCTCTTAATTCATGCAAAAGATGGAGTTGTTTTGCAAGTGCACAGTCAATGCTGACACGAATAGAAGATTCCCAGCCAAGTCCATAAACTTTAAAATAAATGGACGTTTGGAGCAATGACACCCACTCAACTTAAGTAATATAAACAGGTATTTATTATTGCAATACTTTAAACTGCCCTTTTTGTGTTACCCGGTTGACATGCGCAGATTCCTTCTTTCGTCTATCAGTGTCACTTACTGCCCTCACCCCGAGTTCCTGTGGGTGTGACCTTCAAACTTCGCCGGAAGAGCGAGAAAACGTCTCTGTCTCATTCCTTGTTGTTTAGTTGGACTTGTAATACTAAATCTACTGTGATTGTCCGAGATAATTTCAAGGTTAATTATGGTTGAAACTCTTCTTTTCAGCTCGACCACATTCCTCATTTGCTTCGCACTGTTGTTTTCTGTTTCGCAGTCCATTTATCTTTATTTTTACGTTGAACAGAGAAAATCGAAGCCTGGAATGCCTGCAAGTGAAGTCTGTCTGCCATCTTGTCTGCACCATGACTGTCTGTGTACGGAGAGACCACCACAAACACCCAATAGCTCCTAATACAGCTGGTGATAATATAGACTTAAAGGTGGGTGACATTGAATTAAGCAATGTTTTTCATCGCTGCGTTCTGAGAAAATCAAATAGATAATGAGAGTGAAGCTCGAGTTGTCTATGATGTCATTCAGAACCCAGAGGTGAAAAACATCCCCATAATTCACTTTTTACCCATCTATAATTTTATGTTATGTAACTCCTCCAAAATCATCTGCCTCTGCCTTCAAGTACTGCACAGGGTCAGAGGATAATGGGAGAGCTTTACGTAACATGCTCTCTCCTCCCAGATGCAGATGTGAAAAATAGATATATTTTCTGCTATCCTTAACCAAAACCCACTACCTTCCCTGCCTTCCTCTTACAGCTGTGCTTTCTGCTTTCATTCATAGCAGACAAGCAGAGCTGCACTGACAGGCTCTCAGGGAGTCATGGCAGCCTGGCCTGGAAGGCCTTTATGACAACACAACAGTTAACAATCAGTTTTATTTTAAGCTGTTGTGATGTCATATCAGGAGTTATGACTTTCAAAAACTGATATAACCTATAGAGGCTCACTATGAGAGCCATATACGACAAAAAGGGTGGATCATATACACTGCTTGCAGACCAGATCTTCTAATTTGGGTCCATGAAGTACATTTTCGGAAATGTGGTGTTGTACACAAGCCTGGCTTGTTCTCATAATTAAAACCGCAAAGAGATTATCAGAAGCCCTAACTTAAAATCCACATCAGCGAAACAAAGTTGAAATCCATTGTCCAGATAACAGCTTTCAAGAAGAAACTTGAAGTGATTAACAAAGAAATGATGGACTTGAAAGATTTCTTAATCTAATCTATACTACTATAATAAAGTAAGAACTTTCAGGCTTTGAGGCGGGTAAACTCGGGAACCACCGCGCCAATCTACACACCCGATACACCGTTGAAATCGTCAGGATGTGTAGATGGTTATAGGCTATATAAATATAAAAAATGAACGTTATTTACAAAATGTATATTAAAAAAAAAGTAGTCCCTCCAAAGAAGCGCCGGCCGCGACGTGCGTGCTCACGTCAGGAGCACGGGGAGGAGCGGGGTCCTAGGAGCGGCGGACAGGCCAGCGGCGGTGCGAGCAGCGGAGAGGCGGACATGGCGCGGGGGAGGAGTGGCGGCGGACAGGCGGTGAGGAGCAGAGCGGCGAGGAGCGGTGAACTGATGAGCGGCGGCTGAGGTAAGGCTCCGGGGACAATGTCGGGGCAGGCGGGTGTCGGGCCAGGCGGGGGACGGGGAGTTAATGTCGGGGCAGGCGGGTGTCAGGCCAGGCGGGGGACGGGGAGTTTCAACACAACAGACTACAAGGCAGGCGGGGGTCGGAGCAGGCGGGGGACGGGGCGGGCGGGGGCACGGGCTGCTGGGCAATGTCGGGGGAGGCAGGGGTAGGTGAAGCCTGAATGCTCCCAGACAAGGTCGGGACGGGCTGCTAGTTTCAAATACAGAAACTGAGTAAAGACATTAAACGCTTCTCTCGGAAAAAAGTCTATCCTTACACTAAAAATGACTACAATCCCCCTAAAGCTCAAGAAAGAAGACAAACAGACTGCGACTCCTCTGAAGTCAACTCAATGGACTCCACAGGTTGAAGAAGTGGGGAGGACAATAGACAAAGACCGAGAGGCAGAGGCTGGCTCCAGTACTGGCATGGACAGAATTTTGGTCTACAACCAGTACTCTTCTTCCAACAGTTTCCACCAGTTTGGAGGCTGGATGAACCCTTACATGCCTGGTCAACCAATGAGATTTCCCCCAATGTTTTGACCTCCTTTTTAGGTCTCGTAGAACCAACGCGCATGCGTTGTTCTTCGAGAGTATTGTAGGCAAAACAACTCTTGAAACCAGCGAGGATTGTCCCCAATGCATGTGAGGTAATCAACCGTGACGCTTCGCCAGCGCGTGCGCCTCACTTCTCAAACTCGCTCGCACATCAAAGGCTGCTGCTCCCCCGCCAATGCGCTCCCACCCCGCCACCTCCCCACAGCAATGCCAAGGGCTTGTTACTTTTCCTGCCCCGTGCTCCCCTTGTTTAGGGAGCGGCCAGAATCCCCGGAGAAGAAGAAGAAAGAAGGAAATATGATGGGAAGACAAGAACCAGTGTATACAAACCAGGATCAGAATCAAAGACCAGACACCAGGGACCAGTACAACCACTCTTTAGTGTTTAACCTCACAGATAGGGCGCAGACAGCAGAACAGACTATAGTTCTCAAAAAGGGACTGGGTTTTGTCCCCATTCCAACCTTCGATCGGTTCCATTTATATTGTGAGATTGCAGAATTCTGCAGGAACATCCAGTTATGGGTCTTCCTCAAAGATAAACAAGAACCAGTGGATGTTGGAGATGCAAACCTGGGGAGCAAATCAACATTCTGTCCTCCCACCACAGTGGTTCCTGTCGAAATACAAACCTTTGTGCAGGCCATCTTCAAAACGATCGAATCTATCTACATAACTAAGGGCAAGACATTTAATAGCATCATGAAAGAAGAACAACAGGCTCTGAGAGACCTGGACAACAACCCAGAGGTCATTGTGAAGCCAGCTGACAATGGAGGGGGCATCTTCCTTGGGAAAACAGACTACGAGATAAAGTGCACAAGACTACTAACGGAAGAGAGATAGTACAAAACCATTGAGCAGGACCTAATGAGGAGATTACAAAGCACTATCCGCAGTATGGTGGAAGAAGCTGAAATCAGTGGGTGGATCTCAAAGATGGAAGATGAATTTTTAGTCACCAAGGATTCCCTTACACAATATTTCTGTTTCTTACCAAAGATGCGCTTGAATAAAACAACCCTGCCCCCTCCAATAACCCCCCAGCAGGTTGCTCAATAGTATCACATATTGTCTCAGTTCTAGAAACCCTCTCTCAGTTAGTCGATTTTTTCCTGAGGCCTATAGTACAATGCACTACTATTTCAAAGACACCCTGGGCCTAATACTGCTGTTGAAGGATGTACATTTTAACCCAGCCTGTAATCTATTGGTCAGACTAGATATCAAGAGTTTATATAAGAGCCTGCCCTAAGATGGGACTCTTGAGACCATAGAGGAGATTCTCTTTAAAGACAAATGACAGTACAACACACCATTACATTTCATACTAGAATGCTGTAGGCTGGCCCTAACGGTTCTCTGTTTTTACAGACCCATGGAGATTCAATAGGCAGCACCTTTTCCTCCAGTTTGGCATGTCTGTATGTTAACCATTTTCAAAGAAGAACATCCATACAGACAGAGAATATTCATGTGGAAATGCTACATAGACAATGTCCTCATTGTCTGGGAAGCAGATGAAGATGCCGTTCGAGAATTCCATGGTTGGCTAAACGTGTGACAACTTTCAGAAGGGGAGTGAGGTGTTACAGACCCATGGAACTTCAATGGGCAGCACCTTTGCCTCCAGTTTGGCAGGTCTGTATGTTAACCATTTTCAAAGAAGAACATCCATACAGACAGAGAATATTCATGTGGAAATGCTACATAGACAATGTCCTCATTGTCTGGGAAGCAGATGAAGATGCCGTTTGAGAATTCCATGGTTGGCTAAACGTGTGACAACTTTCAGAAGGGGAGTGAGGTGTTCAGTAACACCTCACTCCCCATCCTCGATGTTCCCATTTACCCAGAGGGAGCTGGTTTAAAAACAAAAACATACTACAAGCTGACAGATAAAAAACAACTTGTTGAAATTTAGCAGTTTTCACTGAAGCCCTCTACGAGAAAATCTCCTGTACAGTCAATGCTTACAGATCCAAAGGAAATGTAACAATTTCTAGGGCTACAAATTCAAAGCGAAGGATATCACAGACAAACTGAAGGACAGGGGTTATTCTGATCACGTGGTACAGAAGAGTTACAAACCAGCTAGACACCAAAATAGAGAGAGTCTGTTGGAGTCATCTGGACGTTCTTCCAAGACGGAAATCCTTACCTGTGTGACCACGTGCAATGTTGCATCTAATACATCAAAAAACTGTTTAACAAGAACTACGACATAATCAGTTACGGGTCTCTGAATTTGGAAAAGCCAAGGTTCACCCACAAGAGAGGGCAAACATTCAGGACCACATAGTACACATGTGACCATACATACCACCAATGTGTTCAAATACGGTGTCACAGATGTGGGCTTACAACCAGTAGTAGGCCATTATTAAGGTTTTCAGTTTTCTGTTCCTACTGATTTTTACAAATAAATAAAGACAGAAACCAATCTATTTCCTGCCTGTATTTATTTTTAAAAGCTGAAAAATTCAGAAAATTGTGCTTTTTATAAGTGTTGTCCTTCATGAATTCCAGATCAACTGCTAAACAGATAGACACCATGGGGATTTAAAAACATAATCAGATTCCCCTAAATGCAAGCATATGTTAACATTTATTTGTATATAATGCTAATATTTACCTGTCGGTGTAGTGTTTTGTTATATTTGGCTGCTTAATTTGCTAAAATGCAACAAGCGTCAAAGTATGAGTGTCTGTTTTATCAGTTAAATATTGTTTAGAAATTTACCATTTTACGACTTCACTTACTCTCAAAACATAAAAGAAATATGGATGTAGACCTTTAAAATGGGTAAAAATAAATATGGATAAATACAGACGGAAATGTTAGAAAAATATGGGGTGCCGCTCGTGAGGCGAAGTTGGTGCGCTGAATCTCCTTTTCGTGCTGGTCCCTGGCTGCATTCCTGCCGGCACTTGGAAGGACACTTGGAAGGACATTGCTTGCGACTTTGGGTTGACAGGAGGCAATATCATCGATTGACGGGACTGCGAGGACCAGCCTGCCTCGCGGCTTTAACCTGCCGCAGCTGGTCCTCTTCCCGCCCCCTCCTCCCTGCAGCTAAATACCTCTCGCGGCCCCCGCTCCGCAGGAGCCGCTGGTGAGGCGAAGTTGGTGTGCTGAATCTCCTTTTCGTGCTGGTCCCTGGCTGCGTTCCTGCCCGCACTTGGAAGGACACTTGGAAGGACATTGCTTGTGACTTTGGGTTGACCGGAGGCAATACCATCGATTGACGGGACTGCGAGGACCAGCCTGCCTCGCGGCTTTAACCTGCCGCAGCTGGTCCTCTTCCCGCCCCCTCCTCCCCGCAGCTAAATACCTCTCGCGGCCCCCGCTCCGCGGGAGCCGCTCGTGAGGCAAAGTTGGTGCGCTGAATCTCCTTTTCGTGCTGGTCCCTGGCTGCATTCCTGCCCGCACTTGGAAGGACACTTGGAAGGACATTGCTTGTGACTTTGGGTTGACAGGAGGCAATACCATCGATTGACGGGACTGCGAGGACCAGCCTGCCTCGCGGCTTTAACCTGCCGCAGCTGGTCCTCTTCCTGCCCCCTCCTCCCCGCATATATCCCCGCTCATACCCGTGCACGCGGGACGTGCGCGGGACGTGTGTCGGGCTAAGCCCGGGCAAAGGGCGGGCCGTCTGAGGCCGTCCGAGGATGGTCGAGGACGGGCTGGGCCATTGCCTTTGATTTTAGGTTTCAATCCCACTTTGTGTCATTATATTTTACTAGAACTTTGAGCTTTTCTCACTAAAAGTGTTTTTGATATTTGTTTATTGGTAGTTATGGCCTTACGTTCAGGGAAAAGTAGAATGGTTACTGTTAATACTAATGCAGGCATGGTTACGGGCACTTTGGATCAGTTTTTTCACCGGGCTACTGGAATCCTAGAGAAGGAAATAGCATTTGCAGAAAAGCGTCTGTCTATTGATATTCTAACAGGCAAATGGTCTTCTCTGGGTGTAATCGGGTCCGCTGTAACGCCGGCCCATTGTAGCGACCCGGTTGTTCTTGTAGACACTAGCCCAATCCCTTGTTCTTTGGAGGAGGGGCCAGTCGGTTTTGCTACTGGCTCCATGTTGAGCTCAACCTCACTTAGGGCCAGATGTAGGAGCCTAAATACCGGTCGGTAACGGCCGATTTCGGCCGTTAGCGACCGGTATTTAAGAATTGGCATGTAGGGGCATTTATTTTACAGATTCGGTAAATACCGAATCGGTAATTTTACCGATTCGGTAAATCCAAATGTAGGTGGGACTCTTCAGAGTCCCAAAGGCCATACAGATTCGGTATTTTACCACCCAATTCAATTGGGTGGTAAAATCCCGAATCCAGGTGTGCATGCCCATAGGAATCAATAGGAAATACCGATTCGGTACTTACCGAATCGGTAAATACCGAATATTAAAGATTCGGTATTTCAATTTCTAGAAATACCTACATCTCCCCCCTTCATATTTACCGATTCATAAATACCGATTCGGTAAAATTCGGTATTTATGAATCGGTAAATACAAATTACCTACATCTAGCCCTTACTCTTCCTTCTAGCGGCTTGAGCCACAGAACATCTACACCAACGCCTCCACCTCCTGTTCCTCGGACAGAACAAGATCAGGCGCCGAGGAGAGTAAATAAGAATTGTCCTGTAACTCCTTAGTATGTAAAAAATAAGAGGGGGTGGCAAGAAGGTGGGTGGTGGTATAAGACTTGCAAAAACTCAACATCCCAGTGATGCTTCACAGGCTGTAGTTCAGCCTCCTATTTTTAATGATGCATTAACTAATACTGATCCACCTCTGATTCAACAGAACCCTAATGAGGATCTTCTGGCTAAAATGGAAACATTAGTTAGGTCTTTAATATTGCCCCTGATTAACCGAACAAATTTAATTAAAGAAAAATTAGATCAGTTAGAACTAATACCAACGGGGAACACTTCAAAACTTGATGCACTAATTAAGAACACAAAAACTAAAGATGTCAGAGCCCCTTCCGCTATATCCTTAGGAAACGTTAAGCCACCTAAAGCCGCCCCTGTGGCCCGGAACACTCATTTAGCTACAGGGGAAAAAGGTGTGGCAAGTAGAAAGGCCCAAGACACTGAGGTAGTCATGGTGGTTGCCCCTAAACGGGCGCCAAATCTAAAACAAGTGGTCAATCAGCCTTTGAGTAATGTATCTCAGGGTAAAGAAGTGCAAAGAAAGAGGCTCCCGTGTGTAAATCTCCCCCCGGAATCCATGCCCCTGACTATTACCAGGGGTACCAGAAATTAACTTAGATTATCAAGAATCAGATAGGGAACTTAAGAATAAAGTTATTTTTTGGCTTAACAAGAATAGGAGATTACCTCCGGGCCCAAATTCGGAGATCTTAGGAGTAAGGCGAGTGGCATGGTTGGGCCGTAGCAAAAAGGATCTCGAGGGAGATTGCATAGTTGTAAATTTTAGAAACACATGGGTTGTAGACCATATACACAGGGAACCAAGGTTTGCTAGACTAGGTGATATCCAATCACTAGGTCTAGATTAATTCTATCCATATACGATTCCTAGTTTACCCTGTCTATCACAGAACTTTGGCAGGGGTAGACCCACGGGTGTCAACAGACTGGATTGGGCTGTACAGTATCTACCACTAAGAAATAGGTTTGACCCATTCATGGGAATGGAGGGGGTTGATTGACTCCGGATCGCCCGCATTTCCAACAGTGGGGTCGAAGACATAGTAGGGGATAGTGCTGTCAGCCCAATGAGGCAAAACCCAGATGAAGTAGTTGAAATCTGGGCTGGGACAGTTAGTAACATACATTTATCTCCTAATCTATTGAATGTTCCTATAGCAGCGGCTAGGGGAGTGAGAGATGGGGCTGAACAAATAGAAATGGTACCCCTGGATTTAGATATTACTCATACAGCAGTAAATCAGGGAGGGAGAGTTAACACCAGACAGGTAGAATCAGCACCCTTGGATACATATATTGGCCCTGCAGCTGCAATTCAGGGTGAGAGTGCTGTGATTCAGCCGAAAGTAACAACATCCCTGGGGGAAGTAGATGGTCTGGTTGAGGGTTGTCCTTTCCGCCTGATTTCATGGAACATCGCTGGTTTTGCCCTGAGGCTAGAGGATCCGGTGTGGTTAAAATTTGTTGAATCCTTTGATATAATCTGCTTCCAGGAGACCTGGAGCAGAGAGGACCATAGCTTGGATGGATACCAAATGTTTAATGTTCATGCCAAAGCCTCACATGCTGGAAGAGCCAAGGGTGGCCTTATGCCAGCTATTTCTGTCACGTATAATATGATAAAAATTGTCACATTGGTGGAATCCCCTTGGTATCAAATGCTTATGATTAAGGATTTATTTCCAGTGCCTCTCCTTTTAATTAATTGGTATTACAATATGTTTGATGCCCATGAAACATCGGTCATTGAAAAATTACAGGATGAAATTGTCAAAGTAACTAATACTGTATTTCCTCTTTTTGTTATGTGGGTGGGTGATTTTAATTGTTCTTTGTGTAAATTTAGTGGAACCAGAGTCTGTGGCTTGGTAGATTTAAATGACCAGCCATTGCCTCATTTTAAACACTCAAAACAGGGGGATGCTTTGAATAACATCATTATGATTAATGAACTTTGTGTCCTGGATATGTCTAATTTCTCAAGACCTCTGGGCATACCTACTTTCCAAGGTACCAGATGAGCACAATTGATTTTGCTATGGTCTCTAGCAGGTACATTCATCTTATAAATGATTTCGAGATTGTAGTCAATCCTGCTAGTGACCATAACCCTTTAATTTTAAGTTTGAGTCCTGTTTTTGATAGAGTTCAGACCCTGGAACACCCAATAAAATTTAGCCAGAATCAGGGGGTTAAGGTAGATGCAAGGCAACTGGAGGCGGAAGTTTTTAAAGTAAACAAATTAAGGATAGAGGCTTGCTTAACCGCCACCAATGAGCCGGCTGTAATAATTGAGAATTTTGAGGCTCTTTTAGGCAATGTAGCATCTCACCTATTAAAGACTGTGGGTGGGAAAAAAGAAAATGGGTGCAAATTGTTTGACGCAGAATGCTCTAAAGCACAAACCAGGCTAACGAAGGCACTACACCAAGTGCCACGGGATAGGGAGCTGGTTAGAAAGTCAAGGACATTTTATAGAGACGCCATTAATAGGAGAAAATTAGACACAAAGAAAAAGGCATGGGAGGATTTAGGAAAAGCCTCAGAACTTAAGGATAACAGGCTTTTCTGGGAGGTAATAAACCGCCCATTCCTAAAGAGTGACGAAAAGGGCAAAATGTTGGTACATATATCGGGGGATACTTGGGAAGCACATTACGGAAGAATTTTTAATCCAAAAGGGGTGACGCTGTTAACTTCAAAAGAGGGGGCTAGAGATTTCAATATGGAGTCAGCCCAAACGCTTAGCCTTTCGCTCACCATCCCAGAGGTAGAGGACGCTCTTAGGAAGGGTACCTCACTAAAGGCCCCAGGGCCGGATTCAGTCCCTCTGGATCTTTTTAAATACAACGTTGAGGTGTGGACACCACTCTTATTAAATTTTTTCAGAGCTGTCATGGAAGGGCGTATTCCATCCTCCTGGCAAGAGGCTGTAGTGGTACCGATATTTAAAAAGGGGGACAAAGCCGACCAGTGTTACTACAGACCGATATCGTTAATTGATGCGTCCTGTAAGCTGATGGGAAGGGTGATATTGGCGCGCTTGGAAGCCTGGGCTGAGTTATCAGGTATTATTGTGGACTCCCAGTATGGGTTTAGGAGGGGTAAAGGACCCACAGAGCAGTGCCTTAATTATGGGCAAGTACATGAAGGCCAAGCGTGGTTGTATCCATTTGGCCTCATGGACTTATGCAGCGCCTTCGACACTGTTTGTAGAGATAAACTGTGGCAGATGATGGAGACTATGGGGTTTGAAGAACTGCTGGTCATCCTTCTCCGCAGACTGCACGCTGCCACAACAGTGAGGATCCGATTTGGCCGAGGCGGGGAGAAGACAAAGCCCATCCCATCGATTGAAGATGTCCGCCAGGGATGTATTCTAGCTCCCTTTTTGTTCCTAGTGTACACCAACGGTTTGGAAGGCTATCTATTGGAAAGCTGTGTAGATTTTCCCCAGGTTAATGGTAAACGGATACCGATGTTATCTTATGCAGATGACACGGTGTTAATGACCCTAACCGCCAATAGCAGGCAAACGTGTTTGAATGCTTTTGACGCTTTTATGCAAGGATTAGATCTAAGGGTTAACTTCACAAAGTCTTTCACCATGGTCTGCGGCCTGAAAGGGGTAAAATCTTGTAGGTATATGTGAATGACTCAATTATTGTGAAAGTTGATAATTTTAACTATCTGGGGAATTTATTCAATAAAACTCTAAGCTGGGATCCTCTAATATCAGCCCGTGTTCAAAAGGCTACGCAATCTATAGAGGCCCTTTTCCGTTTCTCAAGTAAATTGGGTCAAAAGCCGGCTTCAGAATTGAAAATCTTATATAAAGCAAAATGCATCCCTGTTGCAATTTATGGGGCAGGAGTATAGGGGACACAAATCTGTAAAAAAAATCCAAGTCATGGAAAATAAATTCATAAAGCGCCTTTTATCTGTTCCATCTGGCACTTCCAACAGCTTTTGTCATACTGAGGTGGGTCTTAATTTTGTGAGCGATACTATCCATGTCTCACCTTTGCTTCTATGGAGCAAGGTTTGGAGGTCTGATGAACTGAAACTCACAAAGGAAATTTTGCAAGACTGCCTTAAGCTTGATCATTCTATGGAGATTCAATGGCTATTATATGTAAGGGAAACCTTCCACAAGATTGGATTGGGACACATATACCTAAATCCCGAAACTGTTGGCAGGGAGACCAAACTATCAATAAAGGACGCCTATCGTACCAGCTTAGGTATGTTAAGGAATAGTGAGCATACAGTATATGATGGGGGTAAGCTGCATCAGCAGCCTTATCTATCATATATTATGCATGCCCAATGGCGTTTTTACTTGACAAGGTTTCGCCTTGGTACGTTGCACTTTCTTTTTGCTTTCCCAAAGCAAGCAGGGTGGTGTGAGAGACTTCCCCCTTGCCCCTGTAATAACAAAGTTTCACAAAACACTTTGCACCTCATTCTTTTTTGTAATTTGTACAAAGATCCAAGAAATCGGTTTATTAAGCCTGTTTTGCTAACTCTTGGATCCCGCTATTACAAAGAGGGTTATGAATACTTATCTTTTTTATCAACTCCAGCCATATGTAGTGCTGTGCTTAGCTTTATTAGATTAGCGCTCACTATCAGAAATCGATATTGAACAGCATTATTGGATACCAACGATTATTATCTGGCATACATCTAGCAGATTATTGTATATATTGGCATTCAAATGGAACGCACATGCACTTTACAATCTTTCTGTCTATATACATGACCCTTTTTATCCTGAATGTATTGTAAATTCAAATTGGATACATAATATGTATTTCGGATGTTAATATAATTGTATGGCTTCTCTTTTGTTTTAATTATATGTGTAATGTCTTTTTTAATCTGTTTATACTTTTATGATTCTATCTTTGAATCATAATAAAGTTCTTTGACTTTAGAAAAATAAATACCATAAAACCGGGAGCGCTAGCCATTATCCATGTGGATCGTGTAATGTTTGTCACTTAACAAAACCTCTGAAGGTTTTAGAGCTGTCTAAATATTAAATGGACCCTCAAGAAACATACAAATTGCAATACTACCCACGTGATCTTTATGATCACCTGCCCATGCAACTTGGAGTACACTGGGATGACCAGTAGGAAGATAAAGACCCGCATAGGGGAAGACAGGAGCAACATCAGGTGTAAGAAGGTCATCACACGTATGAGTAACTATTAATTGTCAGTCAACCACACACTCAACGATTTACAATGGGTAATCCTGGACACACTGGACCATGCCAGGAAAAATGCAGACAGAATCCTTTTCGAAAAAGAGCAATGCTGGGTATACCACCTGCAACCCTTTCGAAGTATCCTCAACAGCAATATCCTGTAGTTGGCCTTTTCCTCTTAAGATACTGAGACAATTTAATGGAAACAACTGGAAGGAAACCCTTTGTGAAATCTTATCCCGAATGCATTAGTCCTTAAGTAGGAGTTAACCACACTAAGGTTCAGCAAAATTAGGCTTCCTTCTATACACTTTTTTCATAGTAGTTATGACATATTAAGCCATACGAGGTCCCGTGTCTCTATACTATCTTTACGGTAACATACTAGTCTCATTTATTCACACCCCATTGACATGTGGTACACGGGCAAGCAAACGTCCGCCTATTTTCAACATGAATGTGAAGTCCAACTTTTCCCACATCCAGGTGAACATTGGCACACATATGACCATTACATGTGTATGGAGAACTGTCTACTGAGAATCAGAAACAAAAGAGAGAGGTCTTGAGCTGTTTCCTAAAATGGAGATAATCCGTACACTGTCTTAGTTGCAAAGGGAGCTAATTCCAGTAGCGGGGCCCAGATAGGATAGGGACTTCCCACACTGTCTGGCCCTTTTAATTTCAGGTACCTCAAGTAGGGATTTGGATCCTGAGCGGAGAGACCTCTGAGGTGTATAAGGGACGAATTTATCAGCAAGGTAGGTGGGGCCAGATTTAGACAAGGCCTTATATATAGTACAACAGACCTTGAACTGCACTCGCTCCCGTACAGGGAGCCAGTGGAGCTGATAAAACAAAGGTCGGGAGGCAGACCTGGGGAGGCATTAAGGATCAGGCGTGCCACCGTGTTCTGGTCAACCTGTAGTCTGTCGAGGGCAGCCTCGTTGGCGGAAACCAACAGACTGTTACAATAATCCAGGCGACTTAGGATAAGTGCCTGGGTCAATGTCTTCCGGGTCGAATCCGGGAGCAAAGGGAGGATGCGGAGCAGCAGACCCAGCACATGAAAACTGGAGCCGGCTGTCTGGGCGGCAATGTCCTTCATAGTAAGAGCCTGTTCAAGGCGAACGCCTAGATTTTTGACACAGGTTTTCGGAACGGGAGGAGTACCCAAATCAGTTGGCCACCAGCTAGGGGCCCATAATAATTGGGCCTCACTGAAAAGCATGATCTCCGTCTTTCCCACATTGCACTGAAGAAAATTACTCCTCATCCATTGTGAAATGCTTCTCATTCCTGAGGAGAAGGTAGCCTGCACTGATGGAGTAAACTTTGCAAATGGAAAGAGCAACTGGGTATCGTCAGCGTAGGAGATGGGGGTAAACCCACAACTCCTTAACAGATTGGCCAAGGGAGCCACATAGATATTAAACAAAGTCGGGCTTAAGCAGGAGCCCTATGGTACTCCCTTGGTCAATTCTGTTGGGGCAGAACGATATGGACCGAGGTTAATCGCCTGCGAACGAGAAGATAGAAAACTCGTCAGCCACTGAAGAGCCAAATCTCTAAGTCCTATCTCCTCCAATCTCCTGTGCAGTATCTGATGGGGAACCATGTCGAACGCGGCGGATAGGTCCAACAGCATCAGAATCGTGGAGTGGCTTCTGTCTAGGGTCATTCTGATGTTATCGGTGACCGCTAGTAGGGCTGATTCTGTGCTGTATTAAGGCCGAAAGCCTGATTGGGAATTGTCAAGACTACCCGTCCGTTCGACATGATTGGAGAGATGTGTGTTTATGTGCTTCTCCAATAACTTGCTCAGGAAAGGGAGGAGAGAGATAGGATGGAGATTAGAAAGCTCAGTCAGCTGAGTCTTGGTGTTCTTATGGATAGGCATAACCTGTACTGCTTTTCATTCCAAAGGGACAAGGCCCTCTTTCAGGGAGAGATCGAGAAGATGAACAGTGGAGGGGGACAGATGACAAGCAAGGGAAGCAGTGATCTTAGCTGGGAAGTTATCCAGAGGTGACCCTGATTTTACAGTCCGAATCAGTGACTCTACCTCTACCTGTGTGACCGGGGGGAAACTTCCCAGCAATTGGGTGGCTGCCTTCGCAAGCACTTCGGGAGGCATGAAGGTTGTAGAATGCCTTCCTGACAGAACTATTTTGTCATAAATTATCTCTATTTTTTGTTTAAAGAAAGTTCCGATGTCATCACACAATTTTTGGGTAGGAGCCACTGGTTTCTCACAGGCTTTTGGGTTAGTAAAAGGACTGTAGAACATGGTATAGGACTTTAGGGTAATTTTGAGCCTGTTCTAATTGTAGTGCTATATGGGCTTTACGTGCTGCCCTAATTTTCCCATGGTAGTCGGCCAGAGATGCATAAAACCGATCTCTGTCTTCCTCATCATGGGTTACCGTTTTTCATGCTTCCTACAAATTTGTTTCTGGGCACGAAGTAGAGGGGAATACCAGGCATTCTGGGGGCACTTAGGAGTGCTAGGTAAAGGTTTCAGTGGTGCTAACTGATCAATAGCACTAGAAACTGCCAGATTGTACTTGGCGAGTGCCTTCTCTATATTGTCTGATTCTGAAATCCGTGGCTCTGCAAAAGAGGCTAGGAAGCCCTCCAAGGTAACTCTCTTCTATTGTCTACAAAGATGGTGGGTGACTTGGTTAGGGTTGATTATCTTCCTAGGGGCCTGGATAAAAAATTCAATTGACGCATGGTCAGACCATGGCAATGGCTGTGGGGATTTACAAGAGACATTGGAAGAGTTTGAGAAAATAACTTCCAATGTGGGACTGGCTAAGTGTGTGGGGCCCTCATTGAGCTTGGTTAACCCCAATATGGCTAAATCCATTAGGAGTGTCCCTGCATCCACATTGAAATCACACTCACTTTGTATATTAAAATCGCCCAGCAGCAAAAAGTTGCTGCTCGTGATCACATAAGGAGCAATTAACTCAGTGAGTTGAAGAGAAAATTCAGTTAAAGGGCCAGGTGGTCGATAGACAAGAGCCCCCTTCCAGCTCATTTGGGATGAGAAGTCTATGCGGAAAACCATAACTTCCATGATCGAGTCACTGCGTTGTTCTAACGTGGTGATCTTAATGCTGTCTCTATGTACTATAGCAATTCCACCCCCCCATTTTTGTTTGTCTGTCCATACGAGCAAGCCTATATCCCTCAGGCAATGCGAGGGCAATGGAGGGGACCAAGTGGGGCTTCAGCCAAGTTTCAGTCAGGAACCCAAGATGAGGCTGCACTGAGGAGAGGAGATCCCAAATTTCGGCAGAGTGCTTGGGAAGAAATCTTACATTACATAATAGACTTCTCCACCCCCGCTGGAAATCAGTGGGGAGTTTGCCTGTATTGGTTATGGCAAATCCTGTGTTAGAGCATTCAGAAATAGCAGGTTGGGGGGCATAGGGTTGAGTGTTAGCATAGGCATAATTAGTTGGTGCCTTCTCGCCAAGAGTGCCATGAAACCGGCAGGTTAAACATGACAAAGGGCCCTCCAAGAAAGGCCAGCAATCAAATCGGCCGGCGAGGCAGGGATTAGATCTCATCTTTAGCATCTCTTTAGTAGAGTACACTAATCTCAATGGGGGGCTATGGTCTGGCACAAAATGACCAGGGTTCCTTGCTCCTGGTGACTCCCGGGCGCAGACGGGCTTGCCTTTGGCGCGCCACCAGGGTGCCAGCTGCGCGCGTACGATACCCGTCGAGGATACCATCCGGTTTTATAGAGGGGGTTAGTCACTAGAGCGCTAACCTCCCTCTATGCCGGAAGTGAGACCTCCCTCCCTCCACTCAAATGAGCTAGCCTCGCGGTGGACCAGGGAGTGGTACTCGGGTTCAAAAGTGCGGGTGAGTGAGCAATTTACAATAAAAACATTAAACATAAAATTATGCAGTCATCGAGTTGAAAGAACAAACTTTGCAGCATAACAATTCGCTCCACACTGCCAGCTCGCATCCGCTCGCAGCGAGGCTACAATTACACTACACTAGAGCTAAAAAACGATGCACTAATGGTGGACTGCGCACCGGGTTATGACAAACAGTGTCCTGTGGAAAAGCCTATATATATATTAACTCAATTATTCTGTTGTTCCCTTAGAGCGTGAGCGACAGAGAATAGCCCTGAGGAACTGTAAGTGAATGTAC